>NC_090026.1:66289751-67008751 GCF_037176765.1 Anolis sagrei
AGAAATCTACCCCTCGGAAGAGAAATTCACTCCTGGAAGAATTATCATGGGAAAAGTATTTCCACTGAAGCTTTCTCACCAATCCTTGTTTCACAACAATCTTAATGATTCAAAATCCAATTATCACAGGGACAGAAAGCGAGGTGAAATCTTTTAAACAGAGGCACAGACAGCAAAACAAACACCACAGGGGTGTTAACCCTTCCCTATGCCATCCAAAGCTTATAAATACATGTGTATGTGTGGCTGGAGTTACATTTTTAAATGTACCTGTTCTGACTTACAAACTAACTTAAGAACAAACCTAAATGTAGAGGAAGTAAATGTAGTAACTTTAAGAAAAGAAGTTCAGAAAAAGTTAATAGAGTACGAAGGTATACACTTATCCTGGTTTGGAAGAATAGCATTAGTAAAAATGAAAATACTTCCAAAAATAAATTTTATATTTAGGATGCTACCACTTCAAATTACAGAAGAAGAACTAACTAGATGGCAACAAATGATTAATAAGTACTGTAATGGAAGTAAAAGGAACAGACTAAATAAACAGTTATGGTATAGATCGCAAAAGGAGGGTGGACTAGCGCTACCTAATATAAAAAAATATTATGAAGCAAGTAGATTAAGTTTGGTTATAGAAGGAATGGTCAAAAAAGAGGGAATAGATTGGCTTAGTAATGATTCAGGAAAAGTGGAAGATGAAATTTGGAATATATTTTTTAAACAGTTTACTAGAAAAGAAATGAGGGAAATTAGAAACCCAATGCTGAATAACATACTGAAAGTATGGAATAAATATAAGGGGAGGTTAATAAAGGAAGGATCAATTTTAACCCCAATAGTGATGGAAAAGAAATTCCCAAAAAATTTAAAAAAAGCAATGGATAAAAAGGCAAGGGAAATAAATTTAGATAGGATAGGGGATTGGATGAAGGTGGAAATGAAGAGGGAAATGATGTTGGAAGAGTTTAAAGAAATAAAATTGTCATGGTTTCATTGTATACAATTAGAACAATGGTTAATGAACTGGAAAAAAAATAATAGAAATGGAAGCCAACTCAATCAATTCGAACAAATAATACAGAAGGGAAGGGCTGTAGAAGAACATGAAAACTTGAGAGGTATAATTAGCAAAATCTATAAGATACTAATTGAAATGAAGGATGAAAAAACAAAAAAGTGCACCCTTAAAGAGATTTGGGAAGAGGATTTAGGGATAAAAATAAGTGAAATAGAGTGGCGACAACTATGGGGACAAAGACATTTAAAAAATTTATCGATACGAGTTAAAGAAAATTATTACAAGTTAATATGGAAGTGGTACTTAACACCGGTAAGAATAGCATATATGAATAAAAATAACTCAGTAAATTGTTGGAGAGGATGTCAAGAACCAGGAACATATATACACATGTGGTGGCAATGTAAATATGTAAATAATTTTTGGGAGAAAGTATTTAGAGAAATAGAAATTATAATGAATATGAAAATAGATAAAAGTCCTTGTATAGCCTTACTATCATTATATAACAATAAGCAATTGAAAAAGGAGGATAAAGAAGCGATAACAAACTTATTAACTATAGCAAGACTGCTTATAGCAAGGAATTGGAAAAAAGAAATGAATATACAAATAGAGGAGTGGTATAAAGAAGCATGGAAAATAGCAATAAATGATAAATTGACATGTATATTAAAGGTTAAAAAAGGTATATGGAAACAAAGCGATTTTGATGCTGTATGGGGAAGATTTGTGGTAAATGGATTAAAAAATAAGGAAGGAAAATTACCGTCACAAGAAGAAATGAAATTTTGGACAGATGAAATGTAAGAATGGTGGCTTGAGACGGGTGGAGGGGAGCACTGTGGCGGGGAAGAAAAAAAAAAGGAAAAAAAAAGAGAAAAGGAGGGGAATTGTCAAAGCAAAACAACAAAACAACATGTTAAAGAGGTTGATGTACAAAATGCAATAGTATGTAATAAATGTGATAAATCAATAAAAATTTAAAAAAAAAAAAAAAAAAAGAACAAACCTACGGAAACTATCTTGTTTGTAACTTGAGGACTGGCTGTACTGCAAATACAAACGCTAGTGCAAAAGTTTATAACTTTTGTTTGGCAAGTATACTTTTTTTGCAAATGTAGTCAATTTGCAAACATAGTCAAGGCCTGTCAATTTACAGATGCTGATGTTGCACAACCTAGTTTTTCTTGTTTCCGGGGAGGGCTCTGACAGCTGAGCAAACACAAGGCTAGTTGGCTCAGAGCTGTATCCCAATCTCAGATCATCACCTGTTGCTTCAAGCTGCAAAGTACAAGAACTAGCTGAGTACATTTCTTAGAACTGTCTAGTTTACCCTCTTCACTTTAACTATAAATGCTGATGACAGTGGTGATCAGCACCCCTCCTCCCCCTTGATTGAATTTTTCTTCACTTTTCAACCAATACGATCAAAGCTCTCCTGTCCCATTTTAGCCCCCCAACAATTTTATGAGGTAGTCAGGCTAAGAGAGAGAGATGGGCCCAAATTCATCCTGTGAATTACACGCTTCATAAATCCTCCAATTTTTCAGGAACAATACCAATCAATTGTCTGTCATCTTACTTTTTCATCTGCTGTTAAAATGCCAATTTCCTTTTCCCTTTGCCCACTTCCTTTTGTCTTAGATTACTGCAATTACTACACACTGAGTTCATAGTGCAAAAGACATTCACATTCAGGTAAAATCAACACAGATCCAAAATCTGGGGCTGACTTGGAGTGCTGGATGCTATATCAGCCCTAAATATGTCTCCCACTGGGACTCCCATGTCAGTCGGGGAGATGGGGCACCAAGAGAGCCAAGAGAGGAGGACCCCTCCCTTTTCAGCATTCCTCTCCACATTAGACAACTTTACAGCATGCAAGGATGCAAGAAAGAATAGATAGGATCTGTGTCATAGCCAGAGACCATCGTGACATTTGGGGGGGGGGGGATTCCATGCGGTGTCCCTAGGCCTCCTGAGCCCCTGAAACATGGGATGGCAGCAGGGAGAATTGCAGCCTGTTCTATTTAGGAACTAGCTCAACTATTCCCAAAGACCGGAGATGGACTAATATGGAGCAAGACTTGCCCATGTTATCCTAGATTAGACTTATATGGTCTTTGGCTACCACAAGGCTGATTTGAGTTATCTACATCAGCCTAAGTAATCTGTGTAAACATGACCTCAGTCAGCAGGAGAGGTAGGAGAGGATGGAGTCTCAGGCCGGATCCAACTGCCCAAGCCTGTCCTAGCTTGGGTATCTTCCCCATATGTAACCTTTTTCTTCTTGACTACCCTCTAATGTCAAGCAACATCAGACCAAATGACTAGATCAGTGGTTCTCAACCTGGGGTCCCCAAATGTTTTTGGCCTTCAACTCCCAGAAATCCTACCAGCTGGTAAACTGGGATTTCTGGGAGTTGTAGGCCAAAACATCTGGGGACCCCAGGTTGAGAACCACTGGACTAGATCTTGTACATCTCTCCTTTTGTTCAGCCACCAAGCCCAAGTCTTACATACTAAGCATAATCCACACTGCCTCTCCAAACAAAAAGAGAAATGTGCAAGAACAACTCTATGTACTTCAGATGTACTCATTTCCCAAGAACAAATGCAGAACAGACATCCTGATAATACTTCATTTCTTTTTCCAGTATAATAGGGCAGCATTGAACAACGGCCAATAGCATAATGTGTTTAATGAGTTGGAGAACATCATGTCCCGTTATGTTACTGGGAAGACGTAACAGAAGTACAAGGGGGAGGGGGAATCTTTATTAAGTCGACAAAAGAAATAAATATATATTTATCCAACACCATCAATATGCAGTTTCATATCTTAGCTCAAGGAACTTGACATCCCAACTTTGGCCAATGCTGGAGTCCCTCCTTCCCTCTCCTGCTATAAACAATGGTTATTTAAACTTTAAAATTGAATTGTGCAAAATGTATGATGATGAAGGAAATGTATCAAGATCAAGACATTGATGAAAAATGAGACTTATAATCTCAAGAATAGAAATCAATCCCACTGTATCTTTTAATAATGCAGTCCATCATGTTGACTAGATTTTCCCTCTATCAAGCAGTCATTAGACAGTCATTGTAAAGACCACATGAGGGAAGATGTCCACAAACTTAGATCCTTAATTGCTATTGTCAAGAAGGATGCCCATAAACAATCTGCTCTTTCATGTGATGCTCAACACAATCTATCATCTGTCTATATCTCGGTACATGGGTGTGAGTCCCATACAAGTCCAATTCATCTCATTGATGGAGTGGAACATGAATTCATTAATTTTGAACAGAAAAATAGGCCATGTAAGTTAAGGCAGAAGCTCCACTGGGAACACATCCGGCATTGACAAATCTGGCGGATTCATTCATTCAGAAAAACTGTGTTTGTTTGATCTGATTATTCATCCAGCACATTACAATTTTCCCCTTTATTTAATCCCTGCTATAAGAACAGGACTGATCTATTAGCAGACAAGGTTCTGCCAATGAAGGCGTAAAACCTTATGCTAAAGGGAAAGATGGGATCTTGTTATGAATGTGTGTAGGCAGAGGCAGAACAAGAACCCTGTTATGATGGCATAGAATATATAATCAGTGAATGTCAAAGAATGTTACGACAAAGTCTTTCCTGCCATGAAGCAAAATTGAAACCTTGATGGAACAAACACATATATGATGAGGAGGCGAAGGAAATATCGTATTTAAATTAACCCATCAGTTCGGGTCTCTTGCCTTGCCAGATAAAAGTTGACAAGTCTTTTTGCCATTGTTTAAATATGATGTCATTCACTAAAGTTGGTAATGATTGAAACAAAAAGAACATTTTAGGTAACAGATTCATCTTGATTACTGAAATTCTGTCCATAGGTGACAGTTGTAAACTATTCCACTTTTGCAGATCTTTTTTTTATCTCCTTCCATATTTTACCATAATTATCATGAAATAACATTTAATCGTATGAACAACCTGAAAACCCAATTTATTGCTGAAATATTGGGTTCTTTTTGTCCTCTATGCAAAGATACAGGATGGGTGACACCTGGCTTGACAACAGTCCATGTGAAAAAGATCTTGGAGCCTTAGTGGACAACACGTTAAACATGAGCCAACAATGTGATGCAACAGCTAAAAAAGCCAATGGGATTTTGGGCTACATCGAAAGGAGTAGTCTTAGAATATCATTGAAGTCATGGTACCCCTCTATTCTGCTTTGGTCAGACCTCACCTGAAATACTGTATCAAATTCTGGGCACCACAATTCAAGAGAGATATTGACAAGCTGTAACATGTCCAGAGGAGGGCAACTCAAATAATCAAAAGTCTGGAAACCATGACCTATGAGGAGTGGCTTAAAGAGTTGGGTCTGTTTAGCTTGCAGAAGAAAAGGCTGGGAGGAGATAAGATAGCCATGCATAAATATGTGGAAGGATGTCATAAGGAATAATAATAATAATAATAATAATAATAATAATAATAATAACAACACTTTATTTATATACTGCCGTTCTCACCCTGAAGGGGACTCAGGGCAGATCATAGTACACATACACGGCAAACATTCAATGCCGCTTTGTATAGACAATACACAGACCGACAGAACAGAAGGAAGTGCCATGGAAGGTTGTGCTTGAGCCCAGGGGGTGCTGTTGCTCTATCCTTTATGACAAAGAGCCATCAAGACTTCCTCCTTCCTTTTGGTCGCCCAGCATTTTCTGATCTTCTTTCTTTATGGTGTCGTAAAACACCTCCCCGCTTTTTAGCGGTACCTAATTTCTCTAATCACAACTAAAGCTATTTTCGAATTGCTTAAGTAAACAATGAACTGGGACTGACAGTTGGCAGTTCACGCCAACCTGGGGCTTCGAACTTGCAACCTTTTGGTTAATAGATCTTATAATTGCTGATGATTTACCAGCTGTGCTAAACCTTCGGCCCCTCCAGAAGAGGGAGCAGGCTTGTTTTCTGCTGCCGTGGAGACTAAGACTTGGAGCAATGGGTTCAAATTACAACAAAGGAAATTCTAATTTAATATTAGGAAGAACTTCCTGACTATGTTGTTCAACAGTGAAATTCACTGCTTCAGTGCGTGGTGGAAGCTCCTTCTTTGGAGGCTTTTGAACAGAGGCTGGATGGCCAGCTTTCAGGGGTACTTTGATTGTATTTTTCCTGCATGGCAGGGGGTTGGATTAGACGGTCCATGTGGTCTTTTCCAACTCTATGATTCTATGAATGTTTCTTTTCCATTGAACAACACTAGAGAAACAGGCTTTAAGATCCGAAATCATTCTATGTGGAGTTTTTATACTTTTGATTTTATGACTTATAGATTTAGATATCAAAAAACATGTCAATCCTAAAAAAAAAATGACCTGTCTTTTTGGGGGGAAGGGGTGTTCCTTTGCTTGACTGTATTTGTATCTCCAGACATCTTTGATTTTAAGATTGTCCATTACTTCAAAAATGATTTTGCTAGTTTACCTTGATTTTCTTTAGTCTTTTTCTCTGGTATTCTGTCCAGTTTGGGTAAATATTGACAGTAAAAGCTGTTCAACAGTGGAATATGCTGCCTTGGAATGTACAATCTGTCTGTCAGCGTGTCATACAAATACACATTCATATATGATCACATGAACATAGAGAGAAAAAGAGAATCACTTACACATAATATGTAGGATACACCCCCTCAAAGTACCAGCACTGTTTTTTGGCATCTGAATACTGAAAAAGAAAGGGGGAGGGGAAATGGTATTGCTTAGCATGTACAACAAAAACTGCCACTTTCTGTCTCAATCAAGAGATAAAAAGTAGGATAATAACTATAATATATTTACACTGTAAAATACCTTCCCAACCTGTTGAACTATCACTCAAATGGCTAACAATTTGAAAATGTAGTCAAACACATTTGAAGGACCCAAAATTGGAGCAGGCTGTTACAACTAGTGACCCAACATGATGTATTGGTTTGAGCATTGGACTACAACTATGGGGACAAGGGTATGAATTCCAGCTTGGTTATGGAAATACACTGGGTGACCTTGGGTAAATCACGCACTCTCAACCCCAAAAAACCCTGTGATTGGTTCTCCTTAAGACTGCCACAAATTGGAAATGACTCAAATGCACCCAAAAACAAAAACAGGTTAGAATTATATCTGAGGGTTCAAGAAAAAAAGTCTGCAGTCCACAAATGAATGTACATTTAGTGTGAGCAGAAGTAAAACCTAGGGTAAAAGTACTCACAAATTCAACAGATGTTATATTCCCAAAGCAAATTGTAAGTATATAGGAAAAGTGACACTTGCAAGGGCAGACTGGAAGCTACTTCACCCCACCAAAATCACAAGTTATTTTCCTTGCACCATCAATTACTATTCCCAGACAAGCTTCCTACCAATTTCATAGGATCGCTATTAGCAGGATATAAGGAAAAGGAGGAAATACACAGTTTCAGGGAATAATTATTTTGTTCCTTTCGCTTCCTTCTCCCTGACCCCTCATTACTCCCTGCCCATCTAAACGACTTTATAGTGTCAGTAGAGTGGAATAAAAATAACTGAAATAATGAGCAGTGTGCCAAGACAAGATTCAATATCCCTCTAATTCTCCAAACTTTAACTGCAGGTGCCTTTTGACCTCCACATTTGTATAAAGAAAGAAACTAGGAACTGGTGGGTGCTTTACTTCTCTCATCACTTTGGCTTCATTCCCAAGACCCCTGTACTTCTTAACCACTGCACAAAGCAGTAATTACAGCAGTTGCTGCTTTTATCATCCTGCTTTTGTTGTTGAAGTTACTTCTTGGTTGCAAAATACTACTGTATATAAAATTAGTTCAATGCCAATAGCTTGTCTGTGGTAAAAATCCTTTCATTGATTTTTTTTTCTGTGTCAGGTCAGGAGTGACTTGAGAAACTGCAAGTTGCTTCTAGTGTGAGAGAATTGGCTGCAAGGACATTGCTGAGGGGATGCCCAAATGTTTGATGTTTTACCATCCTTGTGGGGGGCTTCTCTCATGTTCCCGCATGGAAAGCTGGAGCTGACAGAGGGAGCTCAACCCACTCTCCCTAGATTCGAACCGCTGACCTGTCGGTCAGCAGTCCTGCGGGCTCCTGACTGATCCACTGATAGTCACCTTCAGTCTCATCTTGGAAGAAAAGTGGTATATACATTAAATAAATAAAGATGCAAATAAATAAAACCTGATGCAGGACATACATTGCTAAAATGATCACAAAAGTTTCCACGAAATAACTCAGTGCTCATATATTAAAATAAGTGTACTGTCATAACGGATACATGTGTTTGTTTACATTTATAGTCTAGGCATAATTGTTTCCCTTGGAGATTTTAATTGCAAGAGACACACAACTCATCTTAAAAGGGATTCTCCAAAATTCAGCAAAAATATGACAAAACATTCACCCCACAATCCAAGTAGCAGTGAGTTAGTCTGAGAGAAAGCAACATTCTTTAGTGTACTGTCGAAGGCTTTCATGGCTGGAATCACTAGGTTCTTGTGGGTTTTTTCGGGCTATAGAGCCATGTTCTAGAGGCATTTCTCCTGACGTTTCGCCTGCATCTATGGCAAGCATCCTCAGAGGTTGTGAGGTCTGTTGGAAGTAGGAAAAATGGGTTTATATATCTGTGGAATGGCTGGGGTGGGGCAAGGAGCTCTTCCCTGCTGCAGTTAGGTGTGAATGTTTAGCTGATCACCTTCATTAGCATTTGAAGGCCTGTCTGAGCCTGGGAAAATCTGTTGCTGGGAGGTGTTAATCTGTGCCTGGTTTTTTCCTCTCTGTTGTTTAGCTGTTATAATTTTAGAGTTTTTAAATACTGGTAGCCAGATTTTGTTCATTTTCATGGTCTCTTCCTTTCTGTTGAAATTGTCCACATGCTTGTGTATTTCAATGGCTTCTCTGTGTAGTCTGACATGGTGGTTGTTGGTGTGGTCCAGCATTTCTGTGTTCTCAAATAATATGCTGTGTCCAGGCTGGTTCATCAGGTGCTCTGCTATGGCTGACTTCTCTGGTTGATGTAGTCTGCAGTGCCTTTCATGTTCCTTGATGCGTGTCTGGGCGCTGCGTTTGGTGGTCCCTATGTAGACTTGTCCACAGCTGCATGGTATACGGTAGACTCCTGCAGAGGTGAGAGGATCCCTCTTGTCCTTTGCTGAACGTAGCATTTGTTGGATTTTCTTGGTGGGTTTGTAGATTGTTTGTATGTTGTGTTTCCTCATCAGTTTCCCTA
Organism: Anolis sagrei; assembly: GCF_037176765.1. Taxonomy (NCBI): domain Eukaryota; kingdom Metazoa; phylum Chordata; class Lepidosauria; order Squamata; family Anolidae; genus Anolis; species Anolis sagrei. The sequence continues at coordinate 66,299,051 of NC_090026.1, forward strand.
TGCGGTCAGTGGTTCCCTTGATGTATGGCAGGAACACAGCATATTATTTGAGAACAAAATGAAAATGAACAAAATCTGGCTACCAGTATTAAAAAACTCTAAAATTATAACAGCTAAACAACAGAGAGGAAAAAACCAGGCACAGATTAACACCTCCCAGCAACAGATTTTCCTAGGCTCAGGCAGGCCTTCAAATGCTAATGAAGGTGATCAGCTAAACATTCACACCTAACTGCAGCAGGGAAGAGCTCCTTGCCCCACCCCAGCCATTCCACAGATATATAAACCCATTTTTCCTACTTCCAACAGACCTCACAACCTCTGAGGATGCTTGCCATAGATGCAGGCGAAACGTCAGGAGAAATGCCTCTAGAACATGGCTCTATAGCCTGAAAAAACCCACAAGAACCTAACATTCTTTAGTGTTAAGTGACCTTCCTCTGAGCTTTGAACACACTGCTTCTTCACTTGCCCAACCGTACACATTGTAGGGCAAACAAAAATTTAAAAATCAACATGTTTGGCTCTTCCGTACCATTTCTCAATGTAGCCTCAGAGAGCCATTTTAGCCTAAAATCTCTATCTGTTGTTTCTATAGCAGCATTCCCAGCTAAATGGAATTGGCGTGTATAAAATAAGATTCCAGTCCTAGTTTTCTCACCTGTTAGTTTTCCTTCCGCTAAAATACTATTGTTAAATGCATATAAGTAAGTCTAATTTTAAAGTATGAAATGGAAGACATCATTTTAATTGGAATGTAAGTTTGAACAGAATTAATTCTCCACTGAATAACTACACTGAACAATTGCCCAATACTCTGTATTTAGATCCCTAGGGGAATGGGAAAGATAATGACATCTGCAATCCTGGTATGTTGCAAAAACTATTTATATTATGGATGTAAGTAGTGAAATTGCATTAAAGCAGTGGTGTATGTGCTTTACTGCAGCAGTGAAAAGAACCATAAGAATCTTTCCTGTAGATTCTGTAAATTGTTGTCGTAAAAGGTAACTTCCCAAGTTCGGCTTCTAAATGATCCCCAGCTCCAACATTTTAACCCTTTATGTTAAAGAGCATTGGGAATGCTATAACTCCATCCTTGTTTATGTGAAAGAGGGAAACAAGAATAGCTCTCCATTTCAAGGAGTTTGGAAATGTTTCTTTCTTTTGTACTATATCTCCCAAACTCTTTGTTGGGGGAAATCTTGTAAACTACTCAAAAAAGGAACTTTCTCTAGCTCTGTCCAAGTACAGGTTTACTTTATTTCCATGAGTTGAATAGCAGCAAACTTTGATGCAGGGTTGAATAAATTTACAGTAGTTAAAAGTCTGACCTGTTCTTGTCAGCCAGAGGCCAGATAAGGTGTGTTACCGGGGAGGGGGGGGGGGAAGCAGAATTACACTTTTCACAACAACAGCAGACCAAAACTCAAGGAGGTAGAAGGAAGCACTGAGATGTGTTGTTATTCAATACATTAGTCCTAAACAAGCAGATCATACAACTTGAAAGAATCTGACAGATGTCTCTTACTGTCAAATTCTAATATTATGCCAAAAACTTTCAGAAAGGAAAAAGGCATGGGTTTGCTAATGTTGGTAGATTCAAGTTCACATATTAACTTATCTAGCAAGCATATATGTTCAAGACAACTGAATACTGTATATTCTGGCATATAAGCCAACTGGGTGTATAAGACGACCCCCAACTTTTCCAGTTAAAATATAGAGTTTGGGATATACTCGACATATAAGACTATCCCTCTTCCCACGCACACCAAAACATCAGATTTGATTTCAATTTGGTAATTTTCCTATTACTGTACCTCCTTCTCTGCCTCTCAGATCTCGCACATATGCACCTGCACTGCTTCACTGCAGTCTTCAGGGGCGATATCTGAGAGGCAGAGGAGGAGGTATGTTAATAGGATACAAGGGTGGGCCAGAGAGGTAAAAGAGGTGTGTTTTTCTGAGCGCAGAGCCCTCTATCTCTTTTTTCCATACCATGGGTGCCCCGGACGTCTGCAGCTTGCTCTGCCCTTCATGTACACTTTACCCCGGGCACCCCTTCACCTCACCATCGGGACCGCATTAAGTCCATGAATCCCGATGAATGGATTTTCTTCTACCATACTTGTAGTGTCGCCCTTAATGCTTTCATACAGTCGCTGCATACGGCAGGGACGCGGACATTGCCATTTTTTAGCTCTCCCCACCATATGCAGCAACCACAGATTCTCCAATCCAGATTGGAGGTTTCAGCACCCGCTCTCTAAGACTACTCTCAGTGTATAAGACGACTCCCAGCGTATAAGACTGCTCCTAGCATATGACTGCTCCCAGCATATAAGTCTACTCCCGGTGTATAAGACGACCCCTGACCATTGAGAATATTTTCTTGGGTTAAAAAGTAGTCTTATACACCCGAAAATACGGCAGTTTTATCACAACCAGGATTGGCTCAATGCCTTTTGCTACCTAAGTACCTACTGTGTGCTTTGAATCCTCAGTTTATGATACACAGTGTACAAAACCAACCAAATCATTTTTGAAGTACATCTCTCCATTTCCCTCAATAGAAATAAAACAACAAATTCTGCACTGCCAGTGTGGTCACAGAATGGAACGCTGGTCCTTTTGAATAGACAATGCCTTGAAATCATCAAGGAAGAACTACAACCATCACATGACTAAATTACATAAATGAATAAAAGCAATATGAAAATCTACTCCGCAAATATCAACGGTATGGCAATATGCTAATGTAAGCTTAGGTTCTAGTGTGGAAGATGCCCTGTATGGGCTACTAGATGGGCTACTAGAGCCCTCTGAATACTACTCTCCATAAGATGGGAAAGGAGGAGAAAGAGGTAAGTCATAGGTTTTACAGCTTCTAATGGACCAGTGTTGTAGCTGTCTTTCCATATCCGCTATTACAGTAATTTCTCCCTTTTTATGATTCTAATGCTCATAAAAAGGGCATTAGTACATTTGTACTAAGTGCACAGTACATTTAAACAAATATTTGGCTTGCATAATGAAATAGCTTTACCAAAATGGTACAAAAGCAAACAGTGATGAAAGAAATGCATGGTTTCCATGAACTATCTATGTGAAATTTATTCTTTACAGTTAAGTTCTCCTTGAAAAAATACAATTCCTATTAAATAATTCTGCCACAAAAATGTTTTGGTCTTCAGCGTATAGACCACAACCCTACAAAAGTAAAACTTTAGATATTGGAATGCACCAGCAGATGAAAAAGAATGCTGTTAGCTATCTTATGCATTCTGTGTGTCTTTTAACAGTATATGGGAGATGATGAATTTGGTACCAATTTATCAATTTATCAGAAATATGGGTAAATTTGAATAGAGTTGACTGGTCTGTCTGCTTAGTTGGGGTGGGGTATTTTTTTTCTTTTCTGGAGAAATTTTTAAAAATAATAATAAATAGTAAGAATGCTCTGTAGTTGTCTCACTTGATACATTCAAGTATGAATAATTTATCTGACTTTATAACACAAGTAGTCTGCCACTGCAGAAAATGCTCTGCTGGAGCTGGTAGAATATCTTTGATTGCTCTGCAAACATTAATCATCCTGTTTTATTTTGAATTAATGTGGGGGTAAGACTGAACAGGACCCCATTAGAGGGCATTACACTGTATTTAAGTTTATTATCCTTTTTGCATAAAATCGGCATTAACAGCTCCAAAATGCAATTTCATTTTCAAATAATGAATTATTCATGACCCTTGCCATTTCATGGAAGATGGCAAATGCACTGCTCTCCTAAAACATTGTGACTATCATTAAGCATAATGACTTTTCCACTCTTCCACAAAGAAAGGATGTTTATGTTTACCAAAAAAACAATAAATGGAAAACGGTTGGCCCTTGAATGGGTAAGCACTCAGACTAATAAGCAGATGTTCAAAAATAGAGTGAAAAGCAGAGAAGCAGTTAACTTCTTTCACTGCTGTCCTGACTTAAAACAAGCATGCACACTGACATGTAAACAAAGACAACCCACCAATTACTTTTAAGTGGATAGTGAGGTTGTACGGGATTATGCCCTCCTTAATTATTTGTCATAGAATAAGGCGACATGCTGTGCAATACTACTTCTTTACACACACTGAATACAACTGCTGGCATATATTGCAAAGAAATCCTGTCAATATACAGTTCCTGTCTAATTAAGTTCATTTTTGTCTGGCTCTGCCCAGCAACCTTTATAATGTTCAGGACCTTGGACAGTGGCAGGGAGCTGAAAGGAAGTACTATCAGCTTTAACAGGTTACTTGGCTGCAGACATTCTTGTGGATATTTGCAGCTAGTGCACAAATGGATGCCCAGCTCATGGCTAGTGGACAGTAGAGCCATTGCTATATGTACAATGAAACATTGTGCATGCCACTGTATCCCAGAACTTCAGGGCACAGATGTCAGCTAGGAAGCCCATATAGTTCAGTTTTCTCAGTCAATTTTCTCTATTCTTTTAGCATCAGCTTTTATCTTCAGTATGGGAACAATAATCCTTATCTAATCACCAAGCCAGAAATTAAGTTTTCTGTTCAATCCATGCATATAAACTAGCTCAATTGGTACTATTACTACACTTTAGTCTGCTACATGAATTCTCTTGTTTGGCTTCTTGACACTCAATGTTTTCGTGATGTGTGCTTATAGCAGTTCAAACTACAGTTCAAACTAAGTTGTCATAAGGAAAGGGGAGCAGGCTTGTTTTCTATGGCCCTGGAGACTAGAACTGGGAACCATGGGTCCAAATTACAGGAAAGGAGATTTCACCTGAACAATAGGAAGAACTTCCTGACTATGTTGTTCAACAGTGAAACTTATTGCCTCGGGTGTGGTACAAGCTCATTCTTTGGAAGCTTTAAAACAGAAGCTGGATGGCAATCTGTCAGGGGTGATTGTGCTTTTCATGCATGGCAAGGGGTTAGACTAGATCTGGGTCCTCAAACTTTTTAAACAGAGGGTCAGGTCACAGTCCTGCAAACTGTTGGAGGGCTGGATTATAATTTGGGGGGGAAAACATGAATTCCTATGCACACTGCACATATCTTATTTGTAGTGCAAAAAAAACCACGTAAAAACTATCGAATAATTAACATGAAGAACATTTTTTAACAAATATAAATTTATTAGTATTTCAATGGGAAGTGTGGGCCTGCTTTTGGCTGATGAGATAGGATTGTTGTTGTTGTTGTTGTTGTTGTTGTTGTGTGCTTTCAAGTTGTTTCAGACTTAGGTTGACCCTGAGTGAGGGCTGGGTAAATGACCTTGGAGGGCCGTATCCAGCCCCCGGACCTTAGTTTGAGGACCCCTGGACTAGATGGTCCATGTGTTTTCTTCCAGCTCTATTATTCTATGAAACAACTGACGTCTCATCTGAATACAAGACATAAGCCAAAAATGATGGTAGTGGCAATATGGATTTAATTTCAGCATTTACTTCTGCTTTTCTTTCTGCTTTTATCACATATTAATTGGAGACTTATAAGACATAGGGAAATCAATGTACCTTATAATAAATACAAATACAGTAATTTTATTGATTAGCCCTTAGGCTAATCAATAAAATTACTGTATTTGTATTTGTACTTATTATAATCAATACCAAACCAAACAACAAGTAAAATTACTGTATTTGTATTTATTATAATAAATACCAAACCAAACAGCAAGGCTTGGTAAGACTTGATTACACTCTTATGTAGTAAGTTAAAATAAAACACTTATAATGATACAGTAAATAAATATGATAAAACTGAGTATATACTTCGTATTTCCTTATCACCCCTACAATTTACCTCTCACATAATAAACAATGAAATAAATAAGACTAGAATAGCCATGATGGTGATTATTAAAAATAAGCACACATAAACCAGTGGTGTCTACAATAAGTACAGAAAGTCCTACTTTGGCTCAGATTTTTCCAGCATATTCTATGTACACAATAGGCATACCAAAGGCCCATTAATTGCAATGTTAAAATACCATGACTGCACATAATGAGAACTAAGATATTAGTTTCTGTGGGATCAGAAATACGTTCTTATCCTCACCCCATAGGTTAACCCAGACACCCGAAAAAGCTTCACTGATTTTAATTAAGCCTATTAAGGCTTGCAGCCATTGTCACTAATCACACAAAGCCCCAAATGGATTCCAGGAACATCACAGCAGAGACTAAGGCCATTAGGTTTTGGCACAAGGCAATTATGTTGTCATCATGTGCCAAGACTATAAGGTTCAATTGTGAATCCAAATTAGATCTGTAGATGGCCAGCTGATATCCAAGGAATTAATCTAATTTCTCACAATCATTTCTGGACACAGTAGACAGGTTTATCCATCATTACTTGGAAGGAACTGTGGCACCAAAACATACTAAGCAAATAAAATTTACTATGACAATTACGTTTGTTGTATCACAAGGACAGACACAAGAAAAGCAACATGCCTGCTTAGGAATGACAAACATAGATTCCTTGTCCCATCCCTTTAGCATCAGAAGAACAACCTTGCAGTGAAGCTTTCAAAGACGACCTTTCATTACAATAAAAAAGATTAACTGAAAGGATAGAGAAAGCTACCCTAAAATAAACTGATGCATCTCTTGATATTCTCTTATTCCCTGACCTTTTACAGAAGAGCAATCAAACTGTGAGCCTCAGTGAAAAACCCACCATATGCTGCGTAGCTACAGCATCCCAGACCTAAAAGGTTAGCTGACGCTTTGCTGTTCCTTAGAAAACGAATCAGAAAAGCTTAAACGGAAGAAGGCTGAGCCTCATTCAGGATCACCCGAAGTACACACACTCCCCTCTCTGTACACCTTTGCTTTGAATCGACAGATGTCATTCTGTGTTGCTTTATAATTGGTCTTGTCAATAATAATAATAATAATAATAACACTTTATTTGTACCCCGCTACCATCTCCCCAAGGGACTCGGTGCAGCTTACATAAGTCCGAGCCCAAATACAACAATACAGCAATAAACAACAGTACAAGCAATTAAAAATAAAAAAAAACATAGACAATAAAAATATACAACATTATCAATAAGACAACACACAATTAAAAACAGTGGGAAGGCCAAATGTACAGTTAAAATGGAAATAATGATGGGACATAGACGAAAAGGAGATAGTGGTGTTTGCTGAAGGGCATACGAGCAGACCTAAAGAAATGTAAAGTGCTTTGGAGGACAAAGTGCTATGGGATCATTATTCCAGGAAGGCACACTGGAACAGACACGTCTTCAAGCTCCTTCTGAAGACTGTCAAAGTTGGGGCCTGTCTGATGTCTTTAGGGAGTGCATTCCAGAGTCGAGGGGCCACCACCGAAAAGGCCCTCTCTCTCATCCCCACCAATCGTGCCTGCGATGCTGGTGGGATCGAGAGCAGGGCCTCTCCAGATGATCGAAGGGATCGTGTGGGTTCGTATATGGAGATGCGGTCACGCAGGTAGGCGGGTCCCAAACCGTTCAATGTACAACATCCACAATGTTATCCCATTAGTTGGTGTAATGCTAGAAAATGTTGACAATTTCTGCTACCTTGGCAGCCACCTCTCCACAAAAGTTAACATCGATGTCAAAATACAACACCGATTGAGCTCTGCGAATGCACCAGAAAGTGTTTGAGGAGTGGGACATTAGTAGGAATACCAAGATGCTTGTTTATCAAGCTACTGCTTTTCCAACTCTGTTGTATGCCTGAGAAACATGGACCACCTACAAGGATCACTCTTGACTTCTGGAATGATTCCATTAGTATTGCCTTTGAAAAATCCTGCAAATCACTTGGGAAGACAGGTGGAAAAATGTCAGTGTTCTGGAAGAAGCAAAGACCACTCAGCACTGAAGCAATGATTCTCTGCCATCAACTTTGCTGATCTGGCCATGTTGACTGAATGTCTGTTCCCTGACTCTCAAAGCAGTTACTTTACTCTCAGCAAAAGAACGGAAAATGAAATGTTTGTGGACAACAAAAGAAATTTAAAGGTGGGGTTAAAGCTAACCTTTAAAACTGTGGCATAAATACTGGGAAGCTCTGGCACTCAAGTGTTGTAACTGGAGGTTAGCTGTTACCAACAATCCTATGGATTTTGAAGAGACACAAATACAGGACAAAAGCAAGAAACATGTCAAGAGGAAGGTGCATCATACAAAACTTTGCTGTGACCACCTTCTATCTGTAATTCTATGTCCTTATTGTAAAGAACATATGGATCCACAGTCACTTAAGGACCTACCAACAAGACTCTACCTTTGGAAGACAATCATATCAGCCACGAGTGATCACCTGTTATGATGATGGCATACATTATTTTAAAGTCTAATTCGTGTGGTATTGGGATAAGCTAAGAAAAATTAGATACGATGTTTATAAGATTGGTGCAGGAACAAAACTGGCATTTTCCCCACACTTCCTATATTTCTCCAAAGTAAGAGAGGAAATAAATACTTTCAGCAATTTAGCAAGCACTGAAGGTTCAAGAGAAGGGCAGAATCTTGCCTGATATGCCAGAAACTTTGGAGGAGAAGCAGGACAAAAACAGTGGCAGAACGGACTGTTCCTTATTCATCCAAATCCTGGCATGATGCAGTGAGAGGCTGTGTACAGGTTGTACAGACCCTCTCATTAAGGAGCAATAGGAAATCACCTACAAATGAACAGATAACAGTGATGCAGCCCTTCAGGTGGAGCTAGAAAAAGTGACTTTTTGGAACTGCAAACATTCAAAAGTAAACTTCCCAAGCAGGTTTAATTTTCCCTTCTAATTGTTGACTTTGAAGTATGGGATGCAATGGAAAAGAAAGCTGGCATGTATCATTAATTCCCAAAGTCCTCAGCTATGTGCCCATTTAACAATGAAACAATGTGCTTAGTCTTGGCATGGGAAGCTAAACACACAGGAAACAGCTACTTAACCCAGAATCAATGCCAAGAAGATGCTGTAAGTACAAAGCAGCTGAAAAAAGATGGAAGCCACATGTGGGATCTCATTTTACAGCTCTGGTACAAATAATGCTCTCACTTCTTGAGACCTTGTGCAGTTACAAAGAATGCCAGTGCTCTTCTTCATCCCTACTGACTTCGATGCTACACCGTGCTCCTGACACTTCTCATAACCTAGAGCAGGGATCAAGCAAAGTGTGGCGTGTTGGCCACAAGCTGCTTTTCAGGGTTGTTTTGTGCTCTGCCAGGGGTAAAAGAAATGCTAAAAATGCTGCAAAATGGACTCTAAGGAGTGAAGTGAGCATTTCCAACACATTCTTTGCATCCACTGTGACCCCAGAAATAAAAAAATATTGTGAAAGCCTGCATTCTCATGTTTAACCCATCAATGTGTCCATTTGCTTACCCTTCTAAACAATTCTGTTTGATACAGTTCTAACCATAGATACCCACCAGCACTAGCTACATGCTAATACAGATGGTTGTGTATATATTTGTTTTTTCCTTTGTTTAAATATTATGTGCCCATTATTGCAATGAATGGCCATCGAACTTTGAACTTTGGTGGATATGGAAAGGAACTCTGGAAGGAGGCAAGACAGGGACTGACCAAGCTTCCACTTTTGGACAATTCTACCAAGGTAATGGTCACAATTGAGCTGAGAGGAGCAGGTCTACAAAATTGCTCATTTAACTCTACTGATTACTTTAGTTTTGAGATATGCAAAAGTGCGGAATAGACATCTGCCAAGCCATTATATGGGTACTTCACCTTGCCCTTTTGTTTTCATTCAGATCACCAGGTGATTAACTCATACCTGGAGACTTATTAGAAAGGATACTAAAAGTGAAATTGTGTGAGGAGGGAGCTGGAAGAGAGTTCGCAAAACCAAAACATTTTACAGCTAGTCTATTTTCAGAGCTAAATGTCTTTAGTACTGTACTGAACACAGGCTCTACTCAAAGTGAATTGGGACATTTTTTTATCCTTAATTAGAAGAGAAAATAGAACAGTATTTATTAGTATAGTTTAGTATTTATTATCAAATTAGCTTGGGGACCCAGCAATGCCCGGATTATTTGAAAAAGGTATTGTTTGTTTTGGGTGTTAGGTAATATCAGTTTGTTAATTTGTAGCTCTATTTCTTAGAAATAGTATTTACTGTTGTTTTGTATGAACGCTCCCATTAGAAAATATATAAGAATGTGGGTTAACTGCAATTCCCAAAATCATGGGTCATTCACCCCAAACCCCATCAGTATTCAAAGTTGGCCATGTTGGGTATGTTTGCAAGGTTTGGTCCAGCTCCGATGTCAGTTGTGTTCAGTGCTCTCTTGATGCAGGTGAACTACAACTCTCATATGACAAGGACAATTACCCCCAAACCCCACCTGTATGTACAGTTGGCCATGTTGGGTCTGTGTGCCAAGTTTGATCCAGATCCATCATTGGCTGGATTCCGTGCTCTCTGGATAAGGGTGAAATCCAGTGCTCAAGTCCAAGGTCATTCACCCCCAAAGCAGGCTTGTATTCAGAGTTGGCTAAGTCGGGACTGTGTGCCAAGTTTGGTCTGGATGTGACATTGGCTAGGGGTCACAGTATCACTGGATAGAGGTGAACTACAACTCCCCAAATCAAGGTTCATTCCCACAAACCCCTGCAGCATGTTCAGATGGTCATGAGGCTTCTCTGTGTTGAGTTTGGTCCCAGTCCATTGTTGATAGGGGTCACAGTTTCTCTGGATGCAGGTGAACAATAACTCCCGTCAACGTCAATTTCCCCCAAACATCTCCAGTAGGTTCTGTTGGTTATAGGGAGTCTGTGTGACAAGTTTGGCCCAAGTCCATTATTCGTGGGGGTCGCAGTAATCTCTGGAAGTGAGTGAAGGTAGTGCAAATCCCATCATCCATGGCAAGTTTGGTGCAGATCCACCATTGGTTGGGTTCACAGGGTTCTCTGGATGTAGGTGAACTACAACCTCTATAAATCATGAGGAATTATTCCCAAACCTCTTGTTCCTTGATGATCAATTCCTGTTTTCTGTGTATCATAGGAAAAGGAATGAAAGGGTTAAGGGAGAGGCTGTGGGTGGGGTCATGCAAATTCCACACCCATGGAGAGAGTAAGGAACCCTGGGATGTCCATTCTGGAGGAAAAAAACAAACCATCTAGGATGAAATTGTCCCTGAATGAAAGCCTTCATTTGGGTGAGCAGTATGGTGTTTAGGGAGGACTTTGGCCTTCGAGTGAGTGCTTTTGGTGGCTCCTCCGCAGTGCAGGTTAAAGCAGTGTGTGAAGGCAGGAGCCTGTCTGTGTAAGTGGACACTTCTGCCACATACACAGATACACATTTTCACTTTTATATGTGGATAGATAGATAGAAGAATACCTCATCTTACTTCTACCTTAGCTGCAGATATAATTCTGAGGAATCCAGATGTGGTTGCCACCAGGTCAAGATTCCTTTGCAAACTGATTGTATGGAAAGGATCCAGAAAAGAAGGGACGCTGGCCAACAGACTAAGTGTACTGTGTTTGCTCATCTCAGCCAACATAAAATATCCTTCTCCTAACAGGGGATAGGAGATGAGATTCTTTTGTACAAAGCCATCCCACATTCACTATATGATCTCTAACTGAGTGTTAACCATGTCATTGATGCAGGAAGTTTGTCTTGACTTCCTGATGCTCCTATTTGCCATCATATACATCCTTATTTCATAATTTATTGCATTCAGATTTTTCACTTCCTCTAGGAAGCTTACAAAGTGTCCATCATTTCCACCAAAACGGAGAGTAACTAGACCAAGCTTGTACAATGTGCTTCATGATTCAGGTGAGATATGATTCTGGATAATTCTACAATTGTACCATACTGTCTTTCATAATGTCATCCTATTGAAGAGACCCTGATTAGCTAAAACCGCCCAGGTGACTTAGTCAAGAAGGCAAAAGCAGCAACAGCGAACAATGCAACAAAAGCGCCAAGTAATAGCATGAAAAAGTGAATATCTGTGCAATTGACACCTCTTTCTACTACACAGTGTGTTTTAAAAAAATGAAAGAAAAATTGCAAAATTTCCATTGAAAGTCTAAAGAAGAGCCTTGAACCACATGATTATAGAGATCAAACTCTCTGCACAGACCTCTCAAGTTATGCCCTCAGCCATGCACTGCCAACTGCTGTGTACAGTAGGGAATTAGATTCTTCCTCCCCACCTCTCCACCCTTGCTATTTAGCTCATTAATTATTAAAACCGGAGTGTCTGAACAAGTGGGCTTTATAAATAATTGACTGCAATGCTGTGCTTATAACTATCTGGTTTCATGAGGATACTCTCATAAAGCCACACTTAGGAGAGATTACAATGTGATTTAAGAGTGTATCTACACTGTAAAATTAATGCAGTTTAGAACCACTTTAGTTGCCAAAAATTAATTAGGTGGAAAGGAGTAACAGAGCTGGGCGTCATTTGCATATAGGCGACACCATACTCCAAAACCCTGGATGACCTCTCCCAGTGGTTTCATGTATATGATAAACATGAACAGAAATGGAAGGTTGGACACTGGTCAATAGTTGTCTATTATAGAGGGGTTGAAGAATGGCTTTTTAAATATCGGCCTCACAACTGCTTCTTTTAGGCAAGTTGGAATTTTGCCTGGTTCCAAGGAGGCACTGACCACCCCTCCCCCTCCTTCACCCACTCTGCCAATCCCCCTGTGGCCTGTTTGATTAGCCAGGAAGGGCAAGGATCTAGAATACATGTGGTAGTTCTCACCTTTCCAAGGATCCTGTCCACATCCTCAGGCTGCACTGGACAAACAGGAGCCAAAGTTACACCCACTGGAACTGTATCAATAACAGCATCCAAGTCAGAATGGATCTGAGTGATTTTATCAGCAAAATACCTCACAAATTCTTCACAGCAGGCTGCTCAGTAGTCAGGATTTTCTCCTTGAGGACTAGTATGTAATAGCTCTCTGACCACTTGAAACAGCTCAACTGGATGGTTCCTTGCAGTTGCAATAGTGGCAGCAAAGAATGATTTCTCTGCTGCCTCCATTACCATAGAGTAGGCTTTCAAATATGCTTTAACACATGCTTGGTCAGATTCGCTTTAAGGTCTCCACCAACATAGCTCTAGTCTCCGTCTTACTTGCTTAATTGCCGCCAACTCCTTGGAAAACCAAGGGGCTGCTTTGGTTCTGCTCTGTGAGAGAGATTGTGTCCACTGCCCTGGCCATTTCCCCATTCCAGAGGTCAGCCAGAACTTCAACAGAATTGCCTGCCAAGATGACAGGAAAATCCCCAAGAGCTGTAAGGAATCCATCTGGATCCATAAGCCTCCTGGGGTGGACCATCCTAATTGGTCCCCCACCCCTAAACCTGACCAGGTAGTGATCAGTCCATTACAACGGCACTGTGACAAGTTCCTCTACACCACAATCACCATCACTGTCTATTGCAATAGTCATTCCCATTGCTAGGCTAAATGTACTCAGATCTTTTGCCCAACAGATGTTTAAAGTGCTTATTATTCCATTCACAAAGCCAAGACCAAACAATGTTTGTTCTAACACAGCAACAGAATAGAGTACCATGCGGCTCACATATGGCTCTTAAGCTACTTCCAGAGATGTCAACAGATAACTGTAAATGAAAGATTATACAATGAAAAGAAACATAGAGATGGGGATTAAGCAACATTCACCATCCTGAGAATAAAGTATGCTTCCCACTGGCACAGCTGAAGAGTTTTCTATGCATTTCCCATTAAATAACTGTGCACAGAGGTGAATTATATATATATGAGTGACATTTACAGTAGATATAACGAGATTAATGGGAGAAAAGATTAAGCACTTTGGATATTATATGTCTGCTGTATTATAAGTGTATTGATTTATTTTACACACAAAAAACTTAATATAGTCTGGTTCAGTCTACATCCCACATTGACACAACATAGAAGGTGGCTTATGCATAACAATATGTTAATCTGTGTGGAAGGGGGGAGGGTAAAATCTGGGGGGACAACAAGGGAGGGAAGGATTAAATTTCTCTCTTACTCCCCCACCTTACTTTTGGAGTAAAGGTAAAAGTTGTGTCCTATCAATCTAAGCTTCAATTTTTTAATCCTCTTTTGGTAAAGTACTGAATCCTGACACTGTTTTAGTGTCCCCACAATTCCCTCTGAATCCAATTGGGGGGGACGGGGACATAGTGCTGTATATAATCACTACATGGGTGACACTATAGCAATGACGGCTAAGTTCTGCTGCTGCATTTGAGTGTCTTTTTGGCACACTGACATCAAAAGCAACCTTTCTGCCTGAAAGAGTAGCTGGCGTCCTTTTGGGTAGATCAGAACACAAGCAAGAACAGACATTTGTCTAATGACAGGGATGGTGGGAATGAGCCCTATCCTCTATTGAACTTACAACAGAATTCCAGAGGATAGAAACATTGTCTCCACCCAGTTCCATCTGAAACAATCTACAGTGTGCAACTATTAATTGACTATTCAGAATCCTTTAAAGGACACAGTGTAGCAAATGCTGCCAGCCCAGATCCCCACCAGCATCCAAGAAAACTTGCAGTTGTTCTGACCTCACTGATCAACAACCTGTCCCTAAAATGACTGTGTGATAGTGGTGATAGCAGCAGGGACAGAAAGATGTAAAGCAGTCTCAGCCTGGATGGATCATGTAGTCTGTGGCCTGTAACCACCCACAGATGGCTGTGGCCCCTTTCAGGCCTTTTGGAGCAATCTGGAGCTTTTAAATGGAGGCTGGATTGCCATTTGGAAGCGGTGCTCTGATTGTGCGTTTCCTGCATGGAAAGGGGTTCGACTAGTGTCCTATGTGGTCTCTTCCAACTGTATGATTTTGCTCTGGATTTGGGCCTTGCAAGAAGTGACCAGTGTAGTTACGGTAAGTCCTGGATTGAAAATGGTTTGAATTTCAGCATGAAGCAACTCAATTTGCACTCCCTGAACTAATGTTCCTGTATTACCTTTCAGTCTTTACACTTTCTTCGAATGTTGATGTAATCCTTTCCTTTAAAAATACATACAAAACTAATACATTTATGGAAAAAGCATACAAAAATGTTCCACTTAATGGAATTTGTAAAAAGTGAATGCATTAGGTAAAACTGTTTACAATAGTGTATACAAATTGTCATGGAAATGAAAATGTGCTTTTAGGTAGATTTCTTTTTTAAAAAAAGATGGATACAAAAGCAGAATAAAACAAATCTGTGCTTGAAAAAATGAAAAAAAAATGCTGAAAGCAAATTAGATTTATCCATCGCTAATTTAAAGATCTCCTGCTTGCAGATTATTGCTCAAAATTATCTTTTCACTAAGGGCAAAAATAAATTGTTCTAAATACATATTCTCTTCTCCATAAGAAATCATAATAATTATATTTTTAGAAATAAGGATTATCCCTAACTCAAAATGTTGCCTATCGTTAATTTAGAACATTTAAATGACTAAAAGCATCAATGAAGTAATGTCAGCCAACCCCAAAACTAGTTCACAAAAACACAAAATGAATGATGAGGAAAACTGCCAACACAAACAGGCTGCAACATCATAAGGACACCCACCCATATTAAGCAGATGAAATTTAATTAAAATATACACACGCAACAAAAAATTAAAATATACATACACAATGGACTTAAAATAAAATTGGATAAAAATGTTCCACAAATGTTCCACCGAAACAACTTGCTAAAATGTATAAAACAGTTTCTGATAAGTGTTGGAAATGTTCAGAACAAGTGGGCTCCTTCTACTATATGTGGTGGACTTGTAAAGAAGCAGTAAAGTTTTGGAGGGTAATTCATGAAGAGACGCAAAAGATCTTAAAAAGAACTTATACAAGAAAACCAGAGTATTACTTGTTAGGGTTTACAGATTTGGATTTACAATTGACGGAACAAGAGGACAAACTTTTTACATATACTACAACCGCCACTAGAATTGTTTTTGCTAGAGAGTGGAAGCAAGGCTCAGTACCACCCGTACAGGATTGGGTGGAAAAAAATCAGAGAAATAAAGGACATGGACGAATTGACTTTTTTGTTGAAGAAAAATACAGGCATTATAATAAAAAGAACGAATTGGGACAATCTTCATGACTATCTGGACAATTTGCGAAAATAAAAAACAAGAGAGACAATTTTATTATCTTTAATTAAAAAAATATTTTTGAATAATAATATTTTCTCCAAGAAGATGGAATGGAAGTCACCTCTTTTTTTTGTGTGTGGATGTATTTTTGTAGTTTATATTTTTTTAGGGTTTTATTTAGGATATTCTTTTTATTTTTTACTTTACTGGCCTTTCCCTTTTCTCTTTTTTCCTTCACTTTCCTATTCCTTATTGTTCCTACTCTTTCGTTGCATTCTATATAAAATTTAATAAAATTTCTTTAAAAAATATTAAGCAGATGAATTCAATTTGAATAGAATTATGACCTTGATGATATTATTATATGAGATACAACAAAGCTATCACGCACAGACAAAAGTGATGAGATTTTATTCCTATCTTCTTTTGGGAGGGATTGCTAAAGTGACACAAACAAAGCCTACATGAAAAATTAGCAGTTACAGTTGACAAGTGACTGCCATCACCTCAAATTCAATGGTCCCATGTGTAATTACTTTTACTGCAATAAATGCCAGCTGATGAAAAAGCTTTGATAACCAAGCTGCTTGTATTATGAAGTGCTGATGTGGAAAACAAACAACTAGAGATTGTGTAACTGTCACAAGTACAGCACATCCCTCTCCAGTGATGATCTGTCAAATGAGGAATTCACATGGCTGGTAGATAGCTCAAGAACAGCAGGTGGCTTTGACAGGTCATGTCTTGAGATATACTTTTTTTCTGAGGGAAAAAGAGAGGAAATGTGGCAGCCAAGCAAAGAAAATACATCCCAGGAGAAATTGCCTGACATCACAACATGACATCCAAATGACACAATCTCCTTTAATTCCACCCACCACCATCCTGCATCAGGGTAGTCACCATTTATTTTATCTGCTCACAACATCCCTGAGCTACCTTGTACATTAGAGGCACTGAGCAAAATGTATGCCAATTACAGCAGATAATAATCCCAACAATAATACACTTGGAACTACTTAAAAGCCATCTACAGATGATATCTTAGTCACAAAGTGTATACCCAACAAGGAAGCATCTCTGCATATAACAAAATTCTGGTAGCAGATTTTTCTGACAGAATGACTTTTAATCTTTTTTTATCACACACATCATGACTAACTGAGAGCCAGTGTGGTTTTAAACATTTAGAGAACCAGGATTAAAATCTCCACTCAGCCATAAGAAACCAACGGGATGGCCATGAGGAAGTCATAATTCCCCATACTTTCCCAGCCTCAAAGAAAGGCAAATGGTTATGAAGGCACAGGACAAAAAGGTGATGTCAAAGGAGACAGTGAGAAGGAAGCACATCATGATCTTTTAATCATGACAGCCTGGTTTTAGTCAGTAAGTTTTTAACCAGTCTTTTAAAAAGTGTACCTTATACATCACAACGTATTTCCTTGAACTGTGAAGTAGATTTCATATGTACTAACAAATCTGTTTGGTTTGAGGCTTAGCTTTGTTGCAAAAGATTAATATGGCTATCTCTCCAGAATTTCCACATTACTGAAATCCACTCCAAACCCTAGGAATCCTATAAAGGAGAATCAAAATAATACATTTTTAAACATAGCAATGAAGCAAGAACGCATTGGAGGGAAGTTTAGCAGTACCAGAAAATACTGTTTTTGAATGCTCAGCACATTAAAGGGAGGAAATAAGGCAAAAAGGGCCTGCTGATCCTAATTTCAGTGGAGTTTCTCTTCATGTAAAACACAATGACTTCTATGCACTTGGATGCCCCTTGAAACAGAATGCAAGTCCTGATTGCACTGTAAAACATGGCCTTTTCAAGACATATCTATTGGTGTTGTTGCTATAACCACAGAAATGATTACATGCTTGGCAACATAAATAAAATTATCACTATAACTGCTATGTACTGGATTTACTTTATAAAGATTCACTAGCAAGGTGATGAAACCCAACATTTTTGTATTACCTTGAGATCTAGTTTCAATCAATATTCATGCTCCAGAAAAAGAATTGGAAATCATATTATGGATAGAAAATCAGATTATTTTCCTTGTATTACATGAATTAACTTGTCCCTTAAGTTTTGGCAATAGCTTTGCTCATCTCCAAATCACTCTACAATCATAGTTAGAAGGAGACTTTATCCAGTGTGTTCTGATTAGGTGGTATATAGGCACAACCATAAAATATGGTTAACTCCAAAAAGAAAATACTTAATTTGCTGAGGGAGGAGGCCTGCACTCTTCTAACCACAACGTGACACTGGAAAGGATAACATCTGAACTGTGCTGCAGTTAATTCTGTATTTCAAGATGTATTTCAACATTAATAATACTTTATGGCCAAATTTTAAAACAAGTTTTAAAATAAGTTAATTTATTTGTTTTTCCTGTAATGATGATAATGCTTTTCTCTTTCTCTCTTTCTTTGTAAATATATAACACTTTCTCAAATGCAGCGTTGTTTAAATCCCTAATGAAAGCTTAGTTACCTCAGAAAGATCTAATTGATTGGCTTTTCTTACCATAGGAAGCTTTATATCCTTAAATAGAACAATTTTCTTAAAATAGAACAGATTAGGATTTGAACAAAACTATAAAACACACCCAGGTCAGGAAAAGTGTTTTGTTCATCATCTAATATTCCAGCTGAGGTGCTGAAACTAATTTAGGATATACAAGCATTCAGCATAATAAATTTTGAATACTGTTGAGAGAATCTGGATACAGTTGGCCATCTGTCGGGGGTGCTTTAAATGCGATTTTCCTGCTTCTTGGCAGGGGGTTGGACTAGATGGCCAACGGGGTCTCTTTCAAGTCTATGATTCTATTATTCTATGAAAGGATGAAGTTCCTCAGAAGTGAATTCTTCATTACTTAGCAACTATGCACAATTTCATTACTTAGTAACTATGCACGAGGTTTTAACCAGAATTTTCCAAAATCTGTCAGAGACTGTTCTGGAAAGTTGGTCTTATTGATGTGGTAAATGACAAATCTGAAGTCTAAAAGACCTAGGAGACAAATTCTGGGAAACTCCAATCTACACAATTAAAGGATTTTCTATAATCTATAAAGCATGGACTAATTTACTTCTGAAATGTTTTAGTGCAGCCCATTATGTTTGCAATATGATCCCTAGGCACTCTTCCACTTCTAAACCTAGCGTGGATAGCAGGCATTTCTCACCCCATGTATAGAAAAAGTCTTCGTTGTAAAAATTTGAACAACACTTTGCTTGCATGCAAGGTTATTAGAACCCCTGGTTTTCCCATTCCTGGGGCTTGGACTGTATATTGAGCATTTTCAATCTGTGAGCCATTGTTTGGCTTTTCATATTTACTGGTTGATGTCTGTTAGAATTGGAATTAATTCCTATCTCTATAGCTGGAAACTGTTTTATGTCTCCCAGGGAGAAAGCAAAAAGAAAAAGGAGTATGTATATAGAATAGAAGGAAGGACAAATTACCAAGGAAGTGTACAAATATGGAGCCCAAGCTAGCAGGAACAGTGTAAGGAAAGCTAAAGCTCAGAATAAGCTTTGACCAGCTAGTCAAGCAAAGGGAATACAGGGTTCCCTTTGTATTTAAAGCAAGAGAATGACTGAGGAGACAATGAACTCACTTTCAAAAAATGCTAACAGATCACAACAAAAAGTCAGAGTACTCAATAACTTTCGTTTCCACCCGAAACCAGAACTGAGTACTTCCATGCAGCAGGGGATACCTTGACAAAGCAAGAGCAATAAGAGCTAGTCAGAAATCACCTAGCTAACCCAAACAAGTTAAAATCTGCACAGCCAGATTAACTGAATCCCAGAGAACTGAAGGAACTTGCTGGTGCACTTTCTGTACCACTTTCTATCATTTTTAAAATAAATCTTGGAAACAGATAAGGTGCCATTTTAAAAGATATATTGGAAACAGGTAAAGTGCCAAAGGACTTGAGCAGGGCCACAACTCCCTGTCCAAATTTTGCACTAAATGTCCTTAGAAGCACTTTATTTATGGTTTGTGCAATTGAATCCTTCCCCATTCTCGGATCCTCATCCTGATAATTTATATTGTCCTATCTCCCAGTGTTTTTCAAATTTTAACTTTGAATATGCCCCTGCCCAGTGAAATTTTCTGTTTTTAATTGCTTGTTTTATATTGTCTGCATCGTTTATTTTATCTTTTTGCATTTTATGTATTTTATTTCTGGTATTATCATGTGTTTTTATTATAATGTATGTACTGTATTGATGGGTGTGGCCTCATGTAAGCCACACTGAGTCTCCCTGGGGGAGATGGAGCGAGGTATAAAGTTTTATTTTTATTATATTATTATTTTAAAAAGATAAAAGAGAAACAAGCCTGCCAACCTGACTGCAGTACCTGAATGAGCTTGCACCTGGCAACCAATCAGTAACTGACAAATGACGGATTAACAAAGACAACAAACATATAGGTAAAATTGTTCTGAACTAGACTAGGTGAATTGCATCTGTGCTGAAGCTATGGATACATTAAGTCCATCTGCTCGGACTGGAACATTTGACACTTTGCAAAGTACTAAAGTTAACTCTTACTTAACTCTTACTTCATGTTGCAGTCCCTTATTTGAGCAATGTATACTAGATATAAATGTATATTCCCAACAAGTATGTGTGTGAGGGGTTTAAAACACTGACCGCCAAAGCAGTATTCTTGTGCTCTAAAGTATTTAATGTTTCTGCTTGTGAACAGATTGAAAGAAGCCCCTTTCTTACATAATCTGTTTTACATAATCGCTGCTGTGCAAATCTCCTTACGCAACATTAAATACAACCAGGAAGGCAGAGTTGTTGAAAATAAATCTGCCTGTCCTCTGAATGTGCCTTTGGAACCCTTCTGGGTTTTTGTAAGCCTCATCAGAAGAAAATTATTTTCAGTTCTATCATACTGATGACAAGTTATGTCTCATGTATCTAACCTGATTCAACTGCATGGGAACAGAAAGCTGTCCAATAAACTAGGATGTTATATACAGAATGCGAATCTCTGAAAATCATAATGAGGAGAAGCAAATTTCTGTTCGTAGCCATCCTCACTTCTATGTGAAACCAGATTTTTCTCTCCCCACGCCTTTTTCCTCTTTTTTCTTTCTCTCTTTGCATTCAATGATCCTCAAATCTAAAAGGTTGTGTCTTAAGGTCTTTACCCTCAACTCTCAGCCCAATTATCTATAATTATGTTTACTCAAAACGCAGTTACTTTTCTGTTACCTTTCCCTCAGCTTTCCACCTCTGATTCCTCTCCTATCTCCTCAATGTAGAGTGTAAGCTTCTTGTAGCAAAAGTTTCCTTTCTGTGAAGCACAGACCACCAACTGAGGTGCAACAAGGGGGTCTCCTTCAGTGTTGGAGAAGTTCTTGAGGATACACTTTTACATTTAGTTGCATTCCTTAAAATGTTGATTTTTTTTTTAAAAAAAAGATTAAAATACAGTGGGGAAATTTCACTGTGCTGTACAAAGTACTTTCCCACCTGCCTCCCACCCTTGGAAGTAAAATAGATAAGATGAGAAAAATGTCAACATCTCCAGCAGCACGAGGAAGTGGTAGCACCAGGCATTCAGAACCTACCTACTTCTGAGTCTTTAGAGCCACTCTGGGGGTTCTAGAAAAACATCTGCACTGCATCCTAGGGATTTCACTAGGTACCTCAGTACACATGGTAATTACTGTAGAGCTTGAGATCTTACAACACCTAAATTCTTTTTCATTTGTAAAATCAACTGCTACTGAGAACTTGAAGTATATATATTCTTCTTCTCCATTATATCTGCTCAACCTATACGTTTGCTATTAAACATATGAATAAATACATCATTTGAGATTTTCCCAACTCACCAAAAGATAGCAGATCTCTTGGGGAACACTAAAAAGTGACTGATTTGGGGGGGGGGGGGTTAACTCCCCTGAGACCAAATTTATGAGTAGATGGAAATACAAGAGGACAGTTCTGTCAACAATATGTAGTAACTATTTAACATAAACATCGATGACAAGGAATACATTTTAAGCATATATTATTACTATTGTTCTTTCCTTTATTTTGCATTCCTTTTCCTCTTCCCTCCCTCTCTCCTTGCCTGCATCCTTTTTTCTTCCCTTCCTTATTTCTTTCTTTGCTTCCCTTCCCTCATACCCTTCCTCCTTTTTGTTCTCTCTCCCTTCTCTTTCCTTCCCTTCTCTTCTTCGTTCCTTCCTTCTTTCCTCCCATCCCCTTATACACATCACAGAGGGCCACTCCACCTAGCCACAGCCAATCCACTGATTTCAGAGGGCCACTTCACCTAGCAACACACTTTGTTGTACAAACAATGTGTGTGTGTGTGTATTTGTATGCATGTACACACAGAGCAAGAGAGAGAGATAGTTCCTTGCCATTCAGTGTCAGCATTCTTTCGCCACTGAATATTCATAAATGGGCTGTTTAAATCCTCCCGTGAGTCTTTGATTTTCTACATATTTCAGGACAGCACAAATGCTTATTTTGTCTTTTTCTTTCCGTATGGATGGTAGATTCTGGCTGCTGCACTTGCAAAAACTGAGTTTGTTATATGATTAAGGCAGGGATTTGCATTCGTAGGACAATTCACTACATATGTAAAGCATGCAGTTTGGGCCAAACTAGACTTTTTTTATGCACAACATGTAGCGACAGACCTTCTTTCTCCTCTCCAGGATGAAACTGGGAAATCTAATTTGGGATGTAGTACACAGGAATGGGATGCTTATTGCTCTTCCCCATAGCAGAGGTGGGCAAATGTGGAAAGTCCCTGCCTGGATTGTTTAGGGAGCCTCCCCCTCCCAATTGATCTGTTCCAATAAAAAATATTAAATGTTTTTCCCCCAGAAAAAGCAATTAAAACAAACCACCACCATTGTAACCAGTACCATTAGACTGATGTCTCTATTTGTGTCAAATAGACATCTAATGGGATGATCTTCCAATTACAGTAGAGAGGATACCCCCCTTAACTTCTGCACAACTTCTTACAGTGGGGAGGATATCCCCCTTAACTTCTGATACCCCCCCCCCCTTAACTTCAAATAGACATCTAATGAGATGATCTTCCAATTACAGTGGGGAGGATACCCTCCTTAACTTCAACTAGACATCTAATGGGATGATCTTCCAATTACAGTGGGGAGGATACCCCCTTAACTTCTGCACAACACTCCATGTAAAATTCCTCACCTGAAATTAATTAAGGGAGAACAAGACATACAGCTGAATGCTACTAAAGAAATCTGGTTCAGCCCTACTGAAGACAAATCAAAGCCCACTGCCAATCTTAGCAACATTTTTTTTAAAATTATAATTCCCCAAATCCCTGTTCTACATGGCCATGATGACTGTGAAATTTTTGGAGCTATAGTAACATTCATTCCTTTGTAGAATGAATACATTGCGTCTCAACTTCCCATGGTTCCCCAGGCAATATAGAATGAATTAAAATATATAGAGTCATACACAGACATGTTTTTAATCCCCAAGCTTTTTATACTCCTTAAAGCTTATGATACATAATATCTGCTTTTTTCCAGTATAAAGCCAGCCTTTCTGAATCTGATTTCACACACTGCCTCAAGTATCTTCATTTCAAAAAAGTCGGCATATTTCCAGAATATCATTCCAATACCTAGTTCAGACATATTTTTTAAAAAATATCATTTTGGCACATGAGAAAATGGAAAGTTTGGTGACTGATGATCACCAGTCAGCTTTCCTATAAAGCGGGGAGTATTCAAATTTTTCCACTCACACCTCCTTTTCCCCTGAGAATCTTTTACATGACCCCAGGTATATGGGTATATAAAATAAGCATAAAAATCAAACATTTACTGACATTATTCAGCATTTGCAAAGCTTGCTAAACAGGCTGATTTTTATTTTTGTGGAGTACAGCTGAAGCATTTTCTGCAGAGTTCACGGTAAACGCTGCATATTGTTGCTAACAGATTTGTGTAAATGGGTGGCGTTCAGAAACCTTTTACTCTTGCTAAATGTTTCCTTGTCAGGGCTCAGGCCCTGAATGAGAACGAGGAGGAAGTGGGCTTCCTTTCAGCAGATAAACTCAGGAACATGGCTGAGCAGTTACCTGGGCAATCTGAGGATATGGACCCTAGTATTGCTCAGCAGAAGCTGGGCCTTCTAATTTAGAAGTGCCTGAGTCAGAACAGGATCAGATTGAAGAGCAGAAATTAACTCGCCCTACCCAGTTCAACTGAGCCTGGATTCCATACAGGTGCTGAGGTCAAGTAGACTGACACTGAGGAGGGCTACACAGCTATAAAGGCTTGCCACTGGCACCATAAATAATGGATGCTGGCAGTAGCCTGGTTATGACAGCACTCATCATTGAGTGCTTCAGCTGGAAATCTTGTGAACCTTGTACATTGAACCTTAGACTTTCTGTGTTGGACCTTTGGTGAGCTTCCTGCTAATTGGCCCTTGGAACAGAATAATAATAATAAAAACCTTTATTTGTATACCATCCTATCTCCCCATGGGACTCAGGACAGTTTCCAACATATAAGGCAAAACATTCAATTGTCAGAAAGGAAAATCAAACAGGCAAATTAAAATAAACATCATAAAACATAAAATACTACTAAAACATACATTAAAACTTTTTAAAAAACCAATTCCGTTATAGCTCCACCAGACAAGTTCAAAATACCAATGGCCAAGATTACAAAATAGACATGGTAATTATAAAAGGGCCGAGAAAGGGATAGTACAACAGTGTATCATAGGGCCAAGGAAGTTGATAAAGTGCAGAACAGAGTACTATCTGACACAGAACATTGTGACTATCCTTTTGCCTTGCCCTCTGTATGGGATAAGTACTGTTGTGACTTGGACTGTCTATAACTATGCTTGCTGAAAGAATGGCTGTAACCTTCTGACATTCGTGGCCTTTACATTGAGAGAAGGGGACTCATTTGGGGTTGGGACTCACAGTTTAAGACACAGTGCTATAGGGAAGGTATCCCAGATTTTCCATTCAGGAGAATGATGTCTAGGAACTATGTTTCAGAATTAGGGCCCTTTCGCGTTTTTCTTTCCTCAGCTGTTTTCAGACCATAACTTGTGGGAGTTTATCAGAAAGGCCAGTAGCAGACAAAACAATGCATACTACTACTACTACTAATAATAATATGATATTATAATTATATATTTTATATTACTAATAATATTACAATATAATTGTATAGTACAATATAGTGATGTATAGTGCTGATATTGTACTGTGCTCATGGTATAACGTATTGTCTGTGTGTGTATATATATATATATATATATATATATATATACATATATATATCTTGTAAGCTGCTCTGAGTTCCCTTCAGGGTGAGAAGGGTGGCATATAAATGTCGCAAATAAACAAATAAATAAATAAATATACATCCTTCAGCTTATTATCCCATGCAAGCATTGGACGTCACAGGCACTGGATGCATGCCTTGGTCCACACTGTACAAGAAAATCAATGGAACCTCTTTATTCTCCTCCTTGACCTCCTGTTGTTTTTTATCTTCCCCTGTTAGGAGAGCATCCTGTAAGAAGACTAGGAAAGAGAAACAAACTCCTTCACTCTACACCTTTCTCTTCTCTTTCTTTAAGGAAGGACAGGCAGGCAAATAACCAGCAAATGTAAAGGTGAAGAGGCAGATGAACTTTAGAATACATGATGAAATCATTGACATCTTCTTATTTAAGACTTGCCCCCTGACACAAAAAGGGGAACTATAGCAGCAATTCTCCATTCAAACAGTAAAACAGTGAAGACAAGGAGATCAACAAATGCAACACAGACCTGAATCCTCAAGGCTGTAGTTCAGAAGGTTTTAAAAGAAGAAAATCCGAAATCCATTAAACTATTTTATCAGCTGGATTTCTTCCTGAGGACAGAAATCTTGTCAAATCAACCCATCATTTTCTTTCGAAACTTATAACTGGAGTGGTCATCCTTTAAAAGCTTCTTTCCTTTTCCCTTTCCTAAGGCAACTCATTACTAAAAGAATAGATTATCATTCAAAAATAATAATGTAAGTCTGTTATGCAAGTCGCATTAAAAACTTTCAAAAATGCACAGACATTTCAATAGTTATTGAACCAAAGGAAATGGAACAAAGTATGCCCGTTGATGACATATTAGTCAAACTATAATTGTGGGCACAGAGCAGGGGGAGAAACAGTTCTGGAAACTCAGTAAGAACCAATTGCACAGTTAGTCACAGGTTCAGAGCATGACTATTCCTCCTGCTCTTTAACCAGTCCTGTGAAAAGCATATTAATATACTAAAATGTTATTGGAGCTCAAATACATTACTGTTCTGAACTAGAACTTTCAGAATTCCCAAGCTAAAATGGCCAGCAATTGGATTTGCCATATCTGAAGGCTGGATTCTCAGGAAACAATTATCTTCTGATCATCATAGGGATGGTGGTCTAAATATAAGTGATCAGGCTAAAAGTGTGCAAGTGAAGAAGGGCTACAAAATTGTTTACTTTAGAAAAAAAATATGTATCTCACTAATGAAACTACACTTATGTTAATCCTTACCCCAGTACATTCAGGATTGTACAGTGAGGATACTTGCAGGATTGTAGCCTAAAGGAAACACTCTAAAAGTCCTGAGAAAAGAATGGATTTATTTATGACTGATGTGTTTCCCCCCAACTATATATATTTTAAACTATTTTTCCATCCCTGAAATTAAAGATGTTGTACATTAGCTTTCCTCAACCCATCCCACTTTTATCCTAACAAACATTTTGTGGGGTAAACTAGTCTGAAAGGCTGTTATGGACTCAGGATGACTACATGAGTGTTTTAAGGAAACTGGATTACACCTGACTTGTAAAATGTACTGGTCTGAGGGATGGAATGGAAACACAGAGCTCATGCAGTGTGTTTACTCAGATCTGAAGGGGGAAAAACTTAATTTTGAGCAGGGACTGATAAAGCCGCTTTGATTTTACAATAATGTAATATTCTATCATTCGTCAATCATGTTGTGTGTGTGTGCACATGTCATGCAGAGTATTATCTTTATTCATATGATGAATTCTTTTCAGACATACCTAAACTCAGGACTTCCAAGTTTTCTCTTCTCAAAATAATAGTTTTATCAATTTCTCACATGAATACATCCTCATATTGCTCAGCCACACATGTGGCATATGCCATCCGTAAAAGGCCTGAGGGGTTTTTGCTCCATAAAGGTAGAGGTAGGACACAACCGATCTCCCTGGACATTGTCTCGGGGCCAGCTGCTGTTACTGAAGCTTCTTTAATGAAGCCTGCCCATCTTGGCTTCAAGGACCTGAGCCCAAGCAGATCTGACATGCACAAGCCAGGCTCTTTGGGACTCCAACCCTGCCTCCCCTTTGTATCCCTGTTAAAATCAATTCTAAATTCTTCAGTTCTGAATTCTGAATGTCTTGATGCAACTGTGACCCTCCAGATGTTTAAACATTCATCAGTTCTTGCCAACCTAGCCAATACAATGGAGTCCTTCGGGAGATGTTAGCGGGGTACAAATAAAGTTAATAAATATAAATGCTGGGAATTGCAGTCCAACATCATCTGGAGAGATGCAATTTCCCAGACTCATCTTAAAGCAAATATGTTTAATTATTTATTTAGGTGACTTAAAAATCCATGAGAGATGCTAAATTTCTAATAGCTGAAATTATAACACACAAAATGAAGGTACAGCACACCAGTTAAAAGACTCTTATGCTGCACCCAACTAAAGAGTTGTTTAAATAAGAATGGCTGTGCTTAATGTTAAAAAGAGATCAAGCCGGTCAAGCTGACAGTATCCTATGGGACCAGCCACCGAGAAGGCTCTCTCCTGTCTGCTCACCACCAGCAGCAATTGTGGTAGGACAGAGAGAAAGTCCTATCTCAAAAACCTTAAGATTAGGTTAGACTTGTAGAGAAAAAAATCGTTCATAACATGAACATGTCAATGGTTGGGCTCCAGTATACTTTGTGTTTTTCAGTCTGTGAGCATTATGCTATTCTGAGCTCTGGGTTCACTGTCGATGCAATATCCCTGATCCGAGGTTGCATGGATCAAAATAGCATCCATCTGGCTTATGAGTTTTGTGACCTTTTCTCTAGTTGGCAACATGCTTAATTTCAGCCCTGGGATTTCCCTCATGTCCCTCAATGCAGCATTAATTCACTACATTTTAATTTATTATCTATACTCAAAAGTCTTGAAGAGCTAAAGACAAAAAACGGTGACTTGGTAGTTTTAAAACTAGAAAACAATAACCATCTATTAAATTCAGTTTTTTATGTACAAGAAAACAATTAAATGCAATGACTTCTTCATTTTAGCATCAAGAACAGAGCACATGTTTTGCCTACAAAAAGTTCCTAGGTTAAATCTCTCTGCTATCCAAGTAAGATTCTAATACTCTGGGGAGAAAAGACTGAGTTAGATCAACCAATGATCTAATCCAGTCGGAGGCAGGCTCCTATAAAGATTAGCATCTTATAACATAACACTCCTATTCTATAATAAAAGCCAGACTGCAACTTTCCTCCCCATGTGAGAATCCTGTTCAAAATAGACCCTTCCTGCCATTAAGGAACAAAGAAAACATTACATTGGTTGTGCTGTCGCACGCTGGGCCTGTGCGTAAGACTGTAGACAGGACATAAATTCCGTGTGCCCAACGGGACGCCGGGGTTGCCTCAGATTAAAGGCCCTTGGATTTCCTTAAAACAGAGTCTTTAGATTGCTTAAAGGTTCAACAATGTTCTTTATTAATGAAAACAAACAAGTACTTTAAAGCTTTCTTAACAGTCTATTGGCTCTCTCTCAATCTTGTCCACAGGGAACAGGCACTATCTTCTTAACTGTAACTAATGGGGAAATCCTTAACTTCTAATCTGGGCAGTCTGTCTTTGCCTCTGTTGGTGTGGAGCCCCTGCACCCGGTGCTTCTGGCTTCTGCGAGTGACCCTTACCAAGCAGAGCTTTGTAGACTTCCAGGGAAAAAGGAGTTCAGGTTTCAGTGATGGCTGAAGTCCCTCAGCGAAGGAGCTGTAAGGCTGTATATCTTCTGGCCACGCTGTGGGGCTGTATCTCCCCGGCCAAGCCGTACAAGACAAAGCTTTCTACAGGAGCTCTTGGTATTATGTCCTACATGAAAGGCTTCTCTGTGTGGACTGAACCCAAAATTACTCATGTTCCCTCCAAAACCCAAAAAGGGGGCAGGACCAGGGAACCTAATGATAATTGACAGGTGGACCTAGGTTCTATCTGTTCAATGAAATCTATCCAGTGCAATATTATTATTGTGTGGACGTACACAGTAAGAATGAATGGAGCCCCACACATACATGCACACAAAGCTTTGAACCCTCACAACAGCTTTGAACCCTCACAACAAACTAAGACCCAATGGCCTGATATGGCCCTCCGAGGTAATTTACCCAGCCCTTGCCCTAAACTGTAGACTAAGGGTCACCCTGTGTCTGAAACAACTTGAAGGCACGCAATAGCAACAATCCTAATTAACATGACTATCTCCTCAACCAAATTCAGGCCCACACTTCTCATTGAAATACCAATAAGTTCACGTTGGTTAAATTGCTCCTCATTTTAAATATTGTAATTTTTTGGCACTACAAATAAGATATCTGTAGTGTGCATATGAATTAATTCTTGTTTCTTTAAACTATAGTCTGCCCCCTCTCCCCAAATATCTGCTGGATTGTGAACCAGCCCCCAGTTTGAGGACCTGTGTCTTACAAGATGAGCCAAGCTAAACCAGATGAAAAACCTTTCTATTATAGCCAGTCTCCAGATTATGAAAAAGATTGGTTCTGCAGGTTTGTTCTTGAGCTGAATAAGTAAGTTATGCCCAGATTTTCTCTCTCTTTGTATGACCCACAGAGAGAGAGAGAGAGAGAGAGAAAGAATTATGGTTTTAATAACTGTTTTGATATTTGATGAGGTATGGTTTTTAATACATTTTATGTTTATAGTGCGGTTTTACTATTGTAGTTGTAAGGCATTGAATTTTTGCCATTATCTATGTGTAAACCACTTTGAGTCCCCCTAGGGGTGAGAAAAGCGGTATATAAATGCTGCAAATAAATAAATAATTACATCATGTCTACTTTCTCCATAATATGCATGTAATATTTCTTCATGAGATATGTATTATATTCATTGACAACTTACAGTATGATGGAGTTTAGCAGATCTTTCTGTGTAATTTTTTAAAAATCCATAAAGGCCCAAGGCAGAAACAAAATACTGGGGAGGGGGGTGGGAATAAAAAGTGAGATCATTTTAATGTAAGTTTCAATGGTAAAAAAGCACTTAAGAACGCTTAAAAAAAATTGTCGCGTCAGGAGCAACCTGAGAAACTGCAAGTCGCTTCTGGTGTGAGATAATTGGCCGTCTGCAAGGACGTTGCCCAGGGGACGCCTGGATGATTTTTTGATGTTTTTATCATCCTTGTGGGAGGCTTCTCTTATGTCCCCGCATGAGAAGCTGGAGCTGATAGAGGGAGCTCATCCGCCTCTCCCCGGATTCGAACCTGCGACCTGTAGGTCTTCAGTCCTGCCGGCACAGGGGTTTAACCCACTGCGCCACCAGGGGCTCCTCTTAAAAATATTAGGATCCACAGATACCCCAGGAAAGTACATTATCAGCAAAGAATAATAAGTGTAAGAATGTGCCCCATCTATGAATTTATGGCTTCAACTCTATAAAGTACTTAAGTTTGTTTCTCAGGGTCATGTTGGATGTTCGCACATTAGACTGAACATGCATCCACATTCCATGCACAGTCATTCAGATGGCAGACTGAATCTCTATATGCATTCATGACATATTTGTAACTACATGCAAAAATCTTATTTCATCTTAACAAACTATGGGTACAGTCATAGCAGAGTTAAATGAACAGACATGTGACAGCAGAATTTATTTCACATAACTATATAACATAATTAGCCTGCCCCCAGTCTCCAAGACACTGGCAAAATCCTTCTTGTGCCTGAAGAGCTGCCATAAGAAATGCTGAAGATGAATTTTGTAGCAGCATTTTTGAGAAATGCAAGGAAAGATGCAAGAGGGAAATTTGAGAGAGTGTAAGGACTGGAAAGACTACAGGCGGAATGAATTAAAAAGACCAATAGGACGGCGGAAGAGACAACTGAGACCGAATCTCCTCCCACAGCATTCATTCAGCAACAAATTTTAGAACCTAGAGGCACAGACTGAGGCCTAAAACTGCATTCCAGCCCTAGGTTTCCGATTTGAATTAGTATTTTATCCACTTTCAAGTTTCATTATAATGTAATACTAATCAGAGCTGGTTATGCTTAGCTTTCAATATCAGATGGGATCTGGTGCCTTTTAGGCAAGCCAATAAACACTTCTCCCTAAACGGCAAGTTCCAGGATTCTATAGGATGGAAATAATGGCACTTCAAATAGAATCGTAGCACAGTACTATAACGATATGTTGGATGTAGTGTGTGAAAGTTCAGTAAAAAGATTTAAAAGTCTATGCAATTAAACATTTATAATAATCAGACAAGCAAGTACATTGCTAGACAAATCATATTGAACACCCTCAGACTTTTGCCCTCTGTGCAGGAGAATAAATACTTTTTGAAAAAGTTTTTTCCCGTTTTTCAATATTCTTTTACCTTTTTTAGCCCAATCCCCATTTCTCCTGATTTTTAAGCCTGAGTAAGACAAAGTCGATGGAAGAGTTATGATACCATATGTTCTTCCAAGTGAAGTAATGTCCTTCCATGGGCAAAAGAATACTCAACAATGGTCCAGCAACACTTGCATGGACACAGTGCGTGTGTTCATGCAAGCATTAGAATAGTGGACTACAAATGTGGAGCATTCCAGCTATAAATTCAAACTGGACCATGAAACCCACAGAGTGAACTTGGTCTCATCACTTTCTCTCCAGCTAATCCACCTACCCCAGGTTATCATGATGATAAAAATAGCAAGGAAGCCTAGATATATTGTCCTAAGACATTGGAAGAAAGATGGAATATAATTTTTTTAATATAAAGTAACTATTTTAGTTCAGATCAACAAACTCGACAGTATAGACACATTGAAGGCTGCATGTACTATGACTAAATATGTCTTGATTGTAACAGGTGAACACTACAGCTGAAAAACTATTATAGAATACACCATTTTTCCAAACATTTCATGTTGGTGACACACCTTTTAGATGTGTATCATTCTGCGACATAGTAATTCAATTTTACTAGCAAACCAAGGATGAAACAAACCAAGGCCTTATAAGAGATACGGACACAAACGTAAATTATAATAATTAAATGTATGGCAATGTAACATAGCTCATGAAAACCTTTCATTTATATATTTTTAATATATGGTTTATTGCTTATTTTACATAGACTTTCTACATTTGCACAACACACTTACACACTGCAGTGTCATACTGAAATGCCACAACTCAGAGTTTGGAAAGCTCTGGACTAGATTTTTTTTAATCATTAAAAGTTTTTATTAAGTGAATTAGTGGCATACGGAATATGATAAAGAAAAACATCTAAAGCAGTGGTTCACAACCTGTGGGTCCCCAGGTGTTTTGGTCTACAACTCCCAGAAATCCCAGCCAGTTTACCAGCTGTTAGGATTTCTGGGAGTTGAAGGCCAAAAACATCTGGGGACCCCAGGTTGAGAACCACTGATCTAAAGCTAATCGAATACACACAATACAGGTATACCATTCCAGGTAACCTCCCTCCTCCACCAGTGAACCCATGACTTCCAGCATCACCCAGTATGAAACCAATATCTCAAAAACCTACCCTTATCCAATATTAATAATTTTTCCTTGTGATTAATTTGAAATTTATTTTTGTCTTCCTTTCTAGATATCCAAATGCAAGCCCCAATTTTTTAATAAAACCTAGCTTTCTGCATTTGAGGATGTGCTTGTGTTACAGAGCACTATACCTTGAGTTACCATATGTCTTGCTTTTCTAGGCCATGCCCTCTTCTTCAGAGTTAAAATTCCCTTCTACCAATTTACTGGGTGTGTCCTTTTTGTGGAGTTAACATTTATATCCAAACTGATTTTTAAAATGTCTGGGTTTTCTTAAAATGTCAGGACTGGACAAAGTGGGTGATCAGGCAGATGGCGGAAAAATATCTGTTTATAGCACAAAGGCTCCTTCATGGCTTGATGGGTCAGGACCACACTTGGTGCCCATACCCTTTGAAATAATTGCTATACTTCAGAAACTTTGTTTTTGTGGCTGTCACAAACTAGGTTGAATTGGTTCAGATGTTCATTGAAAAACGATAGCAAAATGTGTCCTGTGAAAACATTTCTGCTGTTTAATAAACTTTCCCCACATTTTTATGATAGAATCAATTAGGAAAGGACATTTATAATCTAGGAACAAAAAATGTGTCACATAGTGCAATTGAAGGATTTGAACTAAAAACCCCCCCAAAAAACCCTCCTCTTTGGGTCCCTAGAGAATAGGAAAAGAAAAGGAATCGATTTGCTGTTGATAGTGAAGTGGCCCTCTGTGTTGTCACCACGAAAGAAAAATGGCTTGGTTATTGGTGACATGTGGATGAGGGGAAGGGAGGGCAAGAGGGAGGAAGGAAAGTGATGAAGAAAGGAAAGAAAGGAGGGAAGGAAGAAGGAGAATGAAGGAGGAAAAGGAAGGACAGTAGAGCATGGAAAGGAAAAGTGTGAGAGAAGGGAAGGTGGGAGAGAAGGGGAGAGCAAGGAAAGGAAAGGTTGAGGGAAGGGAAGGTGTGAGGGGAGGGAAGGTAGAGCAAGGAAAGGTGTGAGGGAAGGGAAGGGATGAGGGAAGGGGTGAGAGAAGGGAAGGTACAGGGAAAGGAAAGGTGTGAGAGAAGAGGGGGTGAGAGAGAAGAAAAGGTGGAAGGGTAGGGAGGGCAAGGAAAGGAAAGGTTGAGGGAAGGGAAGGTGTGAGGGAAGGGAAGGGAGAGCAAGGAAAGATGTGAGGGAAGGTGTGAGGGAAGGGAGGGCAAGGAAAGGAAAGGTTGAGGGAAGGGAAGGTGTGAGGGAAGGGAAGGGAGAGCAAGGAAAGATGTGAGGGGAGGGAAGGGATTAGGGAAGAGGTGAGAGAAGGGAAGGCACAGGGAAAGGAAAGGTGTGAGAGAAGAGGGGGTGAGAGAGAAGAAAAGGTGGAAGGGTAGGGAGGGCAAGGAAAGGAAAGGTTGAGGGAAGGGAAGGTGTGAGGGAAGGAAAGGGAAGGGAGAGCAAGGAAAGATGTGAGGGAAGGTGTGAGGGAAGGGAGGGCAAGGAAAGGAAAGGTTGAGGGAAGGGAAGGTGTGAGGGAATGGAAGGTAGAGCAGGGAAAGGAAAGATTGGGGGAAGGGAAGGTGTGAAGGAAGGGAGGGCAAGGAAAGGAAAGGAAAGGTTGAGGGAAGGGAAGGTGTGAGGGAAGGGAAGGGAGAGCAAGGAAAGATGTGAGGGAAGGGAAGGTGTGAGGGAATGGAAGGTGTGAGGGAAGGGAGGGCAATGAAAGGAAAGGTTGAGGGAAGGGAAGGTGTGAGAGAATGGAAGGGCAGGTAGAGCAGGGAAAGGAAAGATTGAGGGAAGGTGTGAGGGAAGGGAGGGCAAGGAAAGGAAAGATGTGAGGGAAGGAAAGGTGTAAGTGAAGGGAGAGAAAGGAAAGGTTGAGGGACATGAAGGTGTATGGGAAGGGAGGGCAAGGAAAGGGAAGGTTGAGGGAAGGGAAGGTGTGAGAGAATGGAAGGGCAGGTAGAGCAGGGAAAGGAAAGATTGAGGGAAGGTGTGAGGGAAGGGAGGGCAAGGAAAGGAAAGATGTGAGGGAAGGAAAGGTGTAAGTGAATGGAGAGAAAGGAAAGGTTGAGGGACATGAAGGTGTATGGGAAGGGAGGGCAAGGAAAGGGAAGGTGTGGGGGAAGGTGTGAGAGAAGGGAAGGTAGAGCAAGGAAAGGTGTGAGGGAAGAGAAGGTGTGAGGGAATAGAAGGGGAGGACAAGAAAAGGAAAGGTTGAGGGAAGGGAAAGTGTGAGGCAAGAAAAGGTGGAAGGGTAGGGAGAGCAAGGAAAGGAGAGAAAGGAAGGTGTGAGGGAATGGAAGGGAAGGTAGAGCAGGGAAAGGGAAGGTGTGAGGGAAGGAAAGGTGTGAGGGAAGGGAGGGCAGGGAAAGGAAAGGTTGAGAGAAGGGAAGGTGTGAGGGAAGGGAAGGTGTGAGGGAAGGGAGAGCAAGGAAAGGTTGAGGGACAGGAAGGTGTAAGGGAAAGGAGGGCAAGGAACGGGAAGGTGTGAGGGAAGACAAGGTAGAGCAAGGAAAGGTGTGAGGGAAGAGAAGGTGTGAGGGAATAGAAGGGAAGGGAGGACAAGAAAAGGAAAGATTGTGGGAAGGGAAGGTGTGAGGGAAGGGAGAGCAAGGAAAGGTTGAGGGACAGGAAGGTGTAAGGGAAAGGAGGGCAAGGAACGGGAAGGTGTGAGGGAAGACAAGGTAGAGCAAGGAAAGGTGTGAGGGAAGAGAAGGTGTGAGGGAATAGAAGGGAAGGGAGGACAAGAAAAGGAAAGATTGTGGGAAGGGAAGGTGTGAGGGAAGGGAGAGCAAGGAAAGGTTGAGGGACAGGAAGGTGTAAGGGAAAGGAGGGCAAGGAACGGGAAGGTGTGAGGGAAGACAAGGTAGAGCAAGGAAAGGTGTGAGGGAAGAGAAGGTGTGAGGGAATAGAAGGGAAGGGAGGACAAGAAAAGGAAAGATTGTGGGAAGGGAAGGTGTGAGGGAAGGGACAGCAAGGAAAGGTTGAGGGAAAGAAAGGTGTGAGGGAAGGGAGAGCAAGGAAAGGAAAGGTTTAGGGGAGGGAAAGGTGTGAGGGAAGGTGTGAGAGAAGAGAGGGCAAGGTAAGGTTGAGGGAAGGGAAGGTGTGAGGGAAAGGTAGGGAAGGGAAGAAAGAAAGAAGGAGGGTGGCCCTTCCACCAAGCTCCTCCATCCTGAGAGGAAAACCCATCAGCGAGGAAAATGGCAACAAGGAAGGCCTGTCCAGTGAGGAGCTGCCCTTTGACGTGACAGCTGTCAGAGTGATCCCTGGTGCGAAGTGGTCAGGCAGCGAGCAGCTCCTCTGTTTTGTTTCTAAAGTATGCCCATGGAAGCTGAGCTGAGGCAGGGCTGAGAGTGAGTCCCTAGGTCAGGCGCGAGGGCAACCACCTCCCCTCCTTGTCCCTCAGAAGAGTTTTCCCGGTAACCACTGAAGGCTGAGGAGCCATGACTCTCAGTGCCTTCCGGGCTGTGGGGATTAAGCGCCCTTTCTGTGGCAAGGGAGCCCTGTTCCGGCCTGGAGAGCGGGCCAGGCCCGGGGGAAGGCGCCCCCTCCCCGCCCCGCCCCCCTCTTTCCGCGGGGCTTACCTCCAGGGAGAGGGAGAGCAGCAGCAGCGCGACCCCCCGCTGGAAGTGGCTCATGTCTCCCTCCTCCCTTTCCTCCCGCGGCTTCTCAGAGGCGCCGAGGGGCGGAGGGCGCCCCCAACAGCATCCCGCCGGGAGGCTCCGGGGGCGGGGCCAGGCGGGGCGCGGCGCGAGGAAGGGGGCGGGGCCGCCGAGAGCCCAGGCAACAAAGGGCCTCCTCTCTTTGGGACGGAGAAGGGAGCGAGCGAGGGAGGGAGGGGACGCGGGGCTCTGCGCACGCGCGCCCTTCCTGCCGGCACGCGACGTTCATGGGGGGAGAGTGGGCGGGGCTTCAGGGGGTCTCTTGGCTGGGCTGGCCCCGCCCACTCTGCCCCTCCCGCCTCAGCAAGGGAAGCGCCAAAAGAGGGCGCGCGCGCTGTGGGATTGCCCCGAAGGTTGTGAAAGGCGCGCGCACTGAGCCTTAGCAAAGCAGTGCCTCTCAAAGTGGGCGATATTGTTGGATACACTTGAGGGGCGTTGAATCTTATAGCTATCTATCTATGTAAATAAAAATGTCACGTTCGTTTGTGGGATTCACAGAACTCAAAAACCACTGAGGGAATTGATACCAAATTTGGACACAAGGCACCTAACAACCCAATGTATGTCCTTCACTCAAAAAATATTGATTTTGTCATTTGGGAGTTGTAGTTCCTGGGATTTATAGTTCACCTACAAGCAAATTACATTCTGAACCCCACCAACGATGGAATTGAACCAAACTTGGCACACAGTTCTCTCATGACCAACAGAAAATACTGGAAGGGTTTGGTGGGCAGTGTCCACTGGTTTTGGAGTTGTAGTTCACCTACATCCAGAGATCACTGTGGACTCAAACAATGATGGATCTGGACCAAACTTGGCACGAATATTCCATATGCCCAAATATGAACACAGATGGAGTTTGGGGGAAATAGACCTTGAAATGTGTGAGTTTTAGTTACTGGGATTTATAGTTCACCTACAATCAAAGAGCATTCTGAACCTCACGAACAACAGAATTGGGGCAAGCTTCCCACACAGAACCCCCATGACCAACAGAAAATATTTAAGGCCACCCAGTCAAAGGCGGCCCTAGGTAATTTTCAAAGGTAAGCAAACAGTATTTTGCCCCCCCCCCCCCAAGCAATCATTGATATATATTTTCGGTTCGTCGTGGGAATTCTGTGTGCCATATTTGGTTCAATTCCATCATTGGTAGAGTTCAGAATGCTCTTTGATTGTAGGTGAACTATACATCCCAGTAACTACACTTGCCGCACTTGCTCCCTTGCCTGACCCGCTTTGGGTCCGGAGGCGTGCCTGAAGACCCCGGCGTGTGCACCAAAGTCACCTCTTCTCCTGACTTTCTCCTCAGCCATTGGGACCAAGAGAGAGAGAGGGACAGAGAGAGAGAGGTGGAGATGCCCA
Organism: Anolis sagrei; assembly: GCF_037176765.1. Classification (NCBI taxonomy): domain Eukaryota; kingdom Metazoa; phylum Chordata; class Lepidosauria; order Squamata; family Anolidae; genus Anolis; species Anolis sagrei. The sequence goes on from NC_090026.1 coordinate 66,337,120, forward strand.
CCTTTCCTGAAGGTAGGCACAAAAACAAAGGAGGGAGTGGAGGTGGGGGATACCTCCAGCCAGAGGGGCTCTCTCTTTCTCTCTCTTGGTCCCAATGGCTGAAGAGAAAGTCAGGAGAAGAGGCGACTTTTGGTGTGCACGCTGGGGACTTCAGACATGTCTCTGGACCCGAAGAGGGCCAGGTGCGGCGGTTCCACCCCTTCGCCCACCCGCAGATTGGGGAGAGGAGAGGAGGCGGGTGGAGCACCAGGGGATCGGGAAAGGGAGCCGGTCATGGGGAAGGGATTGAACGCGGAGAACGATTGAGCGCCAGCTCTGCTCGTGCACCCGGTGGCCGGGTGGAGCAGGAACGAGAGGGGCTAGGTGAGGCTCAAGGGCCCAGCCCCTTTGGGAAGAGGATCGCCTGGCAGCAAGGCAAGAAAGCCGAGGCTCCCCCCGGACTGCTAGGGCTGTTGTGAGCTGAGGGGGCATTCCTCAAGTGGTGGTCGAGGGGCATTTACAGAGGCGCCTCTGTGCCCCTGGCAAAAAAAAGTGTTCTGCGACCGCTTACTTCGCGCAATGGACGAGCCGCCCCTGCACCCAGTCCAACACCCTTCAGCAGGGCAAGAAAATGTAATCAAGGCCCTCCTGACAAAGAGCCATCCAGCCATAGATATAGATAGATAAATATGATTCACACAGAGAGAGATATATAGTATCATAGATCTGAAAGGCACCACTAAAGAAGGACAGTTGTATGTTGCATGTTCCAAAGTAGGCAAATCAGACAATCCCCTCATCAACATTGACAAAGAAACAACAAGCAATACTGTTTACCCGCAAGCATAAAGAAATTACATATATTAGAAATCAACACTTTCTCATTACTTTATTTTCCAGGTCACCAGACTGGGCCAAAGCAACACGTGGCAGGGGACGGCTAGTAAAAATATATAAGGGGGCTGCAGAAACAGAAAGGAAGAAAAACCGTGTCCAGGTATGGTTCACTTATTGTGTAACTAGGGAATTAACATTGCCCGTGGTCCTTTTGAAAATAAACGCGCCCAAACGCAAGTTGCAACCAAGCAGTGGCCAAGCCTTAAGTGTTGACAGGCCAGTGTGTCATGCATTATCAGGAGGCCCAGCATGCACTGGCAGGAATGAATGAAGCTTTATTTATATCCTGCCCCATCACCCAAAGGGACTCGGAGCGGCTGACAACAAAACAATAACATAAATAATAATAAAACACATGACAGGGCAAACAGTTTAAATCACCAGAAGTAAAACGAGTCATAATAAATATGGTGGAATGTCAACATTGTCACAAAAGTCAACATTGAAATCGAAATACAACAACGCTTGAGCTCTGCGAATGCTGCTTTTTTCCAAATGAAGCAGAGAGTGTTCGAGGACCGGGACATCCGTAGGGATACCAAGGTGTTTGTTTATAAAGCGATTGTCCTCCCAACCCTGCTATATGCCTATTTATTTGTGTCAGGAGCAACCAGACATTTGTATTACATTTTTAACAAAACAAACAAACAGACAGACAAAACACAAAGTTTGCAAGCTTGGTAGTTGATTAAATGTCCTTTGACCAGTAGCTGGCCACTTGGAGTGCCTCTGCTGTTGCTGCAAGAAGACCCTCCGTTGTGCATGTAGCAGGGCTCAGGTTGGGAACCTCTGATATAATCTAATCTGGAAAATGAATTGCTGCTCTTTAGTTTTCTAGATTTAACTTTGTTTAGGAGAGACATTAAGAAGCCCTGCAACTTAAATAAAGTATGTTTTGTATCACAATAAGTCTAAATATTTAAAAAATGTTGTTCAGAGATGCTGGTCATTACTGTCTACAAAAGGTTAAATCAATTTTTAACCAGATATTTTAGAAGATTTGTGTTTATTTTGCAATTTATTTGAAAAAGATTTCAGATTAGGTACTTGAGGAGTGATACAGTGAGTCACAAAGGGTCTCTTTCCCAGTATCCTGGGGAAGACTCAAACTGCAGAATGTTGCCTGCAGAAAGGGAAGGCAAGGATGGAGTGGGATGCTAATGTATCTTCTCTGAACCTATTTTTCAACTGTACTATTGATTTCTTTTACATAAATTATTTACTCTGAAGCCAAAAAAAACTGGCATGTCTTAGTATAGGTTTCCAGAAATGTTTGCTCGGAAGTGCTATTGAGTTTAATGGGACATCCTATCCCAATCTCACTTAGTATACAGAGTCCAGTTGAAAACATTATTTCTGAATATATTCAGATAGCATGGCTGATGCAATGGTGAAACCAAGTAATTTCCTTCACCCAGGTGCAGCTGATTAAAACACTACTGTGTTGTTGAAATTGCGCCTGGGGGTGGGGATGGGATGCCCAACATTACATACTTAGATGATCCGTTCCTCAGCTTTCACAATCAGCCAGGCTTTGAAGCTGCAAAGCTATTACATGTTTTTTAAAAATTTTCTGCTTACTTTTTTTTTTACTTTTTATTTGATGCTCCCAACAATCCTGCCATACAGGACTTATTTCAATATACATTATTCCAAAAGTAAATATTCCTTAAATGACATTTTATACATTCCTTAGTTATGTATCGCCCATACATAACTAAGGAATTCCCCCCACCCCCCTGGAACTGCAATTCTAAATCATGCCATTGCATCAATTTAACCTTGTGGAAAGCCTGGTTCAAAATGCTATATCTGTCATTTCTGTCTATTTTGTCAGTTAGCACAGACCATTTCCTAAACCGGTCTTGTTCTATTTGACTATTGATATACTTGTTTTTCCTTTGATTGATAAAATCATTAATTATATATTCTGATAGATAAGCCCACCAGGTTTCCAAATCCCATTTTGTATCATCTCTCCATCCCCGGGCTATCGTGGCCTGTACTGCGGCTGTCATATATTTTAGGATTTCTGTCCAATTATTGTTATCTTCCTTTACCTTTATGGTGAGGGACATGAATCTGGCTTTATCCCACATTAATTTTTTCCCTATTAAATAAGGACTGTAATGGAAGACATAATAGGCTATTAAATGCTAATCAAGGTGGCCAGTTGCAACATTCACATTTGCCTCAAGCAGGCAAGAGTTCTTTCTCCCACCTTGGACATTTCACAGATATATAAACCCCACTTGCCTAGTTTCCAACAGGCCTCACAACCTCTAAGGATGCCTGTCAAAGATGTGGGCAAAACGTCAGAAGAGAATGCTTCTGGAACATAGCCATACACTACTTTTGGGCTAGCTTTGTACCAAAGCTAGCCATCCAGCCTCTGTTTAAAAGCCTCCAGAGAAGGAGCCTCCACCACACTCTGGAACAGAGTTCCACTGCTAAACAGCTCTCACAGTTAGGAATTTGTTCCTAATGTTCAGGTGTAATCTCCTTTCCTGTAGATTGAAGCCATTGTTCTGCATCCTAGTCTTCAGAGAAAACAAGCTTACTCTCCCTATGTCTTCCCTCACATATTTATGGTCTTTGCTGATCATTTTACAGTCACTGGAAGGCTCAAAGCAGAGTTGCAGCAGAGATTGCGTGCCACCACTGGTAAAAAGTCAGGGCTGACACTAGACATTTTGCTGCCTGAGATGAAGAACACACTGAGACCCCCATCCGCTCACAGTTCTTGTACAAAAGCAGATGGGACTGCCAGCCGAGTCTAGTGGTGGGCCAACATTTTTCTCCACATTAGAGCAGCAGCAGGCTCCCTTGGCATCGGTTGTGGGGGGAGAGGGTACTGGGGAGCACAGAATTATCTTCAGTATCTTGCTGAGGCCTTCTATATCCTGCTGCCTCTTGAGAATGCTGGCCCTCTTGAGAATGCAGCTCCTCTGTCTTTGGGGCTCTGACACTTTTCATTCGCTTCAGTTGCAGTGTGATGCAATCACTCCTAGAAAAATTGAGTGTGACAGCATGAAATAATTTTGTAATAATTGCTTTAAATAGATCTCCTACCTCCACAATTTTGCAATGAATGATGGTAGCACATTGCAATTTAAGCTAATAAAAAGACTGTTATTAACAGTTTAACTATAGGATGTTAATACTGTATAGGCCTGTGGCAAAAAATTTCACAATTGGTTAAAACAAGGAAAAATATGCTTATGCTTATAAACATTCAAATAATGATATATTGGTGTATTAGTTCATTTTCATTTATTTATTATTAAATGTCTTGCTTTCTATTACATCAAATTATCAGTGCATCTAATTGGTAGCATAAATAGTACGACACAGGCCCCACGCCCAGTCCTGAGTGTTATGAATAGGGGAAAAAACTACCATTACTGTAATGATGATGATGATGATGATAATAATAATAACTTTATTTATACCCCACCACCATCTCCCCAAGGGACTCGGAGCGACTCACATGAGGCCAAGCCCAACAACACATCAGTAAAAACAACAAAGCAAATAAGCAAATAAAACAATGCAATTAATATAACTTACATATAGACAGTAACACGCAGCGATTTCAAAACCTATGGCCGGGCCAGATGTAATAATTAAAATTTAAAAAATAAACGCTGGTCATGAACAGAGGTAGGATGTATCTAGTACAGTGGTTCTCAACTTGGGGTCCCCAGATGTTTTTGGCCTTCAACACCCAGAAATCCTAACAGCTGGTAAACTGGCTGGGATTTCTGGGAGTTGTAGGCCAAAAACATCTGGGGACCCCAGGTTGAGAACCACTGATCTAGTAGGAGGGTTTAAAAGAAATGTAGGGAGAGCAACCCAACGGGTGGTTAAAGTGCTTCTGAGGACATTTTACAGGGAATTGTTTCCTTTATTCAGGGAAGGCACACTGGAGCAGCCACGTTTTCAGGCTCCTCCTAAAGACTGCCAATGTGGGCGCTTGCCTGATATCCTTGGGAAGTGAGTTCCAGAGTCAGGGGGCCACCATAGAGAAGGCCCTCTCCCTCGTCCCCACCAATCGCACCTGCAAAGGGGGCGGGAGCGAGAGCAGGGCCTCTCCAGATGATCAAAGAGATCGTGTGGGTTCGTACACAGAAATGCGGTCACGCAGGTAGGCGGGTCCCAAACCATTCAGGGCTTTGTAGGTAAGAACCTGCACCTTGAGTTGGAACCGGAAAATGAACGGCAGCCAATGGAGCTCCTTAAATGATGAATCAGGACTCAGATTCCAAGGATGAGGCCAGTACTCCAACTCAGAGCTCTTTCACACTGCTCTTTATCCCTGGATCTGATCCCAATTTATCTGCTTTGAATTGGAATATATGAGTCCCTACTGCCAGATAACCTGTTATAAACAGATAATCTGGGATAAAAGACAGTGTGGAAGGGGCCCCAATCTGTGGAATTGCAGCTTCAAGACTGACTTGAGACTGATCAAACACTGAGATCAGGACAACTGGAACAATCAGATGAGGAGGCAAGGCCCCCCTGCTCTCGGTCTTGACAGGAGGAAAAGAGAACAGAACAAAAACATTCAATTGTGTCTTCTTGGCAAGTAAAAAGGAAAGACTCTCTTAATCCAGGAAAGCTGGCTGTGGCCAATTTAAGGAATAGCTGTGATCCATATTCCCTGTTGGGGAAAAACATCCAGTCTCCGGCTTGAGGATGATATTGCTGCAGTTATGTTTCAGATACTCAAAACCCCAAGCTTTGGATTGGCTGACCAACCTGTTGGCTCTTGGACTGTTTTTGATGTATTTCTTCTGTGTCCTTTATAAGCAATCACTTTCAGATAAGTTTCCAGATACTTTTGTTGGTTTTCCGCATCTTAGAAGGGCTTCAGCCATCGTATTAAGCAGTGGTGGGCTTATACCGATATGCAATTATCTGCACTTATGCATCTTCTTTTAAAATAAATGTCAGCCATACTGGTGAACTTTAAAATATATTTGGCTGGAATTACACTTTAAAAATGTATCTGTTCCAACTTAAAAACAAATTCCACTTAAGAACAAACCTACAGAAGCTATCTTGTTCGTAATTTGAGGATTGCCTGTTTATTGAAAAAGGATCAAAATGTAGGAAGAATTCTGCTTTCTACCCGATTTCTGCCAAATCTTCTTGAATTAGATTGATATACCAGTTGTTCAGGATTTCTCTGAACTCCAATGCACTTCACAAATACAGTTGAGCCACAATGATTCTAGCTTACTTTCTTCAGCTATGTAAAAGAAATGCATTTCCTCCCCAGGGCATCATGATTTGTTTTAATTGAAACCTTGTTTATTCACTTACATTATTTCAGTTGCATTAGTTTTATTATACCAACCTGATTATTGTCTTTGCACAACATTATTAACCTGGACATCTTGTTAGGATTCTCCAATGAATTAAAGAAATGAAAGCTGCATCTGTTTATTCTAAATGAGCCATAGCAACAATCAAATTGAGAACACATTTCTAGTGAATTCCAGTTAAGCTGTTTATCTTCTCTGAAGCAGATGGCCATGTTGCTACCTAGCAGTGAAGGAGAGGGGGAGGACAGCTGAATTCTGGGGAAAGGGAAATGCTTTAAGGTTTGATTAAAATTGAAAAGAACAAGATGGAAAAGGGCATCATCCACTCTCCAGGCTGTTTAAAGGTAGGGGGGATGTTAAAAGACTAAAATGCTCACTGTCTCATGACCTTTTAATTATGAAACTCAACAGATGCTAATTTTGTGTCAAATTTATGATAGCAGATGCAAGATAATACTTGCCAAAAGACACAAGACAGGTTGGAACAGGACAGCGTGACTGGCAGAAATCTATAGCAAATAAATGTGTCAATAACCAGAAATCATAGAATCATAGAGTTGGAAGAGACCTCATGGGTCATCCAGTCCAACCCCCTGCCAAGAAGCAGGAAAATCAAATTCAAAGCACCCCCGACAGATGGCCATCCAGCCTCTGTTTAAAAGCTTCCAAAGAAGGAGCCTCCACCACACTCCAGGGCAGAGAGTTCCACTGCTGAACAGCTCTCACAGTCAGGAAGTTCTTCCTCATGTTCAGATGGAATCTCCTATCTTGTAGTTTGAAGCCATTGTTCCACGTCCTAGTCTCCAAGGAAGCAGAAAACAAGCTTGCTCCCTCCTCCCTGTGGCTTCCTCTCACATATTTATACATGGCTATCATATCTCCTCTCATCCTTCTCTACATATACTTTGGATCATAGAATCATATAGTTGGAAGACTATAAGGGCTATCCAGTCCAACGCCCTTCCATGCAGGAACACACAATCAAACACACTTGCATAAGGATTTTGATCTGTATATTTTGTTAACTAACATGGTTGGTTGCTGTTGCAGAAAACATCAGTGTCACTTTAATCTTAGTACCGGTAGTAGTTCTTGTATTCTGGCATCTGATTATCCAGATGTTCAAGATATTTCTTAATCTGTTCAAATAAATGAGGCTGGGATTTACTGAAAGCAATAGAATTAAACTAACTTGTTTTTTAAAAAAAAATATAATATGAGGGAGCTATTTTATTCTGTACACATTGTTTCTTAGCAGTTTCTTTTAATCCTACACTCAATTATTACTAAGTAAGTAGTCTTTTCCCATGATGTATCACATTTTAGTCAATGGCTGAAGTACAGATGTATCACATTTTGGATATACAAACAAGAATTGGAAGAGAACATAAGTGCCATTAGTCCAACCTCATTCAACGCAGGAACATACAATCAAAAAACTTCTTGCAGAAGGCCATCCAGTGAAGGAGACCACCTCACTTCAAGGCTGAATATCCACTGACGAACAGCTCTTATTGTCAAGAGGTTCTTCGTAATGTTTAGGTGGAATCTTTTCCCCCACAATTTGAATCCATTGTTCTATTAAATACTCTCAGGAGCAGCAAAAAAAAAAAAAAAAAAAAAACAAGCTTGCTTCTCCTCAATGTGACATCCTTTCAAATGTTTAAACATGGGTCTCAAGCTAAACATACCTAGCTCCCTAAGCCCTTCCTCATAGAGTTTGGCTTCCCAATCTTTGATCATTTGGGTTACCCTTCTCTGGACATGTTCTAGCTTGTTAGTATCCTCCTTGGATTGTGGTGCCCAGGCCTGGATATAGTATCTACCTAAGGTCTGACCAAAACAGGATACAGTAGGACTATGACTTCCCTCAATGTAGACACTATGTTTCTATTCATGCAGCCTAGAATTGCTTTACCCTTTTGGCTTTTGCATCACACTTTTGACTCATGTCAAATGTCAATATGCTTCTTGGCAGGGGGTTGGACTGAATGGCCCATGAGGTCTCTTCCAACTCTTTGATTCTATGTTCAGCTTGTGGTCTACTAAGACTCCTAGATCCCTTTCACGTGGACTGTTGTCAAGTCAGATGTCACTTATCCGTGCATTTCATTTTTATTGGCTAAGTGTAGTGCTATATGTTTCTACCTATTAAAGTTAATTTTGTCAGTTTTGGTCCAGCTTTCCAATCTGATATGGTCCATTTTGATTCTGATCCTCAGGAGTATTAACTATCCCTCCCAATTTGGTGTCATCTGTAAACATAAGTATGCCCCCTATTCTGTCCTCCAAGATGAACAGCACAAGGCCCAGGATAGAACTCTGTGACACCCCACTAGTCACTTATTTCCAGCATGAAGAAGAACCATTGGTGAGCATCCTTTGGGATTGGTTACTTAAATCAATTACAGATCCACCTAACAGTGGTATTGTGTAGCCTACATTTTACTCGTTTGTTTCCAAAATGATCATGGGGATCTTGTCAAGGGCCCTACAGAAATCGAGATTTGCTATATCTACAGCATTCCTTTCATCTACAAAATATTTAACTATGTATAAAATAAGATTTGTCTGGCATGATTTGTTTGAAAAATCTTTGTTGCCTCTTTGTGAGAATGGTGTTGTTTTCTAAGTGGTTTGCTTAATTATTTGCTCTAAAATATTTCTTGGTAATGTCAGGTTTACTGAGCCATAATTCTTTTGATTCCCCCCCCCCCCCTTTTGAAGATGCGGACATTTGCTTTTCTTCAGTCTGCTGGAACTTCTCTTTACACTTATATCAACCAAGCCTGAATTGACCTAAAATAATTGCAAGATAAGGCTTTCATACACTATACCAATTTCTTTGCAATTCTGTTACACGGAAAAATATCCATCGTAGAATTAACAATATGAGGCCCCAGCAGGAACAGAACAAAATCCAATTTATATGGAAATTTAGTGATCCTATATTCCATAGTGTACAATCCTTCAGGTCAAATTTGATGGACTCTAGAAAGACACCTGGGGGAAACTGCAATGTCACTTTGTCTATGATACATAATTCAGGGATAAGCGCAAGTAATGTTGAAAAAGAGAGCAGGTAGGTTAGATGGTGAATCTAATCAGACTGTTTCTGTTCGTGAGAGGTCAGCTTTGGAGATTTATGCCAAACGTAGAATCCATTACAACATAGAGCCAAGGATAGAGAACAATATTTGAAGGAAAATGACAATACAAACATAAAGTCTTATCTAAACAGGCGTAGGGAGATATTTGAAGGATTATATACACTAAATAAAGAAATACACAAGGAATTACGCACTTTTGCATCTAAGCAGAACAGTTTGTGAAATGAAAGAAAACCATAGTACCTTATCATTCATTTGAGTAGGATTTCTAACCAACTGGAAATGGTAGGTAAGTTTATTTATGATCATCATGTACCAGAATTTTTAAGGGAGAAATATAAATGAGAGAGAGAAAAAATCCCAAAAGACTGAAGAATCTGGAAAGATTAATCATTCTAACGAGCAATAATGTTTTGGTATATGCACCACATAATGTGTTTTGTAGAGCTAACGTGGCAACTGCATTCAAATATATCAAGAGAAAGACAAGAGAAACATATTGTGTTTACATCATTGTTTGGTGCATGTATAAAATGGAAGGTCTTAACTGATACTTGTAACCAGGAGAAAATAAGACCTCATTTTATAACTGCTACAACTGTTTACATATAAATCTTAGAAATACAAATTAACACAATGTGCCCTATATTGAAACATAATTTGCCATTTAATTATACCTGTATGAAATGAAACAAATAGGTCAGGTAAGTCTTCCATAAATAAAACAATCTTAAACCTTATCTAGAGATGACTTTGTTGAAAAGGGTTGAAGTGCTCTTCTTTTTGGGGTGTAAGAACCTTCCTCTATTCATTCCATTGGTATTAGAGGCAGGTTATTTCTGCCTCTAATACCCAATTTTCCTTTATAGAAATAATATCTAGTGGCCCATTTACTTTGTTAACAGAGGTACACCTGTACACTTACAGATTTCCAATCACTATACAGATCAACCAGACTGGCAGTCTTCTCTCTTCCATTTTCATAACAAAAAACACATACAGTAAATATTTTAATAATCATGCTTGGCAAAATTTATTAGAAATATGCAAAGAAACTTGGGAATGCCATCTTGTTTAGAAGTCCAACTGGAAGATTATTATTATTATTATTATTATTATTATTATTATTATTTTGCTTTCCTCAAAAGCTTACATTGAGGACTTAAGGAACATTACAGGCAACCATAAAGCAAAAAACAAGGCTATAAGAAAGAGAGAGGCACATTTACAAGTACAGTAGATTGTGCTGAATCCCTTGAAACTTGACAAAGTTAAAGGCACAATCCCAGAAATGTTGGAATATTGTCATCTCTCAGTATATTTTAGGACTGGATGACTCTCCCTTTTTTTTTGTACCTCCCAGAGTCATACTACATCTAATTTAACTCTCGCTCTATAGTATTTCAACAGTTCCCATGTGTTTTATACATTCTTTTTCATAATTACCCTAACAACACATGCAAATTCAAATCTTCCAATAATTGAGTTTATTGTGCATATCTGTCTTGAGATATTATGGATTAGCAAGTGGCGAAGAGTTACTCAGAATTTAGAGAAGCAATTTCAAGGCAGAGTACTTTAACAAGGCCAAATAGACAAATGTTGGCTGGCAATTTGTATTAATAATTCTTACAGTTCTTTTCTCCCCTTCAAGTTGACTACAGGCACAAGTAATATCACAATAGCAGGACATTATCGAGTGTATCTGAAGTGGCATTTCAAGTTTCCACCACACACAAGCACTCAGAAACAAAATTTACAATGCAAAATTCTTTAGTTATGAACTTTATCAAATGAAGACTGAATTAGCTCCAAGAAGGCAACCAGCAGGATCAAAACATGGTCCTGGAATCTCAAGTTTCATTTTGGCATGAGGCCAAGTAAGCAAACTGTTAGAGAAGTTTTTGATCTTCAAGTTGCATTCAAACTGCATAAAATATAAATATGTGTTTTAGGGATACTTGCACTGTGCAACTTACATCTTTATCTCAGCTAGTTACCTACCAAGGCAAGAAGCATGTGACCCTTTAGATGGCTCTGAACTGCAATTCTCAGCATCCTGTACTAATTTCCAGCATTCCTCACTATCCTGGTTGGGGCTGCTGGGAGCTGCAGTTGAGCAGCATTTGGAAGGCTACATAATTCCTATCCCAATATATCAAATCAAATCATTTATTTCGGTCATAGACTAGCACAAGAAATATATAGTATTTCAGAAGAGAAAACCTCAGCCCCAAGCAATGTTATTTTCTGACTTCAGTAATATTCAAAAGACTTACTAATATCGAGATTCCATCCTGCACAATAGCTGGGAAAGTCACACTCATTGGTTCAACTAACACTTCCTCAAGAGTGAAACAAGAAAATGTAACTCAGAATTGCATTTTCCAATGTCATTCTGCTATCATGGATTGTTTTCACAAATGAAGACAATTTGCAGAATTGCTCCCACATTCTTATATTGGGAAGAGGCCCACAATAATTAGAAAAGTGCAAGAAGTCAAAGTATATAAAGATTTTAAACTATAAAAGCATAAAGCCCTAAGTGTAAAAATGAAAAACAGAAAAGAAATCCGAGACATATTGTGCAAATAAGGAAGATTTTTAGTTGAAATCCATATAATTCATAAAAATATAATCTGTTGAAAAGGCAAACTGCTGCCATAGCACCTGTATCTGAAGTAATATATCTGGACATCTCTTCACTAGATTTTGATTATAAAGGTATCATGCATGAAGGCAGGGTAATAGTTGTATAGTATCTTGCTTTGCCAGGTTAAAATAAACCTAAAGCAACACAGAAGGCTTGGAGTGTTTCATACTTGTTAGAAAACTCTTACTAGTTATAATAGGAAGCTTGGCAAATGAGAGGAAAATTGTAGGAAAAAATAGAGAACAAGAAGCAGTAGTTCTAGGTGACTAATCCAGTATTCCAAAGCAGTTTCAAGAGTAGATGTTTTGTGGCTGCTCGCAGTGCATTTGAATCTCTTCGGCAAGCTCAAGACATAGCAGAATACGTCTCTTCTCAGCGGCCAGTTCCTCCTTGGAAACCTGGCCCAGCAACTTTTTGGCAAAGAGGATCAGGTCTTGCATGAAGATGCCCACAGCTGCACGAGGAGCATCTGGGAGCCTCTCCAAGCACCCACTTTTGAAGCAGAAGTTTATGGTCTTATCCCTTTTCATCCCTGGTGCCCTTTCTTCAATCCAAGTCAGAGGCCTAGGTTAAATAAAAAGGCATAGAAAGGATTCAAAAAAGGAAACTGGACCATGCAAAAGACTTGCTTAAAAAAAGCAGAAAAATAAAAGCTGTGACATTAGGAACTACTACTGATTGTTTTATTATTTACTAGCTGTCCCCTGCCACGTGTTGCTGTGGCCATGGGGGTTCTGTGTGGGAGGCTTGGCCCAATTCTCTCATTGGTGGGGTTCAGAATGCTCTTTGATTGTAGGTGAACTACAAATCCCAGCAACTACAACTCCCAAATGACAAAATCAATTTTTTTTGAGTAAAGGACATACATTGGGTTGTTAGGTGTCTTGTATCCAAATTTGGTGTCAATTTATCCAGTGGTTTTTGAGTTCTGATAATCCCACAAACGAACATTACATTTTTATTTATATAGATGGCATGTTTCAACGTAATGTCAAGGAACATCATTCCTACATCATTATCCATTTTAGTTGTGTGTGAGAGAGAAAATACCTATATATTATATCTTACTAACAATGCACACTAGTAATGTTTTTATACAAAATGACTGATTCCCATAAGCAATTCAGGCATGGCTCTGCCAGTTCTCCAAAACTTCACCAGTGAAAGTCATACACTGGACACTGGAAGCATGGTGAAGTAAACATGAATCTACCCCTCAGAAGGGAAATTTACTCTTGGAAAAGGTGTCTCCACTAAAGATTTATCACCAATCCTTGTTTCCACAACAAGGTATTTTTTTCACAATGTAATTATCACAGGGATCGAAAGTGAGGTGAAATCTTCTCAACAGGGACACAGGCAGCAAAACAAACCACAGGGGTGTTAACCCTTCCCTATGCTATCCAAGGTGTGTGTGTGTGTGTGGCTGGAGTTACACTTTAAAAATGTACCTGTTCTGACTTGCATACAAATTCAACTTAAGACCCAACCTACAGAACTTATCTTGTTCTTAACTTGGGGACTGCCTGTAAATGGCTTTCTGGATGCTTTCTGCCAACATCTAGCTCCCTCTGCTGGTGATCTTTATCTCTCAGAAAAAGTTACAAAATCATTGCCTTTTTAAAGAATAACTTAATATAAACCAAAAGAGTGTAGCCATGAAATTAATTCCTATCAATCTCCATCACTTCATAAGCCTTTCTTGCCTATTTGCGTTGCCAGGTAAAAATGGTACAGTATTAATACTAGGATTATCTTCACTTTCACCAACACATGCAAAAGCAATATAATTTCCGATGTTTTCCCTTGAGAAAATATTATAAGAGTATTTGTCAAAGATATGTGCAAAAACCTAATTTGGTATGTGTATCTAATTATTTTTGTTAAAAGTCTCAAAACATGTAAAACTTTTATGTACAAAGATTTTTTTTAAGCAAAAAAGACTCAAAATATGAAAAATCCAAACATTTCCTAGTATGGAAAAAGTTGCAAGTATTCTTTAGACTTTAGCTAAGAGAAGTCACAATTGGTAAGATTTCCCTGTCAGATCCACATCCCCAGCCCAGCATTTCAGAATTTTCCATAGTGAAACTTACACAGATCTGGAATTAGAGGGAAAGTTATCTAGATCACATGGCATGATCGTCACGAGGATCTGAATCAGATCCTCTCTTTAAATGCTTTTCATCACTACGTCTTCAGATTTACTAGACTTCATGCACACAATGGGTATCCTTGTAAAAGTTCTGATAATACTGTCCGAATGCATCTCCCTCTACGTCCCGCCTCGGAGTTGAAGATCTTCTGGGGAGATCCTGCTCTCGGTCCCACCTCTATCACAAGTGAGATTGGTAGGGACGAGGAGCAGGGCCTTCTTGGTGGTGGCCCCTCACCTGTGGAATTCACTCCCCGGGGAAATTAGGTCATCGACATCCCTCCTCTCTTTTAGAAGGAAATTAAAAACATGGATTTGGGACCAGGCTTTTGGGTAACCTGGCAGATAGATAAAGGACAATGACGACTAGAATTGATAGGAACTGACAATGTGGAATGAATTTACGGACTCTGAGCTGGCGAACATTGAGCATGAGATTGGTTTTATTGATTGTGATGTATAATTGATTGTTTATAATTGCTGTTTATATATGTTATATTTTTATTGTTTGTGCAGGCATCGAATTGTGCCTTTTGTAAGCCGCCTGAGTTCCCCTTGGAGGTTGAGAAGGGAGGGGTAGAAATACGCGAAATAAATAAATATTACTGTTAATTTTAAGGGCCAGTTTAGGTGACATTCTCAGGGGAACACTTTGACTCTAGCTCCATGACAGTTTGATGAGTAAAAATCAGCAAACTATAATAGGATGCCAACCAACATATTTAGATTGCTATGACTTACTAAAGTTCTTAACAAATCAAACTTAGTATCCAGTTACTGATCCAATTAGTATTTAGAAAAATCAAAATCAAAACTGTTTCCCGATTTCCAATAAATGTTACTGAATAAATATATTAAGGGGAAGATTTTTAAAAAACTAAGCAAGTTAGCAAACGCATTATTATGGTTAAACTGAATGTTTACTAGAATCTAATGAGACCAACCTCTTATCTGCAGTCAGGAAATGTGCGGTCATTCTGGAATAATTTTTTTCTTTCTGCTCTTCCCTTGTGGCAGAAGTAACTGTGAGGTCTCCAAAAAGGTCGACCAGCCAACTGAGGCGGGCAATCCCACTAAAAGCTGGAAAGCCTGAACGCTCTTCATTCAGTGGACCACCTTTCGGAACAAAAATAGCCGGTAGAAATTATAAGTCAAACTATCATAGTTCAGTCCTATGTCAATTGGATAGTTCTGGCTTAGCAAATCAAGTTTATTTCTGCCATTCAGATAAGCCTATTAACACAACATTGTGGCCTATAATACAATAGTTGTCAAAGAGGATACATATTTTACAGTATAGTTACATCAATCCCACACTACCAAAATGGAAAGCGTCACAGGAATAACTCTGGAATGCAGAAAATCTATGTCAACGTGATAAGGAATCTTTGACAGCAAAAGGTTCAAGTAAATTAATGAACTCAAAGCTTAAATCAGATAAGAGTTGTGTCAACCCAAATGTTAACCAACCTGTGAAATGTAATGTTCCCTTCACAAGTTCCTTCCCTTCCACCTCTTTCTTTAGTTGTTTGTATTCTTCTGTCAGTAACTCAATATGTTCCACATGAAGGATTTTACCTGCCATTAAAAGAAAAGCAGATTTAATAGGATTACCAAGATCATTATGAAGTTTAAGAAATAATGGATCAAAATGGGAGTGGGACCAATGACACTGTGTTGATTTTCTTGTGGAAAACTATCAAATAACTTGAATTTTTTGTCATACAGCTAGTAATGCCACCAAAACCTTGTTTGAGTGAGGGAATTGGAGTGAGGAACAGCTATAGATTATATTACTTCATGAGTAAAATACTCTCTACATATCTAGACATCTTGTGAATCACCATACTAATCAAAGCTCATTCACCATATATTACATCCTATCAGTTGCTTCACTTTTCCCTGGTATTTGAACTCAGGAAAGGAGCAAACTCAAGACTATTAGGTGATCTACCATTAATAACTGATGTATCAAAAGTTGTGCAGATTTGCTTCGAAATAAATTATATTGAGCTACTATTTGAACTGTTACCCCTGTCCCAAATATAAGGGTGTCACACCCTTTTTCATACTGGGCCACATCAGCCTTATGGTGCCTTCAAAGGGCCACTGAATCCATGAATGGAGAATCTGTAGATATATATATATTACATAGTGTCCAGTGCCCTTTAGTTTTTACCCAGTTTGGGTCCCAAGATCTTATTGAACAACAACTCCCATCAGTTTTGATTATCCATCATGTGGATTGAAGATAATAGGAAATGTTGACCCACAATACTTGTGGCTCTGAGGTTGGGGGAATGTTAAAGAACACTTTAAAGTCAGATATTGTAGTTGTAAGTCTTGTACCTCAATTCAAATCCCATTATTCTGCAGTCTTCCAGATGTTACTGTATCACAAAACCAAATAGCTCTAGTCATGATGCCTAATGATAAGGAATACAGGAAAATCTGGAGTCGTAACATCTGTAGTCGTAACATCTGGAGGGCTACATAAAATAACATTGCAGGTCGAATTCAGCCTTCAGGCCTTGAGTTTGACACATGTGCCATAACATTTTAATATAAAGGAATATTCTTTGCACAAACAAGAAAAGCTACAATCTCTATTAGCCAAGACAAGCAAGAAAATCACAGTCATCATTCCACATTTTCTTACTTTTATTTTCTACAAAAAATACAACATATTTTTCACCTTTCCTAGAACTAAAAGCAAAAAACTATAAAAGATTCAGGAAAGAAGAACACTACAATGCCCAACATCTCTGGTCACCAGTCATAACAGCTAGAATTGTTGGGGGTTGGAGTCCACTAACATCTGGTATCCCAAAGACCAGTGGCCTAGATCTAAGTGTGAACTGGCTGCACCCATTTTGAATCACTACATTTGAGATAGTCATTCCACCGGCTAAGGAAGAGGAGGAATGTTTTCAACTGTGCAAGTAGGAATAAAATGCAATAAAACCACATATTAATATGCTGGTTTGGTTATGGAACCAACAGAAGAGATATCTGGCGTTTAATAGATCAGTATATCAGCTTTTTACAAAAAGGAGGATTTCCACATATCTATTTTCATCTTTATGCTGCAAGGGATTTTTTATACTATAAGTATCTTTGAAACTGATGCCACATAATTTTTATTTATTTACTTTATACCCCTTTTTTCCTGTGGAGATTCAAGACAGCACTTTGGTCACAATTTAAAACACAGTGAACACATTAAAAAAAACCCCAATTAAATAGTACTGTTTGGATTTAGATTAAAATACAGTTAAAATATAATAAATACACTTAAAATTTAATTTAAAATTCATAATCTCCTTGCCCCCGAATCCCTTATCCTTCCCCAAATGACTGCTGACAAGAGAAAAATCTTTACCTACTTGCGGTTTTTTCAACGATTATCTATGGCTCCAATTGTATAAATTACCTTTTTGCTCAGCTAATCCCCAGAGCTCATGTGCTGTCTTTGCAGACAATGACATGGGGTATTCAACAAGGACATGTTTTCCAGCTTCTAGGCACATCCTTATAGAGGAAAAATTAGCATATGTTACATTGTATACTGTTACATTGTATACAGTACCCTCACAATAATTCCTAGCATTCCCAGCATAATCGCTAGAATACATCAAAAAGGTTACCACTAACAGAAGCAGGGGACATTTATAGACACTAGAAATAAATGATCACTTTACATTGTGTCCTCTAACATCTAAGTTTATAATCCAAGTACTTGTGTGGCGCATATAATATATATTGCAAGATGAAATGAACATAAATTGTAACAGGGAAAGATCAGATGTCATCTATGTTTTTGAATTTGAGCAGAGGCAGTTTTGTAAATGCATAGGACTATCAATTCACGAAAAAAGTAGTTTCACTTGGTTATATTGCCAAATATTATGAGTGAGATAACAATGAGTGAGAATTTTGCGCTTTATAATTTGGGTCAATGATGCATTCAAAGTAATGATGGAGAAATAATTATTTTTAGAGAATGGATACCTGACACTTTCACTGTGGTTTTGGTTATCTGTACTGATGATGGCTGCATTGACTTCATTACTGTTCAGAGCTTCTTGAAGACTTATTTGTTTCACTTCTTGAACCTTGCCAAGAGATCGCCTAATTTCAACATTAAAAAAATGAATCAAAATATATCTGCTATATCTACAACACAGTCAGATTTAACTGAATCCTTTAAGAAAGAATTCAAAGAACAGTATCAGTATCTTAGTAATTAGAATCTGGATACCCAAATTGGTGTTGTGGTTCAATCATGGACTGATGGCCTTGCAGAAACAAATTTACATCCAGGAATATCTGAAATATCAAAACGTAATGTCTCTTCCTACAGAACCCTCTTGCAGCAATGATAGCTGGTGGCTTCCATCAGCGGGGTGCTGAATCCAGTCTGGGTTTTAGTTTGAATTTTAAAGGAATAACAACAACTAATACTGCTGCTACTGTATTCTTATACCCCATCATCTCCCCAAAGGGACTCGGGGCAGCTTACATGTGGGATAGTGTCCACAAGACATACAAGCAAAAAAAATTCCATAAAACAAAACACATTAAAGTAAAAACATCATAAAACACAACAACCCAGATAAAAACATGTTAAAACATAAAGGTATAAAGCTAATTGCAATGGGGCTCCACCAGATAGTGACCAGGAACTATCCAAGGTGCTGAATCCCAATCTCTACATTAGATTTGGCAACCTAGATAGCACCTTTACAGTTCAAACCAAACTCCAGAGTATATTTACTGCACACAAAATATGAAAGTCAACAATAGATTCAAGCATCCTCCTGCTCTAGATTCTTTCACTTTGACAGGTTAAAACATTTTCAGCAATGTCTTCATTAGTGGGTTTATGGAATTATCTCTACATTTGAATCACTACATTTGAGATAGTCATTCCACTGGCTAATGATGTCCAGCTGAACATATCTCTTAAACTTTCTGAAAAGATGGAAAGATTTAGCAAAATATTCAGAAGGCAATGGCTATTCTAACTTTTGTTTTTAGCAGTGCACAGTACAATTTGAATGGTAGCAATCTTGGGAGGAAAGTGAGCCACAAAAAATGGGGTACAAATGAATATTGTAACAACAATAATAATACATTTTCTCAGCCTGCCTTCCCACATCTTCTTTCATGCAACTAGGCCTTAGTTCTGAGGCGAATCTTGACATTTATATACATACAGACCAACGCTCTCACACACATATATATGCAAATATATATTGTGAAATTTTTCGCACCTAGACACAAAGCCCAGCAGTTTCAGGTGTTCGGCAGCACTGGACGGCAAAGGATTCAGCAAGTCTCTGATCCGTACAGATCCTGCCATTCCAATTCCAATTACCACCGTCCCAATCATCATAAATCCTATTTGCAGAAGAAAGAAAAGAAAACATATCATCATAACAAACTTGATTTTCACCATTATCCTATGGAACTGCAGCTGTCTTCTGCAGGGAGCAATCCCAATGGCCTACCTGTTTGACAATTAGCTGTTTTGTTTAATTTCTAATGAAATTAATTTTACCTGTGGTTAAACAGCTTGAAGATTTACTCCATAACAAAGATTGGCTGTAAAGCAGGGATCCCTAAATTAAAGTTTGCAGGTTGGATGTGGCCCTCCACGGTCATTTACTTGACCCCTTAGGATTGTCCCAAGTCTGAAAGAACTAACTTGACTATCTCACCAGCCAAAAGCAGGCCCACACTTCCCACTGAAATACTTGTAAGTTTATGTTGGTTAAAATTGTTCTTCGTTTAAACTGTATTGTTATTTCATGGGGTTTTTTTGCGCTACAAATAAGATATATGCAGTATGCATAGGAGTTTCTTATTTTTTCAAACTATAGTCCACCTGCTCAATAGTCTCAGAGACTGTGAACCAGACTTCTGTTTAAAAGGTTTGGGGATCCCTGCTGTACAGGATACAAGAAAATGTATCACTAACACTTTAATATCTAACACATACACTTTGAGCTACAAAAAACATTCCGATTAAAAAAAATCTGAATAGCAGAGACTGATACAACAATGTCTTTAAGCACATTGTTAGCATTTTTATACATTTTTTTATTCATGTACACACAGAGAGACAACAACAGGGCAATACCTTTATTAAAATCAACCAAAATGTTAGGATATTTACCTATGGAACAACACAGCTACATGTATGTATTAATAAAAGGGAAAACAAGTAATTTAGGTTTTTTTAAAAAAATAATAGTTGGTTTAAAAAAATTAGATCCATATCAAGGGTTTTTTTTTAGGAGAGTAGTTACCTTTCCAATGCCTACAAATGATAATAATTTACTTGACACATAACTGAGGTACAAACAACCCAGCAGATCAAATACATTGCATATACTGAGTCCTCTCTTTCCATTTTATCTACAAACAAATGTGTAGCTCTCCAGAATGGAACCTGTATGCATGTAGGGGGAACTTTAACTCCCCACATCCAGCTGCCTCTTGATTTTCCTTGATTTTTTTGATATATTTTTTAAAAGAACTACTTAACAAACATTAAAAAACAAGGGCATAGTCTACACAATAAGAACAAAACAGAGGCTGTGGCGAAAAATGTTGAGAATAATAATTCAGCTACCTATTGAGGGCCACGTGATTCCCATCTCTGCTCTAACACTTGAAATAGATTTTTTTCACAGCTTCTTGATACTGCTTCCTCTTATATTCCATAGACAACATCTTCAAATTAACTGTTTCCCTTTCCTACTCAACAACTTACTTGTAGCGTTAACAGACGAAGACAACGTGCCAGTTTATGTGTTGGTTGCCTCCTGAAGCAGACACATCAGTTCTTCTACACACTCTTGATGTTTTCAGCTTCTCTGAGAATTTAGAGCTGCCTGGATCATTGTGCTAAGAGATAAGGAAGGTTTCATAACACATTAAGGGCTGGTCTGTGAAGAAAACAGTTATAAAATGATGTGGTCAGCAGTAGGCACATCTGAGAACAAACTAGCTCTGTAAATAATTGTCTATTCTGTAACTTTTTACTCATTCCTCCACTCCAACAATAATAGGATGGGGGAGTGACGGCAAGACTACGGATGGGAATTTTTAAGAGACAGCATAATATAAAGGTAAGACAGGGAAAGAACTGAACTCATGCCTGGGAAAGAGGGATGGGTGGTGGGTTAATTCTTTGCTTGTCTGTGGATTGAAAGACTACAAATGGTGTCCTCCTACCTGTAGAATGATACCAAGAATTGGACATGCAGGCAGCTCTGAGACACCATTTAGTAAGTAATATGCATATTAACAGATTCCATAGTAATAAAAACCCACAATACTATTAAGTTCTATTTGTTACTTTCTCCACCTTTTCTGTAATATAGAGATAAAAATGTTCCCCAGTTTTGTGCCCTGAACCAGTCAAGATAAGCACAACTGTACAACCAACTGCCTTGTTATCATTCAAGAACAGTCACTGGAGAACAAGGAACTGTCAGCAAGCATTACTGGGTAAAATCAAAATGAGATACACTCTATTTTAATATAGAAAGTCTCATTTGTTTTGACAAAGTTTTTAAAAAACGTTTTTCCTTGATTGAGGTCTTCCAATTGCTGAAATACTGTTTGCTGTAATAAAACGGGTGACATTTCAGATGGCTTCTTTTTCAGCTAAAACGTATCTTCCTTATTCAACTGATACCTTTCCAAGGGAATGATTTAAGAACTTGGTACATTTTAAGAAGATATATGGCACATTTCACCAAGATATGAGCTTTCCATGATAGTGGATTGCTTTATCCCATAAAGCATGATGTTATGCTGATGGCAACAGTGCTACTTGTGGTGTTCCTATCTGAGATAAGCAATATTAAATGTGCCAAATATTTTAATGTAGTGAGGGAAGCAGTAGCGAGAGGTGATAGTGGCAAAAGAAAACTGAATATCTTTCCATCACAATTAAGAGTTTTGCTTAGCTAAAGCAACAGCCTTAATCGAACCAGCTTATTTTGAATTATGATGGAAAACATTGCTATATTGTATCATCTACCACCAGAGGGAACTCACAGCATCTCTAATACATAGTAATACTGTGTATTACTATGGGTTACAAATGTCATTACCTAATTGGTTTTATCATAAAAACATGGAAAAACTTTGTTTTTGCAAGACATCCTGCAGCACATTTTGCTATAGTTTTTCAGTGAATATCTCATAGTCTCAACCAATCAAACAGTTTGTGGCAACCACAAAAATAAAGTTTGTGGCGTATAACCATTACTTTCAAAGCAAGTACTGCACAGTTAAACAGGAAATATCACTTTCAAACCAGGAACAGATTTTTCCCCCAAATTGTGTTACATAGTGCTATTAGGCATACATTCTTCTGCTGCCCCTCTCAGTAAGGAAGACTGGGTTTATAAATAGGGTTAGAAATAAAATTCTAACACTATGATTGATACTCTGTAAAAACAAAATCTGTCTTGCAGTGATACCTTTATTGGGCTACCCAAAATTTCCCCAAAATATCACACAAACTTTTGAAGATCAAAGACTTCGTCATCAGGCAAAGACAGTAAAATTCCATGTGGAGGAAGGAAAATGATAGGTGTAGAAAGGGCCTATCTACAACCACACAGTTGGAAGCATGACCAAATGCTTTTTAAATTATTCCTATTAATTAGTTATGCATAATGTAAATAGGGGTTTTTAATTACCCCTATTTACATCAGTCAAACAATGAGAAGTTTCTCTGATCCCCGCTTCATTTTAAAAAAAATATTTAATTGATGTTATATGTTCAGTATTGGTTTTCCTACCCCCGATTCTAAAGTGACAGATCATTGTGTATCAAGCATCCAGCTTTATTTTT
Organism: Anolis sagrei; assembly: GCF_037176765.1. Taxonomy (NCBI): domain Eukaryota; kingdom Metazoa; phylum Chordata; class Lepidosauria; order Squamata; family Anolidae; genus Anolis; species Anolis sagrei. The sequence continues at coordinate 66,360,128 of NC_090026.1, forward strand.
CATTCCTTTCTTTCAATCATATGAAGCACACTGCCAAAGCTGGCTGAAAAAACAAATAGACATTTCACACCTTGTGAGAGCAAACATTCATGGTGACTGTGCAGGCCAGCTCCAGAGGCAATGAGATCAAGCACAAACTGGGATCAAGCACAACTTGGGATAAAGGGATTGGCAAACAAATAAACACCTTAATAGTGCTGATTTGCACAAAACATCCAAGAAAGTCAATGCTAATATGGCAGAATTGTCCAGCCTACCTCTTTCCAAAGAGGCAGAGATAAAAGAAAAAACAAACAAATAAACAAACAAAAAACAGCCCCACTATTACATTCTGGTTCAAGAGCTATGGCAATGTAACATGTCATATATGACAAATAACATATGTGCAATGTTGAATGCTGGCTAATTTATCAAAAGAGAACAGCCTCTGACCTCTAGACTTGGACACATAAAGAATCACCACAGTGTTCTCCTATCCATTCAATCCCATTTACCTACACTAGAAGTGGGTATATGTGACTTTGGGGGCTACATCTCCATCTACGTATATCTTGCATCATTTCCTGTTTGAAGGCAAAACAAAAGGAAATTGAAATGTTTCAGAAGGGGCAATTTTTCTGCATTCAGGTGGTTTGAGAAAGGTCTTGTTGTTTGACATATTTGTATGCACTGTGGAATTTGAATGAGACTGTCACCTGAGCATTACATAATTTAAAAATGGGTTCAGTGCCACAAAAGTGATGCATGCAGCCTATGGGCCATACTTTCCCCATCCATATGCACATTTCATGCAAAGAGATTGAAAAAAGAGAAGAATACATTTACTGGTTGCACAGAGGATGACTTTTTAGTGGGTGCAACTGGCCATGAAAGAAAGAAAAAAATAACAGCTGATGTAGAGGATATATTGTCAGGCTAAGTGGGGAAGCACCCTTGGCCACTAATCTCAATAAATGATCTTGGACCAGAGGCTATTGTTGTGAAGGAATTGTGTGTGGTATGACGTTTTTATTCAGTGCCCCCAAATATATAAAAACTGACAAAACTGAAAAACATTTTCATCACAGACATGTGTTATCACTAATTCCCCAGTTCTAGGGGACAAGGACAGGATGACTGACTTGGAAGGCAGGTTACCAAGCAGAAAGAGGCCACATGTTACTCTTATCCTACTATTTAGATCTCCAAGATAAAACCCAAGGATGTTTAAACAATAGTTAAAGCAGCTCTCTACTCAGGTCCTGTAGTTTGATTATCCCTCCCACCCTCCGGAGTTTTATAAGTAAGCTCTTTCAACAAAGCACTTGATAACACTGTTTGATAGCATAACATGTGACAAATTGCATTATACTATGTAAGGGAGGTGTATCCAAAGCACAGAGCCAGTCTCTAGTTCTCACTTGCACATGCTACATATTTCACAGGGCAGATCTTTTTATATTTATTGCAGGGAGAGTATCAGTGGGGGATATGAATGTCAGTTTAACTTAGCAATGAAATTTCACTGACAGCATGTGGAAACTTCAGAGTATTATAAAATAATGTTGGTTAAGAAGCCATAAAATGTGCAGCTGTATCTTATGTTTACTAGAAAGTAAATTCAATTGGATATTATTTTTTAGTTAAGTATAGGTCAGCACATATCATGTGATAATTTAAGATGGGCAAAGGACAAATCCCATCCACACTTTTTCTTAAGGTCCCCACTCCCAGCACACTACCATATTGAAATCTGGGGGGGGGGGAGGGGGGGGCTCATAGGTACTACAATCCCCGACTCTGGTCTAAAGGTACAAGTATCCATAAGACTTCAGTTGTACACACCTGCACATTTTTTTCCTGAAAAGTAGTTCCCTTAAATAAGTTTCCTTGACCTTGGTGGAATTTCCTGTTGAAGAAGTATGTGTAGGACTGTAGTATAAATTGATCAGTAACTTTACCCTCTTTTTAGGAAAGCCGGAAAGTTGCTGTTCTGTAATGGGAGGATTGGAGAGAATTCACAGACATGGGGAAAACAATAACTAAGTGGTATAATATTAACTATGTATACAAATGCAGAAGAAAATCTCACCAAGTTCTAAATTAATTAGATTTGCGTTGGATTCCTGCCAAGAAATAACGATGTAGTGTAGACAGAATCTACTTCCCTAAACCCCACTTTGGTAAAATTGCTTGTCAATCCACAAATATATATGTACATCTAAAAAAGTGACTATAAACAGAAATACAACACATGGGCTCATACTGGAGAGGACTGATATGGTGACCTCTCACTTGGGATCAACTGACTAGTTGCTCAGCCTTCCTGCAATTCCTCTTTAAACAGAATGAGGATTGGCTCTTCCGTTGACTATATCCTCATGCGGAGGACTGCCATGTGTCAAACTTGAATATGCAGCAGTTTCTTCCGTAAAACAGGACACATGGTCACCTAGAAACCAATAAACGTGTTTGTGCATTTTGGTTGTTCGAGAAGATACATTTTATTTTACTGTCTTCCCAACATGGAAAAAGTTGGATTTTTTTCTTCTCTCCCCCATTCTAGAATTGAACAAAACTGTACATCAAATAAGATTGAGTACGTACGTTCCTGGGCACCTTATTAGAACTCCTGCCATGAACTTATTCATTTCCGTACCTCAAGAAACTCAGTTTTCAGAACTGACACCCGTATAGTTGTCTCTGGAAAAAGAAAATGGCTTCTAAGCCAAGGCACACTGCAAAATCTGTTCTCTTTCTCCTTTTTTCTCTTTCTTTTATAGCAAGGGGCAAGTTATCTAGGGCCTATAGGAAAAAAGAGATTGGGGGAGACACCACCTACATGCCTTTTCTGATGTTAATGTCTAAGGCAGGGGTCCTCAAACTAAGGCCCGGGGACCAGATACGGCCCTCCAAGGTCATTTACCTAGCCCTCGCTCAGGGTCAACCTAAGTCTGAAACTACTTGAAAGCACACAACAACTACAACAATCCTATCTCATCATGCAAAAGCAGGCCCACACTTTCCATTGAAAAGTTTATATTTGTTAAAAATGTTCATTTTAATTATTATATTGTTTTAAAGTGTTTTTTGCACTACAAATAAGATATATGCAGTGTTCATAAGGAATTCATTCATGTTTTTTTTCCCCAAATTATAATCCGGCCCTCCAACAGTTTGAGGGACTGTGACCTGGCCCTGTGTTTAAAAAGTTTGAGGACCCCTGGTCTAAGGTATTTTAAAATAACATATCATAAGAAAATTAGGCTATCAATGGCTATCTTCAACATTCATATTTTGTAGATATATTTGCAACAGTTAAGATTTACAATGTGATTTATTTTAAAGTGCAGAATATAAAATAAAGGTGTCAAAATGTTTTGAGCAGAACAAAAGATTTCAATATGGTAGTGTGCTGGAGAGGAGACTTTAGGAAAAAGTGTATTAACTCATCCATTTATGAACCTGACAAAGTTTTCAATATGGAACAATGCAGAGGTGGCATCTAGTCTAGAGCACTGAGTTAAACCTCCACATGACTGAATACTGTCAGCTGTGCATCCTACCAACATGTTTTATTTTTTGATAGAATAAAATCTCCTTATCTCTATTGAATTACATACTCAATAGCTTACAGAATAGACTGTTCTTGGCACACACACCAACTGTGACTCATTCATATTCATTCCACATACCGTTTCAGGACTGATCTAAATTAGCATGAAAGAACATCCCTGCTACTGTGTCTCCAACTTCACTTTTAACAGCATGATAGGAGGGCAGTTTAATTTCCTCCATCTATTTGAAACACGTGTCAAACTGAAGACCTGCACACTAAATCCAACCTGCCCAGTTATTTCATGTGGCTCTCCAGTTGCTGGACAAGAGCTTCTGTATTCCTCCTCATTAGACATCAAGACTAGATCTGATGGGTGTTATGATACTGTAACATTTGGAAGGCTGCCCTTTGTTCTGTTTAGTCTGGATAGTGGGTTTGGATTTAGGCTTGTGGATATGATGTCTGATGTTAAAATGTCCTTTAACCTTTACCAATCTCAGAGCCACAGGTGGTGTTGGGCTAGATTTCCCGCTATACACAATCCACATGACAGATAGTCAAAAGTGATGGAAGTTGTCATTCAACAACATCCGGGGACACAAACTGGGTAAAAACTAAAAAACACTGAACGTTATAAAAATTATAGGTGGCCTTTTGTATCCACGGATTCTCCTTTCATGGATTCAATGGCCCTTTGAAGGGAACCATAAGGCTGATGTCGCTCTCAACGAAAATGAGTGTGACATCATGAGTTAATTTCTCCCATTTGAGTCAAAAATCCTTTTGAAATTTTTTTATCTAAGTTGCTTCCACTTGCTGCTCACATGACTAAGTGGAACACAACAATGGTTCTCAGACTTGTCTTTTGCATCTGCACTGCATCACTGCAAACCTGTGACACTAAAACACCACAATGGACACACAGCAATTGACATTTCTAATTGAACGCCAGCTCCTCCTCTAACCAGGAAAAACTCTCTACCAATTTGGATCCCTTCTGGAAGGCAGACACTTCGCCTAGTGTCTGCCCTTTTGCAGACTGCTTACAGGGCTCAGCTACACATGGCCATTGTCAGCCTGGAAGAGTTACTTTTTTTACTATGACTCCCACAATTTGTTAAGCAGCATAGTTGTCCAAAAACAGAGGGGGGGGGGACTACTTTCATTAAACTTTGGGCTCACCGGCATCAAAACAACAACAAAAGGAAGCGAGGGTTAAGACAGAAAGCAGACTCTGCAGTAGTACACACTGTTCTGTCCCATTTTCCCCCAGTATCTACCCAAGTGGGGCAGAACAGCCAGTGTCATGAACGTAAGAATGCGTCTGTAGGAACGGTTTCACAATGATGGCCAGAAGCCTTTGGTATTAAGTTGCAGCATAATTCACTTTGTCCTATGCCATAACTGCACATTCACTCTAGAGTGGTTCTCATATTACTGTTATTACCACAGCAGAAATACTGACACCAGTGCAACAAAACAGTTGCAATGTTATATTATTTTACTTTCCCATGTGTAAATACTAAGTGCATTTAAACACAAAAACTCAAAGCATCTCAAAAACCAGACTCTCTTTCATGAGCACCTGTGGAGGAACAGCCAATATTATACATTGATCACTGGGGGAAATCTGTACATTTCTCAACACTATGCATTACAGTAGTAGCCAACAAGGCTTAAATATCCTAAAGGCACCAAATCCTGCCTGGTCTTGGAAGCTAGTACTTGAATGGGAAACCAACTGCAAATACCAGGTCACGGAGACTGTATTGCATGTGAAGGAACAAGCAAAAGCATCACTGCAGAATCTTTGTCTAAAAAATCTCCCAAAATCCGCCAAGTTGCCATAAGTTGAAGGTACACATATACAACTGCATCCCTCTCCTATAAGATGCTACAAATGGGTAGGGGGAGGGGCCGTAAATTACCCAGGGCCAAGAATACACAGATGATTTTGGCCTTATCAAAGCATTTTCAAACCACTGTTAGTACATACCAAGCTACCAGCAGAACAACAGCAATCTTTTTCATATAAGTAAGCTATAGCCATTCCCATATGGAAACAAGCAAGTTGCTGCATTTGGGGAAACTTCAAGGAGTTCCAGCCAGTAATAATAAATTCTGTATCTAGATCCTACACAAAGTGTCAGAATGTTGCCCCTTAGCTTTATAACGGACAAGTGACTCCTACTACAAAATACTGCAAACTCCATTCTCTTCCCTGCCATGCCCTGCTCGACCTGCCCACTGCAAATCATGGCATGGCTGCTAAACTTCATTCAATTCCCCCTATTTTTCTCCTGTAAACCTGGGGAGGAGGCCTCCCATACCTGGTGATACTTCCATGTTGTGCATCCACGCCAGGGGGGTGGGGTGCCCAAGAGTTTTGCAGATTAATTATGCCTTATGGCATGTTCACATGCATTGTAATTATCCTTTTTCTCATTTAGGTAAGCTAAATATTCTAAAGGCACCACACCTCATCTGATCTTGGAAGCTAATTAGATATTTCAGTGGGAGACTACCAACAAATATCAGGTTCTGTAGACTCTAATTTAAAGAAAGGAGTTGACAAAAGCACCTCTGATTACACTATGGTACAAAATTTGAAAAATTTTCAGTTCCTGGTTTGAAAATGTTATTTCCTGTTTAATTGTGCAGTACTTACTTTGAAAGTTGTTGTTATACTCCAGAAACTTTGTTTTTGTGGCTGCCACAAACTATGTTGAATTGGTTGAAACTTGATGAGATATTTCGTGAAAAACGATAGGAAAATGTGCTGCTGGATGTCCCACGAAAATGTTTTGACAGTTTAATAAACCGGGTTCTTGTAGGTTTTTTGGGCTGTACGGCCATGTTCTAGAAGCATTCTCTCCTGATGTTTTGCCTGCATCTATGGCAGTCATCCTCAGAGGTTGTGAGGTCCTCATGCCTGTCATAGATGCAGGTGAAATGTCAGGAGAGAATGCTTCTAGAACATGGCCATACATCCTGAAAAACCTACAACAACCCAGTGATTCTGGCCATGAAAGCTTGTGACAATAGTTTAATGAACATTTTCCATGTTTTTATGATAGAACCATTTAGGAAATTGCATTTATAATGCGAGAACAAAAAAGAACAACTTTGTTTTTGTACCTCGCCTCCATCTCCCCAAGGGGACTCGGGGCGGCTTACATTGGGCCAAGCCCAGGCAACATACAGATTAAAACAAAAACAACAGCAAATTACAAATTAAAATAGCACAAAAAACAAGGTTACATAGTGTTATTCCATGTCTAAGAAAACACAACACAACTCTTGGCTCAACAGGCAACTTGAAGGCAGACCAACAACTGGAATAATTAATCACCTGTAGTTACGCCTCACACGTCTATAAATATAAAAGCCATTGACTGGCTGGCTGGTTTGTATCACAAAGGTACCTACATGGTGGGATGGATCTACACCAAACTTGGCAAACATACCATTCATTATGAAACTTCAAACAATTTAGGGATTTGAACTTTTTTAAAAAAACCTTTCGGTCCCAGAGATGAGGGAAAGAAAAGGATATAAGTAGTTTGGCTGTTGTTAGGTGGAGTGGCCCTATGTGATGTCACTGTGAAAGAGAGGGAGATTTATTAATATTAATAATAACAATAAATAATAATAGAAGGAAGGAAGGAAGAAAAGAGAGAAGAAGAAGATGTACGAGGGAACCGGATGGCAGCAGGAAAGAAAGAGCCACGAAAAGGGTCTGCTCATCATTGCCAGAGTGTTGCTATTGAGACTTTCTCAGAGTTGGAGAAAGGAGAAAGCAGGCCATTGAACAGAAGCTTTCCAAAGCTTTAGGTGCTCTTACTGCCTATTGCAAGGAAAACCAGCTGGTTCCTAATCTATCTAAAATGCAGATGTGTGCTTTTCCTCTTAAGAACAGACAAGCATCTCAAGCAATGAGGATTACTTGGGAAGGAATCCCACTGGAGCACTGCAGCAACCCAAATACCTGGGAATTACCCTGGACCTTGCTTTGATCTACAAGAAGTACTGCTTAAATATTAAGCAAAAAGTGGGCACTAGAAACAATATCATATGAAAGCTGACTGGCACAAACTGGGGATCACAACCAGACACAGTGAAGACATTTGTTCTTCTGCTTTACTACTCTGCTGCTGAATACACATGCCCAGGATGGAATACATCTCACCACATTAAAACTGTGGATGCGGCTCTTAATTAGACATGCTACATTATCACAGGATGTGTACGCCCAACACCGCTGGACAAATTATAATGTTTAGCCCAGTGGTTCCCAACCTGTGATCCATAGACCGCCTCACTATTACTACACCATTGCCTCAAAACTACACGGCAATAAGGGTGACTGGTTTCGCGAAACCCTCTTATAGTGCCGAGGCAACGGGGATGTCAGGAGGGGAAGGCTGACTACCTACAAAAGATTACTACTATCACATCAGCTCTAGATTATGAAATATGGTTTTCTGTGGGCGAGCAGATGGCGACTACTGGATGGCATATGTTCTGTATCAGAAACTAGAGCTGATGTGGTCTATCCAATGCAGTTTTCTGAATCAGCACCTCAAATAACCAAGCTGAATCTAAAGTTGGCCAAAAATTGATTCGTAACACTTTTGGTACTAATGCTGGAGAGTGGTTCCTGCTCAAGTGGTACCTGGTTTTAAAAAAGGGGGTTGGGAACCACTGGTTTAGCCGGTATTGAACCACCTGAAATCTGTTGGGAAGTAGCAGCCAGTAAAGAAAGGACCAAGGCATTGACATCTCTGGCTATCAGCCAGTATGCCAATCTATATAAATAAAAATGTAATGTTCGTTTGTGGTATTCACAGAACTCAAAAACCACTGGGGCAATTGGCACCAAATTTGGACTCGATACACCTAACAACCCAATGTATGTCCTTCACTCATAAAAACACTGAAAAACATAGAAGGGACTTAAAAGGCTACCAACGATAGAATTGGGCCAAACTTCTCACACAGAACTTCCCCCTTCAACACCCACTCGCGACCCCCACCCCCCCAGGGGTCCCGAACCCCAAGTTGAGAAACACTGCCTTAGAGCAAACTATCTAAGGCGAAAACTGGGTGTCTGTCTTTATGAAGAGCCCACACCCCCAAAATGCGGGATTCAGGTTCAGCCTATATACAAGGAACAGGCTTTCAATCCCAGGTGGAAGGCATCCCTTATAATATGGGGCACCTACCAGCACCTGGTGGCGCAGTTGGTTAAACTGCTAAGCTTGTTGACCGAAAGCTCACAGGTTCGAATCTGAGGAGCGGTGTGAGCTTCCGCTGTCAGCCCCAGCTTCTGCCAACCTAGCAGTTCGAAAACATGCAAACGTGAGTAGATCAATAGGTACCGCTCCGGTGGGAAGGTAACAGCACTTCATGCAGTCATGCCGGCCACATGACCTTGGAAGTGTCTACGGACGCCGCCTCTTCAGCTTAGAAATGGAGATGAGCACCAAGCCCTAGAATCAGGCTCGACTGGACTTAATGTCAGGGGAAAACGTTTACCTACCAGCCCTGGAAGGGACATCTATACAAATAAACATGTAATGTTTGTTTGTGGGATTAACAGAACTCAAAAACCACTGGATGAATTGACACCAAATTTGAACACAAGACACCCAACAACCCACTAAAAAAAATAATTTTGTCATTTGGGAGTTGTAGTTGCTGGGATTTATAGCTCACCTACAATCAAAGAGCATTCTAAATCCCCACCAACGATTGAGAATGCTAAATCGTTGGCACACAGTTCTCCCATGACCAACAGAAAATACTGGAGGGGTTTGGTGGGTAGTGTCCTTTGGTTTTGGAGTTGTAGTTCACCTACATCGAGAGCACTGTGGACTCAAACAATGATAGATCTGGACCAAACTCTACACGAATACTCAATATGCCCAAATGTGAACACTGGTGGAGTTTGGGGAAAATAGAATCTTGACATTTGGGAATTGTAGTTGCTGGGATTTATAGTTCATCTACAATCACAGAGCATTCTGAACCCCACCAACGATAGAATTGGGCCAAACTTCCCACATAGAACCCCCTTGACCACCAGAGTGGGCCACAGCAATAATGAGGGACACCTGGCAACCTGACGCCAAAGGAAATGAAATTAGGCGCAAACAGTTTTGGGGGGAGTGGCTCAACTGGGCCACAGGAGTCAAGCAGGAGCAGCAGGGTCGGAAAAGATGCTCCTGTCCCTTTGTGAGAACGAGCCCTCGTTACTCTGCCGCGCCTCATTCACCTTGAAGCTCCCTGCTTTATGAAGCGACCGCAACCGACGACGCAGGCTTCCTTTTTCGGTCCCTGCGAGGAGGAGGAAAGACGACGCTCCGCTTCCTCTGGGCTCGCCTCCTGGTTCTGTGAGGAAGACCGGTCCGCTCTCCTTGCAACGCCCGCTCGCGCCGCTTACGCAACGCCCACGAGACGAGGAAAGGGGCGCGCTCATTGGCCCCTCGCGCGAGGGGGTAGGCGTGGCCCTTCCCCTCCTGTTTTGGAGAAACAGCGAGACTCGGAAAGGGGCGGAACTCAATTGGACAAGCGCGCGCTGATTAGCCTGCCGCGCGATAGAGTGGGCGTGGCTCCTCAAGCAGCCCTGCAGCGAAACAAGATGAGAAAGGGGCGGGGCTCGCGGGGATAAGCGCGCGCTGATTGGCCCGCCGCGCGAAGAAGTAGGCGTGGCTCCCCAAAAGGTGTCACGGCAGAGGGAGAGACGTCAGTCATCAATTGAGTAGAGAGAGAAGGAGCCCTCGGTGGTGCAGTGAGTTACACCCTGTGCCAGCAGAACGGAAGCTCTAGGTTCTCTTACTGTCTATTACAGGGGAAAGCAGCTGATTCCCAACGCATCTGAAACACAGACATGTGCTTTTCACCTTAAGAACAGACAAGCATCCTGAGCTCTGAGGATTACCTGGGAAGGAATCCCACTGGAGCATTGCAGCACACCCAAATACCTGGGAGTCACTCTGGACCGTGCTCTTACCTACAAGAAGCACTGCTTGAACATCAAGCAAAAAGTGGGTGCTAGAAACAATATCATACGAAAGCTGACTGGCACAACCTGGGGATCACAACCAGACACAGTGAAGACATCTGCCCTTGCGCTGTGCTACTCTGCTGCTGAGTACGCATGCCCAGTGTGGAACACATCTCACCACACTAAAACAGTGGATGTGGCTCTTAATAGGACATGCCACATTATCACAGAGTGTCTGCGCCCCACACCACTGGAGAAATTACACTGCTTAGCCGGTATTGCATCACCTGACATCCGCCGGGAAGTAGCAGCCAATAGTGAAAGGACCAAGGCAGAGACATCCCCAGCTCATCCCCTGTTTGGGTATCAGCCAGCAGGTCAACGACTTAAATCTAGAACTAGTTTTCTAAGATCTACAGAGACACTCGCTGGAACACCTCAGCAAGCGAGAGTCCAAAAGTGGCAGGCTCAAATCCAAAACCTCAACCAATGGCTGATACCAGATGAGAGACTCCCCCCTGGGCACACAGAAAACTGGGCGACTTGGAAGGCGCTGAACAGACTGCGCTCTGGCACCACGAGATGCAGAGCCAACCTTAAGAAATGGGGCTACAAAGTGGAATCCACGACATGCAAGTGTGGAGAAGAGCAAACTACAGACTACCTGCTGCAATGCAACCTGAGCCTGCTACATGCACAATGGAGGACCTTTTTGTGGCAACACCAGAAGCACTCCAAGTGGCCAGATAATGGTCAAAGGACATCTAATCAACTACCAAGCTAGAAACAACATCATACAACATCGTTAATGGTGTTTCGAAGAAAACTAAAAACCTGGCTGTTTGAACAGGCGTTCAGATAAATAGTGCAATTGAACAATGAATATAGGAAACGGAATTATGGATGACGAATTGGATCACGATTTTAGTTACGAGACATTAATGTGTTCTTATTGATGTGTCATTATTTTGTATATTATGCTGTTAATGGTTTTAAATATTGTATGTTGTACGATTGACTTTTTGCTCTTGTTGTGAACCGCGTTGAGTCGTCTACGGGCTGAGAAACTGCGGTATACAAGCAAAGTAAATAAATAAATAAATAAATCATACGAAACCTGACTGGCACAACCTGGGGATCACAACCAGACATAGTGAAGACATCTGCCCTTGCACTGTGCTACTCTGCTGCTGAGCAGAGCAGTGGTTCTCAACCTTCCTCATGCCGCGACCCCTTAATAATAATAATAATAATAATAATAATAATAATAATAATCTTTATTTATACCCCGCCACCATCTCCCTAGTGGGGACTCGGAGCAGCTTACATGGGGCCAAGCCCGAACAACATATTACAGCAATAAAATCAAATCATAAACAACAAACAACTACAACATCATCAGAATACAGTTCCTCATGTTGTGATGACCCTCAACCATAACCTTATTTTCGTTGCTACTCTCATAACTGTCATTTTGCTACTGTTCTGAATCATCATGTAAATATCTGATATGTAGAATGTATTTTCATTCCCTGGACCAAATTTGGCACAAATACCCAATATGCCCAAATCTGAGTACTGGTGTGGTTGGGGAGGGGATTGAGTTTCTCATTTGGGAGTTGTAGTTGCTGGGATTTATAGTTCACCAACAATCAAAGAGCATTGTGAATTCTGCCAGCGATGGAATTGAACCAAACTCGGCACACAGAATTCCCATGACCAACAGAAAATACTGGAAGGGGTTGGTGGGCATTGACCTTGAGTTTGAGATTTTGTCATTTGGGAGTTGTAGTTGCTGGGATTTATAGTTAACCTACAGTCAAAGACCATTCTGACCTCCACCAATGAGGGAACTGAACCAAACTTGGGCCACAGAACTCCCATAACCAAGAGAAAATACTGGAAGGGTTTGGTGGGCATTGACCTTGAGTTTGAGAGTTGTAGTTCATCTGCATCCAGAGAGCACTGTGGACTCAAAACAATGATGGATCTGGACCAGAGTTGGCATGAATACTCAATATGCCCAAATGTGAACACTGGTATAGTTTGGGAAAATAGACCTTGACATTTGGGAGTTGTAGTTGCTGGGATTTATAGTTCATCTACAATCAAAGAGCATTCTGAACTCTGCCAGCGATGGAATTGAACCAAACTTGGCACACATAATTCCCACGACCAACAAAAAATACTGGAAGGGTTTGATGGGCATTGACCTTGAGTTTGAGAGTTGTAGTTCACCTACATCCAGAGAGCACTGTGGACTCAAATGATGATGGATCTGGACCAGAGTTGGTACGAATACTCAATATGCCCAAATGTGAACACTGGTATAGTTTGGGAAAATAGACCTTGACATTTGGGAGTTGTAGTTACTGGGTTTTATAGTACATCTACAGTCAAAGAGCATTCTGAACTCTACCAACAACAGCATTGGGCCAGACTTCCCACACAGAACCTCCATGCCTTGAAGGAACTCACCGGCATGAGCCTCCCTTCAGCCTCGCATGCTCTTCCTTGCCTGCACATGCGCATCATGCTGCCATGCGCCGAGCATGCCTGCTCTCCCCTCCCCGCTTGGAGTCTCAGAAACAGCCCTCCCCTTGGCTCCAATCACAGAGGATTTCAGTGGGAGGATTTGCCATCTGTTTCCAAAAAGGAAGAGAAGGTCAGACTAAGAGACCTTCAACCTTCTCTGCCAAAGCTAAGACCATCTGAAATAGATGTTTTCTGATGGTCTTTGGCGACCCCTCTGAAACCCTCTCATGACCCTCCCAAGGGTCTCGACCCCCAGGTTGAGAAACACTGTACTAGGTCATTTAATAGGAATGCTGGCTTTGTTGTGTTGGTGAAGATCAATTTGGCTCTAGCTTGCATACAAATAAAACTAAAATAATTCTGAATATGGGGTGCAAATTCTGGTTTGGGCTTTTCTCTAGCATGTGAAGTATTCTGAAAACACCAAGTGTTTGCATGCCTGTTTGCATTCCCAAAGTTTTGTTAGAAACAATCATGTTAATACATGTCTATGCCTAGATAGGAAGGGATTGGAAGCATTAACAGAAGCTGCTCTGAGCAACTTTGAGGAAGCACGGGATGTACATGTATTAAATGATCATTTAAAACAAGTCAGGGTTTTATCTGATTTACTAAGGTTCTGTGCATGAATGTGTTGCTTGTTTCTTCTTTTGTTATTAGTTCAGCATAATTAGCATTCAGGGAACAAATCAGATGGCAACTACTGGACGGCATATGCTCTGTATCAGAAATTAGATCTGATGTGGTCTATCAAACGCAAATTTCTGAATCAGCACCTTAAATAACCAAATCTAAAGTTGCCCAAAAACTGATTCGTAACCTTTTTGGTACTATTGTTGGAGAGTGGTCCCTGATCAAAAAAGGTTGGGAACCACTGATCTATAGAGTGATAAATGTCAGATAGACTCAGAAAAAAAGGAGTACTAGATATAATACAGTTTGAGCATCCTTTTTTCCAGAGTTCCAACATACTCCAGAATCATCTACATGGGTGACTGAGATAGTGATACCTTTGTTTTCTAATGGTTCCATGTAATCAAACCTTGCTTCAAGTACAGAATTATTAACTACTAGCCGACCCCTGCCACGCGTTGCTGTGGTGTGATTCAGAATGCTCTGTGATTGTAGGTGAACTATCAATCAAAGCAACTACAACTCCCAAATGTCAAGATTCTATTTTCCCCAAATTCCACCAGTGTTCACATTTGGGCATATTGAGTATTTGTGTAGAGTTTGATCCAGATCCATCATTGTTTGTGTCCACAGTGATCTCTGGATGTAGGTGAACCACAACTCCAAAACCAAAGGACACTGCCCATCAAACCCTTCCAGTATTTTCTCTTCGTCTTGGGAGAACTGTGTGCCAAGTTTGGTTCAATTCCATCGTTGGTGGGGTTCAGAATGCTCTTTGATTGTAGGTGAACTATAAATCCCAGCAACTACAACTCCCAAATGACAAAATCAATTTTTTTAGTGAAGGACATACATTGGGTTGTTAGGTGTCTGGTGTCCAAATTTGGTGTCAATTCGTCCAGTGGTTTTTGAGTTCTGTTAATCCCACAAACGAACATTACATTTTGATTTATATAGATGTTGTATAAAATAACCTATATGTGTAAGAAGCCTAAATTACTTTGATCCTATCTTTAAAATGTCTTATTATGCAAATGCAGCTACTGGAGGTCTCATCCATAGGTTCAACATAAGCCTCCCTTTTGCTGATTCTCTTCCATTACTATGTTAAAGCTGCATGTATCAAAGGAAAACAATGGAATGCCTAGCGACATACATCTATATAATTAAAAATGTAATGTTCGTTTGTGGGATTAACATAACTCAAAAACCACTGGACGAACTGACACGAAATTTGGACACAATACCCCTAACAGTCCAATGTGTGTCCATCACCCCTAAACACACACACACACACACACACAAAACCCCAGCGGAACAGACTTAAAAACGCAAAAAATACACCATATATACATATATACACATACACTCATATACATATACACAAGCACACATTCATACACACACACACATATATATGCACAAACTCACACAAATGTGCACATATACACACATACATATACATACACATGCACACATTCATGCACACACACATACACACAAACATGCATATAGACAAGCACATACATATACACAATATGCATGCACACAAATAAACACACAAATACACACACATATATACACCCACATATATATATACACCCGTATACACACACACACACACATAAACATATATGTACACACACAAAACACATATGCACAGACTTGGCAACAGCAAAGCATGGCAGGGGACGGCTAGTCTATATAAATAAAAATGTAATATTCATTTGTGGGATTAACATAACTCAAAAACCACTGGGCAAATTGACACCAAATTTGGACACAAGACACCTATCAGGCCAACAAGTGACCATCACTCATAAAAACAATGACAAACACAGCAGAAGAGACTTAAAAAGACAAAAAACCAACAACATTACAACGCATGCGCAAAACCACATATATACACATATAAACAAATATATATACACACATATACAAACACAAAACACATATACACAAACTGGGCTACAGCAACGCGTGGCAGGGGACTAGTTTTAAATAAACCAATAGAACACATATATTTAAACTAAATACCACTTGACATTTTTTCTATTTTCCTACCAAATTATTAATTTTAATTTAAGAATGTAATTGCATTACAACAAAAGGTAACATATTTTATGAGTTTTATTTCATTTTAATATTAAAACACCAGTATATAGCCACTAGAGGGGGATTTTTCACTGCAAAAAGAAAGATTATTTCCTCCCCCTTTTCTGTGGTGAGTTTGAGAGCTGGGTCAAACTTGTTTACTCAATTGAAAGTCTAGGCGAGTTCACTATGATTTACTCCCTTGTAGGTGTGCTTTGGATTGCTGCCTTTAATCTCGTAAAGCCTGTTATGCACCATATGTCGACTACTACATTTTCCTCATATGATGCAAGGATTTGTTCTCTCTGTCTGCCCTGTTAATTCTTTGTGTCTCTTTTCTTTTGTACTGGTATTTGCATTTAAAATAGAATCACTGTGGAAAAATTTCAGCCACTCCTGCCTCAATTCAGATGTTTCCTCCATATAGAAAGGGCACCTGTTTCTCCTTTATTTGGTGACATCAGAAGGATAAAATCTTTATTCCTCTAAAATGGGTTGCGATATAAGAAATATGTTTTATTTTCTTGTGATTTGAGTTTCCTGTAGTTGGTGCTCACAATATGAAGACATCGTTAATTTTTTTTAAAAGAATTAAATGATAACTGGAATATAGCGGTCTTTCTTGCATGAAACAGTTGGATTAGAGGGCATGAACACTGGCAACTCAAGGCATTACTGTTTGTTGTTGTTCATTCGTTCAGTCGTCTCCGACTCTTCATAACCTCATGGACCAGCCCATGCCAGAGCTCCCTGTCGGCTGTCACCACCTCCAGCTCCTTCAAGGTCAATCCAGTCACTTCAAGGATGCCATCCATCCATCTTGCCCTTGATTGGCCCCTCTTCCTTTTTCCTTCCACTTTCCCCAGCATCATTGTCTTTTTTAAGCTTTCCTGTCTCCTCATGATGTGGCCATTTGTGATTATGAACATTATATTCAAAAAAAGCCCAAACAGATGTCAGTATGTCACACCAGGCATATTTCAAACCAAGATAATCTAGATGAAGATGAGTTGATTCCAGAGATTTCCCTCTTGAACTTCACTCTTTCTTGTACATGAAGGATAATTTCTAACATAATAACCCAAAAAGGGAGAAGATAATTGTTCAGAGATCATGTACTCATCCAGCACTCAGATAATGACTAACTGCAAGCTCAGCACAGGTATATTAGAGATACGATACACACCCATAATACCCTTATTTCACTGGCTCCATAATTTTTAGGATGTTATTGTATGAGGCTTGTAATCCACACTGGAGACACCTTGTTACTGGGATGGCTTGTAACCACCCTCCCCAGGAAAGCCTGGGGTTTGTGGCCAGCGTGGGGACTCAAATCTGAGCCAAAGCGGGTTTCTAAAACACGCTTTGGCACAGATTTTAGTCCCGTGTGGAAGTGCCCTAAACGTTTTCTTTCTTGGTAGACAGTTTTGCAGAACTTAATAATAATAATAATAATAATAATAATAATAATAATATTTATTTATGTATACCCCGCCATCATCTCCCCAAGGGGACTTGGCATGGCTTACATGAGGACAAGCCCAACCACACATCAATAGAACAAAAACAATAAGCAAATAAAACAATACAATTACCGGTAATATATATATATATATATATATATATATAAAAATGCTCTGTGCATAACGAGTTCCTTAAAAACAAAATAATCAATGAACGAAATCACACCAAATTTGGCAGCAGAACGTTTCACAACACAAGGAATGACCATCACTCAAAAATTATGATTTTGTCATTTGGGAGTTGTAGTTGCTGGAATTTATAGTTCACCTACAATCAAAGAGCATTCTGAACTCCACCAATGATGGAATTGAACCAAATGTGGCACACAGGACTCCCATGACCAACAGAACACACTAAAAGGCCTTGGTGGGCATTGACCTTGAGTCTGGGAGTTGTAGTTCACCTACATCCAGAGACCACTGTGGACTCAAACAATGATGGATCTGGACCAAACTTGGCACAAGCACTCAATACGCCCAAATATGAACACAGAAGGAGTTTGGGGGAAATAGACCTTGACATTTGGGAGTTGTAGTCACTGGGATTCACAGTTCACCTACAATCAAAGATCATTCTGAACCCCATGAACAACAGAATCGGGGCACACTTCCCATATAAAACCCCCATGACCATCAGAAAATACTTAAGGCCATTCAATCCAACTCCCTTCATCAGGGCAAGAAAACGTAATCAAAGTCCTCCTGACAAAGAGCCATCCAGCCATAGATAGATAGATAGATAGATAGATAGATAGATAGATAGATAGATAGAGATATGATTCACACACACACACACACACACACAGACAGACAGATATAGTATCATAGATTTGAAAGGGACCCTTAAAGAAGGACAATGATATCTTGCATGTTCCAGGGTGGGCAAACCAGACACTCTCCACATCAACACTGACAAAGAAACAGCAAGAAATACTGTTTACTCACAAGCATAAAGAAATTACATATATTAGAAACCAACACTTTCTCGTTACTTTATTTTCCAGATCAACAGACTGGGCCACAGCAACGTGTGGCAGGGGACAGCTAGTCACATATTAGTTTAAAATTTAAAAAATAAACACTGGGCATGAACAGAGGTAGGATGTATCTGGTAGGAGGGTTTTAAAAGAAATGAAGGGAGAGCAACCCAGCGGGTAATTAAAGTGCTTTCCGCTCATGCATAGTTGTGCATTGCTAAACTAAGTTTCCTAGTCTAAACACCCTTGCAAAACACACAAAATGCATGCTTTGTGCTTTCTCAAAGTGTTTTCACTAAGACTTGGTGCAATAACAGGCTTGGCAGGCATTCTCCCGTCTCAAGCAAGATAATGCGTGATGGCAGAACCTGTTTTAGGAGCTTTGAGTGATAACGTCCCAAGCTGAGTCTTAGCTTTTATAACTGGGAGAGCTCAACATCTCTTTATGAAGACAACAAGACATTGCTTTCTGTTTTTGCTTCTTCAATAGCAAACACTGGTTTCAGACTGATATAAAGACTGATGTGGACTAATGGATATATTCTTATTGGATAATCCTTTTAAAAGAGAAAAATAAGTTATGGGGTAGACATAAATCTTTAAAATCAATCGGTTTTAACTAAATATTGTAAAACTAATATAAAAATAACAGCAATTAATAATTTTCAGAAGCATTTTCTCTCGTTGCAATACAGATGTTGGAACCCAGATGCCTTAAAGAGCCAGACACAGGAGTATGTCCAAAACAATAGTTTATTAAAGCAAAGTAAACAGGACTCAGAGACACTTGCTTCAGTGCCTCTGGTCAAAACTCAAAGTTTGTAGCAATTTCTAGCTTGAAAAACAAACTCAGAAAATAATCCGGATTAAACTGGCAAAAAACCCGGATTAAACAAGAGTTCTTCCAAAACACACCAAAACCACACAGTTCAAGGAAAACAAACAAACAAAGAGCCCTGAAGAGAAGCCGTCGTCCAGTAGCAGTCCAAAGTTGAAAAAATCCCAGTTGAAGGTTCCAAAGTCTACAAGGCAGCGTCATTGTCAAAAACAGTCCAAAGTCAAGGAGAGGGGAAATCCGCACTTACGAGAATCCAAGCCGGTCGGTACACAAAGCAAACAGCAACCTACAGATCCAGGACCCAAGCCCAACAGGAAAGCGGCAGCGACAAGACCCAAGGCATAAAACCAACACTTTGCCTACTGCAAAGTTCTATCATTCCAGTGCCTACATTTATCTTACAGCTCATCATCCAATGATGAGCTGCCCTCCACCCCATCCTCATCACTCTCAGCTGGCTTAGCCTCCACAGCTGAGCGCCCATCCCTCCAACTCTTCCATCTCTTGTCAAGACTTAGGTCTCCCCATGATTCCACAGTGTCACCAGATTACCAATCCCTGGAACCAGAAAACTCCGCAAAAGTGTCACTGGATGTTAGTTGAGTACACACATTCTGAACCTCCTGTACCTTGGTCCAATCCAGTGGTTCCTCTTCATCCTCATCACTCCCAGACCCATAATTCCCAGAAAAACCCATGAAATCCTCTTCCTCTATGGGAGCAGTAAGTATGTCCCGGATCTTCTTTCTCTGACGCTCCTCATCTGACTCCTGCTCTTGAGTATCCTCTAAGTCCCTATATTCCCATCTGTATCTCCTTCCTCCTCCTCACTCATTTCACTCTCAGAGAAAGCTTCAAAGGACTCTTCATCAGTGGGTGACATAAGTATCTCCCGGATCCTTTTCCTTTGCTGTTCCTCATCTAACACCTGGGCGCCTCGTTTCCCTCCTCTACCACTCCTACTACCAGTTGCAGCGTTGCCAACAGACTCTACTACAACAACAGATGGCAAACTTTTTAAAAGAACGATTTTAACAAGATGACATTGGCGACTACATGTTTTGATGGGTTTTATATATGTTTTTATATAGTTATGTTGACTGTTTTTAATTGCACTTTTATGAATGCATGACATCGAATTGTGCCAATCTGTAACCCGCCTTGAGTCGCCTTATGGTTGAGAAAGGCGGGCTATAAATGTCGTAAATAAATAATTGCTAAAAACTATAGAACTAACATTCTCGTGGTATGTCCAAGGTACAGCAGTCTCAGTTTAGTAACCCATGGCTTCTACAGAGAATTCAGGCTTCATTTGCTTTAGGGGTCCATTTATTTATCTTTTGAGCAGTCCCCGGTGAACATATTTCCAACCTAATACTGACAGATAAAATAGTGGTTTCATTCACAAAAAGACAGTTCAGTCAAATACCTTGTAGTTCGCTTCCCTTTTCCTCCTATATCACCTTAATTTGTGTGCAAAACACAATCTAGAAGTCTGCCAAATTTAAAAAAACATCAAATCATATCCATTTATTCAAATTAAAGCTGCAATGTCAGGAGTAAGCACTATTAAAAATAAAATGACACTTCCAAGAGAACAAGAATAGGCTTGTTGTGTTGGCCCAAAGCCACTATCATATTTTATTCCTACATAATTATTGTAGTATTTATAATTGTTAAGGAGCTTCAGTAATTGGGGAGAATGATCTAACTTTGATGTTAAAATGATAGCCCATAAAATAGAGCCCAGCGCACTTCCATATGCAGCAAGTTGTAAGTACAGTCTAATGATGTATTTACTGCTTACCTCATAATGCACAGGTCAGGTCAGGCCAGTAATATAGACGCTGACTTGATACATATGCCAATTCACTTTATGTTTACCACTTCTAATTCAGTAAATTAATTTACCACTGTAGTCTATCTGTGTTTCTACATCATAACCAGAATTGATCACTAATGGATGGTAGTAATACATACTGTTCCCCTTATTAAACTACAAAAATTATTCTTTTTGGAAGCAGTAATGTCAGGGTTGCAGGGGTTCTTTCTTACTTACTTTCACTAGAGTTATTCACATAGAAACAGAGGAAGAAATGAATTGCAAATAGATAGATGATTAACAACAAGATGATTGACAACTGGAAAATAGAGGGAGAAACCGTGGAGGCCGTGACAGACTTTGTATTTCTAGGTGCAAAGATTACTGCAGATGCAGACTGTAGCCAGGAAATCAGAAGATGCTTACTTCTTGGGAGGAGAGCAATGTCCAGTCTCGATAAAATAGTGAAGAGTAGAGACATCAGACTGGCAACAAAGATCCGCCTAGTCAAAGCCATGGTATTCCCTGTAGTCACCTACGGATGTGAGAGCTGGACCTTAGGGAAGGTTGAGCGAAGGAAGATCGATGCTTTTGAGCTGTGGTGTTGGAGGAAAGTGCTGAGAGTGCCTTGGACTGCGAGAAGATCCAACCAGTCCATCCTCCAAGAAATAAAGCCCGACTGCTCACTGGAGGGAAAGATACTAGAGACAAAGTTGAAGTACTTTGGCCACATCATGAGGAGACAGGAAAACCTAGAGAAGACAATTATGCTGGGGAAAGTGGAAGGCAAAAGGAAGAGGGGCCGACCAAGGGCAAGATGGATGGATGGCATCCTTGAAGTGACTGGACTGACCTTGAGGGAGCTGGGGGTGGTAACGGCCGACAGGGAGCTCTGGTGTAGGCTGGTCCATGAGGTCACGAAGAGTCGGAGACGACTGAACGAATGAACAACAAGATGATTAACATTAAGCATTAAGAAATATTGCCTCCTCAGAACATACCACAGACTAATGAATAAAATTACTTTTAATTTCTCATGAAATGTTCCACCCAAATCATAAACTTCACTGGATGTTTAAGGGATTAAAGATTTTTAGGACCTCATACACTGCTGTATAATCCAAATTATCAAAGCATAATCCACATTATCTGTTGTAGAACAGCGTGATAGTAACGTTACTACTACCGGTAGAAGGGAGAAGAGGGCTGCTCAGGTGTTGGAGGAGCAGCAGCAGCGAAAGCAGATTAGAGACATATTCATGGCTCCAACTGATTCTGAATCCTTTGAGGGTTTCTCAGACTGTGAAATGGGGGAAGGAGAGGAAAGCAGGGGAGTTAAGTGGGCTACTCGCGAACAAGAATCTGATGAGGAGCTCCAAAGGAAGCGTATCCGTGATATACTTAGCGCTCCAACAGATGATGAAGATTTTATGGGTTTTGAGAGGAGTGATGGGACTGGGAGTGACATTGAGGAGGAGGGTGATTTGGACTGGACCCGTGTTCAGGAAATAAGGGATATCTGTACTCAGCTTACCTCCATTGATGATTTTGAGGGGTTTGCAGGAGAGTGGCTATCGGGGAACACTTGGGAGGACCTAAGTCTTGACAGACGCTGGCAAAGGTGGAGAGATGGGAGGCAGTGTTCAACTGCAGGGAATGGGGCAGCTGAAAGTGATGGTGAAAGGGTGGGGAGCAGGTCATCCTCTGATGAGGAGCTTTAGGATATAAGTTGGTTTGGTTTCAATGGGTCTTTGCAGAAGGCAAAGTGTTTTTTTGGGTGTGTATCTTTGTTTCTGCCATTACTCTCAAGCTTGGGTCCTTGGACTACAGATCTTCGTGTTTCCGTGACTTCTGCCTGATACTCCGTAAATGCTGACTACAACTCTCCCTGTTTGACTACAGACCGTGTTTTGACTACGACTATGCTTTTTGGACGACTTCTTCGTACTTTGGACGTGCCTGGACTACAGACTGCCTTTGGACTCTGATTTTGCTTGCTCCTACATTTTTTTGGTGCCCTTTGGACATTTTGAATTACAAGCAGATTGCTGTATATTTTTGTTATCCCAGATTATACTCTGGAATAATCTGGATTATATTTGAGTTGAGTTTTTTGCGTAGCGGTTGCTATAGACTTTTAGTTTGTGCTAGAGACACTGAAGCAAGTGTCTCTAAAGCCTTTTTGTGTTCAATAAACCTGTGTTTGGACCTTTTATATTGTGTTTGGCGTTCTTGAGGCTTCTGGGTCTTGACAGTTATTACAGGATCACTTTGGACATCTGTCATTCCTGGTGTTGCCATAATATGAAGGAGTTTTGTGACAACCCTTTGGTTCCCCATCTTCACACATAGTTTATTTTTCACGTGTACTTGATTCAGTAGCTTAAGGTCTCCCTCCCTCCAGGTGGAGCACAAATTGGCACTCTTGTTCAACTGCAGGTTCCTTATTCTGTTATTCTTATTCTTTTCACAAATCTAACAGTACCAGACAAAATAAAAACAGGTTTTGTTGACTAATTCTTATGTCACCATTACTCACTACACTATACTACACTATACACCCTACTACTCTTTTTCTATAGCCAACCTGGCAAATATACTGTTTGTTGAGCCTTAAATTTATTGAAAGGACATTCCTGTGATACCAATCTCAGTCCCAATGACTAAACGGTTCCATGGCACACCCATGATCAGCTTGCTGAGGGGCAAACAGAAGATGAGTGGGACGAAACTAGAGATGACAAAAAATATTTGCATGACTTACAGGTATAAGACACTATGCTATGAATTCTTTTATTCTAAAGGGATCCCAACATTTATTTCTGTCTTCCACCTTACTTGACGTTTAAGGAGCATTGTATATATTATGCAGGCATATATTAAAAATTAATTATCTTATGCAAGTTTATATTTAAGCATATACAGTAACAATGTATTGTATATACTTAAATATAAACTCACATGATTTAATAGTGATTGTAATGTTTTATATGTTTTTAATGTGCATTTAATTTCAATTTTAAATCTTTAACTGTTTGTTGTTCAAAGGCATTAAATAGTTGCCATATATAAAGTCGCCTTGAGTCCCCTTCGGTGTAGAGAAAGGTGGGATACAAATAGAGTAAATAAATAAATAAATAAATAAATGCATATGATACATTTTATATTTATATAGATTAAGGACTAAGTAGCAACAGTCAGAACTGACCACGGAACAACAGACTGGTTCAAGATTGGGAAAGGCGTACGGCAAGGCTGCATCCTCTCACCCAACCTTTTTAACTTGTATGCAGAACACATCATGCGATGTGCGGGGCTTGAAGAATGCAAAGCTGGGGTGAAAATTGCTGGAAGAAACATTAACAACCTCAGATATCCAGATGACACCACTCTGATGGCCGAAAGTGAGGAGGAGCTGAGGAGCCTTCTAATCAAGGTGAAAGAAGAAAGCGCAAAAGCTGGGTTGCAGCTAAACATAAAAAAACCCCCAAGATTATGGCAACAAGAATGATTGACAACTGGAAAATAGAGGGAGAAAATGTGGAGGCTGTGACAGACTTTGTATTTCTAGGTACAAAGATTACTGCAGATGCAGACTGTGGCCAGGAAATCAGAAGACGCTTACTTCTTGGGAGGAGAGCAATGTCCAGTCTCGATAAAATCGTAAAGAGTAGAGACATCACACTGGCAACAAAGATCTGCCTGGTCAAAGCCATGGTATTCCCTGTAGTAACCTACGGATGTGAGAGCTGGTCCTTAGGGAAGGCTGAGCAAAGGAAGATAGATGCTTTTGAACTGTGGTGTTGGAGGAAAGTTCTGAGAGTGCCTTGGACTGCGAGAAGATCCAACCAGTCCATCCTCCAGGAAATAAAGCCCGACTGCTTATTGGAGGGAAGGATACTAGAGACAAAGTTGAAGTACTTTGGCCACATCATGAGGAGACAGCAAAGCCTAGAGAAGACAATTATGCTGGGGAAAGTGGAAGGCAAAAGGAAGAGGGGCCGACCAAGGGCAAGATGGATGGATGGCATCCTTGAAGTGACTGGACTGACCTTGAAGGAGCTGGGGGTGGTGACGGCCAACAGGGAGCTCTGGCGTGGGCTGGTTCATGAGGTCACGAAGAGTCGGAGACGACTGAACGAATGAACAACAACAACAACATAGAATAAGTTGTTGATTATTTAAATAGTACTGCCAGGGCTACTCAGTTTTATTAATCAAATGTGTATTTAGGCAGATAACCACATATAGGGAACTTGTTGAACCCAAATGCTAATAAATTTTATTTGGGGGATTTCTATATTTAGAGCCAGCATGGTGTAAAGATTAAAGGTTGGACTTGGGCTCTAGGAGACCAGGGTTCAAATCCCCACTCAGTCTTGCAAACCACTGGGTGCCTTGGCCAAATCATACTTTCTCAGTCTCGGAAGAAAGCAATAGCAAACCATTCTGAACAAATCTTGTGGTTAGTGATGACACAAACTGAGGGTTTGTACTACAAAACCCTATAGAACCTTGGAATATGTTGGGAGTGAAAAGGACATTGCAGGCTTTGGGTGTTTATGAGGAACTCACACTGAATATATCTGGGGATACACATTTGGAGATGGTGGCACAAACTCATGTTATCACATTATAAAACTACTGCATAGGTTTTGAAGGGATACTATGTTAACTGGGAAGACTTATATGATCAGCAAATAGTGGGTTACTCAGGACAACAAAAACCTACAAAGATTTGGCATCTGTTTTGACGAAATACTATATAACAGATCATAATGAACATAGCTCAATGGAGTAATTGTTTTATGACTGAGATGCGGACTTTTTGTGCTTAACCTACCCACAAGGCTTCTTTTTCTGGCTTAAGCAAAAGCCCACCAGTCTGCACTTTCCCACTGCTCTTGTCTTAGTTGCATACTGACACTAATGGCCCTTACATCAAGCTTCCCAGCAGAAGTTCTCCTAGGCAATATCATGTGAGTGCTCCAGCGGAGACAGAAGTGAAGGCTACTAAGCAGCTCAGCTGCAGTGAGAGAATTTTGCCAAAGCATCAGTTGCTATTCACAGATAGGGAGGGCTGTATGTTACAAGAGTCTTTTGTCTGTGCCTTGGCTTGTGTAGTTGAGACTGATCAAAGTATTTCTCTTTATTCTGTGATTCCTGTTAAAATTTGCTCATATTGTGCCATCGCTATATAGCACTCTGAAGAATGCCATTAAAGACCAAACCATGCCTACAGTGTGTATGTGTATATATATATATATATATATATATATATATATATATATATATGCCGTGCCCTGCCATGCGTTGCTGTGGCCCATATGGGGGTTCTGTGTGGGAGGTTTGGCCCAATTCCATCATTGGTGGGGTTCAGAATGCTCTGTGATTGTAAGTGAACTGTAAATCCCAGCAACTACAACTCCCAAATGTCAAGATTCTATTTTCCCCAAACTCCACCAGTGGGCATATTGAGTATTCGTGTAGAGTTTGGTCCAGATCCATCATTGTTTGAGTCTACAGTGATCTCTGGATGTAGGTGAACTACAACTCCAAAACCAAAGGACACTGCCCACCAAACCCTTCCAGTATTTTCTGTTGGTCATGGGAGAACTGTGTGCCAAGTTTGGTTCAATTCCATTGTTGGTGGGGTTCAGAATGTTCTTTGCTTGTAGGCGAACTATAAATCCCAGCAACTACAACTCCCAATGACAAAATCCATTTTTTGAGTGGACATACATTGGGTTGTTAGGTGTCTTGTGTCTAAATTTGTCCAGTGGTTTTGGGAGTTCTGTTAATCCCACAAACGAACATTACATTTATATATATATATATATATATATATACACACACACACACACACACACACACACACACACACATACATATATACACATACATATATATAATAGAGGATTTCCCTGTACCAGTATCACATGGATAAATTATGAGCATTGAACAGCAAAACCAGTAATTATCTCATATTATAGAGTTTAAGAATTTGTTCATGTCTGAAGATGTTGTAACTAGAATTTTGAGTTCCCAATAAATAGAATTAGCATTGTACCTGTATTGGGTCACTAGATATTACCCATCAATTGTGCAGCTTGGGAGTCGCCAAAGCATAAGGATAGAACATGAGGAAGAACTTCCTGACTGTGAGAGCCGTTCAGCAGTGGAACTCTCTGCCCCGGAGCGTGGTGGAGGCTCCTTCTTTGGAAGCTTTTAAACAGAGGCTGGATGGCCATCTGACAGGGGTGATTTGAATGCAATATTCCTGCTTCTTGGCAGGGGGTTGGACTGGATGGCTCATGAGGTCTCTTCCAACTCTTTGATTCTATGAAAGCAAGTGGAAAACTATCCAGACACGTGACCAATGTACAAAGCTTGCTTTTGTGTGAGAATAAGTTGTATTCATACGTCCCCTTCGACCATTGGTTGATGTTCTGTGGAAAATTTTCAATTAATATTATATATATATGTGTGTGTGTGTGTGTGTGTGTGGGTGTGTGTGGAAAATTAATAAGCAGTTCGAGCTGCAAAGCAAACAACACATCCAAATAGTTTTTGTCTTCATATAGATTCCCCTCAAGATACTTTTACAAGTGATATTACCCATTTGTGAACAACCATTTGTTTGGCTAGTATAAGTAAAAACTGCATCCAACAAAGGAAATAGAGGAGCTCTGCAAAATGTGGTTCTTTTGCATAAAAAAACATGGCTAATGGAGATGCAGGTAGGCAGGCTAGTAAAATCCACATGGTTTTATTTACACAGTTGTTTAAAGTTCAAGTATATAACAATCAGAATTTTGTTCATGTAATATACTAAGTAGAGAAATGTTATTTTAAAATCAAGTATATATTTTTGCCAGCAAGCTTTGTCACTTAATTAACAGTGTGGGTAGAAATGCATATTGGTGTCAGTGAACTTGGTGCTCAGTGTTTGAAATGCAGCTGTTTTCCATGGAGTAAATAAAGTCCTAAGTGAATCTCATGAACAAAGAGAAGTAAATCATGGGAATCAGAAGGTAGTGACACTCCATACACTAGAATATGGGGTGTTTTGACTGCAGGGAGAATAGCTTGCATAACTCTAATATGGCAAAGGAAAATGACTTCTGATAGGCTTTTTCTGCCTTTAGGCTTTGCAAACAAACAAAATGTGAATTTGGCAAAGAATAAATATGCCAGGGATCACTCCCACTTATCAGGGGAACAGCTAGGCAAACTATAGATAGAGCAAGGAAGCTTTACAGTGTGTTTTGCTTATGTTGTATTCATTTCTTTCCCAAGAAACCAGAGACAAACTTAAAATAAATCATGGATTTTGTTTCTGCTTTGTTGGTAGATAAACAAACAGAGAGTGCAGCTGTCTATGCAACAAAATAAGCAATCCATGGAATGGGGCCCCATGCGTTATCAGGTTCTGCAGCAGGAAAGAGCAGCCTGTCAGTAAACAACCCCAAAGCTATTGCTTTCTTTAATCACTGGATAATAGTGGTGCACAACCTAAATAAGGTTTATTAAACTGAAATGAGCACATACTATATTTAATTGCTTAATAGTCGCCATGGTGTAATAGCCGAACCTCCATTTTTTGGGGTCCTAGTGTCAGAGGCCCTGACCCCAAATGCTGGCAGAGCTAGTATTTGGCCATTCAGCTGACTATTCCCTTTCTAAGAATGCATTCTTGGAAGTGGCTGGTCAGTGAATGGATGGGTGACCAAGTGAGAGACTGCATGGGCAAGTGAGTGGGAGGGTGGTCTCATGTTTTCAATGTCATTTTATTATAAAATGACTGTTTTGGAACAAAAAAAGTGTTTTCCTCACATAATAGTCGCACCTCCTTTTTTAAAAAGGAGGAGATGTGCAACTATTAGGTGATGAAATACAGTAACTAGTGGTATTCTTTGCTCCAGCTTTATCATTTGAGGTCTGTGGCCTCGGTTGCATGAAGATACAATTCTACTTGAACATAGATAATCTGGCTGCAGTTTATATGGGCAAACTGCTTGTGTTTCTTCAATGTGTTGTATGTGAGTTACCTACAAGGCCTAAATAGTTTGGTACCTGCCTACCTACGTGACCGCATCTCCGTTCATGAACCCACGCATTCCCTTCGTTCATCTGGGGAGGCCCTACTCTCGATCCCACCGCCGTCGCAAACGCAATTGGTGGAGACGAGAAACAGGGCCTTCTCAACAGTCGTTCCCCGTCTGTGGAATTCCCTCCCCAAAGACATCAGACTGGCCACCTCCCTCCTGTCCTTAGGAAGGAAACTCAAGACTTGGCATTTGACCATGGAACAGCAGCTTGTACGAAGAAGACATAAGCAATGTATTGTCGAAGGCTTTCATGGCTGGAATAACAGGGTTGTTGTAGGTTTTTTCGGGCTATATGGCCATGGTCTAGAGGCATTCTCTCCTGACGTTTCGCCTGCATCTATGGCAAGCATCCTCAGAGGTAGTGAGGTCTGTTGGAACTAGGAAAAGGGTTTATATATCTGTGGAATGACCAGGGTGGGACAAAGGACTCTTGTCTGCTGGAGCTAGGTGTGAATGCTTTGGGCTATATGTCCATGTTCCAGAAGCATTAAAACTTGGGTGCCTGCTGAGCCCCTACCTTGGGAAGTCTGAACTTGGCCACGGTGGTCCACGCTCTCGTTACATCCCGACTAGACTACTGCAATGCACTCTACATGGGGCTGCCTTTGAAGACGGTCCGGAAGTTTCAATTAGTGCAATGGTCAGCAACCTCTCAACAAACCTCTCAACAAAAGTTTGCTCCAGGCACTGTTAGGCCATTATATGCTAATCAAGGTGGTCAGTTGAAACATTCAAACATAGCTCCAGCAGAGAAGAGTGTTTGCTGTGAGGCCGCCTTGAGTCCACCCTCAGGGGTGGGAAGGGCGGGGTACAAGTATATGAAATAAATAAATAAATTCCCTCCTGACGTTATGCCTGCATCTATGGCGGGCATCCTCAGAGGTTGTGAGATCTAGTGGAACTAGGAAAATTGGGTGTATATATCTGTGGGAGAACAAACTCTTGTCTGTAGGAGGCAGGTGTGAATGTTTCAACTGGTCACTTTGATTATTATTTTTATTTATTATTATTAACTTTATTTGTACCCCGCTAGCATCTCCCAAAGGACTCGATGCGGCTTACAAAGGCCAAGGCCCTCAATAAAACAATAGCATGACAATCTTATGAGTTGTGTGTATTGCAAACCAACACAATTAAAGCAATAACAACAAAGCAATAAAACAATACACCGTGGCACAGTAAAACTAGGGCCGGGCCGGATGTAATGGGTACAGTTAAAAGTGCTGGATATGACAGGTGGAATGCAAGGACTGGGTAAGTGCAATGTGCAGACAATCTGAAATCTCGAATAAAGTGCGTCTGGGACGTGATGCTAGGGAGTTTCCTATTCTGGAAAGGCACACCGGAACAGCCAGGTCTTCAAGCTCTTCCTAAAGACTGCCAACGTAGGGGCCTGTCTGATGTCCTTGGGGAGGACGTTCCAAAGTCGTGGGGGCTACCACAGAGAAGGCCCTGTCCCTTGTCCCCACCAAACGTGCTTGCAACGCAGGTGGGATCGCGAGCAGGGCCTCCCCAGATGAACGAAGGGAACGCGTGGGTTCATAAACGGAGATGCGGTCACGTAGGTAGGTAGGTCCCAAACCGTTTAAGGCTTTGTAGGTGAGCACTTGCACCTTGAATTGGGACCGGAAAATGAACGGCATCCAGTGGAGCTCCTTAAACAGGAGGGTCAACCTCTCTCTGTAAGGAGCGCCGGTTAACAAACTGGCCAACGCCCATTGGACCAACTGAATTTTCCGAGCCGATTTCAAGGGCACCCCCACGTAGTGCGCATTATAGTAGTCCAATCTAGAGGTGACCAAGGCATGGACCACCCAGGCCAGATCAGTCTTTACGAGGTATGGTCGCAGTTGGAGCACGAGTCTCAGTTGTGCAAAAGCCCTCCCGGTCACCGCTGACACCTGGGTCTCAAGCGTAAGTAATGAGTCCAGGAGGACACTCAAACTGCGGACCTGTGACTTCAGGGGGAGTGTAACCCCGTCCAGCACAGGTTGCCACCCTATACCCCGATTTGGTTTATGATCGACCAGGATGACCTCTGTCTTGTCGGGACTGATCCTCAGCTGGTCACTTTGATTAGCATTTGATGGCCTGACAGGTTTTAGGTGTGACTTGTTAGTGCCTTAGGGAATCCTTTGTTGAGAGGGGATTAGCTGTCTCAGATTGTTTCTTGTCTGGAGTTCCCCTATGTTTGAGTGTATTATAACAACAAATATAGCTCGAAAAACCTACAACCCAGTCATCAAATCTGCTTACCTTGTATGAACACAAGCGCCCAATACCAACCAGCCAGTGCTTTCAACACAGATTGTATCCCTAAATGAATATAAGACAAAATAATATACAATACAAACAATTATATAGCAGACAGCATTATAATATACTAGCTGTCCCCTGCCACGTGTTGCTGTGGCCCAGTCTGTTGATCTGGAAAATAAAGTAATGAGAACGTGTTGGTTTCTAATATATGTAATGTCTTGATGCTTGTGGGTAAACAGTATTTCTTGCTGTTTCTTTGTCAGTGTTGATGTGGAGATTGTCTGGTTTGCCCACCCTGGAACATGCAACATATCATTGTCCTTCTTTAAGGGTCAATTTCAAATCTATGATACTATATCTGTGTGTGTGAATCATATCATATCTATCTATATCTATAACTTTGATTACGTTTTCTTGCCCTGATGAAGGGAGTTGGATTGAATGGCCTTACGTATTTTCTAATGGTCATGGGGGTTATGTGTGGGAAGTCTGCCCCGGTTCTGTTGTTCGTAGGGTTCAGAATGCTCTTTGATTGTAGGTGCACTGTAAATCCCAGTGACTACAACTCCCAAATGTCAAGGTCTATTTCCCCCAAACTCCATTTGTGTTCATATTTGGGCGTATTGAGTGCTTGTGCCTAGTTTGGTCCAGATCCATTGTTTGAGTCCACAGTGCTCTCTGGATGTAGGTGAACTACAACTCCCAAACTCAAGGTCAATGCCCACCAAACCCTTTCAGTATTTTCTATTGGTCATGGGAGTTCTGTGTGCCAAGTTTGGTTCAATTCCATTGTTGATGGAGTTCTGAATGCTCTTTGATTGTAGGTGAACTATAAATCCCAGCAACCACAACTCCCAAATGTCAAGGTCTATTTCTCCCAAACTCCATCTGTGTTCATATTTGGGCGTATTGAGTGCTTGTGCCAAGTTTGGTCCAGATCCATCATTGTTTGAGTCCACAGTGCTCTCTGGATGTAGGTGAACTACAACTCCCAAACTCAAGGTCAATGTCCACCATATCCTTCCAGTATTTTCTGTTGCTCATGGGAGTTCTGTGTGCCAAGTTTGGTTCAGATCCATTTCTGGTGGAGTTCAGACTGTCTAGGTGAACTATAAATCCCAGCAACTACAACTCCCAAATGACAAAATCATAATTTCTTGAGTGATGGTCACTCCTTGTGTTGTGAGACGTATTGCTGCCAAATTTGGTGTGATTTCGTTCATTTGTTCTTTTGTTTTTAAGGTACTCATTATGCACAGAGCATTTATATATATATAGATATTATAATATATAAAACAAACTATTTTAAAGCAATCAGCATTATACTATATAATACAAATAATATAACACAAAATATATATTATAATATATAATACAAACAACGACTTTCCCTGCCTGAAAGCAAACAGCAGGAAAAGAATAGCACAGGACGTGTTGGTTTCTAATATATCACGTTTGTGCATCAAGTCTCGCGAGATTAGCCTCTTGTCAGCTCTCCACTGAAGGAAAACTCGCTAGACTCTCCACTTAAGGAAAACTCGCGATAGCAGACTAGTCCTCGCGAGAGAGATTTAATTTGGCGCCCGCGGAAGGAGAGGGAAGAGCTCTTTCTTCGCGGCCTAGTCGTGGCTTTTCCTCAGGAGCGGTAGGTGGGCGGTGGAAATAGGGTTTGCCTGGTGTTAATATAGAAATAGGCAAAAGGAGGGAGAAATGAATGGCCGTTCATCTATTTCATATCATTTTAAACAGGCCTGGGCAAACTTTCGGCCTTCCAGGTGGTTTGGACTTCAACTCCCACCATTCCTAACAGCCTCAGGCCCCTTCCTTTCCCCCCTCAGCCGCTTAAGCGGCTGAGGGGGAAAAGGAAAGGGCCTGAGGCTGTTAGGAATGGTGGGAGTTGAAGTCCAAAACACCTGGAAGGCCCAAGTTTGCCCAAGCCTGTTATAGTATATCCCTTTGGTATTGTTTCCATGTTATTTGAAGGTTACCCAGAGAGCATGGTGATATCCATATTATCTGCTTTGAACTGGATTATATGAGTCCACACTGCCATATAATCCAGTTCAAAGCAAACCATAATAATTTTATTTCTCCTCATGGCTCGAGGTGGGTTACAAAACAATGAAAATAGATCAGTACAGCAAAACAACAACAACACTAAAATGTACCTCAATAAAAGCTACACACCAAAATGTATCTCTAAAATATGTATTTATTTTATTTATCTATATCCCGCCCTTCTCACCCCAAAGTGGACTCAGGGTGGCTCACAACAAAGGCACAATTTGATGCCTTGTACACTTAATAATTTTTTTTTTGACGTGTCAAGAGTGACTTGAGAAACTGCAAGTTGCTTCTGGTGTGAGAGAATTGGCCGTCTGCAAGGATGTTGCCCAGGGGACGTCCGGATGAATTGATGTTTTTATCATCCTTGTGGGAGGCTTCTTTCATGTCCCCGCGTGAGGAGCTGGAGCTGATAGAGGGAGCTCATCCACCTCTCCCCGGATTCAAACCTGCGACCTGTCGGTCTTCAGTCCTGCCAGCACAGGGGTTTAACCCACTGTGCCACTGGGGGCTCTATAATAATAATACCGTAATAATAATAATAATAATAATATATAATAATACACTTTATTTATACCCCGCCACCATCTCCCCAATGGCTTACATGAGGCCAAGCCCAAACAGAAAATTATCAGCATAAAACAACATATACATTCAAACTACATCATTTAAGCATACAAATAAAAACATTTAAATTTGCACAATCCGAGAATATAAGTAAGGATCTGTTTGTTTGTTTGTTTGTTTGTTTACTATATTTGTATACCGCCCCTCTCAGCCCTCAGGGCAGTTAACAAAGGCAGCAGTTCAATGCCAACAATGAAAATAGATCAGTACAGCAAAAAACCACAACACTAAAATGTACCTCAATAAAAACTACATACCAAAATGTATCTCTAAAATATTTATTTATTTTATTTATTGATTTCCCGTCCTTCTCACCCCAAAGTGGACTCAGGGTGGCTCACAACAAAGGTACAATTTGATGCCTTGTACACATAGCATAAAACAACATATACATTAAAACTACAGTATTTAAACATACAAATAAAAAGTTATTTAAAATCACACAATCTGAGAATATAAGTAAGGATCTGTTTGTTTGTTTGTTTACTGTATTTGTATAAATAAATAAACTTTTATTTCTACCCCGCCACCATCTCCCCGATGGGGACACGAAGCGGCGTACATGGGGCCAAGCCCGAACAACATAATACAGCAATAAAATCAAAACATATACAACAGACAACAACAACATTATCAAAGTAACATTATAAAGGGATTTTTTAAAAAAAAAAACATACCTGTAAACAATCATGGTACTGATGACAACGGGCAGACCACATATTCAGGATAAAAACAGTTAACAAACTATGATGAGATAAAATAGGAGCAGGACGTTTATATGGAACTCATAAAACACACAGAGTTGTAAGGCTGAACATATACCGCCCCTCTCAGCCCTCAGCGCGGTTAACAAAGGCAGGGCATTTAACAAAGACAGCAATTCAATGCCAACTACAGTATAAAATATTTAAAAATATTAACATAAAACAAAATCACAATAAAATCAGTTAACACATAAGTCAAAAGTATCATAGTTAAAAACGTTGTCCAATATCATCCAGTTGTGCCATATTCCTATTTCTGTTACACTGCATTGCCAAACACCTGCTGAAACAGCCATGTCTTAACTTTTCTCTAGAATGCTAAAAGGGAGCGGGCTATCTAATGTCCCTAGGAAGGGGTTCCATAGCCGAGGGGCCACCACTGAGAAGGCCCTGTCTCTCGTCCCCGCCAGATATGTTTGTGACACCAGCGGGAACGAGAGCAGAGCCTTCCCAGATGATCTTAAAGTCCTAGTTGGTTCATAAGGGGAGATGTGTTTCAATTGTCATCTGTAATTGTTCATTGCACTGAAATATCAATTCTTGCACTACTGTTAAATCTCACCAGGAACACTGCCCAGTTCTGGGTGCCGCACTTCAAGAAGAATATTGGCCAGTTTGAATGTGTGCAGAGAATGACCACAATGGTCGGAGGTTTGGAAACCAAGCCTTTTGAGGAACAACTTAAGGAAACTGCAAAAGTTTAGCTTAAAGAGCCAAGACCCCTTCTACACAGCTGTATAAAATCCACATCAAACTGGATTATATGGCATTGCAGACTCAGATAATCCAGTTCAAAGCAGCTATTGTAGATTATCTGCCTTGATATTCTGGATTATATGGCTGTGTGGAAGGGCCCTGAAGTCCCTTCTAGATTGGCCTATAAGGATCTGATCCCAGATTATCTTCTTATCCCAGATTATATACCAGTGGAGACTCAGATAATCCAGTTTAAAGTAGATAACCTGGGATCAGATCCTGGGTAAAAAGGACCAGAAATGGTACATGATGACTATCTTTAAATATGCGAATGAATGTCATATACAAGTTGTTCCTACTCATGATTTTGCTGATCCAGAGAATAGACCTTGAACCAATGGATTCAAATTACAAGAAAAAGGGAGTCCACATAAACATTAGGAAGAAGTTTTGTTTTACTGAAAGTACAGTAGTCTGCCTCAGGATGTGTGTCTCTTTTTTTTGGAACTCTAAACATTTTTGGAACTGCTATAATTGTGTGTTCCTGCATGGTAGGAGGGCTTCATAAACTGTTCACAACCAAGAACTCTTTTTGCCTGAGAAATGTTTATGCGCCCATCGTTATATAGGTATATAAAATAGGTATACCAATGAAACATTTACTGATTAAAATCATAAAGAAAATGATTTTAAAACAATTTTTGGTATACATATAATTTTATCATTGATTAAAGGAGAAAGCAAATTTACATATTAATGAGATGGATGTGCTTGTTTATTCTTACATAAAATTAAACTTTGGATGGATATTTGATACTGCAGAATGTAGAGCAGCGTTTCTCAACCTTGGGGGGCGGTCGAGAGGGGGTGTCAAAGGAGTTGCCAAAGACCATCAAAAAACACAGTATTTTCTGTTGGTCATGGGGATTCTGTGTGGGAAGTTTGGACCAATTCTATCATTTGTGAGTTTCAGAATGCTCTTTGTAGGTGAACTATAAATCCCAGCAGCTACAACTCCCAAATGTCAAGTTTATTTCCCCCAAAATCCACCAGTGTTCACATTTGGGCATGTTGAATATCTGTGCCAAGTTTGGTCCAGATCCATCATCGTTTGAGTCCACAGTGCTCTCTGAATGTAGGTGAACTACAACTCCAAACTCAAGGTCAATGGCCACCAAACCTTTCCAGTATTTTCTATTACTGTGTGCCAAGTTTGGTTCAATTCCATTATTGGTGGAGTTCAAAATGCTCTTTGATTGTAGGTTAACTATAAATCCCAGCAACTAAAACTCCCAAATTTGAAAAGAGTTTAGAAATCACATTTGGCTTTAGAAAACCTATGGTGAATCAAATGCAGGAGAAAGGAAATCTCATGCAGTAAATACTTCCAGCAGATGGCACCATTATTCTGGAATCGTTGTGGCTCTTAATTGTAATTTCTCGTTTGTATTTAAGACATGCTTTGGATTTCATGCAACATGCTTTGCACTTTGATAATGACCACTGCTCACTTGTGTCTTTAAGAGTACAAAAATTAGACTTCAAAGTTGTCTTTTCATTTGTAAACATGATGGCAAACCTTTAAAAAAAATACTTAAACCTGTAAATACTTCTGTGATACATCTGTGAGCGTTGCAGTTAAAACAATTTATATTTATTTAGAGCTCTTCATTTGAGAAATTAATTCACAAGTATTGGGACCTTATCTCAACTTTGTACTGCAATGGTCTTAACATCAGATAATTGTTTTATGAGTTCTTTAATTGTTCTACATTGGGAAGGCTAGACTTTTGTCTTATTCCGAATAGAACATTTCATATTGTGTATAGTTAATTAAATAATAAGGAAACTATGGTTATTGTTTGAAAGAAACTCCTTTCTTCAAATGAAACAACTTCTGCTGAAAAGTGAGGTGTAGTCAATTCTAATTGCTTGTCTCATGTGTAGCCATTCAGTTAGTGTTGTTTTTTTCTTACCATATTTGAACAAGTCTTTAATCTGACTTTGAAAATATACCAGTAATACATTTATTTGCCTAATGTGTGACTCCTGGGTCACCTCTTCTTCCATCTTCTTGATAAAGGATTACACATAAAATATGTATGGTATATGGGCAAAGCATTACACAGTTGAGTACAACTGTGCTGTGACCCAAGAACAGTAGAAGTTAACAAGTATGCTGAAGCCCAAGAGCAGTAAGAGTTAACAAGCAAATATTGCATTTTATAGTGACATTTTCTAATTGTATCTTTAGAGTCACTAATATAACTTAAAATCAAGGTTATGTGTAAGCAAGCATTGAACAGATAATAGATATTTTAGGCACTTTGCATTGCGTACATGCTGTTTGATATTTTGATAAACCACATACCATGTGTGTTGGATGCAGCTTTCAAATTTTGAATTTGTCAGTGTCTTTGGGGCATGCTTAGTAACTCCTACTATTCTTAGGCCTCGGCTCACCTGTTAGCTGTTACTGTTCTTGGCATTCAGTTGGGGACATACATGCATGGAAGTTTCTGGGCTCCATAGGGTTTAGTATTCCTTTCACAATACCTCTTCAGCTTACTAAAAAGACTCTGAAGCTGCCATGCAACTCTATTTTGACATGTGCAGCATGCAGGAAGTATTAAAGAAGTGTCTCACTATGTCTTCATAGCCAAACACACAGTGATGACATCACCATCAGTCTTCCCAGTCTTAGTGCTGCTGTACGTGTCTCATTAGGACGATACTGCCATCTCTGGTCTTGCCTACCCATCATGAAACATGAAAAGGCCATGTAGGGCAGCTTCAGGAGCTCTTCTATAAATTGTAGGAGGATATGTGGATCAGCATAGTACAAGTTCATGTATGAATATTAATGTTATGCTGAAGGAATGTTGGATTGCAGCTTTTGTACAATCCAACATTCTCTTAGCATTGCATAGCATAAATGTTTGCACATGGACCTACACTGTGCTGAACCACAAATTGTGTAACCCATTTTTATTTCTTTTAATTCTTCCTTTATGGGGTTGTTGAAAGGGAGGAGACTACTTAGCGGGTGGTGAATGTGTACACATTTGAGTACTGGTAGTTGCTACTGTGTTAGACAATCTAATTACGTCACAACAATATTGTACAGTTGTATGGGCTGCTTGTGTGTTTCCTGACCATGTTGAAAGTGCTGACATTAACCATTAACATCCTAAAGATGACTGGGACCAGGTTTCTACCACAGTGGCAGTCACCTGTATAACCCTCTGCAGACTGAGATCAGCATTAGTGACCCCATTTGTATGTCCATATGTAAGAACAATAACGTTGATGATTTTCAGACAGGTTTTGTATGCATTGCCATCCTTCACATGGAATTATATCCCAGCTAACGTGTATTGTGTAGCATCATTACAGGCCTTCAGTGAAATAGAAAGACTTACCTGCTTGCCATAGTCTGTCCTTTAGTCAATTGTCTACTGACACCTTTATATCAATCTTGATTTTAACTGTTTAATTTGTTTTTATCATTATTTTTATCATTTTGTTTTGTTATTGTTAAATAAAACCACACACACACATATACTTTTTAACCATTGAATAGCTCTCATAGTGATAATGTAACCTACGTGTTCTCTTGATACTGAGGCACATAGACATATAAGCATGTGGTACAGTAAAAGACCTACTGTTTTGTGATGCACAGTGGAGATTGTTCCGTCATAGACAGAGTGCTATATCAGCATGTTCAGAAGAAGCACATGGAAATATGTGCAAAGACTTCTTAGACAGCTGTCAATGCAACTTGTACTGATGCGGTGTGGTGAGCCAGCCCAAAGGCAGCAGTCTGGGTGAATGAGGCTGCATTGCCAATCTCATGTTGAGGTTGTACAATATAGGAGTGGACTGTCTATTAAAAATTAGAGAATAGCACCCTACATTTTAAAAAAGATAATGAAGGAGATGGAACCATATTTTGCATGGCCAGTTGAGGCCTTACATAGTAATCAGTGAGTTCCTCTGGCACACACTCACATTAACATAATCCACAATAGTAATAAATGTACTGGCACATGGACTAATACTTCTTTGTTAGGGCAGGATAAGTCACTTTGTGTAAAAGTCCAAATTCTGGGTTTCCAAAATCCCATCTAGACCATTTAAGTAGCTGTAATTAGTCTACAGCACTATTTTATAAGTGCAAATTTTAATTAATGCTCTCTGCCCTAAGTATACATTTAGCTGGAGCCAGGAAAATTTCTGTGTCTGCAGTTCTACTGAATGATAGTTATATTGGAGCATCCAAAGAGGAGCTGTACTGAATCAAATGAAGACTCTGTAATCCATTCAGTTCCTGGACAGGCCACTCAGATGCTTATGTTAAAGCTGCCTAAGATAAGCCAGTTTCTGCTTATGTTCCATGTCAACTGATGTACAGAGACATAGGGCCTCTGACAGTGGATATAATATATAGCTGTAGTTTTCTCAGTGGCAATTCCTAGACACTGAAACTTGCCACCAATGTATGCTGGCTCCCTATTGCCTTTCTGCTGAAACCAATGTATTTCCCATTTTGGCAGCTTCTTGAAACTGGCATTAC
The DNA here is from genome assembly GCF_037176765.1 of Anolis sagrei. Classification (NCBI taxonomy): domain Eukaryota; kingdom Metazoa; phylum Chordata; class Lepidosauria; order Squamata; family Anolidae; genus Anolis; species Anolis sagrei. The sequence goes on from NC_090026.1 coordinate 66,400,200, forward strand.
TTGTTGCAAAAGGGGTTTCTGAATGGATGAGTACAATACTGCATTTTTTAAATGAGTGTGTCTAATCTCCTTGTAAAATTATCTAAAGCTGATGACTTATCTTAGAGACCTTTGTTGATCATCTTGAAAATCTTTGCCTAAAGTGAGAGACACTTGACCTTCTATCCATGTTTTGGTTATTGGGATATTTGAGCATAGCTGAACCCAATGTGCCAGATTGCGTCCTCACCAATAAGCCAGAATAAACTGTATTGATGTTGTTAGAGGTATGTTGTGATTAGTATCCAAGTTACATTTCACAGTTATTACTTCCTTCAAGAAAGTCAGTATTTTTTTGTCCCCAGGTCATAATTTAAACATTATTTTCTGTAAATGCTAATGGTCATAGTACTAATGGTATGTTTAGCATGTTCGCATACTGTGTTCAGTAAGGCTTTTTCATGGGTAAGTGTGCAAGTATGTTTACTAGGAGTGATTTCTCAGTAGATGGTACTGTTGTGATTTTGAAGTAGATGGTACTGTTACTTATCCTGTTCTGATTTCTTATATGTTATATAAGAAACATATATAATATGTGTTAATTCTTCTGCCTGACTTCTATATCTACATGTTCTAAGTCAAGAGAAATAAAAATATTTTCTTGTGTTTCTGAAATGCATGTCAGATAAAATAATAGAATTGTAGAGTTGGAAGAAACCACACAGGCTATCCAATCCAGCCTCTGCCATGCAGGAAAATACAATCAAAGTAGCTCTGACAGCGGGCCATGCAGCCACTGTTCAAAAACCTCCAAAGAATGACCTTCCACTGTACTCCAAGGCAGAGAGTTCCATTGTTGAACTGCTCTTACGGTCAGGATGTTCTTCTAATGTTCAGGTAGAATCTCCTTTCCTGTAATTTGAATCCATTGCTTCGAGTCCTAGTCTCCAGGGCAGCAGAAAACAATCCTGCTCCCTCCTCAATGTGATGTCCTTTCAAAAATATAACATGGCTATCATGTGTCCTCTCAGCCTACCCTTCTGCATGTTAAAAATACCCAACTCTTTCAGCCACTCCTCATTGGGCATGTTCCAGTTTGTCAATATGTCACTTAAATTGTGATGCCTAGAATTGGATATACAGTAGTATTCCAGGTGAGGTCTGACCAAAGCTGAATAGAGGAGTACCATTACTTCTCTTGATCTAGACACTACACTCTGTTTGATGTAGCCCAAAATCCTATTGGCTTTTTAACCTGCTGCATCACATTGTTTACTCATGTTCAACTATTACATGTACTGTTTTCGAGCCATGTGTCACCCATTCAGTATCTGTGTATTTTATTTTTTCTGCCTAAGTGTAGTATCCCATATTTCTCCTTGTTGACATTAATTTTATTAGTTTTGGTCCAGCTCTCTAATCTGTTAAGGTCATTTTGAATTCTGATCCTGACTTCTGGAGTGTTAGCTGTCTCTCCCTATTTGGTGTCATGTGCAGACTTGATAAGCATGCCCTCTAAATCTTCATCCAAGTCATTAATGATGTTAAACAGCACTAGGCCTAGGCTAGAATCCTACTGCACCTTACTAGTCACTTCTTTCCGGGAAAAATATATTACAATTATCAAATAAGTGGTTTCTTTTTCATTTTCCTGCATTCTCTATCTGAGGAATAGGAAACAGTTTGCGGTGCCAGGCCAAATCTTCATGCATCTGACTCTATCCAACCGAATGATAGCAGGAAATGTTTGCCAAACCAACTGAGGATTAGCTCTACTCTCTCCTTGCCTTCGATGTGTCATTTTTCAGACCAACACACTTATTGCAGAACTTGCACATTTTCGTATGGAAGCGAATGTGGGACTGGATAAGCTCTCTGTTGTTATCTCAATTCTGAGATAGCAAAAGAGAAACAAATAGTGGAAAATTTTTCCCAAGCCCTTTCTGCCAAATTAGGTAAACAGGTTGGTGGAGCTTCAAAGAAGAGTATTGTCAAGCCCTTCCATTGTAGCAGCTAGAAGTTGAGAAGATAACCGTTTCCCCTCCTGATCATGATATTTTTGTCCGTTTCTCTGTAGATCATGCAGACCAGTAGCCCTCATGACTTACACCAGAGAGAATGGCAAAAGAATTACTTTGTTGCTACTTCTGACACCAGCACACCAGCAGAGAAGGCAGATGCGTATCGTGCACAGATTTTACGAATTCAATATGCATGGGCAAATTCAGATATCTCCCAAGTTTGTGCTGCTAACCTGTTCAAAAAATATGCAGAAAAATATTCTGCAATTATTGACTCTGACAATCCAGAAACTGGTTTGAACAACTATGGCAAAGATATTTTAACTTTGGCAAGATGTCAGCAAAATGACAGTGACAAGTGGCAATCTGGCTTGAGGACAGGTAATGTGATTGAACTGAAGTGTGTGCAAGAGATAATAAAGGCTGGGAAGAAATCTGAGAGCTCTGTGAAGACAGAATCAAAAGCAAGTTCTGCTAAAGCCATCACTTTCCCTGTTTCTTCAAGTCTTCCCAAACTTGGTCTTTGCAGTGGTGACAGAGAACCTGTGCTGGATGCTAGCTCATCAAGTTGTGTAAACTATAGACCAGATATCCTTGAGAGATCTTCAGCTTTGAAAATTCAACAAAATAATAATACTTCCTTGACTAAGGCAGGAGTTGTACATTCATTTTCATCTGTTCATATGAGTAATGTTTCTGATACTGCCTCTTATGCAACCCCCTTATTTTGGAATAGGGAATCAGAATTTAATAGTACTTTAGCAGCTACAAATAATTCCAGTTTGGGGCAGAAGAGAGAATGTTCTGCTCAGTTTCCTCTCCCTGAAGGGATGGGCAATCTTGGAAAAAGGAAGAATGTTTTTCTGTCCACTGGGGAAAGTGATAGGGCAGCCTTTGGTGTAATTCCTAATAAATCTATTAGTACAGAAGAAAAGAACTTTGTATGGAGTGGAGGGAAAATGATGGAGAACAAAACACCTGGTTTCAAAAGTGCCAAAGAACAGCTCTGGGTGGACCAACAGAAGAAATACCAAAATCAGCCTCAGCATTCATCTCTGCCATCTTATGGTTGTATAAAGAAGTCTTTAGGAGCTGCAAGATCTCGTGGTCCATCTGGAAAGTTTATCTCTCCAGTGCCAAAACAAGATGGAAGTGGAAATATTGGAATGCCATGCAAAGCGTCTGGAAGTGGACCAACAGATATGGCTCATCCAATAGATGAACGGCTAAAGAATATCGAACCCAAACTGATTGAACTCGTTATGAATGAAATCATGGACCACGGGCCTCCCATAACCTGGGATGACATTGCTGGAGTCGAATTTGCAAAAGCAACCATCAGGGAGATAGTCGTGTGGCCTATGTTGAGGCCTGACATTTTTACAGGCTTACGGGGTCCTCCAAAAGGAATTCTTCTGTTTGGCCCTCCTGGGACTGGAAAGACTCTCATTGGCAAATGTATTGCATGCCAATCTGGAGCCACGTTTTTTAGCATCAGTGCATCTTCACTGACCTCCAAGTGGGTAGGCGAGGGAGAAAAGATGGTTCGTGCATTGTTTGCTGTTGCACGGTGCCAGCAACCAGCTGTGATTTTCATTGATGAAATCGATTCTCTCTTGTCCCAGCGAGGAGATGGGGAACATGAGTCTTCCAGAAGAATAAAAACAGAGTTTTTGGTCCAGTTAGATGGAGCATCTACTTCTTCTGAAGAACGCATACTAGTTGTAGGGGCAACTAACCGGCCACAAGAGATTGATGAAGCTGCCCGAAGGAGATTGGTAAAGAGACTGTACATTCCACTTCCTGATGCTTCTGCAAGAAAGCAGATAGTGTCTCGTCTGATGTCAAAGGAACACTGCTCCCTAATGGATGAAGAAGTAGATCTCATAGTTAAAAAATCAGAGGGGTTTTCTGGGGCCGACATGACTCAGCTTTGTCGAGAGGCTTCTCTAGGCCCCATTCGTAGTCTTCAGTCTGTTGACATTACAATGATCAAACCGGAGCAAGTACGATCTATTACTTTTGAAGACTTTGACAGTGCTTTAAAAACCGTGCGCCCCAGTGTGTCATCCAAAGATTTGGAATTGTATGATACTTGGAATCAAACATTTGGGTGTGGAAGATAAGGAGAAGGAAGCCAGATCTTTCATCTGATTAATTTTTATTGCCATTCATTTCATGTGCTCTAATAAATAGGAAGTAAATAGCTGAGTTGTGATTTTTTTTCTCGCTACTTGAGTAAGGATTAATCTATAATGTATAATTAATGCAGTTGACACCACTTTAAGTGCCATGGAATCATGGGAGTTTTAGTTTTGCAAGGTCTTTAGCCTTCTTTGCCAAAGAGCTGGTGTACCACTAAACTCCCAGGACTCCATAGTATTGAGTCATGGCAGTCAAAGTGGTGTCAAACTGCAGTCATTCTACAATATAGATGCACCCAAAGTCAGACTGCTTGGCAAAATACATTTTTTTAAATATAACACATTGTGAAGCCCTGACTTGAATGCAAGAGACTTTGAACTCAATTGGGCTTAGTAATTATTATTTTTTGCATATCTTAAAAGAATAACCAGTGATCTTCTGTTTTTACAACAGTTGGAAAAAGCACCAATTGATATTATTCAATGGGTCAGCCTAAATGTGAAACATTTCTTATACTTCCATATGTACATATAGGTGCATACATGCACACACATTCTATATTGCACTCTTTCTTTCAGGCATGCAACCTATCCAGGCTGCCTTAATCTGAGCCATGGAGCTTTGTGAATGAATTTTATTTGGCCTCATAGAGCATACATGCTTGCACCGTGATACCATTTTTTGCTGAAATACTTAAGTTCTTTATTTCTACATCTTGCTGTCCTGAAACTGATTCTGCTGTCTTGATTTTGAATTGAGAAAATTGAACCTATTAGGGAAAATTGATATTAATATTATATTAATCACATTTCAAACAATGTGAAAGATGAATTTAAAAACCTTTCAGAATTATGTGCCTAAAACCTAGAACTGTATTACTGTACTGTTGGAAATATATTGGTAGTATACAAACAGATTGTCCCATAAAAAATGGAAATTATCTAAATGGGAACCTGCACACAATTAATAAAGTTAAAATGACTGTATGTTACAAGTTAACACATACAATCAGATCAGTGTCTGTCGTGAATAAGCTGACCTCCCAACAAGATTCATAGACAGGTTTCTTAAATTTAGGGCTGTCTATGTTGCATATTATATTTTATGTTATATTTTATGTTTTGTTTTATTTCACTATGTCTTGCATTTTCCCACACATATATTTTAAATTAATTTTAAGAAGAAAATTTAAAATAACTTTATCTATTATACACTGCCTTGAAGGCACTGCTACATTAAGAGGAAATAAAAAGCAAATGAAAGCAAATAGAATTTGAGATGCTAACTAATTTCAACATAATGTTATGCCATGGTATAACAACAACAAGTGAACATTCCTTTTATTTAAAGTAGGGATATGTAGATGTTCTTGAGTATTAACAAGAACTAGTTAAATAATAATAATAAAAACAAGGACTAGTTTGACTTGGCTGAATTCTTCTTGAAACAGGCACATAAAAGAAACCCGTTGCTTTGTGTTTTTCAGCTTTGCTGAACCAGTTGCCTAAATTTTCCATGATAAAAATCTAATTATTGTGTTGTGAAAGCTTGTAGGAAGTTAGTATAGGCCATTCAGCAAACGAACAATAACATTAAGTATCTTTGGTATTTCACAATGGATGAAAATGCAATTACTCTATAGCTCAGCATTGAATTCATTTTAGTGATACACTTCTTGACTGAAAAAATTATTTTATTTATGTCTGCTTATATTTTACTTCTCCCCAGCCCTGGGATTCAAATGTTGTTTTCAAAATTAAACCAGGCATGGTTAAGTGTCCACATCTTTGAACTGTACAACATTTAAAATATAATTCAGCCATAAACAAAAGTAAAAGCAATGTGTAAATGTACTATTATTTACAAAATCCGCAATACCATACATTATAGAAACCCCTTCCTTCATAAGCAATTCCCAAAAGCTTGTCAAAACCAGCTTGTCTTGGAAAAGGGTTCCAGAACCCAGGACAATCCACCTACTCTTATGTTCTCATTAGATCTACCTGTGAGGGTAATGCGATACCAAGAATGTGAAAGAAAATAATGCGGAAAAGTGAATGGGATAGATTTATGCAAAACTGACATGGACTGATTCATGCCTCCCTAAATCTTATACATATTTACTTGGAAGAAAGTCCCATTAAATTCAATGAGCATTTTGACTAAACATTTATAGGTTTACATTATACAGTCTATCCTTAGAATGTCATTCCCTTGTTGATATATTTTAGCAAGGGAAAATAATTTGCAGATGAAAAAAGAAGGCAGAGATTCGTATCTTGCCCAAGGCTATTTCCTTCTTGTTGATTGGGTTTTCCAAATTTAATGTCCTAATTTTTTTTCCACAGATATACATTTATATCAATATACAGGGTTAGTCAAAATACATAGGCCAATAAGCCATTCAATTGAATGGCTTATTGGCCTATGCATTTTGACTAACCCTGTATATCGAATAAGCTGCCTTCCCTTTGGAGAGCCGAGGGTAATGCATGTTGCTTTCCTGCTGCCACATACTACACAATTTATGTAGATTAATTGCACAAGTCACCTATTGAAGTTATTTATTTATTTATTTATTTACAGTATTTATATTCCGCCCTTCTCACCCCCCAGGGGACTCGAGGCGGATCACAATGCACATATACATGGCAAACATTCAATGCCATAGACACACAACATATATAGACAGACACACAGAGGCTATTTAACTTTCCAGCTTCATGAGGGTATACTTTATGAATTACAGCCACCGGGGGAGCTGTTGCTCCACCATCCACTTGTGACACTGATTGAGTACTTCCTCATTCTTTTGCATGCTGCTGGAGAGTTTTATGGCATCGTAAATTAGTTAAATTAGCCTCCCCGTACAAGCGGTACCTAAATTTCCTACTTAACAGATACAACTGTCTTTTGGGCTGCAAAGGTTGACAGCAAGCTAGACAAATGGTCAGGAGCTTACTCCGACCCGGGCTGGCTTGGAACTCATGGCCTTTCAGTCAGTAGTGATTTTAATGCAGCTGACTCCCAACCAACTGCGCCACAACCCAGTCCATTGCATGCTTTGATCTTGAACTTGGATCTTGGACATCCCACTCCAACCCTCTTGACTTCTAAGTTGCAGGAACATAAGCTATATAGACCACTAAATTCAATTTTCAACCGCTAAAACACTCAGTCAGCCATGTCTTTGCCTGCCACTTATTGAATAAGTCTTGTTCACATCTATGGTTGTTGGAAAGATGAGTTCAACATATATTATATTCTTTATAGTTTTTCTTTCTGCGCTCCTACAGAATTGCAGTATAGGCCCAATTCTCCTGTGGAACTGCAGCTTAGACAGTCACATTTGCCTTAGTAAGGCGCGTCACCTGGCAGAAGACTTCTAGACCTCTGAGTGCAGGTAAGTTGACATGGGAGTGGACAGCCATCCCACTTCTCTGGGCTACCTGAACACATACAGTACAGAAAGGCAATTATCTTGCATTAGTGTTAGTCATGCGTATAACCTGTGATTTTAAAAGTTCTGTCATTTCAATAGTTCTTCTTGATTTACTGAAATTACAGTGTTCCATTTTAGACACTGGCCTTTAGGCAGTATATATATTCCCCTTTCTGCTATTCTTTTATAATGGGTCCTCGTGTTTTAAAAGTGATCACCGTACCATTAAGTCAATTATGCTGCTTCACAAAAGTTTAACAATCCAATACAAAAGAAAATACAAGGCTGAGCAGGTGAAAAGATTATTAGTTCCTTTGAGAATCATTGCACTGCCAAATTTTATAACTCCAAATTAGAGCCCTTTTAGGATTTCCAGAACCAAGGCAGCACAGCCAATGATAGGGGATTCTGGAAGATGATGTCCAACTTTTTTTGTTTTTACAAGTGGAAAATGTCTGTTCTAAAACCTAAGGTCTTATTTTACTGCTGCATTGCTGTATAAAGGAATAAAATCCCATTTTGGGACAAGGAAAAAGCAGTGCAAATCTAATTAGCAGAGAGATTTGCACTGAAGGTAATATACTTGCTTTGATGGATGGCTTCATAAGATAAGAAACCAAGTAGACCAGTCTGTACTGGTATATGTTACTGACAGGATTCCAGTTAGTATCAAAGCCTTCTGTGCAAGTTCATGTATAATCCTGAAGTATGATGGTTATGAAATCAGTGGAGAAAACACAATTTTAATGTTAGGTAGATTTGGATACCAGTGTGCCCCAGGTAAGCATCAAACAGTCACATGAAATAGCCAGATGAGTAGCACTGTGTGCATCCTTCGTTCCAGAGATCCATGTACTTTACTGCTTTTTAAAGAATCAACTTGGAACTGGCAGTATCTAAAATTTGTTAAAAGTATTTCTACAAATCTGGGAAAACAAGAATTGTCCATTCATGGGCAATGTACCACTTTTACTTTAAAAAGGGAGCCATGAGTGCACTCTCATGTGAAATATCAAATATTTAAAGTAAAGAAAGTAAAAAAAAAACCGAACTAATATGTTGTATGGCCATGTTCCAGAAGCATTCTCTCCTGATGTTTTCCCACATCTATGGCAGGCATCCTGAGAGGTTGTGAGGTATGTTGGAAATTAGGCAAATGAGGTTTATATATCTGTGAAATATCCAGCATAGGAGAAAGAACACTCTGTCTGTTTGAACAAAATCTGGCTACCAGTATTAAGAAACTATAAAATCAGAACAATAAATAAAGAACAACGCTCAGAAAACTGGGGAATTCCAGACATAAAACAATAAGGGCCAGTTAACACCTCCCAACAAAGGATCCCCCAGGTAGGAAGCAGCCAAGCTTTGAAGCTGCAAGGCCATTAAATGCTAATCAAGGTGGCCAATTGCAACATTGACACCTGCCTCAAAGAGACAAGAGTTCTTTTTCCAACCCTGGACATTCCACAGACATATAAACCTCACTTGCCTAGTTTTCAACAGACCTCAAAACTTTTGAGAATGCCTGTTATAGATGTTGGCGAAACATCAGGAGAGAATGCTTCTTGAACATGGCCATACATCCCAGAAAACTCACAGCAACCCAATGATGAAATAGAATAAAATAGCATGGGGAAACTATGTGACTTCTTTTGCCATAGTTGTCATAGTTATTAGTCACAGGCCTTGTCACTTACAGTCATATTTCAGAATATTCTGATTCTTTCTTAACTGAAAGAAGACTGTTTTTCAAAAGCTTGGGCTGAGCACTGTGTTATGTGGTATATGTAGAACCAAAGTCCTTTGGTAAAAGGTTCTGCTCAATCATTTCACAATAAAGATTCAGCAAGTGAGAGAGAAACTACAATTGTAACAAGCCTTTCATAGACAGCTTGTCTAAACATTTAAAGCTACATGGGGCAGATACTAGTACTTCTTTGATCAGCAGAATTTAAGTAACATAGATCAACCAAGGAATATAGTAAACATTTTAAAGTAACTGGAGAGAGTATTTAATTTTAGATACTTCATAAAAATGTAGTATTGTTTAATCAGATTAGCCCTTTCAGCTGGTCGCTACTGGTCAAAGAACATTTAATCAAGCTTGCAAACTTTGTGTTTTGTCTGTTCATTTGTTTGTTTGTTTTCCTAAAAATGTAATACAAATGTCTGGTTGCTCCTGACACGATAAATAAATAAAGCCCTTTTAGCTCAGTGTTATCTGTACCGACTAAATAGCAATGGCCCTCCAGATTTTCCAAATAAAATGAATAGGAGGTATAAGCACACCCCAAAAGCCTCTCTGAAAGAATGCATTAGCAAATGACACACTTGCTGAAATAAAGACATTTGTGGTGGTTTTCGTACAGGTTGAGAACCAATTCCCTTACAATATCACAAAAGCATGAGAACTTCTTTTCCAATCATCAAGTTAGCAGACGACACCAAATTGGGAGGGATAGCCAATACTCCAGAGGACAGGAGCAGGATTCAAAACGATCTTGACAGATTAGAAAGATGGGCCAAAACTAACAAAATGAAGTTCAACACTGACAAATGCAAGATACTCCACTTTGGCAGGAAAAACGAAATACAAAGATACAGAATGGGGGATGCTTGGTTCGAGAGCAGTACGTGTGAAAAAGATCTTGGAGTCCTCGTGGACAACAAGTTAAACATGAGCCAACAATGTGAAGCGGCGGCAAAAAAACCCAATGGGATGTTGGCCTGCATCAATAGGAGCACAGTGTCTAGATCTAGGGAAGTAATGCTACCCCTCTATTCCGCTTTGGTTAGACCACATCTGGAATATTGTGTCCAGTTCTGGGCACCACAATTCAAGAGAGATATTGACAAGCTGGAATGTGTCCAGAGGAGAGCGACTAAAATGATAAAAGGTCTGGAGAACAAGCTCTATGAGGAGCGGCTTAAGGAGCTGGGCATGTTTAGCCTGAAGAAGAGAAGGCTGAGAGGGGATATGAAGGAGCCATGTATAAATATGTGAGAGGAAGCCACAGGGAGGAGGGAGCAAGCTTGTTTTCTGCTTCCTTGGAGACTAGGACGCGGAACAATGGCTTCAAACTACAAGAGAGGAGATTCCATCTGAACATGAGGAAGAACTTCCTGACTGTGAGAGCCGTTCAGCAGTGGAACTCTCTGCCCCGGAGTGTGGTGGAGGCTCCTTCTTTGGAAGCTTTTAAACAGAGGCTGGATGGCCATCTGTCAGGGGTGATTTGAATGCAATATTCCTGCTTCTTGGCAGGGGGTTGGACTGGATGGCCCATGAGGTCTCTTCCAACTCTTTGATTCTATGATTCTATGATTCAATGCTGTTTGTTGTTGTTCATTCGTTCAGTCGCTTCCAACTCTTCGTGACCTCATGGATAATCCCATGCCAGAGCGCCCTGTGATGGATTCCCTTATTGAGGGGGCCTCACAGAATCATGAGCAAATGAGATCGTCTTCCCTATAGAAATGAAACACAGAGTCTCTGTGCACACAGAGACTACTTATATGTAGGGTTGTTGTAGGTTTTTTCGGGCTATATGGTCGTGTTCCAGAGGCATTCTCTCCTGACGTTTTGTCTGCATCTATGGCAAGCATCCTCAGAGGTAGTGAGGTCTGTTGAAACTAGGAAAAAAGGACTCTTGTCCCACCTTGGTTATTCCACAGATATATAAACCCTTTTTTCCTAGTTCCAACAGACCTCACTACCTCTGAGGATGCTTGCCATAGATGCAGGCGAAATGTCAGGAGAAAATGCCTCTGGAACATGGCCATATAGCCCAAAAAAACCTACAACAACCCTGTGATTCCAGCCATGAAAGCCTTCGGCAATACTTATATGTAGCTCCTTTTCTAATGTGCTTACAGTGGCTAGATTGATTTACCATTGATGTTTAATTCTATTTTAATGTTTGTATATTTTTGGATTTTAAATTTTATTGAAATGCTTTTCTCTCATTTGCGGAAAGAAAAAGCAGGGTATAAATAAACATAATAATAATAATAATAATAATAATAATAATAATCTCAAGAAAGGCTCTCAAGAATAGAAGATGCTAATCATTTTTGTCTTCTGTAAAGGAGTTGGAAAGACTCACTCCTGCTCCCAACACATGCCTGGGCTTGTGTGAACTTCTCGTGTTCATAATGAAACCTCATTAGCTACTTCCTACACACACGGGTCTCGGTTAAACAGTGCTGTGCTCTTTTCTCATTCCACAATGAATAATTTCCTCTTCCCTGATCATGATTGTATATATCATGTCAACCATATAGCTAGCCACTCAATGTACTAATAGCAGCAGTTTGGTATCCGGTGTTCCATCTCTTTAGTTGTCTGCTAAAGCCATTTACTTGAAAAGGATTAGATTTAATTGAGGATGTTTATGTCCTCTGTCCAGGATGTTTGAGTGATGATACAGCATATGTAGTAAAGGGAGGATAATCCATCCACCGTCAACCAAGTCATTACTTAAAGGCACCTGCTAATAGTGCTGCCAGTTCATCTCCAGGATGTTTCCATTTTAGAGCTAATCTTGACCAAACGCTTAGAAAATGGAAGCTGTAGATCTGTGCTGTTGTCAGTATCTTCCTTGTAGTTGCTGCACTTACATACCTAGTACAAAACCGCTGCTCAGTGCTCTGTTGGCAGTTTTAGGATGGTGTGGTGAATGTGGGTGGAGTTAGGAGTTGGGGATATGGAACATTCGGCATTGACTTAGTCAATTTAACATATATGTTCACTGTGAAGGAGAGGTCATGTAAAAGAGTACTACTCACTCATCCTTCCTCCTGATTGTCATAGGCAGGGTTGAGTATGATTGTTTTCCAAAGACAGAGTCTTTGCAGTGAGTTAGAACAACTGAATCCCTTTCCATTGCCTATGAGCCAATTTCTAGCTTCCACATTTAGCAATCCTGTTGTCGTTGTGACTCGCCAATTGACATGGGACTTTTGTTGGTTTTGATTTGCTTGGAATGCATCTGTGCGTGAATTTGTTTTATGTGTTGGGATTGGGACAGTGCGACCAACACACAATCTTCACACAAATAGGTTCTAGACCAGGCAAACTTTGGCCCTACGGGTGTTTTGGATCAACTCCCACAATTTGTAACAACCAGTAGTAGCCATTGACAGCTCCATTTTTAATTTGTTTTTTAAAATCCCCTTTAAGGCCATGTTTGGACTTTTACTACTTTAAAAAATTCCATAGTCTTAGGTATGTGTTATGTTAAGAACTACTTTCTTTTCACTGTTGGATTGTGCCCAAGATTTCTTACAAGTGCCATTCTACATGACATTTAGCAAAAGAAGCATATAATTTGAGTAATAGAACAGATGTAATCTGTGCAGGGAGAGGCATAAATCTCAGTTAAATGGAAAAAAAATAAAAAGATGCCCTTAAACCTAACTTTATTGTAGAGAAAATTGAAGGTTGAAGGGCTGCATGAGAAAATGGACTGCTTGTCTTAAAACCTTCTCTGTGACAACAGAGGCAGCAAAGTCAAATCTCAGAGACAGCCTGAGTATCTGTAAAATGGCAGGAAACTACATCAGCAAAATCTAAACATCTCTTTCCAGCAACTCAAATCTCTCTTATATCCTCATCTATAATTATTCTTATAAGTTAGGATGCCAACTCTTTTCCACTTCCTTCCCCATACAGTTTCCTTTACAAAATTTTGAGAGCCGCGATAGACACAAAACTGATGTTCCCACATTTTCTGGAATCTGCTTAAATCAACCACAAACCTGTTTTTCCTCTATCGATTGGCTTAGTTACAAACATCACTATAATCTGATAAAGGGGGTCCCTTTGGTATCTGCTAGAGTTTGATTCCCATACCCCTCATGGATACCGAGACCCATTGGTTCTCAAGTCCCAATATATATAACGGCGTAGTAAAATATATGTATAAAATGACATATATCATATATATATATCATATATCAAATGACAAAATCAGGGTTGCCTTTTGGAATTTATTAATATTTCATAAGTAGCCGTCCCCTGCCACATGTTGCTGTGGCCCAGTCTGGTGATCTGGAAAATAAAGTAATGTGAAAGTGTTGGTTTCTAATGTATGTAATTTCTTTATGCTTGTGAGTAAACAGTATTGTTTGCTGTTTCTTTGTCAGTGTTGATGTAGAGATTGTCTGGTTTGCCTACTCTGGAAGAGGCAACATATCATTGTCCTTCTTTAGGGGTCCCTTTCAAATCTATGATACTATACCTCTGTGTGTGTGAATCATATATATCTATCTATATCTATGGCTGGATGGCTCTTTGTCAGGGGGGCTTTGATTACATTTTCTTACCCTGGTGAAGGGAGTTGGACTGGATGGCCTTAAGTATTTTCTGCTGGTCATGGAGGTTCTTTGTGGGAAGTTGCCCCAATTCTGTCATTCGTGGGGTTCAGAATGCTCTTTGATTGTAGGTGAACTATAAATCTCAGTAACTATGACTCCCAATTGCCAAGGTCTATTTCCCCCAAATCCCATTTGTGTGCATATTTGGGCATATGGAATATTCATGCCAAGTTTGGTCCAGATCCATCATTGTTTGAATCCACAGTGCTCTAAAACTCCCAAACTCAAGGTCAATGTCCACCAAACTCTTCTAGTGTTTTCTGTTGATCATGGGAGTTTTGTGTGCCATGATTGGTTCAATTCCATCATTGGTGGAATTCAGAATGCTCTTTGATTGTAGGTGAACTATAAATCCCAGCAACTACAACTCCCAAATGACAAAATCTATTTTTTGAGTGATGGTCATTTGTTGGCCTGATAGGTGTCTTGTTTCCAAATTTGGTGTCAATACGTCCAGTGGTTTTTTGAGTTATGTTAATCCCACAAATGAGCATTACATTTTTATTTATATAGATATTTTCAATCTGGATGGATGAATTTGTGGATACAGAATCCATGGATTTGAGGGATTTACTGTATTTATTTTTGTACTGGGAGATAATGAGTGGCATGAAGTTTATTTATTTAGGGCATTTCTATCCCGTCCTTCTCACCTCCGAAGAGGGACTCAGGACAGCTTACAGCGGGCAGTCATTAGATGCCAAAAAACAAAACATTAAAACACACAGTTACAATTAACACAAACAGAGTTACAATTAATACAATACTTTGTTAATTAGTTCTCAAAAGTTATCAATACTTCGTTTTCACATATGGTGCTCTGTGTTGTTGCTACTCTCTCCACTGGAAGACTGGAATTAAGGACAGCTGGTGTTGTTTGTTAGCTAGAGCTCCACCACGTTTTAAATATTTGCATTGTGGTTGTGACATGTGGCCAAACAAGTTTTAGTGGCTGTTATATGTATTATTGATGTAAGAAACATGGTACTTTAGGAAGAAATAAATGCTATTTTTTTTTGCTATTTATCGAGTACAGTTGCCCAGTTCTTCACATGCACCAGACTGGGCTTAACTGTTAACATTCCATTCATCCCTCTCAAAGCTTTAGGTTTCAATTTAATGCTTCTCTACACAGAGCAAAAGGCTACAGATGAGAATGCATGGGGTAAATATTTGCTTTCTTTTGTAGAGGAGCCAATAGATTGGCTAAGCAAAGCATAATTTGATGTCCGCCAACTCATGCAAACAATTTTTTTCCTGATGAATCCTCCACTTCTGAACCAGGCAGTCAATTCAACAAGGAAAGCACTTGCTTCTGAACAGTAAAAAAATGCTCAAGATAGGGTTGTTTTAGGTCAGGGTATAGGAAGTCATTTTTACCGAGGACACATCAGCCTTATGGTTACCATCAAAGGGCGATTTATATTAAGTCAGCATAAATTTATCCTTGTTCAACATTTACACAAATGACCAGCCACTGCCAGAAGGGACAGAGAGTTTCATCTATGCTGATGATCGTGCCATTACCACTCAGACAGGGAGCTTTGAGATGGTTGAACAGAAGCTCTCCGAAGCTCTAGGTGCTCTTACTGCCTATTACAGGGAAAACCAACTGATCCCAAATCCATCTAAAACACAGACATGTGCCTTTCACCTTAAGAACAGACAAGCATCCCGAGCTCTGAGGATTACCTGGGAAGGAATCCCACTGGAGCATTGCAACACACCCAAATACCTGGGAGTCACTCTGGACCGTGCTCTGACCTACAAGAAACACTGCCTGAACATCAAGCAAAAAGTGGGTACTAGAAACAATATCATACGAAGGCTGACTGGCACAACCTGGGGATCACAGCCAGACACAGTGAAGACATCTGCCCTTGTGCTATGCTTCTCTGCTGCTGAGTACGCATGCCCAGTGTGGAACACATCTCACCACACTAAAACAGTGGATGTGGCTCTTAATGAGACATGCTGCATTATCACAGGGTGTCTGCGCCCTACACCATTGGAGAAATTACAATGCTTAGCCGGTATTGCACCACCTGACATCTGCCGGGAAGTAGCAGCCAATACTGAAAGGACCAAGGCAGAGACATCTCCAGCTAATCCCCTGCTTGGGTATCAGCTAGCACGTCGACGACTTAAATCAAGAAATAGTTTTCTTAGATCTACAGAGACACTTGCTAGAACACCTCAGCAAGCGAGAGTCCAAAAGTGGCAGGCTCAAACCCAGCACCTCAATCCGTGGGTGATACCAGATGAGAGACTCCCCCCTGGGCACACAGAAGACTGGGCGACTTGGAAGGTGCTGAACAGACTGCGTTCTGGCACCACGAGATGCAGAGCCAATCTTAAGAAATGGGGCTACAAAGTTGAATTCATGACATGCGAGTTCGGAGAAGAGCAAACCACTGACCACTTGCTGCAATGCAACCTGAGCCCTGCCACTTGCACAATGGAGGACCTCCTTGAGGAACACCAAAGGCACTCCAAGTGGCCAGATACTGGTCAAAGGACATTTAATCAACTACCAAGTTTGCAAAATCTGTGTTTTTTATCCGTTTGTTTGTTTTGTTCTGTTAGAAATGTAATACAAGCTATTTAGCTATATTTCCCTGGCATTCAAAGCAGTCCACGTGAAATGATGTGGTGGGCTGGATTCGGGACACAGACCATGCATTTGGCAAATGTGTTTCAGGGTTGCCATAAGTTGGAAATGACTTGAAAGCACACAACAACAAGAGAGCTAATAATTGAAAGAAAGGCTGTCAGTACTTTCTTTTTTATTTTCTAGAACAGTTATGCAGTCCTTTAAATATTTACTCAAATGTAAGCACAACTTGTTCAGTATTTACACCCTTGTAAATTATATTTAGTATCTCCCAAATCAATTTGACAGTTTCTGTGGTTCACTTTCTTGGACTAATTCTGATATAATTTGTGCACTGCAGTGCCTGTAATGTCTTTTCGGAAGAGATTCCTATAATGTGTCTTCTTGGCAAGGTGTATCAGAATGGCATAAATTGTTACTTATGTAATAGTCAAAGTCATATATGCGATCGTGGTGATAATGATATTGCTATAGAAATCTTTCATTTGATAGCCCATTCATAATTGTTTCTATTTTTCAATAAAGACTGCTGAACAGAGTGTAAGGCACTCAATTTACTATAAATTCTATGGGCATAATTTTGGTAGGGAGAACTCAATCATATAATCATAGAAACTAGTCCTTTTCTTTAGATAGACAACACATACATCTCCTATTGAGGCAGTGTTTATCAACCTGGAGGTCGGGACCCAGGAGGGGACACGAGGGGATGTTAGAGGGGTTACCAAAGACCATCAGAAAACACAGTATTTTCTGTTGGTCATGGGGGTTCTGTGTAGGAAGTTTGGCCCAATTCTATCGCTGGTGGGCTTCAGAATGCTCTTTGATTGTAGGTGAACAATAAATCCCATTAACTACAACTCCCAATATGTCAAGGTCTAGTTTCCCCAAACTCCACCAGTGTTCTCATTTGGGCATATTGAGTATCCATTCCGAGTTTGGTCCAGATCCATCATTGTTTGAGTCCACAGTGCTCTCTGGATGTAGGTGAACTACAACTCCAAAACTCAAGGTCAATGCCCACGAACCCCTTCCAGTATTTTCTGTTGGTCATGGGAGTTCTGTATTCCAAGTTTGGTTCAATTCCATTGTTTGTGGAATTCAGAATGCTCTTTGACTGTAGGTTAACTATAAATCTCAGCAACTACAACTCCCAAATGATAAAATCAACCTCCTCCCAAATGCCACCAATATTTAAATTTAGGTGTATCGGGTATTTGTGCCAAATTTGGTCCAGTGAATGAAAATACACACTGCATATCAGATATTTTGCAATGACCAATCTTGATAAAATAGTGAAGAGTAGAGACATCACACTGGCAACAAAGATCCGCATAGTTAAAGCAATAGTATTCCCCGTAGTCACCTACGGATGTGAGAGCTGGACCATAGGGAAGGCTGAACGAAGGAAGATAGATGCTTTTGAACTGTGGTGCTGGAGGAAAGTTCTGAGAGTGCCTTGGACAGCGAGAAGATCTAACCAGTCCATACTTCAAGAAATAAAGTCCAACTGCTCATTGAAGGGAAGAATAGTAGAGGCCAAGATGAAGTACTTTGGCCACATCATGAGAAGAAAGGAAAGCTTAGAGAAGACAATGATGCTGGGGAAAATGGAAGGAAAAAGGAAGAGGGGCCATCCAAGGGCAAGATGGATGGATGGTATCCTTGAAGTGATTGGATTGATCTTGAAGGAGCTGGGGGTGGTGACGACCGACAGGGAGCTCTGTGTGGGCTGGTCCATGAGGTCACAAAGAGTTGGAAACGACTGAACGAATGAACAACAACAAAATATCAGATATTTACATTATGATTTGCAACAGTAGCAAAATTATAGTTATGAAGTAACAACAAAAATAAAGTTATGGTTGGAGGCCCCCACAACATGAGGAATTCTATTAAGGGGTCTCGGCATTAGGAAGGTTGAGAAACACTGTATTAAGGGCTCTTTGTTTTAACCCAATCTCCATTAAAACATTAGTCAGAAAAAAGTGCTTCACCAGCAGCCTTTCACCCCGAGGCCATATTTTGTGCACACCTGTCTTATTCTGTTGCAAAATAATTGCATAACAGCACACAAAACAAAGTACACACACATACACATACACACAGAGGTGTTTTCCCCTGCCTCCCGGTTTAGATCAACAGCTTAGGTATAAATCCAAATATGGAGTTGTGAATGAGGTTTCATTTAAATCATGTTTACTACTAAAGCAGAGAATCTTCCACTGAAACAAGAACTATGAGATTTTTTTAGTATAATGTGATATGAAATATTTGATCTAATTTTTGAATCACTATAAGTGTTGATCTCCTATTTTCCCTTACAAAGCAATTACAGTTTAAATCTTTCGCCTCTCCTTTCCATTATTTTGCTTATAAACATAATTCACAGGAGAGCCAAGTGCACTGGTTTCTTAGGAAATATTGTAAAAGGCAAATTAATCAGATTTTTAAAAGGGTGCTTTAGGCATATAAGCGCAAAAAACCTATTACTACTAGTTTACTCATGCCAGAAAAAACAAAGCACAAAACCCGCAGCTTTAGAAGCAAGCCCTGGCAAAAGTCTTAAAATAAGTTGCCTTCAAAAATCAAGTTATGTTGTTTGTTCAGTACTGTATAGGTGAAGAGCTGTTTGGACATACTATGAGATTTTCAAAAGGCACTTCATGGCTTCTTATATATTGCAGTTGCTCCACATCTATGAAGTCACTTATTGAACCTCCTCTAATTTATGTAATTGACTCTTTTGTCTCCCTCTCATTTAGAAAGAAAATTGCCATAGCTCGGCAATAATTCTCTGATCACATTTGTTGGAGTTTCATGGATTTGTTGAATCTGGTTTGAAAGAAATGATGTCAGGAGGTCTTGGCACTTTTCCTCCTACTAATAAGGACTTTGTGCTGTTAATAGTTGTGTGATGGGCAGCTGATAACTATTTTCATGCCAAAGGAACTGTATAAAATGTTCCTTTCATTGGAAGTGAAGGGAAATGAATGCAAAATTTGTAAGCTGAACACATTGGGTAGAACAGGGGTCCTCAAACTTTTTAAACAGAGGGCCAGGTCACAGTCCCGTAAACTGTTGGGGGGCTGGATTATAATTTGAAAAAATATATATGAATGAATTCCTATGCACACTGCACATATCTTATTTGTAGTGCAAAATAACCTTTAAAACTATACAATAATTAATTTAAAAAAAATTGTTGTGTCAGGAGCGACTTGAGAAACTGCAAGTCGCTTCTGGTGTGAGAGAATTCGCCGTCTGCAAGGACGTTGCCCAGGGGACACCTGGATGATTTGATGTTTTTATCATCCTTGTGGGAGGCTTCTCTCATGTCCCTGCATGAGGAGCTGGAGCTGATAGAGGGAGCTCATCCTCCTCTCCCCGGATTCGAACCTGCGACCTATCGGTCTTCAGTCCTGCCAGCACAGGGGTTTAACCCACTACGCCACTGGGGTCTCCAATAATTAAAATGAAGAACAATTTTAACAAATATAAACTTATTAGTATTTCAATTGGAAGTGTGGGCCTGCTTTTGGCTGTTGAGATAGGATTGTTGTTGTGTGCTTTCAAGTCATTTCAGACTTAGGTTGACCCTGAGTGAGAGCTGGGTAAATGACCTTGGAGGGCCGTATCCGGCCCTCGGGCCTTAGTTTGAGGACCCCTGAGGTAGAATGAGGGCTCATCTATAAGGTCACTGAAATCCAGGTTCAGCCTTGTTTTACACCAGCCTTGGATTCCTTGGAGCTGTTTACATGCTCTGGCCCCAAGCTGCAAATGTGTCAGGAGCTGAGTCCAGTCTGTCCAATTGGTCGGAACCTGGTTTGGGCCATGCTTGGATTGTCACCCTTACCTGGATGGTTGTTTCTGTTGCTGTGGCATCTTGTACAGAGTTCCATAGAGTTCCCACTCAATGCCAAGTACCTTTTCTGGTGTCACAACCAAGGAGGAGGCATGTGTAAGTAAGGAGAAAATGGGGAGGATCAACTCCCTTTTCCCTGATCACATGGGCATCCTATGGATCTCATGGTTGGCTGCTATGGAGATCGGGATGACGGGGAGGGCCTTCTTATAAAAAATATTAAAAATGAACTAGGTATTTTTAATTACCGTATATTCTGGCATATAAGACTACTTTTTAACCCAATAAAATCTTATCAGAAGTCAAGGGTCGTCTTATATGTGGGAGTCGTCTTATGCACGGGAGTAGCCTTATGCATGGGAGTAGTCCTATACACCAGGAGTCGTCTTATAGAGCAGGTACTGAAACTTCCAATCCAGATTGGAGAATCTGTGGTTGCTGCATATTGTGGGGGGAGCTCAAAAATGGCAGTGGCCGCGTCCCTGCCGTATGCAGCGACTGTATGAAAGCAGTAAGGGTGACGCTGTACAAGTTTGGTAGAAGAAAATCCATTCATTGGGTTTCGTGGACTTAATGTGGTCCCAATGGTGAGGTGAAGGGGCGCCTCACCGGGAAGGTGTAAGTAATAGGCTTGGGTAACAACGGAAAAATTTGGTTATAAACTCGTTTCGTTTTTAGGGGGGCCCTTGCGTTCGTTTTTTTAAAGACTTCCGAAAATTTCCTTTAAAAAAGTTCGAAATATACAAAATTTCGTAAAATTACAAATCGATTCGTTAATGGCGGACGCGATTGCGCAATATGCTAAAAACCCCTCCAAATGGGACATTGATAAAACAAACAACAACTATAAAACTTGCACCAGACATACGGAAATAATTACGAAACAATTACGAAACAATACGAAATAAATTGGAAAAATTGTTTCGATTTTTAATTACTCCTCACAGTAGTCCTGCATGGCTCAATATTGGATTGTAAGCTAATTTAAATACGAATTAATAACAAATTACGAAATTAACGAACGAAACCGCCCAAGCCTAGTAAGTAAAGAGTGGAGCAAGCTGCAGGCATCCGGGGAGCCTGGGGTATGGAAAAAAGCGCTAGAGTGGTTCTGGGCCCAGAAAAACACACCCCTTTTACCTGTCTGGCCCGCCCTTGTATCCTATTACCGTACCTCCTCCTCTGCCTCTTAGATCTCACTCCTGAAGACTGCAGTGAAGCGGTGCAGGTGCGCAGGTGCAAGATCTGAGAGGCAGAATTGGAGATAAAGTAATAGGAAAATTACCATATTGAAATCAAATATGATGCTTTTAAATTTTTTATTTGCTGTGCGTTGGAAGAGGGGTAGTTTTATACGGCGAGTATATCCCAAACTATATTTTAACTGGAAATGTGGGGGGTCGTCTTATACACCCAGCCATCTTATATGCCGGAATATACGGTACAAAAATGTGAGTCAAGCACTGAAAGAGTTAGTAAACCGGAGCCTGTTAGAGTCAGTGGGCCAAAACTAGCGTTGCCCTGAGGAGAGTGTGTAGACCAAAGCCCGTTAGTTTTAGTTTGCCTCAGTGAGGAAATGCCTCAGTCTCTGTGAGAAGGCTTCTCTGTGAGGTAGGCCTCACAGTATAAGAAAGGCCTGGTATGAGAGAAGCCTCATGTGTAAAGCTCTAGTATAAAGGCTGCTCTGTGTAAAGCTACTATGTATTTGTTTATTTGTGTTATAGAAACCTTTTTATTGTAAATAGTGCAACTATTTATTTTATTATGGAAGATATAACATTGGTCTGTGTGGTTTTGTTCTTTTTATGGTTTTGGGTCACGCTGCTGCTGATAATTTACTCTACTGTGCATTTATGAATCACAGAATCATAGAGTTGGAAGAGACCTCATGGGCCATCCAGTCCAACCCCCTGCCAAGAAGCAGGAATATTGCATTCAAAGCACCCCTGACAGATGGCCATCCAGCCTCTGTTTAAAAGCTTCCAAAGAAGGAGCCTCCACCACACTCCAGGGCAGAGAGTTCCACTGCTGAACAGGCTCTCACAGTCAGGAAGTTCTTCCTAATGATCAGGTGGAATCTTCTTTCTTGTAGTTTGAAGCCATTGTTACGTGTCCTTTTCTCCAGGAAGCAGAAAACAAGCTTGTTCCTTCCAGAGGCGGGCCTAGGTAATTTTCAATGGTAAGCAAACAGTATTTTGCCCCCCCCCCCCCAACCAATCACTCACATATATTTTCTGTTTTTCGTGGGAGTTCTGTGTGCCATATTTGGTTCAATTCCATCATTGGTGGAGTTCAGAATGCTCTTTGATTATAGGTGAACTATACATCCCAGTAACTACAACTCGCATGTGTCAAGGTCTATTTTCCCCCAAGACCGCCTCAAGAGCGCCCCTGGGCAAAATCAACTATACTGCAAATGCTTACTTTGCGTAATGGGTTGAGCCGCCCCTGGCTCCCTTCTCCTTGTGACTTCCTCTCACATATTTATACATGGCTATCATATCTCCTCTTAGCCTTCTCTTCTTCAGGCTAAACATGCCCAGCTCCTTAAGCCGCTCCTCATAGGGCTTGTTCTCCAGACCCTTGATCATTTTAGTCGTCCTCCTCTGGACACATTGTTTTATTTTTAAGCCCACTTGCCCAACACTTCTTCCGGTTCCACCACTTTCTCAAGCACACTTGGTGGGAACACAGGAGAGGGCCTTTTTGGTGGCCGCTCCCAGACTGTGGAACTCCCTCCCAAGAGAGACCAGGATGGCCCCATCCCTGTTGACCATTTACAAACAGATCAAGACCTTCTTATGTGAGCCATTCGGGATCAGTGACTTGTAGAAACCACTGTATAGGGCTCTAGGAATCCCAAATTATTGAGAACACAACTAGGTGTTGGGCAACAGAAGCAGACATGAGAGAAAGGAGCATGACAGTAGTGTTTCTCAAAACTCACCTGAGTGCTATTGTTTTCCCTTCCTTTCTCTTTGGCACAGCTTCCTTAGGGAGTGTACCCGGAGTTCTGTAAACCATCAAGATGAAAGAGTTAGCCGTGTGCCAACCAAACACACAGGAGACCAGCGCAACTATGATGAACAATTATTTAATCAATCTAATTAATCTTGCGACAGGTTATTTGTTCAATAGAAAGAACTTCCAAAGTGATAAACATGTTTTTCAGAGACAGAAACTCTTCTCAGATATAATGCGGTGAGCTTCTAAAGTTTTCCTAACTGAAGCACTTTGGCATAGCACTCCCTGTCTATTTCACACCAAGTGACAGTGATGTAAGCATTACCTTCAGAACACCAAAGCTTGGGACTTATTTATGCTCAGTTCTAGTTTACACTATGAATTAATTACCTGCTACTTTTTGTCTTGGACTGTACTCATTTAGCAAGGTTTTCTTCCCATGCAGAAAGGTTTTTTAAAAAATTTATTAGGGAGCATTTAAAAATGTGATTAGGTTCTTGTGGGTTTTTTCGGGCTATATGGCCATGTTCTAGAGGCATTTCTCCTGACGTTTCGCCTGCATCTATGGCAATGTGATTCTTCTTCATTTGCAGTTTGAGGTGGAAATGTTTCATTCTGTCACCAGGCTTCAGTTGTTGATGACCCCTGTGTGTGTGTGTGCGTGTGTGTGTGTGTGTGTGTGTGTGTGCATATTTGGAACCATACTTTGTGAAGTTGGATCTGGTCAGGGTGGTCCATGCCTTAGTCACTTCCAGATTGGATTACTGTAATGCACTCTACGTGGGGCTGCCCTTGAAGACGGCTTGGAAATTTCAATTGGTCCAACGGGTGACAGCCAGGTTATTACTGGGGTGACTTACAGGGAGAGGTCAACCCCCCTGTTTAAGGAGCTCCGTTGGCTGCCGTTCATTTTCCGATCCCAATTCAAGGTGCAGGTTCTTACCTACAATGCTCTGAACAGTTTGGGACCCACCTACCTGCGTGACCACATTTCTGTATACGAACCCACACAATCTCTTCGATCATCTGGAGAGGCCCTGCTCTCGCTCCCACCTCTTTCGCAGGCACGATTGGCGGGGATGAGGGAGAGGGCCTTCTCTATGGTGGCCCCCGACTCTGGAACTCACTCCCTAAGGACATTAGACAAGCCCCTACATTGGCAGTCTTTAGGAGGAGCCTGCAAACGTGGCTATTCCAGTGTGCCTTCCCTGAATAAAGGAAACAATTCCCTGCAAATATCCTGAGAAGCACTTTAATTTCCTGTTGGGTTGTTCTTTACATTTCGTTTAAAACCCTCCTACTAGATACACTCTCTGTTCATGTCCAGCATTTATTTTATTTTAAAGTTTTAACTATTACATCTGGCCCGGCCATAGGTTTTTAAATCATATATATATATATATATATATATATATATATATATATATATTGTCGTATCCGGAGAGACCTGAGAAACTGCAAGTCGCTTCTGGTGTGAGAGAATTGGCCATCTGCAAGGACGGCCAATTTCTGTGGTTCACTTTCTTGGACTAATTCTGATATAATCCGTGCACTGCAGTGCTTGTAATGTCTTTTCAGAAGAGATTCCTATAATGTATATTCTTGGCAAGGTATATCAGAATGGCATAAACTGTTATTTTTTTTCCCTAATAGTCAAAGTCATATATGCAATCATGGTGATATTTTTTTTTTGTCATGTCAGGAGTGTCCTGTTTGTGAGAGAATTGGCCGTCTGCAAGGACGTTGCCCAGCGGACGCCTGGATGATTTTGATGTTTTATCATCCTTGTGGGAGGCTTCTCTCATGTCCCCGCATGAGGAGCTGGAGCTGATAGAGGGAGCTCATCCAGCTCTCTCCGGATTTGTACCTGCGACCTGTCGGTCTTCAGTCCTGCCAGCACAGGGGTTTAACCCACTGCGCCACCAGGGGCTCCTGTGAGTTATATTAATTGTATTGTTTATTTTGCTTATTCCCTGTTGTTTTTATTGATGTGTTGTTGTTGGGCTTGACCTCATGTAAGCCGCTCTGAGTCCCTTGGGGAGATGGTGGCGGGGTATAAATAAATAATAATAATAATAATAATAATAATTATTATTATTACATACAAGCCATGTATGTGTCATATTTGGCCTGCCACGAATACCCTGTCTTTCAACCACCCTAGCCCACAAATTCTTCTTCATGTCTCCTCTGCTGTTACATTCGTGCTTGGGAGAAGAGTGTAGGAGCAGTGAATTGAGTGCAACCCCCAGTTCATGGCTATTTGCCTGATGTGGTTCTCTGAAAT
This sequence comes from Anolis sagrei, assembly GCF_037176765.1. Classification (NCBI taxonomy): domain Eukaryota; kingdom Metazoa; phylum Chordata; class Lepidosauria; order Squamata; family Anolidae; genus Anolis; species Anolis sagrei. The sequence goes on from NC_090026.1 coordinate 66,425,895, forward strand.
GTAAAGATGCCCACCTGAGTTCAAGATAAAGGGAAGGAAAGCTGAAATGCAAGCGCTGCAGATTCTTTGTGGGTTGCAACATCAATGCTCATATCTGATACAGATAGGAATAATCTAATATGACATCAGCTCAGCTGTAATAGTTTTCAGTGGAACCAGTTTGCACGTTCGCCACCAGTAGTAAACATACATTTTGTTGAAAGGAAAGGAATTACTTGAGGTTTTGATATTCTCAGCTAAGATGTCTGTCCACCTAGGGGTTGTCACACTTTTATATTAAAGTAGGGCACATTCTGTATGTAGTTGAGTCTAATGTGCACCCTTTTGGGCTAAATTATGTTGCCAAAATTAGGGTGCGCATTAGATTCGATGGTGTAGTAGAATCGCCACATGGCTGGCTGCCTTCCTCCCTTGAGCCGAGGCAATATTAAATTCTTAGATTCGTCAGTGCCTCCAAGATGTGCTCCTCCCTCTGTCTCATTTCCTGCATCATTGGAAGGTGGGGCAGAAGGTGGGAAGAAGTGGAAGATGGAAGAAGAAACTACATTACTCAGCAGAATCCAAAGTGACTTCTGCAGTGTAGGTGTCTCCTGTGTTGCCATTAGGAGAAACAAGCTGGCCAATGCTGATTGGCCAATGCCTTGCAGATGGATTATTTTGGAATCCGCAGAGGTGACTTGATGGAAAAGAGGAGGAGAAGCAGAACGCATTGGCCATTGGAAACCTTTCTGAGTTTTCAAGTACAATAGGTTCTAGGAAAGGTTCCTTTAGAAAAGGTCTTACCACATCTTACCACATCTACGAGGGTTGAATGAAAAGTAATGTATCCACCTTCATAACTCCTCAACAGATGTCAGTACTGGTATGCGGCAGGTACTGGCTTTTTCAGTAGATTCCCGTCTACAGTTCCATTTTGGCAGGAAGCCTTAGCATTGAACAGTTGTGTTGTTAAAGTGCGAAGTATGGAGCCCTGAGCAGACGGTCGGTCAATGTGACTTAAGCAACGTGCAGTCATTGAATTCTTGACAGCAGAAGGTGTCACCCCAAAGGAGATTCATCAGAGAATACAAGCTGTTTATGGTGATTGTGTTGATGTGAGTACTGTGTGTCGTTGGGCGAGTAAGTTTAAAGATGTTGAGGTAGGAACATCTGACTTGCATGACAAACAAAGAGTTGGACATCCTGTGACAGCAACCACTGAGTTTCACAAGCAAAAGGTTGACAGATTGATTCAGGATGGTTGTTGTATCACTCAGAGAGAAATTTCAAGCATAATCGGCATTTCACAAGAACGTGTGGGTCACATTATTGCTTTGCATGGAAGATCTGTGCACGATGGGTACCCAGGATGCTGATACCTGAAATGAAAGCGCACAGACTTCATATTTTCCAGGAACTCCTCTCACATTATGAGAATGAAGGTGAACGAGAACTGTGAGACGCTGTTTGCAGAAACAGAGTGTTGACTTCTTCCGTGACGGCTTCAGAAAACTTGTTCATTGTTGGCAGAATGTATCTAATTGTCTGGTGATTATTTATTTATTTATCTCAAGTGCTTCTACCCCGCCCTTCTCAACCCCCTAGGGGGGACTCAGGGCGGCTTACAAAAGGCACAATTCGATGCCCAACAGTTCACAAAATACAATATACAAAATACAGCATAACAACAACAATTATAACTAGTTAAAACAATCAAATTAATACAATAGCAGCAATAAAATCATCTTGTGGTCAACGTTTGCCAATTCATAAATCCATAATCCATCCAGCATTGTCATAGTCCTTTCCTACTTTGGTCGTTATTGTCTTTTATCCATCTGCCAGCTTACCCAAAGGCCTGGTCCCATATCCAGGTTTTTAATTTCCTTCTGAAAGAGAGGAGGGATGTTAATGACCTAATTTCCCCGGGGGAGTGCATTCCACAGGTGAGGGGCCACCACCGAGAAGGCCCTGTCCCTCGTCTCCACCAGTCTCACTTGTGATAAAGGTGGGGCCGAGAGCAGGGCCTCCCCAGAGGATCTTAAACTCTGAGGTGGGACGTAGAAGGAGATACATTCAGAGAGGTACTCTGGGCCGGAGCCGTATAGGGTTTTGTAGGTCAAAACCAGCACTTCGAATTGTGCTCGGAACTGGATCGGCAGCCAGTGGAGCTGACATAACAGGGGGGTGGTATGCTCCCTGTATGATGCTCTGGTGAGTAATCTAGCCGCCGCCCATTGGACTAATTCAAGTTTCCAAACAGTCTTTAAAGGCAACCCCACATAGAGCGCGTTGCAGTAATCTATTTGGGATGTAATAATAAAACTTTATACCCCGCCACCATCTCCCCAAGGGACTCGGAGTGGCTTAAATGAGGCCAAGCCTAACAACACATCAAAAACAAGAAAGCAATAAACAAAAACAATACAATACATTTAATATAAATCACATATAAACAATAACACACAAGGATTTAAAAACCTATGGCTGGGCCAAATGTAATAGTTTAAAATTTTAAAAATAAACGCTGGGCATGAACAAGGTAGGATGTATCTGGTAGGAGAGTTTTAAAAGAAGTGAGGGAAGCGCTGGTATTTTATGCTAGTGTGATATGTAATCTTAGTGTATATATACAATATTCTGTTAATAGAGGAGTTACATGGGTAGCAGGAGTGAGAGGGAGTCAGGAGATACAGGAAATTGTGCACAGGGAGAGAGTGTTCCATCCACCATATGGCCATGACAGCCCAGAGGCATCCTGGTTTAGAATGAATATATGCAGAACTGCCTGCATGACAAGTACAGACCTGCTGCCAAGAAAGTAGAAATGGTTATTAGTGGAGTAGAAAAGCTCTTTAAGCTAAATCAACACCAGTGTTGTGATATATTTTCCAAAGTAAAAAATGTGCAGAATTACTGCAGAAGATAACTTTCCAGATTATGTTCACAAAGGTTATAATTTCCTGTTGAAGCAAAGGAGGAAAAAAGATTATTGATTTGAACCTGAGAATGCAAATAAATTTCCTGTATACTGAGCTGCCAAATGCTTTCCTTTATTGATTTTCTCTCCCTCTGTCTGTAAACTAAATGCTTTTGATTTGGTGATAGACACAGTAGATCCATTATTACAAGTAAAAATAACCCATTGGCATAATTAAAAAAGAAGTAAGGATATGAGATGGGATGAAAGGAGAAAAAACTCCTTGAAATTCAAAGAGGAGAACTAGGAAAGGACAACTTTTGAATGTGACTGACCTATTTTATGCAAGGAGGAGGAGAAAGGGAGGAGGAAACACTATAATTTGCTTTGAGAAGAAATAAAAAGCATATTTGGGATGTCAAACTATTTGGCAATACTGAGGTTGAATCCTAACAAGATAGGGCAGCAACATGTTGAAAAGATGTATTTATATATTATCAACAAGAAGAAGCCATGGCAATTATCTGACACAACCTTGGGCACAGCTGGGACTTCAGCTTCAAAACATGTCATTCCACAAACAGCGCAGAGAGCATTAATGCATGTAGAACAATATTTTCTGTCAAGTTTCCTGCTAGGTTATGGTTCACTGGAGGGAGATTGACAGTGTTGGGAAGCGTCGGAGCAAAGCCAAGAAGGTCTTGTATTGTCGAAGGCTTTCATGGCCGGAATCACACGAAGGTCTTATTTGCTTCGGCTGAATCCAAAAGAATTTGACTTTAAGGCATCTGTCTGTTTTTGGATTTTGGATGCCAACCTTATTTTAAAAAAAGAAGAGAGTAAATGATTGCTTTTACGTTACCCCTTACCTATATATGAGGGTTGAATGAAAAGTAATGCCTCCTCCTTCGTAACTCTTCAACAGATGACAGTACTGGTATGCAGCAGATACTGGCTTGTTCTGTAGACTCTCCTCTACAGTTCCATTTTGGCAGGAAGCCTTAGCATTGATACTCCACTTTGGCAATAAAAACGAAATGCAAAGATACAAAATTGGGGATGCCTGGCTCAAGAGCAGTACGTGTGAAAAAGATCTTGGAGTCCTCGTGGACAACAAGTTAAACATGAGCCAACAATGTGATGTGGCGGCAAAAAAACCCAGTGGGATTTTGGCCTGCATCAATAGGAGCATAGTGCCTAGATCTAGGGAAGTAATGCTACCCCTCTATTCCGCTTTGGTTAGGCCACACCTGGAATATTGTGTCCAATTCTGGGCACCACAATTCAAGAGAGATATTCTCAAGCTGGAATGTGTCCAGAGGAGGGCGACTAAAATGATCAAGGGCCTGGAGAACAAGCCCTATGAGGAGCGGCTTAAGGAGCTGGGCATGTTTAGCCTGAAGAAGAGAAGGCTGAGAGGAGATATGATAGCCATGTATAAATATGTGAGAGGAAGCCACAGGGAGGAGGGAGCAAGCTTGTTTTCTGCTTCCTTAGAGACTAGGACGTGGAACAATGGCTTCAAACTGTAAGAGAGGAGATTCCATCTGAACACGAGGAAGAAATTCCTGACTGTGAGAGCCGTTCAGCAGTGGAACTCTCTGCCTTGGAGTGTGGTGAAGGCTCCTTCTTTGGAAGCTTTTAAACAGAGGCTGGATGGCCATCTGTCAGGGGTGATTTGAATGCAACATTCCTGCTTCTTGGCAGGGGGTTGGACTGGATGGCCCATGAGGTCTCTTCCAACTCTTTGATTCTATGATTCTATGGTTGTGTTGTTAAAGTGTGAAGTATGGAACCATGTGCAGATGGTTGGTCAATGCAACTTAAGCATCGTGTAGTCATTGAATTCTTGACAGCAGAAGGTGTCACCCCAAAGGAAATTCACGCAAGCTGTTTATGGTGATTGTGTTGATGTGAGTACTGTGTGTCGTTGGGCGAGTAAGTTTAAAGATGTTGAGGTGGGAACATATGACTTGTTTGACAAACAAAGAGTTGGACGTCCTGTAATAGCAACCACTGAATTTCACAAGCGAAACATTGACACATTGCTTTAGGACGATCGTCGTATTACTCAGAGAGAATCAAGCATAATTGGCATTTCACAAGAACGTGTGGGTCACATTATTGCTTTCGCTTGGCTGTCGGACGATCTGTGCACAATGGGTTGCGAAAACAGAGTGTCGACTTCTTCCATGACAGCTTCAGAAAACTTGTTTATCGTTGACAGAAATGTATCCAATTGGTGATTATATGGAAAAGTGGATAGTGGTAGTTAAAGAACACATTCTAAAGATTATTTCTGCGTTTAATTTATTAAAATATTACCATCCAAACCGAAGTAACGAAGATGGAGGCATTACTTTTCATTCAACCCTTGTACATAAAAGAACACAACTGAAATGAAAAATCTTCCAAGTAAATTAAGCCTTCTGCTGAAAACATACAGACTATGTATGAGTATTTGAAGTGGATATTAATATAGTCAAAATGTGAATACATGAACCCCCAATTCTGTTATAGTTTGAGAAACTAACAGCCCAAAAAATGGCCCAGCTGTGATCATTGATGTGGGAGCCTTCCATGAACACCTTCAAATTACAGTGTGAAACACAATTTTTGTTCCTGGATTATAAATGTCATTTCCTAATTGGTTCTATCATTAAAAAAATGAGAAAAGTTTATTAAACTACAAAAACTTTGCTTTCGCACGGGACATCTTGCAGTACATTTTGCTATAGTTTTTCAATGAATATCTCATAGAGTCTCAACCAATTCAACATAGTTTGTGGCAGCCACAAAAATGAAGTTTCTGGAGTATGACAACTACTTTTGAAGTAAGTACCATACAATTAAACAGGAAATAACACTTTCAAATCAGGAACATATTTTTTCCAAATTTTGTTGCATAGTGTTATTGGCCTGAGAGAAGGAGCCTTCTAACCAAGGTGAAAGAAGAAAATGCAAAAGCTGAGTTGCAACTAAGCATAAAAAAACAAGATTATGGCAACAAGAATGATTGACAACTGGGAAATAGAGGGAGAAAACGTGGAGGCAGTGACAGACTTTGTATTTCTAGGTGCAAAGATTACTGCAGACAAGATATCAGGAGACGCTTACTTCTTGGGATGGAGAGTAATGACCAATCTCGATAAAATGGTGAAGAGTAGAGACATCACACTGGCAATGAAGATCCGCATAGTTAAACCAATGGTATTCCCCGTAGTAACCTACGGATGTGAGAGCCGGACCATAAGGAAGACTGAGCGAAGGAAGATAGATGCTTTTGAACTGTGGTGTTGGAGGAAAATGCTGACAGTGCCTTGGACCACAAGAAGATCCAACCAGTTCATACTTCAGGAAATAAAGCCTAACTGCTCATTGGAGGGAAGGATATTAGAGGCAAACATGATGTATTTTGGCCACATCATGAGAAGACAGGAAAACTTAGAGAAGACAATGATGCTGGGGAAAATGGAAGGAAAAAGGAAGAGGGGCCGACCAAGGGCAAGATGGATGGATGGTATCCTTGAAGTATATGGCTTGACTCTGAAGGAGCTGGGGGTGGTGACGGTCGACAAGGAGCTCTGGCGTGAGCTGATCCATGAGGTCACAAAGAGTCGGAAGTGACTGAACGAATAAACAACAACCACATCAACCTACGAAACTGGTGATAAGTCCAGAGCAGATGTTGCAAAACAGTTAAGAGTTTGCATTTGGGGTAATCATGGCCTAGTTCAAAGCTCTACATAGTTTATAGCTGTCATATGTTCTGCAGTTGATGGTGCTTGGTGATGGAAGGGTTAATGTAGGTATTAGTTCTAAAGGGTTTAGTAATCTGTAAGTAAGAGTTCATGGGTGAAAGCAATTAAGGGTGGAGGTATGCAATAGATAGGTTGCAGCTGGGTGTTTGTAGATATAAGGAGCGAGCCTTAGAAGTGATCTTCGGGAGCAAAGTATTATCATATTTTGGTGGTGGATGCTGCTTTTTCCCAGGTCTGTTGGATTTTCAGTATCCAGACCTGTCTCCAGTAATCTTGGAACCCTGGAACCTTGAACCTTTGGACTGGCTTTTGACTACGGTATAGATTTTTGATCCCTGGACTTTGTTTATTGAACTCTCGGCGTTTGACCACTGGACTGGACCCTTTGACTATGGTGTAGCTTTTGCTATCAGTTTTTGTTTATTCTGTGGCTGAGTGCTATCTTTATGTTTTATATTTTGGTCTATTAAAACAGCCAACAAGTAAGTGCAGTTTAATTAAACTGTTAGATAAAATGGCAGTTTGGTTCATCTCTACCTAAATAAGGCAGAGCAATGTGACAATAGCTTTAAGCAAGCAAAAATCATTTTTGGCCTCTCTCCCCTTCTCCTGTCTACAGTATATATAGTACACCTGAAAGGATATGGTGATGGTGCTGATTGTAATGCTTTTACTTTGGCCTTTAGCTAGATGTGTTGCGAGGAAAGAAGTTTAGAGTCATATTTAGAGGAAACTCATCAAAATGAATTGAACAAATCTCAATATGACTAAGCCTGTTTCCAATCCAAATAATTAAAGAAATAAGGGCAAATACATTGCATTTTTGGTCACTGGGATAGTCACTATAATCTCACTTTAAACAAATGAGCTGACAGATCAAAAGCTAGTTTAGTGTAATGATTTGAGTGTTCGACTAGTACTCTGGGAGACCGTCTGATCCCAATTGGGTACAGACCAACTGGGAGACCGTAGGTAAGTCACATTCTCTCAACCTTAGAGGACTCTCCTCTGAACAAATCTTGCCAAGAAGACATCAGCATAAGTTTGTCTTAGGGTTATGATAAATTAAAAAAAAATGAAGGCACACAATCATAACAACAAGGTTGATAATACATTGTATAGCAAAATTAGTTTGCAGGTTATTTGTGTAATGATACAAGCTTATTTTGTACCTGATTTGGTGGAGTAGATAATATAACATACCATACTACATAATTGCATACAGTTTTAATGTACTTTTGACACATTTCAATATGTAATTTTTGAACCTCTGATTCAACTGGAAAGCAGTGCAGCTGAAAGCTGCCTAAAGTAGATGATTCAAGGAACTCATCTCCCACTTTGAAGTGTGATCTTTTTTATTTTGTCTTGTCCATTTAATTTAATTAATCTTGTATGTTTTTATAGTGCTGCTCATAGACCATAAAAAGATTGATTGGTGTGATTGCCTTACTTATTGAGAACTTAATATGCTGTTACTATAGATCAGGGCTTCACAACGTATGGCCTGTAGGCCACATGCAGCCCTCAAAGGACTTTGGTGCCCCCAAATGCTGCCCCCCCCCCATTGCAGAAAGGAAGGAGGAAGGGAGAAAAGGAAGAAAGAAAAGTAGTTAGGGAATGGAAAGAAGAAAAGGAAGAAAGAGAAAAAGGAAAACGAGAAGAAATTCAGAAGTGTGGTGTAGTGTTTTGAACCCCTGATTATATCTGAACCCACTAGGTGACTTTAGGCAAGTCACATTCTCTTAGCCTCAGAGGAAAACAAAGGCCAATCTCCTCTGAATAAATATTGACAAGAAAACTCTGTGATAGGGGCACCCTAAGTTTGAAATGACTTGAAGGCACACAACAACAATAATAATCACAATTAGTCATTCATTATACTTTTCTTGGGAAGTGAGGTGCTAAAAACCTATTTGTGGCCCAAGAGGCTTAGCCTGTGTAATTTTGACTCCTCCCAAGTTGTGTAGGTCTGATTTAGATTAAAGATTATGGACCAGTTACTGTAAAAAAAAAAAAAAAAAACAACAACCCAAAAACCTAACCTTGTAATATTAGTTGACATGACGGGTGTGTGTTTGCGGCAAGGCTGGTAAAATGTGAGCAATTGTTATTGTAGCAATGAAATGCTCTTTGTAGCTAAAATTAAAATAAATAGGTATCAGGTGATAGCCAATTTCAAAGTAATCTGATGGGCTGTTTTGTTTTATAATCTCTGTACAAAGATGGTAATACACTATTACCAACGTTTAATTCCACTTTTCTAATGGCAGCATAATTACACTTCGGTTTTGCATCATACATCCCATTATTTTGGTGTCTGGCCTTTATCATTTCAGGGCAGTTGCAGTATATTTTCTCAGGGATGTCCAGTTACAAAACAACAATTGGCACCCACCTCCCATGATTCGTTCGAGATCATCTCGGCATTCTATGAGAAGTGGCAGAAAAGTAATGAGACTGATGACTTATTAACCATTAATGTTATTCTGTGTCAAAATCACATCTCCTTCAGCAATAGAGGCATTCCTTCCATTGTTTATAGCAGTGCTGGAAGGCTTCTCTTGGAATACTTTCCAGCTAATTGGTTACGCTCTTCTGGATATTATCCAGAGTACCAAAATGTTGCTGTTTCAGGTGGTTTTTGAGTTGTGGGAATACAAAGAAATCACAGATTGAGATCCAGCTAATAGAGGGGCTGAAAAAACACAGGTATGGGTTTGTTTGTTTTTTGCCAAAACAAAACAAAAAACCAAAACACTGATGGAAACAGCCCTGTGACATGCCGTATTGTGGTGCCACATCCAAGTGCATGCAATGCCTGGTTTCACGTGTCACCCGCTTCCTGAGCCTGTTAATGATGAAAAGTTGGATTCGGCACGTTGTCTTGGAGGCACAAATTCCTTGTGGACGATTCCTGACGGTTAAAAAAACCCACCAATCAGCACTGATCTGTATCTATATCTCATTTGCGCTTTCTTGTGATGGGGTAGAGTTTTCAGTGTTCTGTTTTTGACTTTGGCTTTTGGTCTCCGGGTCATACTAAAAAATCCATGATTCATTACCTGTAAATTGTGACTCCATCTCAAATTGGTTCAGAAAATCAACATACACATCCCTCTGATTGGCCTTCTGCTTAGTCTTGAGGTTTTTCGGAACCATTTCCTTTCTGCTATGCATTTCATAAAGCATCTCACAAACAACTTCACATCAGATGCTGTCAATTGCCTAGCAACTGTTGCAAGTTCAGACTTGAACTGAGTTTGCCGCAGGGGTTAACCTAACTGCCATGTGAAAGGGGGGGAAGAGTAGCAGTGTTGTTGCTTCATGCAAAGCATTGCTGGTCTGCTGTACCTTGTATGGTGGCATTGTGGGATGGGTGAGGAATGGCAGCTAAGTAGTTCTTCTACAGTCTGCCCAGACTAAAGTCTACAGTAGAGCTTTCCCAGCTGTGTTTTGTGACACATTTGTGTATTGGTTGCAGTGGGTAGGTGTGCCAAGCAAACATAACGAAAAATGACAAAAAATACAGGGTAAGGCAGCATAACCTCCTTTTTTTCAAAACTTAATAAAACCCATTGTATGAATCAGATTTTTTTTTTATAATGTAGGTGCATACCTAAAGTTTTGTTTTACGTAGTTTTGAAGATCAAATTAGGTAGGTGACGTCCTCCCATTCTCCATTCTCCATACACTGAGTAAACCGATTTCTGGCATTTGTCATGACTCTTGCCAGCATAGCAGGCGTTATGTTGGCAATTTCTTCCTGGATGTTGGTCTTCAAATCTTGTAGGGTGCTTGCACGGTTCACATAAACATGGGATTTCAAAAAAACCCATAAAAAAATCACAAGGGGCCAAATCTGGAAAGCGGGCCGGCCACTCCAAATCTGCTCAAAAAGTAGGCCTCATCGGCAAAAGCACACTCCTCACTGTTCCAACGCATGATGGTGACTGAACTGTGTCAGGACAAAACTTTATACTCCCGCCTCTCAAACGAGACCAATAGCGCTCCGCTACGTCTTGAAGCGACTCAATGGCGCGCATTTTTAAAAAGGAAATTATGCTGCCTCACCCTGTATATCTTACTATCTTATAAATCATATATCTTTAAAATCTAAGTGAAAATTTACAAGAGATATGTTGTGTTGCCATACATTCCATTATTTATGTATGTGTTGGTATCTCTTATAAGGCTTTAGTTAAAATTTCTGGTTTGCTAGTAAAACCAAATGATGCATGTCTAAAAAGTGTGTCACCAACATGAAATATCTGGAAAGCTATGGTCTACTATTGGCAGACTAGGAACTCATTTGGAATAAAAAATTAAATTACACATACACAGCAGACTTAAAGGAAAACTCGTTGAAAATGTTTCACCGGTGGTACTAACATCAAATAAATTAAGTCTAATGCACAAAAATACACCAAAAGATGGTTGGAAATATAATGACTATGAGGGCAGCTTCTTCCACATGTGGTGGACTTGTAAAGAAGCTAAAAAATATTGGAAATATATTCATGAAGAATGTCAACAATATTTTTAAAGAAGAAATTCCCAATGAAGCCAGCATTTTACTTATTAGGAATTACGGATTTGGATTTAATATTAGACTCTAATGAAGACATATTTGATGACAGCTGCCAGGATTATATACATGAAACAGTGGAAACAGAAGGAAACACTGGATATAGGTTAAATAAAATAAGAGGAATTAGAGACATGGACAAATTAACTTTTTTTATTAAAGAAAAACTCAGGAAGTCCGTTCAGGCAAACAAATTGGACACAGATAGAGGCATATGAAAGAATGAAAAAATAAAAAGAAGCATATAAAGTTGTTTCTTTCCCAAAGGGATATTGTAGAAGAATGGACTTAACAATAGACTAAACTCAAGAGCTTGGCTTTCATGCCTCCAACATCAAAAAGTGTGGGGTTTTGTGTGTGTGTGTGTGTTTTTGATAGAACAAGTTTTCAAACCACAAAGGATTAGATTTGTTGTTTTTAATTGCTTGTAGTGTTGTTGTTATTGCTTGTACTATTGTGTTTGGGCTCAGCCTCGTGTAAGCCACACCAAGTCCCTTGGGGAGATGGTAGCGGGGTAGAAATAAAGTATTATTATTATTATTATTATTATTATTATTGAAGTCACCATTTTTTTCCCTTTTTCTTCTTTTTTGTTCTCTCTCTTTTTTCTTCTTTTTAAATCGTATTTCTTCTTTCCTGCTTTCTATACATAGTATTGTTCCCCCACTTTAAATATATAACCTAACTACCACCATTTTAGATTAGATGTCCTAATCTGGCAAAGTCATGGAACGTGTGGTGGCAACACAGCTCCAGGGATTTCTGGTAGACACTGATTATCTAGATCCGGCACAGTCTGGCTTTAGACCGGGACATGGAACGGAAATAACCTTGGTCGCATTGGTAAATGATCTTCGCCGGGAGCTGGACAGGGGGAGTGTGTCCCTGTTAGTTCTGCTGGACCTCTCAGCGGCCTTGGATACCGTCAATCACGGTATCCTTCTGGGACGCCTCAGAGATATGGGACTTGGGGGGGCCGCTTTACAGTGGCTCCAGTCCTTTCTTGAGGGACGGTCCCAGAAGGTGTTACTGGGTGACACCTGTTCGGCCCCACAGCCATTGTCATGTGGAGTCCCACAGGGTTCAATTCTGTCCCCAATGTTGTTTAACATCTACATAAAGCCGCTGAGGGAGATCATTCGGAGTTTCGGACTGAGGTGTTATCTCTATGCAGAAGATGTCCAGATCTGTCACTCCTTCTCACCTGTCGCCAAGGAGACTGTCCAAACCTTAATCGATGTTTAGCTGCTGTGTCGGACTGGATGAGAGCTAACAAATTGAAATTGAATCCAGACAAGACAGAGGTCCTACTGGTCAGTCGTAAGGCCAAACAGGGTATAGGGTTACAGCCTGTGCTGGATGGGGTTACACTCCCCCTGAAGATTCAGGTTCGCAGCTTGGGAGTGATCCTGGACTCATCGCTGAGCCTGGAACCCCAGTTTTCAGCGGTGGCCAGGAGAGCTTTTGCACAATTAAAACTTGTGCACCAGTTGTGCCCATACCTTGGGAAGTCTGATCTGGCCACAGTGGTCCACGCTCTTGTTACATCCCGAATAGATTACTGCAACGCACTCTACGTGGGGTTGCCCTTGAAGATGGTTCGGAAACTTCAACTGGTCCAGTGAGCGGCAGCCAGGCTGCTCACCTGAGCGACATACAGGGAGCACACCACCCCTCTGCTGTGTCAGTTCCACTGGCTGCCGGTTCAGTTCTGAGCTCAATTCAAGGTGCTGGTTTTGACCTACAAAACCCTGTACGGTTCCGGTCCAGTGTATCTGTCCGAACGTATCTCCCACCCCGGAATTTGAGATCATCTGGGGGGCCCTGCTCTCGACCCCACCGCTATCCCAAGTGAAGCTGGTGGGGACGAGGAGCAGGGCCTTCTCAGTGGTGGCCCCTCACCTGTGGAACTCACTCCCGGGGAAAAGTAGGGCATCAACATCCCTCCTCTCCTTCAGGAGGAAGGTAAAGACATGGTTGTGGGACCAGGCCTTCGGGCAATCTGCTAACTAGATAAGGACAACCAGACGAATAGGACTGACAGGACTGACAATTGTGGAATTGGAATTTGAACTATGAGATAGCGAACGCTGACCGGCAATAAGGAGTAATTGGTTTGTATTGGTTTGTATGGATTTTTATTGGTTTTATCGGTTTATAGATGTAATGTAGAATTGTGGTTTGATTGCTAATTAATGCTATTTTGTTTTATTACTGTTGTGTGATACGGGCATCGAATTGTGCCTTGTTTTTGTAAGCTGCCCTGAGTCCCCTTCGGGGTGAGAAGGGCGAGGTAGAAGTAAACCAAATGAATAAATAAATAATCACCTCTCAACAAAAGATTGCTCCAGGCACTAACAAGCCACACCAAACAACAGCCAGGCCATCAAATGCTAATCAAGGTGGCCAGTTGAAACATTCACACCTAGCTCCAGCAGACAAGAGTCCTTTGTCCCACCCTGGTCATTCCACAGATATATAAACCCTTTTTCCTAGTTCCAACAGACCTCACTACCTCTGAGGATGCTTGCCATAGATGCAGGCGAAACGTCAGGAGAGAATGCCTCTAGAACATGGCCATATAGCCCGAAAAAACCTACAACTACCCCCATTTTTGTTTTTCTCCTTCTTGTTTACCCTAAATAAAAATATTATCAAAATCTAAGTGAAAGCTTTTCAAGAGATATGTTGGGTCGCCATACATTCCATTATTTATGTATGTGTCGATATCTCTTATAATGCTTTTGTTAAAATTTCTAGTTTGCTTGTAGAACCAAATGATGCATGTCTAAAAAGTGTGTCACCAACATGAAATGTCTGGAAAGCTCTGGTGTAAAAGATATCTTCGATTCTTCCTCGTGGTCAGGGATGTATATAGAGCTGATATAAATAACATGTCGTGGTCTTCGGGGTGTGATTTGTTTTTCATCAACCTGTCAGGGATCCCCCTGCAGATATTTGTGGACTGTGAACTTTGGATTTGATGCAGGAGAAGCAAATGTTTTGTGGCACTTCTGGGTCATTGTTTTGAAAGGGATGCAAGAAGTGCCTGGGGTCATAACACATTGGGATGCGGTGGTGTCTCAAAGCTCTCCATATCTATATCTCATGTCTGATTGAGCAAGCATTAGCCATACAGATGGTGTGTCACTTGAGGAAGATACTGAGACAAACTGGAGAATGTGTTATTTGTATCTCCCATATTGAGAGGATTTAAATCATAGCATGAAGGTTGTGTGTGTGTGTGTCAAGCGAACGTCTTCTAAAGCTTCTTTTTATTATTTCAAGAAAACAATTTCACTGAGATTTCTTGTAGCCTAGTAGAAGCTGAATTGCCTAAAGACACATTGCTTACACAGGTGTCCAAGAATTTGGGGTGGGGTTGATGTGAAGAAGTGAGGTGGCCTGCGGGAAAGCAAGAGCTTTACATTGTTGAAAGAAGCCCAAAACTCAACTGGAAAATCCTCTGGATATGAATATTTTATATACTTTTTTGGTAGAACCAGTTAAAAGGGGGTAAGGACAATGAGGACTAAGAAAGGGAGTTTTTAAAAGAAATTGGATCTCATGTTTGCTTTTCAAACTGCAATTCTTCCTTGCAGATACTTTTTTGCTAGTGAAACCCACAATGAGGGCAGAAGAAAAGGAAGAGTATGGAGATGGAAAAGAATATTCACATATCAGAACTTGTAGAGCAGAAGTCCTCAAAACTTTTTAAACAGAGGGCCAGGTCACAGTTTCTCAAACTTTTGGAGGGCCGGATTATAATTTGAAAAAAAAACACACTGCACATATCTTATTTGTAGTGCAAAAAACAACAACAACAAAATAATTAAAATTAAGAACAATTTTAACAAATATAAACTTATTAGTATTTCAATGGGAACTGTGGGCCTGCTTTTGGCTGATGAGATGAGATTGTTGTTGTTGTGTGCCTTCAAGTTGTTTCAGACTTACGTTGACCCTGAGCGAGGGCCGGGTGAATGACCTTGGAGGGCCGTATCTGGCACCCGGGCCTTAGTTTGAGGACCCCTGTTGTAGAGTAATACTGTGTCAAATGTCCCATTTGCCTGTAAGGTAAAGGATAAGAAGACAAAGTCAAGTTATGTTCTCTCTTGTTTAAAGAGGACATTTATGATGATGGTTTTAGAAGTCTGCATTGCATTCCCACATTCGGCAGAATTTTTTTGCAAGGGAAAAAGTGTTAGGGATTTTTCAAATTGAAATAGGCTTGAATTTTGATGAAATTCACAAATGTGTCAGACATTTAACATTATTGTCAGACATTTAACATTATTGTGTCAGACATTTAACATTATTGTGTATTAAGGGTGTGCAATTCGGGGGTAAACCATAACGTTTTTGGTGCCAATTTTAAATCAGCCCCCATTCCGTTTTTCCTGAACTTCCCAAAACCGAGAGGGAAAATACTATTTCTTGTTCCATCAGCCAAAAGTATGGGGAGATCTGGCCCTTTAGCAGCAATGGGGAGACTTCTGAGGGTCCCCTTTCTGTCATTTTTAGAGATGTCTGGACAAAAATGGCCACACTTAGGGGACACATTCATGATTGCAAGTCTCCCAAGTTTCAGAAAGTGTGGGTCATCCACTGATTTTTAGATTTTTTAAAAAGTTTTTGGGAGGAAGGAAGGTGCAAGATAGAGTACAGAAGCAAGAACATAGATAAGGCTGAGTAGGGATTGGAATATCAGGATTGAAAGGCTGGACTGGATATACAGGAAACAATAAATAGTCTAGAGCAGGGGTCCTCAAACTTTTTAAACAGAGGGCCAGGTCACAGTCCCTCAAACTGTTGGAGGGCTGGATTATAATTTGAAAAAAAAAACCATGAATGAATTCCTATGCACACTGCACATATCTTATTTGTAGTGCAAAAAAACCCACTTAAAAACAATACAATAATTAAGATGAAGAACAATTTTAGCAAATACAAATTTATTAGTATTTCAGTGGGAAGTGTGGGCCTGCTTTGGACCCCTGTTCTAGAGAACAAAGAACAAAAATAGGCACAGAGGTTGCAAGATATATGCATGCAGTCTATGTCTGAATCTTTGAAAAAAGCAATTTTCCTCGTCTTACATGGCAATCCCTCAAGTTCCTGTTATTGCTGTTTCTTCATTTGAAGGAGAGGGTGATACGTTGCTGCTGTTTTAAAGCTGTTCAAAAGGAACAAAAAAAACACATTGTTCATATTTAACTTCAGCAAAGATCTTCGCCAATAAGATCAAATAATATCTAAGGCTGAATTCGGAAAGATATTGGGTAGTATTATGATATTATGGGGAATATTTTTTTCTCTGTATTGTCGAAGGCTTTCATGGCCGGAATCACTGGGTTGTTGTAAGTTTTTCGGGCTGTATGGCCATGTTCTGGAACATGGCCACACAGCCCGAAAAACTAACAACCCATAATTTTTCTCTCTTGCCTGCGGAAAGAAAGAAAAAATGCTTCATGTTGTAATGCCTCCTGCATCTTTAATTTCCTTCAATAAATATTATTGAAATGGAAAGGATATCCAAGGTTGCACCTCCTAATCTCAGAAGGGGTGTGATAATATTTTATTCTGGTTTGTCCACAGTTTAAATGTTATTATGGAAACATGTTTCACTCACAGAAGAGATGACTCACTAGAAGTAAGACTTCTGATGCACGTTCATAAGCATGTGACCCCGTTGCATTCATCATCTTCTTTCAGAAGGGTTCACAGTATTTACATTCCGCCCTTCTCACCCCGCAGAGTGCTCAGGGAGGATTACAATGTACATATACATGGCAACCATTCAGTGCCACAGACACGCAACATATATAGACAGACACACAGAGGCTATTTAACATTCCAGCTTTTTCATGAGGGTATTCTGGCCACCAGGGGAGCTGTCGTTTCAGAGTATATTTCACCCTGAATAACCCAAGTGTCTCTGCCATCTTTGTTGTTGCATTGGAAATACCTTCAAAGGAAGCCCTGCAAGATCTAATGGGTCATGTGTGCACAGCATTATTAAAATGTAATGACAATGTTGTCACTCAATGGCAACTGACAAGGTAGTTATCAGTGACTGTGCTGTTTGTATTTAAGCTCCCTCTGGCCTGTTTACAGGTAATTTAGCCACCTCAGCATGTGTCTGTACATTTGCCAACAGATATAATTCTTCACATGACTGAAGGATGTGGGTTGTAATTCATAAAACCGCATCCCTTGGTAAAGCTTTGATATGGAGGAAGAGTGCTTACGAAGCAGCTACCTGTAGATTGTAGCCTGTTGCCATTTCTTAAATAGTTATTTAACACAGCTTGCATATAAGCAGAATCGCATTTGAAAGAGACCAAAAGTAAGAGACTGCGCTTTGATGTTTGAGATTCATAACCCTAAATTAAATGAGAAACTTGACAGCGCACAGAGATCTCGTTGCCAAAATTTACAGTCAGCTGAAGTGAGAAAGGGAAGAGCGATATATGCCTCCTTAAGAACATTGGAAGAAAGTTGGGATAGTATATTAACAAATAAGTTGAGGGATAGGAAAATGCTATCATTGAGATAATTTTAGGAATACGATAACATGGGACAGAACAAAACAAGACAAAGCTTTCAACTTTGGGTCATTGACACTTTATGCCAGCTAGAGTTGTGCCTTTTGATTTCTCTGTAGTACATTAATCATCTGATTAAACATGAAGACACAGCAATAAATAATTCTGATGTTTTTAACTTGGTGAACTGTCATTTATATGTATTTTATAATTTATTTATTTATTTATTTGCAACATTTATATGCCACCCTTCTCACCCCGAAGGCGACTCAGAGCGGCTTACAAGATACGAGGGGTATTTTTGAAGTAAGGTCCGTTTTGTTGTAGACACTAGTAGTTCGCACGCATACCGCTACGAGTGCGTGCGTCGTTTACCGGCATGCCTCGGGAACAACTGTGCTCAGTTTCCGCTATGTAGCTAACCTGTACAGTTCTGTTCTGTGCTTTAAAAATGTTTAAGACTATCAACTCACCCTCCGCATGTGAGGTTCGCTCAGTGATACGATTTTTGTCGGCAAGGAACCTGCCTGCTGCAGAAATTCATTGACAGATTTGTTAAGTGTACAGTGATACTGTTATGAGTGAAAGCAAAGTGCATAAGTGGGTACGACAATTCAAAGATGGCCGTGACAACGTCCATGATGAGGACCGCTCCGGTCGCCCTTCTTTGATTACAGACAATTTGATTTGATCGCACACTCAAATCTTTGGTTTTTGTGGTCCTCTGTTAGGAGTTTCGGGACCCAACGGGAGCACAGTTTCCTAAACTTTAGGTGTTCAGAAACAATGTTATAAAGCACTGATCTCGACACATCAGGAAATTCGTTTGAGAGACCTGTTATTGTGAAGCGCCTGTTCTCACGAATCCTTGCTTCAACTGAAGCCACCAAATCGTCTGTAATCAAAGAAGGGCGACCGGAGCAGTCATCATCATGGACGTTGTCACGGCCATCTTTGAATTGTCGTACTCACTTACGCACTTTGCTTTCACTCATAACAGTATCACCATACACTTCACAAATCTGTTGATGAATTTCTGCAGCAGGCAGGTTCCTTGCTGACAAAAACCATATCACTGAGCGAACCTCACATGCGGCGGGTGAGTTGATAGTCTTAAACATTTTTAAAGCAGAGAACAGAACTGTACAGGTTAGCTACAGAGTGGAAACTGAGCACAGTTGTTCCTGAGGCATGCCGGTACACGACGCACGCGCTCCTTGCCGTATGCGCGCGAACTACTAGTGTCTCCAACAAAACGGACCTTACTTTAAAAATACACCTCGTACATACAATATATTATATTATTAGCATAGTACAGTATCAGTGTTAAATATTACTATATTGTACTATACCATTATATTGTAATATTATTAGTAATATCACATGTAATATAAATATATAATTATAATATATTATTAGTAGTATTATATTGCATTATATTATATTATAAATATTATATGTATATACAATATATTATATTATATTAGATTATAGTACAGGAGACAAGGTGGAACTGTCTTCTGCCCCCCCCCCCCTTCACTCTGGCCCAGAGCAGCAGTTGGAGCTGGGGGGAGGGGTCTCCAACTGATGATATATGCAGGAAACAAGATGGAACTTGTTGTTTTTAAAATGTTATTTATTGTGTAGCATTGATTTTTTGCTGCTGTAAGCCATTCTGAGTTACTCCACGGAGGTAGAGAAGAACGGGATATAATATAAAAGTTCTAAATCAACCAATCAATCAATCAGGAAAATGAAGAAGGACACTGCGGGTGAGAGAAAGTTCATTGCATGACCTTCCTCTTTCTGGCATTTACAGGGGCGGCTCAACCCATTACGCGAAGTAAGCATTTGCAGTATTGTTGATTTTGCCCAGGGGCGCTCTTGAGGCGCTCTTGGGGGAAAATAGACCTTGACATATTCAAGTTGTAGTTACTGGGATGTATAGTTCACCTACAATCAAAGAGCATTCTGAACTCCACCAGTGATGGAATTGAACCAAATATGGCACACAGAACTCCCACGACAAACAGAAAATATATATCAGTGATGGGGGGGGGGGGGCAAAATACTGTTTGCTTACCATTGAAAATTACCTAGGGCCGCCTCTGGGCATTTATGTACGTAATTGAAACCAACTCAATGTAGCAATACTATTCTTGCATTTAGTTCTTTCTCAACTCGGTCTTCATTCACTGTTGGTGTGTGATGTCAGATTGTTTCTGATATATGGCAATTCTATCATAGAATTCTAGAGTTCGAAGCCGCAAGGGCCATTCAGTCCAATCCCCTGCCATACATCATTCACTCCTGACCAAATCTATCCTTAATATTTACTTATGTATGCATTTATATACGGCAGGGGTCCACAAACTTTTAAAACAGAGGGCCAGGTAACAGTCCCTCAAACTGTTGGAGGGCCGGATTATAATTTGAAAAAAACACGAAAGAATTCCTATGCACACTGCACATATCTTATTTGTAGAGCAAAAATGCTTTAAAACAATACAATAATTGAAATGAAGAACAACAAATATAAAATTATTAGTATTTCAATGGGGAAGCGTGGGCCTACTTTTGGCTGATGAGATAGGATTGTTGTTATTGTGTGCTTTCAAGTCGTTTCAGACCTAAGTTGACCCAGAGTGAGGGCCGGGTAAATGACCTTGGAGGGCCGCATCCGGCTCCCGGGCCTTAGTTTGAGGACCCCTATATACGGCATCTAATTGTTGCCGATTTGTATGCCGCCTTTAGTCGACTTAGGGCTGAAATGGGTGGGATAAAAGCGATGTAAATAAATAAATAAATATTATTGCGTGCTGAGATAGATCTCAGTCTCAATAATGGTCCTTTGGACTGTTCAGCAAATGCAGAAACTGCATGGACAATGGCGCATGACAGAGAGGTCGTTTTCTTCTTAGCAGGTGGTGAAGCGGTGGCTTCTTTAAAAAACTGAATATTTGGGCTGAATTATTCAGCCTGCTTATTTGTGACCCTAGATTTCCTCTGCATGAACCACAGGGCTCTTGCATACTGATTGTGGGGCTTTTATTCAAGCCTGTGTCTCTGGATAAAGGCTTGGCAAAATTCCCTGGTTTTTAATATATATATTAAATAATATTTTAAATAATATATCTATTCTTCCCTACCCCCACCCCCTCTTTTTCTCCTTTAGGGAATAAAACATGCCTGCCTCCATGAGAAATCTTCGGCAAATGGCTATTTATCTGGGACTTTTATCTACTGGAGGAAGTGCTCTTATGTATTATTACATGCAAAGTAAGTTTCCTCAAACTTAATACCCTACATCAGGGGTCCTCAAACTTTTTAAACAGAGGGCCAGGTCACAGTCCCTCAAACTGTTGGAGGGCCAGATTATAATTTGAAAAAAAAAATACATGAATTCCTATGCACACTGAACATACCTTATTTGTAGTGCAAAAAACATATACAAACAATACAATAATTAAAACAAAGAACAATTTTAACAAATATAAACTTACTAGCTGTCCCCTGCCACACGTTGCTGTGGCCCAGTCTGTGTATATGTGTTTTGTGCATGTGTTGTAATTTTTTTTTTGCTTTTTCAGTCTCTCCTGCTGTGTTTTCCAGTGTTTTATGAGTGATGGTCACTCGTTGGCCTGATAGGTGTATTGTGTCCAAATTTGATGTCAATTCATCCAGCGGTTTGTGAGTTATGTTAATCCCATAAACAGACATTACATTTTTATTTATATAGAAGATTAGCTGTCCCCTGCCATTCATTGCTGTGACCCAGTCTGTGTATATGTGCTTTGTGTGTGTATATATTTGTGTATATGTATATATGTGTGTGTGTGTACACACACACACATATGTGGTTTTCCACATGCGTTGTAATGTTTTGTTTTGTTTTTTGCTTTTAAATTCTCTTCTTTACTACTTTAAGACACTTGTTTTTTAAAACTGGATCGCAAAATGAGGATTTGCCCACTCCCTTCTTTCCTCATCAGGCATGTTACTGACCCCAATTCAAGATCAGTTGGATGAGTCCCTGCAGATCTAATTTATTAAATAGAGTCTATACATTCAAAATAGATCCACTCTGAGTGGACACTGCCCTTTGATAACCATGAACTATCTTGTGACATATATAGAAACTATCATGGTGATATGTAAAAGAGAATTTAATATATCGAAACTTCTATGGTGATATGAAAAAGAACGTACAAATGCAAAGACCACCCACTTAGCTTCTTGGCTGTGCCATCCGCCACAACAACTGCACCCTTTTCTGCATTATCTTAATAAGTAACAGTACGGTGTTCTTTTTTCCAAATATTTGTTACTTCCATTGCATAATATCCATATATATGCCTTTGTTTGCCTCAGAGAGTTTTGCCAGAACGCAATACTATAAAAAGGCTCTTGAACAGCTTTATAAAGACCCCGAAGCCCTGGAGGCACTTGGTGCTCCTCCTCTGAAAGTACATTTCATCAGATTGACAGACAAGAGCAATTGTGTGGATGTATCACAAGCTCAGGTAAGACCTCTGTGGATTATGAACCGATTGTGGAGAAGGGAAACAAAAGAAATGGGTGGGTAAATTCTGGGACAAGTTACAGAGTAGGTTACAGCTTGACTACATAGTTTATTGGATGCAAGTATTCGTAAGATGGTGCAGTGGTTCTCAACCTGTTTGTGAACTTTAGCTAAAAAAGAGTTGGATTTATCAAAACATTTGTCCAATCCAACAGAGGTGCAATACTTACAGAAATACTTCATGCTGGGGGTGGCATTTCAACTAGTAAGAGTATATTTTCTTTATATGCAAAAGTCCTTGGATTCATTACTTAATATCTCCATTAAAATGGGGGAGGTATCTCAACAAGCAGGTTATCTTAAAAGTTATAGAAATACAGCTGGATCCAGTGATGTGAGCATAAAACAACTTCATTTAATACTAATTGAGTCTCAATTGAATTGGATGGTCCGGCACATCTGTACCATAAGCACCAAACCGGCTAGTATTTTATTGGGGCGTTAGCTATATTGGGTGCATATTTTGCCAAGTTAAGATTAAATAATGTTGGTTTTATTGGATTGCTTGGGTTTATACATATTTGTAAAATCCTCCTTGTATATTAATGCCATTACATGGAATATTCTGCGAAGTCCTTATGGAACATTCTGATCCAAATAAGCATTGCCTTTTTGTATGACAAATATGCAATTGGCTTCACCCACATTGCTTTGGGATGCAAAATGTTGCCACAGTAGGAAGTTCTTCCTCATGTTCAGATGGAATCTCCTCTCTTGTAGTTTGAAGCCATTGTTCCGCGTCCTAGTCTCCAGGGAAGCAGAAAACAAGCTTGTTCCCTCCTCCCTGTGGCTTCCTCTCACATATTTATACATGGCTATCATATCCCCTCTCAGCCTTCTCTTCAGAAAGTAGTTCTTGTACTGCTGCTGCATAGCGGCTGTTAACTTCAAACTATCATTAAAAATTAGGTAGAATATTCCAGTCATTAAATACAAAATCTCTTGGAATAGTTCGAAGTTTTTCCGGACTATATAGCCATGTTCTGGAGGCAATTTTTCTCCTGACGTTTCGCCTGCAAACGTCAGGAGAAAAATTGCCTCCAGAACATGGCCATATAGCCCAGAAAAACCTACAACAACCCAGTGATTCTGGCCATGAAAGCCTTCGACAATACATCTCTTGGAATAAGTAGGCTGCTCAAAATACTTGGACAACTATGATAAATGCATGCTATCTTTCACAAGTATCTGAGTATCTAATAAGCAATTATTTTGTACATCAGTGGTTCTTGACCTTTTGTCCTCCAGGTGATCTGGACTTCAACTCCCAAATATCCCAGCCAGCTTTTCAGCTGTTAGAAATCATGGGAGCTGAAGTCTAAAATAGCTGGAGGACCACTGGTGTATATGGTTGTTGTGTGCTTTTTTAGGACTTCATGGTGGCCAAGCTTGATGCAATTATAATTTGAGATTTCAAGCACTGATCCCTGTTGTAAGACTTCTGTTCCATGAAAAAGGGATAATTTTAGCAAATGTTCACCAAAAGAACTTGACTTTTGCATGTGCAGCTAAAGATTCCAGTATCTGGAACAAAGTCAGTTGGATGGCTCCAAGTCAGCTCAGAGAGAAATCTCTCCCTTAACAGGTATGTATGTATATCTAAAGAAAAAGACTATCCTTAGGAAAAAAATGTTTAGACTTGTCTTGATCATTATGATCTCTGGTAGTGGATCAATTGACTTTATGTAAAACACCACCTTTCTAGATTTGTAATTGCATCTTTATTGTGCGTAACAGCTCTAGGTGAATTGTTTGCAATTGATTATCCCCTTTAAAGGAACTATTACATTTGTGCTCAGTTGACACATATGGCAATACTAACTGTACCCACCGCCACGTGTTGCCGAGGCCAACCTTCCCTCTTCTTTCTTTCTCTCCTTCCTTCCCCCGCTCTTTCCATCCTTCCCTTTTTTCTCTCTCTCCTTCCTTCATTCTCTTCTTCTTACCTTCCATCTCTCCCACCTTTTCATTCCCTTCCTCTTTCTGTCCTTTCCTCTATCTCTACCAATTTTTGGACTGCAACTCCCAGCAGTCCTCCTGATCGATCTAGCTATCTAGCTATCTCTATCTAAACTATCTGGAGGATTGCTGGGAATTGCAGTACAGGAATAGGAAATTAGAAATATGCAGGGATTGGGATACTCTCAAAGAAATCCAAGAATAAAGCTTGCAGCTTGGAAGTAGTGCATTTGGATCATCCTCCTCTCCTAAAGGGCCTGGTCTAGGGGATGTTAGGAGTTGTAGTCTGGAAGAGAGTGTGGATATGCTATTGGGTGTTTTGTTTGCCGGGGGAGTCATTTTTGCACATGCGCTGTAGCAACCTTTTGCTTTTTTTTTGGCTTTTTAAGTCCTTCCACTATGTTTTTCAGTATTTTTATGAGTGATGGTCACTTGTTGGCCTGAAAGGTGTAGTGTCCAAATTTGGTGTCAATTCGCCCAGTGGTTTTTGAGTTATGTTAATCCCACAAATGAACATTACATTATAAAGATTTAGGTGCTGTTCTACAAGGTACGGATATAACTGAAAACAGTTCTGAAAACTGTCTGACGTGGCAGCACTGCATGCAACTATGTATGTGATCTGCATGTGTAATTTAAGCTCATGTTTCAGGCGATTTATCCCACTACTTCTTAAACTGTGGGTCCCTTAGCTCAATGTTGGGATCATGAAAAATCTGGCAACAGTAAAAGATTTCTGAATGCCATCAATTCACACAAATCTGTTTAGAAGATTGTACAATGTTTACAGTGGACTCTGCAGAAAATGCTTCAACTGTGCTCCAAGAAAAAAAAAATCAGCCTATTAAGCAAGCCTTGCAAATACTGGTTCATTTTCAGTAAATGTTTGATTTTATACCTGTTTCATATATCAAGTAAAAAATTATCAGGTAAGAAGGAGTTGCAAGTGGAAAAAAATTAAAAGTCATAATTTATACCATTTTTTTGTGTCTGAAGCAACTTGAGAAACTGCAGATCTCTGTTTATGTGAGAGATTTGGCTGCCTGTAGGGTCGTTGCCCAGGGGACGCCCAGATGTTTTATTATCCTGTCGGAAGCATCTCTTATGTCCCCACATGGGAAGATGGAGCTGACAGACAGGAGCCCACCCTTTCTTGCAGACTCAAACCGCCGACCTTCAGGTCAGCAGTCCAGGCGGAGAAAGAGTTTAACCCTGATTTATACCATAATTTTATCATTCACTGAAGTAGTGCATACCTATTGGTTTGGAAGCAATAGTAAAGTAATACTTTCGATACTCAGGTAGATAAAGCTGAGAGAATTTAAAAATAATTGCCAGATCTTTTATGTAATTAGTTAAGAAGCAGAGGGTGCTTAGAAGTCGAGTTACTGAATTAACAGGACACTAGCAAAAGTTCCCAATGCACAGCAATGCTCAATATTCATCAGGTTCAGTATTTTATCATTTAAAACATCTGTATTACAATGGGTCGATTCCAGGGTGCCTCATGGCCCTTTTCAGGAGTTACACCACATCCTGTTTAGCAGATTCCACTAATCCTCTATGTAGCGTTTTCAAGATGTTTGGAGGGGAGCAGAAGGGTTCTGGAAGAGGACAGTCTGTTTGCACCAGCCCAGTTATAAACTTAATTATTGAATTTATAGCCCTGTCTTTATGAGGCTGGGTTCAGCAATTAAATGTCTAATTGTCTGTTTTATGACAGTTGGTGTCTAAAGGAGGTCACCTTGCAACTCCATAATGGCCGAAGTATTCTGGTTTACCCTTCTACTGTGAAGAATGCTACTGAACAAGAGGTGTAAAACTGCTGCTTGTGTTACTAATATTGTCATGGAAAATGAACAGCCTAGATGACAATCATCTCTTGAGAGATGAATTCTTGAAAATTGATATAACAAGGACAATGGGCTGGATCTACATTTATACAAGGGCCATCCGGAAAGTAAGGTTACAAGGCACGAAGCTCTTATGGGGAATTTTTGTGGGGGAAGTTGGTATGACTGCCATGTAGTGGGAAGCCAGCGGAAATGAACGAGCAGTGTCCATCATCAGTGGCATTGTGGTGAAGGTTAGAGATGAGCTTCCTCATTCCATTTCCCTCCAAGTGCAAAGTTTGCGCTGTAATACGCTACCTAAATGCTAAGGGCATGAACGCCGCTGCGATTCATCGTGAAATTGTTTCAGTTTATGGAGAGGACATATCAAGACAGCATGCGACAAAATGGGAACAGAATATATTGTGAGAGCATGAAGAAACTTCACAGAGCCATCCAAAACAAACATCATGAAAAGCTGATGGCAGTGCACATTGTCATGGTCTCCTTCATGACAATGTGCACCTGCATACCGCTCATGCAACACAAGAGGAGTTGACTTCATTTGGTCGGGATGTTTTACCCCTCCACAGCCCCGCTCTTGCACCCAGTGAGTATCATCTATTCACTAAACTGAAGGAATACCTGGGTGGAAAACACTTTTCCGATGACGGTGAGGTGAAAATCAAAGTGACGAACTGGCTGAATCTTATAGGGAATCTTCTATGACATAGGCTTCAAAAACTGAATGTGGAAAAATAATGTAATACCTATGCTACAATCCATGTAAGTTTTATTAAAATATAATCATTTTTTTGTTTTTTAAAAAAATCTTGTAATCTTATTTTCTGGATGACCCTCGTAGAGTCAAGTGAGCTGGACAAATAGGTGCGAATACATGATGTGAAGCTTCTGCATGAAGGCTTTTATCTGTCCAAATAAAATGATTAGTAAAATGTTTTCAATATTTTAGTTCTCTTTCATCTGGTTCTAGGAAATCAGTAAGAACAGAACTGTTGAGCTTATAGTAATTGTAACTGTATGTGCTCTTCCCAACCAAAGTTAACGTGTTTTCTACATTAGCTAAATATTTCAACACAAGAGTTACAAAACTGATATTAATGATATCCTTGATGATTAGGCCATGATATCTAGTTGGTTTACTAGAGCTATTGCTCCCAAAGTTTGAAGTTATTTGGAGTTTGGTATTGAACATTAATAGTAATGAATTTCATTTTCTATTTTGTAATCCTTAAATTAAACACTATTTTCCTTGATCTGGGGGGGGGGGGGGGGAATGCTGGTAAAAATACTGCCATTGTCCAGGCAGGATCTTGACCTCATTCACATATAGTAGCAGACTATTTGATATTTACTCAGTTCTTTCAGCATAGTTATTAAAGCTATATATGCCAAATGAAGTTGATATTAATAGTGAAATACAATAATGGAAGGCAAATTAAGACAAATAAACTTAATGTAAGTATTACTGTATTATATATACATGTATTTGAATTTTTATTTGAAGTATTATTAATTTGATTTTTGGGCCGGTTCCTTGAGAGTTCTGGTTACATCTGTTTGGGGTAACTGTGGGTCCTTCCATACAGCCATATACCCCAGAATATCAAGGCAGATAATACACAGTATCTGCTTTAAACTGGGTTATCTGGGTTCATACTGCCATATAATCCAGTTCAATGTGGATTTTATAGAGCTGTGTGGAAGGAGCCTGGGTGTCTCCTGTCTTAGGTTATACAGAACCACCCAGAAAGATAGGTATGTGTTTGTGTGGAAGTATACAAGTACTGTTCAATGGGGCATCATGGGCACATCTGTGATGCACAAATTGCCTATTTCTTTCATCTTCTTGCCATCAAGAAAATAAAGCTTTAGTACAATCTTGAAATTCCTTTAGGTTTCTTGTTGTCAATAAAGAGGTCATCAAGTGGAAAAAAAATATTAATAGCTCTGACAAGAAGGAATCCATTTATTAAACCCTTAACATTTAAATATGTTACTTATAAAATATGAAAAACCAAGATAATACATATATACTCCAGAGATATTACTCTTATTAGCACTGTTACTTTGACATGTATTAAAGACAGGAATTATAAGTACACATTTCATTAGCTATTCTTAAGGTTCAATGGCTACTTTTTCAGTAGTAGTATTTCTTGAAATGAGAAATAATTTATCTCACTGTACAGAAATAATGTCAAGCCCTGAAGTTTAGGTTCTACTAAGCAGTATAACATATGACCTGATATTCAGCTTTGTTGGAGGTTTAATATGGGAGCAGACTGGCAGCACGTAAAAATGTAAAATAACCTGCTCAAGCCAAGCAGGTCAGATGGATTTTAGTGCTATTTGATCAACTGAATTCCCCTCCATATTGGAGTCTGAAAGCAAAAAAGTGTGTGTCAAGCGGAAAGCCACCACAGTAGATAAAAGAAACAACCTTCCCTGTTAAAGCAGAGCACTAACAGAAGTAATTTGATTTATAGCAGCAGTTCCAAACTTGCACTATAAAAGTATCATTGATTTTAATTAATCTTTATACAAAGTAATATGGAAGAGAAGGAGTGCAGCTAGCAACGAAAAAGATGTTTCCTCTCTTCCAAGTTTGACTTCCTAGTAGACCGCAATGAAGCAAGTGCTATTGTGATGAGAAGCATTTTTTCCCATTAAGGCACAGCACAGGCACCAACGCTATCAAGCATCTAAATTACCCTGCTTGATGACAATTCTTTGCAATGCACAGTTCCTATGCAAAACAGGGAGCCTGAGAGTTACATTGCTCCCTAAAACCTGAGTATATTAGTTTTGGCTTGGCGTGGAAGTTTATAGAATTGTAACCCATAAAGAGCACCATTAAAGAATTGGAAGCACCTGTTTCCCATTTCAAAACAAACAAGTTTACATTGGCCAACAAAAGAACATATCCATATGTGATTAAAAGAAATAATTCTAAAATCACAAAGTATTCTGCAGAAGCGTGTAGACATATGGCACTTCTTTGCTACACCAGTCACTTTAGGGATTGTCCAATAACCACATTATTCCATATTCTCTTTCATTTTCCTTTTATGTTCACCATAAAGCACTTGTCAATTTGAACCATAACTCTGCAACTCAAAGTACCAGATATCAGCATTAATACAAAATAAATGACACCCGCCACTTCTACTGTCATATAAGGATTCAAGAAGCTTAGCGATTCCTAGGAGCAAGAGTTTGTATGAGTCTCAACACAGAAGAGGATGGGTTGCTCATTTCAGAATATAAAACGGTTGCAAAGAATTGTGAGAAATATGGTGATAATTACACACACACCTCTTTAGCTTTTGGAGAATTTACCTCTTCATACACTCCCTCAACTTCATATACTCACTGATATCCTGCTTATAGTTAATCT
The DNA here is from genome assembly GCF_037176765.1 of Anolis sagrei. Classification (NCBI taxonomy): domain Eukaryota; kingdom Metazoa; phylum Chordata; class Lepidosauria; order Squamata; family Anolidae; genus Anolis; species Anolis sagrei. Next base: position 66,455,485 of record NC_090026.1, read on the forward strand.
GTGTGTTGTAGGATTTGAAAGTTGTTTCTTTGAATTATGAGGCTCCAAAATATGCATTCATTGCAAGAAAGCTTTCCATTTCCTTCATTTCTGGTAGCAATTCACTGCAACAATCTTCCATTTCTTATCTATTTTCTTCATGACAAATTAGCAAAGCAGAAACCGTCAGCATCGAATTTATGGAACTACAGCTTGTATCCATAATAAATTGATACCGTTTCCATTTTAGGTGAACTTAAATGTTGCTTATAAGTTACGTTAGACTTCTGTAACATTACACATATTGGAAACATTTTGATTACTGTACTCATCGTAAAGAACAGCAAATTGATACAATATAGAATACAGAGAAGTCTTCAAGCGGCCAATCATAAAAGAAACTGGCCTTGTTAGGCATACTTTAACATTCACAAATTAAATATTTTATCAAGCTATCTTTTGCACAAGACAAATCAAAATGTAATGAAATGCACTTTCTCCTGCAACTAAAAAAAATCTACATTTCAAACTTGTGTTGGAAGAATAATCTACCTTAAAGTGGCTAAGCTGGCAAAGATAATCTACAAAGCTCTGTGAATTCATAGATATCCTCACAGACATAATCTGAAACATGAAGTGAACTTTTTCTCCTGATTTAACCAATCTGTTTAGACAGGAGAACTAAAACCAATAACTTTTTTTCCTTTTAGTAAATATTGGACCCCTGATGCAAGTTCTAAGTAAGACATGCAGCAGCTTTAGCCTTCATAAAATGTATCCAAATGGTGAACCATTAATATTGAATAGTCAAAAACACTAGCTAGATCCGCAGGAAACATAAAATCAGACCACTTATAGGCTCACACAAACTTCCACTGTAACTCTTAAGACTAACACATTACCTTCATGCTAGGTAATTTTAGATTTTATACTTCTTTAACGGAATTCAAACACTCAAAAGGTTTCTTATTCTGTCAGCATCAAATAGTATCCTAAGTTTTGTGTACCAAGTTTTTAAAGAATAGCTTATTTCCAACTTCATTTCATAAAACCTTGTTTTGCAGAAACAGATTCATTGCTAAGAGGTTTCAGAAATCCAGCACAATTTCTGCTAAAGGCAAGCTAATGATCTGATAACGTGGAGAAAATTATGGAAATCCCACGCTATTCAGTCAATAAGGCTTCAATGTGAATTTCATCCGTATATTATAACAATATTGTGCTCTTAAAATAAATAATACTGACAAACTAGCACGTGCCCACTCCTGCATGAATCTGAAAAGGTGGCCTTCCAGGAAGACTAAACAGATACAGAGTAATGCATATCTCAGTGCCAGGACAGTAAGAGCCGACTGCCACAGTTATGAAACTTTCTGTATATTGGAAAATTCAAACATGTGGCATTTTAATCTGATAAATACAAAATAGCTTTACTACTGATTACAGAATGAGATAGTATAGATCAAACAGCAAGAGACCCATGAAAAAGGCCACTCCATCAGTGACAACATGCTGATTTACACTGCTTTATTTACTGTTTTACTTCTTATAAGGACTCCTTTCAAGGCAGACTAAAGGCAAAACAACTTTATATAATGTAATATAGAAATTGGATGAGTCTATACCAGGCCTGCAAAACCTCTGGCCCTCCATGGGTTTGGGACTCCAACCCCCAGAAGCTCTTGCCTGCCTGTCCAATGGTCTGGAATTCTGGGAGCTGAAGTCCAAAACACCTGGAGGGCCACAGTTTGTGCAGACCTGGTTGATACAAACCAGTCTAGAGTAAAATGGCCACACTCAGGTTCTGACTTACTTAGTTTGAATTTGAACGTTAGCATGACTAGGCAGTCATAAGTGGAAGGAGGAGAGGTAAGACAATTCACCAGGGATGATGCCAGGATGTAGAATGTAGCTTAGTATAAATAAAGGCACCCTGTGGTCAAATACTAATGGCTTTTTATGTTTTGCTAGACTTGACAAAGCACACCTATCAGATTGTCCAGATAACAAAAATATCTAACAAGTATAGTTCACAACTGCAAATATTCTCAATAGAAGATATAATCCAAAAGCTTTACATATAAACAATGTAGGGGGAAAAATGAATGACTGCTTCTAGCTCTTCTCTAAAAGATACGTCTCATGAATCAATTCCATAAAAATAAGGAGTTTGGCACGGTTTTCTAGTTAACTTTTTGAACATTCCCTTCCTCTTCAGAATTACCTTTGTATATGAATGTGTAATTTAGTTATGTACAGAAAGGAAGGGACACAGTTTCCAGAGTTTGAATTTTAAGTTTCAAGAGGAAGAAACTAAGATGAAATTCAATAAATAAATTCTCCAGGTATTTCTTGTAATAATGGTTCCTCAAATTTAAACCGCTTGGAAATGGTTTTCTGTTCAACAATTTTATCTTTTTCTGACTGCCTACACTGGCCCAATGTATACGAAGCTACTACAATCAATTCTTCTGTCACTGCTGATTCTTCAGTTTTTTCTCCATCTGTAGAGGTTTCGGAAGCAGAATCTTCTTCATTTAGAATAGTGGCATTTGGCTCCTCTTCTGTGGTCCTAATCCACCTTAGAGTATCATGAACATCAGTCTGTGCTAACCAAGAGTGTAGCAGGCATTCGTCCGCGGTTGCCCGTTCCCTATACAAAAAAGGAGACAGAAAATGGCTTGAAAAAGCTGCCCAAAATAATTCAAGGCTAAACATTCAGCTCACAATAATTTTCCTTAAATTTCAAACTTTACCTTCTGATGGAGATTCAACCCTGAGCCAGGTTATAGTGGGATGTATGCAGAAGCAAGTTAAACAAGAAAATTAGAAGGGAATCCATTTTTACAATGCCATGTTTGACCTTTCTTATTAAATCATTTCGCAATGATTTCCATGATCATTATGAAGTTACCATACAGTGGGGGAAACTGTATTTTTTATTTTAAGTGTTTATATGCCATATTGTTATGCAGACTTTCCAGGGTTGTTTATATTGTCAAGTAACTACATGTCAGAACTAAACAAAATTTTATAGTCATCATATGACAATTATTTAATGTAGTTCAGAATCTGGATTACTATAAAAATAACATATTTACTAGAGTATAATGTGCTATCGAATGTAATGTGCACCTCGATTTTCAAGGTGTGCCTTATAAAAAAGGATTTGCTGTCAAATGTAATGCTAGGCTGGTGCTGCACAGAGTAGCCTGGCGGACAAAGCTGGGTGAGATTAACACCCTCAGCCTCATCCAACCAGGTTTCTGTTACGCACGCCAGGTCTGCACCCTCATCCAGAATCATGTCCTGGATGATTACAGGCCCCATCCCACCTATAAAGCCCTAAACGGCCCTGGCCCAAATTACCTGTCCAAATGCATCTCCCTCTATGTACTATCGCGGAGATTAAGATCTTTCGGGGAGGCCATGCTTTCCGTCCCGCATTGTCACAGGCGCGATTGGTGGGGACGAGAGACAGGGCCTTCTCGGTGATTGCTCCCCGGCTATGGCACTCCCTTCCTTGTGAGATCAGGTCGGCCCCCTCCCTCCTGTCCTTTAGAAGGATGGTAAAACTTGGCTGTGGGACCAAGCTTTCGGGACAGGGCAATGAAGCGACAATGGGAAAGATGACAGGGCCAATTGGATTTGATGCAGATGGCTAGGACGATTTTAAATTGTGCTATTTTAAATGGTGTATTTTAATCTTTACATAAACGTGTTTAATGTTTATGTATTGTATCCAGGCACTGAATGTTTGCCATGTATATGTTGTGCTCCGCTCTGAGTCCCCTTCGGGGTGAGAAGGGTGGAATATAAGTGTTTTAAATAATAAATAAATAAATAAATAGGCAGTGGTGGCCATGAAAAGGCTAGTGGGAAAGCGTCACCTCTCTGTCTGGCCTTCCCACCAGCCTTTTCATGGCTACCGCTGCCTCTCCCTTCCTTGCCTGCAGGTGGGAGTTCTTACCCAACAGAGTAAGACAAATTCTAGACAAATTTACATATGCGATTCTAACACATTGTCGAATCTAATGCGCACCTCAATTTAAACATTTAATTTAGCAAAAAAAGGTTAGTGTTAAGATTGAGTAAATATGGTAGCTTTTTAGGCCCCCATCTTAAATTGCAGAATATTTCAGCTTTAATGTATATGATTCTGCACTTTGCTGATACGAAATACTCTAATTACATAGATTAACCTTTTTTAAAAAAATAATTCAGCCATTAAACATGGATCTGCAAAATCTGGAGCTACATCAGCCACAAAATGTACTTAATTTCATCATTCTACCTCTAAAGAAAAGGGAGTTGCTTAGCTGTAATTGTGGTTCTATTGAATGATGCTCAGAACTCACACATATGGGATTCTCTGCACTTTCATACTCTATTTTTGAAAACTTCTAGAGCTAGATCTCTTTGGTTGAAGTTCTTTATGCTGAGGCCATAATGGCAAAGGAGAGAACTGAAAGGGTTCGAATGGGAACCGTATGCAGTACATGTAGTATGGGAAGAAGGAAGGGTTTCAGCCAAGAGATCTAGGTCAAGAAGTTTCCAAATATGATCCTCACAGGTGCCGAGAATCCCAAATATGTGAGTTTAGATGACCACAAAAAGTGCTAGTATCACATTAGTTTAAGCATGCAGAACTACTCAAGACTACTGAAAAGATGACAATGAAATATATTGTAATCATATACCATACAGGAATTGAAACAGCACTTTAATGTGTTATAAAGCATACACCATGCACATTTATATGTCATCACTTCTATTGCGAATAAAGAAATAGCTGAGTGTTTTTAAAAGTAGGATGTGAAAATTTGAAGCCTTAATTGGCTTGAGTTTTTTTAATTAAAATAAATGATAGTGCTCCTAAATTATTTAATGGTAAAAAGTGAAGAGATGGATGGTCCCCTTTGTCACTTGTTATTTTAGAGTGTTGCTTTAGCTGATGCAGAATAAGAAATATTGCAAAAGTACTAAAGGAAAATGGGAAATTATAAGTTTTTGTAGCTGACTTATTTCAAGAAGGGAAAAATACTGAAAGGCAATGGGTCTTCCCTATTTCAATAATAGTAATAATAATAATAATAATAATAATAGCAATAGTAATAATAATGGGAAGTGTTCAACTTGTGATGTTGTGATACGAAATTCAGCATATATATATATTTCGTTTGCTATGACATACTGTGTTTTTGTGTCAGTAAAATAGTAATAGTAGTAAAGGTGGTTCCTGTGGTGATTGGCACACCAAGTGTAGTGCCTAAAGTACCTCAGCCAGTACTTAAAAACAATAGGTGCTGACAAAATCACCATCTGTCAGCTGCAGAAAGGCCACCCTACTCAGATCTGCACACATTATTCGCCGATACATCACATAGTCCTAGACACTTGGAAAGTGTCCAACATGTGATCCAATGCAAAAGCCAGCATAGTGATCTTGTTTGCTGTGTACCAATCTTGTTGTGTATCAAATAATAATAATAATAATAATAATTTTATTTATTATCAGCCTCTCTTTTCAGCTCAATATATAGAAACTATTCTATAAAGAGTTTTATATTTAAAACAGGAAATATTTGAGTTGTGTAAGAAAAAATATACCCTGTACATTGTAATATATTTGGGGGGGGGGGGGGGGGAGAACTAGTTTATGAGGCATAAAAAATCTGTATCAAAGGCAGAAGCAATATTGTGGTGTTCATAAACCATGTGCATAAAAAACCTCTTGCTATTATCTGCATAACCATAAGCCAAAGGCAGAGGCAATATTACTGTGGTCATAAAGCAAGGTTTATAAATGCCAGGATCTTGCTTCATCATTTTGCCTACTTAACTGAGTATGTGAAGGATGGTGTAAATGCCTTAATGGTCATTCCTATTGAAGAAGCCAGAAATATTTTATCAGTTTCCACATGGAACACATATGGCACTTGAAAGTCTCTCTCATATACACACATACATACATATATCACTAATAAAGTAAAATCTTTAAATATAACTTACTCAGGTTTTTTAACTAGAAGAGATTTAATGAAATCCACAGCAGATTCAGATATAAGGTCAAAATCCTCAGCATAATTTACATTCATCTGTGAAATATTTAAGAATGTTTCTTGTTTGTCACTTCCCAAGAAAGGTGATACTCCTGTTAGCATAACATATGCTAGTACTCCAATGCTCCTAAATTAAAAAACAAAAAGAGCTTAACTTTAAAAGGAACATTTTCGATTTTCAAAATAGGTATTTAATAAAGGTTTCTCCTTACCACATATCTGTTGCAGTACTGATTGGATCGTAACTCAGGATTTCAGGTGCTAATGCAAGAAGGAAAGTCATTTTAAACAATGCCATGTTTTAACAAAGTTTTATGCTTTCTATAAAAATGTGAATTTACTACTAAGATGCCTAAGCCAGACCATTTCATACAAAGCAGGGGTCCCCAAACCAAGGTCCGCAGGCTGGATGCAGCCCTCTAAGATTATTTACCTGGTCGCTTCCCTAAACTTTAGACTTAGGATTGCTCTAAGTCTGAAATGACTTGAAGGCACACAACAGCAACAATCTTAATTAACTTGACTATCTCATCAGCCAAAAGCAGAATCACACTTCCCACAGAAATAGTGGTAAGTTTATGGTGGTTAAAATGGTTATTCATTTAAAGTATTGTATTGTTCTTTCAATTTTGCATTACAAATAAGGTATGTGCAGTGAGCATACAAATGCATTCATTCCCCCCCCCCCCAAACAATAGTCCGGACCCCCAACAGTCTGAGGGACCATGAACTAGCCCTCAGCTTAAAAGGTTTGAGAACTCTGATATATAGGAAGCCCCTGCTTACCAGATAGGTTTGGGAGCCCAACACTGTCAGAAACTGAAATCGGTTGAAAAATGAAATCTAGTTTTTTAAATAATAATAATAATACACTTTATTTCTATTTTAGCTTGTAAATACATTTTGGCTGCTGAAATACAAACAACACAAAACTATATGCGTACATGCGTACATGCAGTCCCAAGCAAAATTTGTGGACATTTGTGCTCCAAATTAATGGAGCTTGATTGTAGTTTGCAAGCATTGAAAGAAGGAAATGTCAGAAAGTGAAGTGTCCAAAGGCATGGAAAGCCTATACAATACATTTGGACTCTGGAGATTAAGTTTTCCCATAATAGGATCCATGCTAATATCTATACGACTTGGAAGTAACTGGGCCTGGAGTGGCAGTGCCCCTGTTGAACATGACAGTACCTGTGGGAGTACCTGGAGTGGTGCCCAAATAGGCTACAGAATTTAGAGCACTGTGCTTCTGTGCTGGCCAAAGCCGACCGTAAACTTGAAGTTCACCGCTAATGACTCTGAACATCCATGCAGATAATTTGATACTGGAGAAGACGTCAGCTCGAAGGTTACAGTGCAATCAATCTGCTCTGTTTTAAGTAGAACAGAAGAACAAGCCCTAAAACTCACATCTGACCCCTATGCCTACAATTACAGGCAGAGGAAAGCGCTCTTACACTTCAACAATCTAGTCTGAAGAATGCTCAGACTGCATTGATATTAGTGCAGAAGACAAACTCTCTCAAGAAGGTGGAAAAACAAGAATTTGCTGGGTTGGAGGCTTATGATGCAACTGTACTTGCAAAGAGTGTTGACCAAAGATCTCTGGATTCCTCAACTTCTTTTTCTTTTTGTGCTGATTATGGTATGGTCCCAACAATGACCCTAGCTTGATATGAATGGATCAACATCATCTAGAGTACGCATGGGCAAACTAAGGCCTGGGGACCGGATGTGGCACACTGGGCTCTTACCTCAGGTCCTCCTAATTTTCCTTGTCCTCTTGGCAGAAGGACATGGTGGCCCACCACATCCTTACAGCAAAAAGATGAGGAGGAAGACACGTAGCAGCTATGAGTCCTCTGGAGCGCTCTCAGCCACCGTTTGTCTCACCCTCCTCTTGGCATAAGGACAGTGCGAGTGGCCCATCCTTATGCCAGGAGGACAACTCAAGGAAGGCACACAACAGCGGAAAGCCCTCTGGAGCACTCTCCTCCTGGCATGCCAAGAGGACAGCCTGAGGATCAGGGGAGGAGGATCGGGGCAATCGCTGCGTGTCTTTCTCTCAGCATAAGGATGGGGTAAGTAGCCACTTCCATATGCCAGGAGAACAACCTGAGGATGACGCCTGCCCTGCCTTCTCCTGGCCCTTCCCACCCAGCATGTGCCTGCAACCCTCCAAGCCGGGCCCTCATGGCCAGGCCCACAATGTGGCCCCAAGACAAAAAAGTGTGCCCATGCCTGATCTGAGGAACAATAACTGTTCGGATACTGAACCTTCTCCAAGACATAGAACACACTTTGAATGGGTCTTCTCCAGAATCTTGTTATTGTATAAAATGCACTTTTTGAAAGAGCTGGAGAAGGTCATGAATGGCAAGAAAATGGACTCAACAAAGTAAACCAAGCCAATATCACAATCCAAAGATTATAACTAAGTTTGAAGTCAAAATAGGAAAAGTTCAAGAACTGAAGACAAGCCAAAACACATTCAAGTCCAAAAAAAGAAACAATTCAAATGTTAATCCAAAACTTATAATGAAACCAACTCTTAACAGTTCCTAACAATGCTGTTGCTGTAGTGAACTAAAAGGAATGAGGGTTGTAGGCAGGAAGCACAATGATCATATGCCTGGAGGATGGGAGAGGTTAGAACCAAAACAGATGACTTAGCTCTTGAAGGTTCTGAGACGGGAACTGTGTAGGTCGATGACCCATTCGTGTGAGTCACAAAGAGGCAATTTGAGTACTAGCCTCTGCAAGCTTATATGACTCTAAAAAGTTGCAGATATTTCTTGCAGTGAATCTTGACGTACCTCTGAATCACTGCCATAGCTTAATAACCAAAAGGTAACATTTAGATTTAAAATCTAACTAACACTTTCTTATCATCTAATCTATTATATCCTTGGTTAACTTGTTGACTTATGAGTTAAGATCTTACCTACATACTCAGGTGTTCCCATAATTTCTCTTAGTTCTTCACTATTTTTCATTACTCTGGAAAGGCCAAAGTCTACTAGCCTAATGTCTCCCAATGGTGATTCACTGGTTAGCAGAATATTCTGTGGCTGAAAAACAAGTGTATTCATTAGTTACAACAAGCATGTAAGTTAAAAAATTGTGTGGCCACCCTAACTGCTTATAATCCTGTCCATTTTAAACAGCAAATGTCTCAAAAGAACTGTTTAAAAGTTTTCATCTGAATCCAGCCACTTCCAGATAAACCAAACAATGTCTACAAATACAACAATATGCTATATAGCAAAATACTGAAATGCTGAATTATTAAACTATAAGAAAAGGAGGTAATGATTGAATTAGTTGTTCAATTTTAGTAAGTTTATCACAATAGAACAGTGGAAGATCTACAAATAATTGCAAAATTTGAATGCAGATAGGTTGAACATCTCTTATCTGAAATGTTTGGGGCCGAAAGTATGGCATTTTGGATTTCAGAATACCTGTATTTGCATATATGTATATCTTGGGGAGATGAGATCCAAGTCTAAACACAAAATGCATCTGTTACAGCTTATACACATAAACCTGAAGGTAATTCAATACAATATTTTTCAATAATTTCATATATAAAGGAAATTTGTATACATGGGAACAGCAGAAGACAGAGTTAGCATGAACCAGAGGGAAGAAATCATATTCATGTAGTATCGGAATTCTGCTACAAGGTAGTGAATTGGTAGTACAGAATTTCTGTAAAACTTAAACTGAATGAATTCCCAATGAATTTCCTGAATTACCAATAATACTGTACAAACTATTTTATTTATAGGGTGGATTGTGAACCAAAACATTGCAGCCTGTATAGGCTGCTTGGTATATCACATGGCCCATTTGGGTATAAGATAATAAAACAAAGATTTTGTGTGTTTATAGTTTAAAAATAAGCAAAACCTCTAATTGCTCACATTATTTCTTTTCTTATTCATATTTTCTTATTTTTCATTCTCTAGATTGAAAGCATATTATGACAGTGGCTATAAACTGCCACGCATCTCCTCCTATGAACCAGCTAGGACATTAAGATCATCTGGGGAGGCCCTGCTCTCGGTCCCGTCGGCATCACAAGCACGCTTGGCGGGGACGAGACAGGGCTTTCTCAGTGGTGGCCCCTCGGCTGTGGAATGCCCTTCCTACAGATATCAGATCAGCCCCCTCCTTATTGGCATTTTGGAGGAAAGTGAAGACCTGGTTGTTTGAACAGGCATTCGATTAGGCAGTGTAATTGATTACAGGAACATGGAATAATGGATGATGAGATTGGATTCTGATTCTATTGATGAGACGCGAATGATTTGTCATATTGATGTTTAATTGTTGTTATGCTATTGTTTTTAAATGTTCTAATGGTTTTGTAATGTGTGCATTGAAATTGTGCTGTTAACTGCTTTGAGTCGCCTAAGGGCTGAGAAAAGTGGTATATAAGTGAAGTAAATAAATAATGTATTGTACAAGTAGAGCATCTGGAATCCTAAACCCAAAATACCCCCAAATGCACACTGGCTCATTTGGGTGGCTGACATAGTGACACTTTTGGTTCCCTACAGTTCTTCTATCCAACCTGAGCTAATTGTAATTCCCAACCACACCACCTGCAAAGATTCCAGCAGGACAGTTCCCAAAAGATCTGGAACTCCTGGGCTTTAATTGTGTAGGTCATTAAGACAGATCAGGAACTTTGTATCATTTCCCACTCTTTAACTCAACAATAGGGTTGGGGGGGGGGGCAGGCTATATGTTGAGGAAATAACATCTCAAATTTGCAAACACCACTTGAAAAACTTCTGGGACGTACAATTTACCTCTAAATGTAATTAGGACATAATTTAATGAAAAGATTATGCTGAAGCAAATGTATGGGTCCTTAATACTGAGTCAATTCTGTAGGCCTTACATTAAATAAGATAGGAAAACAAGATTAGACTTACCTTCAAATCAAGGTGAACTACATTATTTCGATGCAAAAATGAAACTCCTTCTAATATCTGTCTCATGAGACGTCTAACATCTTTTTCTTTGAAAGCATCTTCTCTTTCAGCTACACACTGGTCAAAAATTTCTCCACCTGCAGCACTGAGGAAGAGGACATTCAATTTTACACAGGAGAATCATCGTACTCAGTGATTCACTTTGTCTATGTTTATAGATTATGTGGATGATAACTCAGAACTTGCTTAACTGGCAAGAAAGCTTTTCAGTATTTTGGTAACCTATCTTTATATCCAGTAAAAAAAAAAAGAGCAACAATTTTTCTCAACTATCTTTTAAAATTATAAATACACTAGCCGTCCCTGCCACACGTTGCTGTGGCCCACATGGGGGTTCTGTGTGGGAGGTTTGGCCCAATTCTATCGTTGGTGGGGTTCAGAATGCTCTGTGATTGTATGTGAACTATAAATCCCAGCAGCTACAACTCCCAAATGTCAAGATTCTATTTCCCCAAAACTCCACCAGTGTTCATATTTGGGCATATTGAGTATTCGTGCCAAGTTTGGTCCAGACCCATCATTGTTTGAGTCCACAGTGATCTTTGGATATAGGTGAACTAAAACTCCAAAATCCAAGGTCAATGCCCACCAAACCCTTCTAGTGTTTTCTGTTAGTCAGGGGAGTTCTCTGTGCCAAGTTTGGTTCAATTCCATCTTTGGTGGAGTTCAGAATGCTCTTTGATTATAGATGAACTATAAATCCCAGTAACTACAACTCGCAAATGACAAATCATAATTTTTTGAGTGATGGTCACTCCTTGTGTTGTGAGACATTTTGTTGCCAAATTTGGTGTGATTTCGTTCATTGGTTCTTTTGTTTTTAAGGTACTCATTATGCACAGAGCATTTTTATATATATAGATGTTATTTAAAAGAAATATTTAGTTGGCTTTATTATAAATTGTCTTAAATTTGGAGGAAAAATGCAAAATAAATAAATAAATAAATAAACATTGTGAAAATGTCATGTGTTATACAATATTTAAAAACGACGAAACCTTTTCTGTTTTATGTTCTCTGGTATAAAAACTTCATTTGATGCATACTTGGATCCACTACTATTTTTATGAAGACAAATTTACAATTCATGTTATTCAAAAGCATATGTAAAAGTGATACCGTAGAAAACTGGTGGGGTTAACAGGTTAAATAATGTCAAATCTTGATGACCAATTACCTCTCTATTAATTTTCTATTATTGAAGTTTTTATAAAGCAAATACATTGCTTGTAAGATGCAATGTCATTGTAAGCCTTGAACAAGCGGTCTGCACTTCACTCCCTTCATATAAAATACTTTAGTAGAAAAGAATGGAGACATAGAGTGTTTGGCCACTATTATTCAAGAACAGCTTCAAATTCCAGTAGATGTTTATGCAGGCCTGATGGAGGAGTGGCACTGATGCAACAAGCAGCCACATGAACCTGAGGACATAAATGTTCAGAACCCCTAGAAGCTAGATGTGACATGTAGCTCACGGCAAGGAAAATGGCAATTAGATCATACCAGGAGTAGGGAAGACACTCAAGCCTATTATGTCCTATTTTCCCCCAGTTCAAGGCTGGTATGTAAAAATACCACACAAAGCAATAAGTTTCACATGTAATTTAACTAGTCAATCAGCTTAATATTGGATTAAGATGCAGATGCAGGCAAAACGTCAGGAGATAATGCCTCTAGAACATGGCCATATAGCCGAAAAAACCTGCAATCCAGATGTTTTAGATGGGTGCTTAGTAGCAAAAGAAATGCAATAGATTCACATTTCAAGAAAGTAACGTCCAATGTTGCAAAAAGAGGGCATGACAGAGTCAGAACATACAAAGATAAATTGATTTTCTTCTATTAAAAATATATTATTTCCAATAAGTTATTAATTAGAACCCCTTTCATTCTACAAATACATTATATAATAATGAAGATAATACTTACTATTCCAAAACCAAAATCATTTCTGTAGGTGTTTCATACACTTCATGCAAGGTGATAACCCAGTGATTGAGTTGTGCTAGTTCCAGAACTGCAATCTCATGAATGATCTCCATCCGGCAATCTTGTCCCTTTCTTCTTTTCCTCATAAATTTTGCTGCAAATTCTTTTTCAGTCTCTTTCTTCACACATTTCTTTACTACTGCAAATTTGCCCCTTGAATTAGAAAGGAGAAGAAAGAAAACATTAGCTGGAAGCAGATTTAGGCTATATTTGCTACCCAACAAATTCAAAACATAAGAAAAATAATTGCTAGTGTCTTAGGATACTTCTCAACAAACAGCTCTTTGTGCTACCAAGCAAACTACTGACTCCATTTGTCTCTTTCTTTGCTTATTTTTTGTGATAAGGAAAACGATAGGAGTGGCAAGGAAACATATGGGGTGGGGGCACAGGAATTTCCACAAAGAAGTTTAGGGCAATGGCACAATAAAACCTTTGTTTAGAATCACTCATATATGTTAATTTTTTTCCTAATTGCCTTAAGGAAATGTTCATGACTTACAAGCTGAGACTTTACGTCATATATAGAGAGAGAGCAAGAGAAGGAGAGAGAGAGAGAGAGAGATCAACATGCAGCCGCAAAGATTTTTTTGTAAAATAGATTTTAAAAATTATTTTAATTCAAAGTTTTGTGTTCTAGCTTGCAAAACTAAAAAGCATAAACATTGTGGTACAGTTTACCATTGACATTTGCAGCTTTAACTTTTGCAAATGTGATTATTCATGGATTTGATAAGTATGTTTTTTTCTAGGAATCTCTGGATGAGGCACAAATAGGGTCCCTCTCAGTCTCACAATGAAAGAAAAAGCTCTAGTCTGGCACATCAGACATCATGATGTGCCAGTATTCCAGGAACGTCCCCGAGCTTCCTCCTGTCCCCACAGTTGAGGTTTTGTTCTGGCTTATCCTGGATCCTATCTGAGCTATCCCTTTATTTTGAGCCCTACAGCAACACCATTTCTGCTTGAGTATCACTCCTAAAGGAGAAAGTGGAATACTAATATGAATAAGCTGTATACATTATATAAAATTAATATACCTATTTACCACCTATTTATCACTGGGAGCCCCCAGTGGCGCAGTAGGTTAAACCCTTGTGCTGGCAGGACCGAAGACCGACAGGTCATAGGTTCGAATCCGGGGAGAGCGCAGATGAGCTCCCTCTGTCAGCTCCGGCACCCCATGAGGGGACATGAGAGAAGCCTCCCACAAGGATGACAAAAAAATCAAAAACATCCGGGCGTCCCCTGGGCAACGTCCTTGCAGATGGCCAAAGCTCTCACACCAGAAGCGACTTGCAGTTTATCAAGTCACTTCTGACATGAAAAAAACCCTATTTACTCAAATCTAATGCTCATCTTTTTTGGCTAAATTACTTTGCTAAAATTAGGGTCCACATTAGATTCGCATAATACGGTAGTCTTAGAGTTGAGCCAAAGCAGAAGGTGAAGCTGCTTTGTAGTCACTATCTGAGGGACATGTCTAATTTTATTGTCATGGCTCAATGCTATGTAATCTTGAGATCTGTAGTTTGGTGAGACATTAGCATTCTTTGGCAGAGAAGGTTGAAGACCTTGGAAAACTAGAGCCCTTATGATTCTACAGCATATAACCTAGGCAATTAAAATGGATTCACTCTATAATATAGATGCATGGCAAGGCTTTCTTTTCCATTGCTGGACGTGTTCTAACACTTTTATTTTTTTTAAAAAGAATTCTGTTCTGGGCACTTTTTTTGGCCAAATTACAATAAGTGCTACTGTTCATTACATTTGGCTATACATATATATGTGTGTGTGTGTGTGTGTATACACATATATATAGGTTTTTGGTTTCAGAGTTTTGAAAACTGAGGAGTGCATTAGATTCAATAGTGCATTAGATTCAAGTAAATACTTTATATATTTTCCCAATATTTTTGCTCATGACATTTTCCTCACATGATACAGAATGCAGAAAGCCAAGGCCGCTGAGAAGCAGCCATCAAAGAACTTAATCTGAACACACACTCTTTTGGAATCTTATTAGGAATTCTAAGGAAAACATCATTTCTGAAGACTACAGGATATTTCAAAATGATAGAACCAGTTGCAAATCAGTATATTTCATGATAGCAACATGTTACAATTACACAAAAAGTTACAAATGATTTCATTAATTATGAAGTTCTCCAGTTTTACTAACAATTTTGAGCCAGAAACAAATCTAAAAAATAACTCTGTAAATTGAGAATATATCATTAGGCCTTATGTTTAATGTTATTGAACAAATTTCGACCAGTTTCCAATCTTCCCTTTTCGGGCAAAGTCTTGGAACATGTGGTGGCCTTGCAACTCCAGGTGTTCTTTTTTATTATTATTCTTTTTTAAATTTTTAATAATTGATTTCTTAGTTATGTATCACCAACAAACCCCCCTCCCCCCATTCCCCCCACCTCCCTGGAACAGCAATTCTAAATCATGTCATTACATCAATTTAACCGTATGGAAAGCCTGGTTCAAAATACTGTATTTGTTGTCTCCGTCTATTTTGTCAATTAACACAGACCATTTCCTAAACCAGTCATGTTCTCTTTGACTATTTATATACTTGTTTTTGCTTTGATTGATAAAATCATTAATTATATATTCTGATAGATAAGCCCACCAGGTTTCCAAATCCCATTTTGTATCATCTCTCCATCCCCGGGCTATTGTGGCCTGTATTGCAGCTGTCATATATTTTAGGATTTCTGTCCAATTATTGTTTGCCTTTATGGTGAAGGACATGAACCTGGCTTTATTCCACATTAATTCTTTCCCTATTATGTCTTCCATTACAGTCCTTATTATGCCATAATAGTTCTGAATTTTGATACAATCTCACCACATGTGGGAGAATGTACCTATCCCCCCACATTTGTGCCAGCATTTGTTTGAGATATTTCCCATTATGTGTGCTAATTGGGTGGGGGTCCTATACCATTTGGAGATTATTTTCCCTTGGGTTTCCTTGATCCTCATATGTTTAGTTTTATGAATATTGTCAATCCAAGATACAATTAATTTCTCATTGAAGCTTTCCTCTTGTTTCCAGTTTTCTATAAGGGTTGTTTTTGTTTTTAAGTTAAGGTGATTAATTCCTCATATAGTAGCCCAATAATTCCTTTGTCTATTTCTACTTTCCTTTTAATTATTCTGTCAAGTGGGGTTTCTGCTACTTCAGGTGTTCTTGGAAGAATGTTATTATCTAGATCCGTCGCAGTCTGGCTTTAAGCCGGGTCATGAAACTGAAACAGCCTTGGTCTCCTTAGTGGATTATCTACATAGAGGAACTTGACAGGGGGACTGTATCCCTTTTCATTCTCCTGGACCTCTCAGCGGCTTTTGAGACCATAAACCACAGTATCCTTCTGGGACGCATCGTAGGAATGGGGCTGGGAGGCACTGTTTTGTAGGGCTCTGGTCCTTTCTGGAGGATTGTTTAAAGAAGATTGGAGGTCCCAAAAGGAAGGTAATTAATCATGAGATAATCATGTTTTTCATTAAAAAAAACATTTGGTGCTGCTTGGCAGCTTGCCACATTTTTGCCATAGTCCTTACTGGCCTCACATGCTGCCATGATATATACTATGGACAAACTTCAAAGTCAGAAATAAGATTTTGAGAACAACCTCTGAACTCACTTCCTCACTTGACAATGTTCCTGGACTGGTTTCTTCCTTTGGGGCTTCCGGGGGAGGAACCTACAAATTGGCCATCTTATCGAGGTCTTGTCTAGCTCTTTCTTAAATTATTTGTTTTTATATATGAATACACAGGAGGGAGGGGAAGGAGGAGGACATACAACAGCACAAAAAACCATGGAATATGCTAACCAGGTTTAATGAATGGGTAAAAGTGGCATGAGAATCCCTTATCCCAAATTCCACAACCCAAAATACTCCTAAATCCAAAACTGACCGTATAGATTGTTGAGATAGCGGCACCTTCATTTTCTGATGGCTCAATGTACACAAACTTTGTATCCTGTCCATAATTGTTCAGGTTATGTGTATAAGGTGCATAGGATCCCATCTCCAAAATTGGAAAAAAAGGTCTAATTTGGATAAGGGATACTCAGTCTGTACTACCATCTATGTATTTCATCATTTTCATGTGATGCTGAATGCAGAATTTTACACCTTGAGACTTTTAGTTTTCTTTTCTGGTGAAACAGATTTTTGTGACTAAGATGGGATTTCCTGCTATTAGGGTTATGGGATGAGATACCCAAAATAATCATAAGGATTGCTATATTGCATCTGTGTATGCATTTCTTTTCTTTGTTCAAGAATAAAAGAAGTAACTGTATTTTTGTTTTAAACATGTTTTCAGTATTTTAGTTACTTTACCCTCAGCTTAATTTTTTTGCTGTATTGTGATTGCAAAACACACTGTAGTAGCCAGTGTGGTGGATGAGGGCTATACTAGCAAGAAAATTAATCAGAGAGAAAGGTGATCCCGTTTTGATAGGGATGAGTGTTTTCGTTGTACACTCATAAATGAGTAGTCTTACTGTTTTATGGGTGCTGCACTGGTTTCTTCTGCAGAGACTCACCAAATATAGCAAGACAGTAAGTCTTTTACCATAATGTTTGCAGTCCCTAGAACAAGGTTTGACATGCTGTCAGATTTTAGCAATTTGAGACCCATGGTAGATTACAGCTGCATTCTCTGGAGCAAACAGAAGTCAGTTCCCAATGACAGGAAGTCATTTCAATTTATTTTTTGTCTGAGAGATTTTTTGGAATGTTTTTGCTTGGGAAACTCTTTAGAACCCCATACGAATAGCTTCTTTTTCCAACTATTTTGCCTGTTTTGAACTAAGTCTCAGGGTGACATGTATGTACATTGTACTTCTAAAAAGATTGGGGTTTTTTAGATCTGTGTAGCTCAAATATATTCAATAATTTCTATTGTAAACCATCTATACTAGGGCCAATTTAGCATAATGCAACTTTTTAATAGATTGAAAAATAGTATGATTAATTCAACACAGTGAAAGCACACCTGGGCCTCAACTATTCAGATATATGCCAATTCTGTCTTGGTAAACATCAGCAAAATAAATGCTGAGTGTTTAACTTCCAAGATTCTCGAAACACTGAATGTTACTGCCTTGATAAACAGGAGAGCAACTACTATTGAATTTAAAATTTATTTTTTTGTAAGAAATCCTAACAAATAATATACTTTCTATAGCAATTCAAATGCACTTAAATCTGGTGTTACATCAAATCTTTTGTAATCTTATATTCATCAAATATTTTTCTCAATTAAAATAAGTGCCAAGACAGTAGTTCTACATGTAAAAGCTCCAATGAAATCCATGGTAATCAGTTACAAATCAATGTGGTTAAGCACAGGGCATAAGAATTTGCTTTAAGAAGCAGATCAAGATGAAACAGAAGATTGAAGCACTACAAGAATACAAATTATTTAATCCAAGAAAAGGATGGTGTTTCTTCACTGAGCATGACCTAAAACTATCTGTGGTAAGCACTTGACATTTAATTTCTTTAAAAACTTGCTAAAAGCTCAATGGTTTCATTAACCAAACCTGATCTCCATTGGCCAAAAAACTGAATGGTTTCACTGAAATTCAAATCTGTATTCAAGGGAGATCAGGTCATTTCTTGAGACTACCAACCTCAAAGGATGGTTTAAATTGGCATGCCTCCTGGCTGGAAGAAAAGAAACAAAGCCCCTACTTGCAAGTCAAGCTCAATAAGCAAAATGCTTTTACGTCATATATTTATCCACTTTCTGGTTGCCAGGGATTCCACTAGCAAACAACTGAGAATCTAACATCAAATAATAGTTTCTTAAGCAATCTACAACACTGTGTCACTATTGTGAATGTTAAACATATTGATAGCAGTCACAGGAAATTAATGTTTCTGAAAGAGTAAAGGCTTTAAAGCAGAGAAACTGTACTGACTCAAAATTAGTTCTAGGTTTTAGCAATATATACAGGGTGTGTTATGTGCAGCATATACATTCTCAAGACTTCTATGTTCTTCCTGAAATTAGTTACATTGCCTGTGTTGTTTCTGATTTTCCAAAAGCATGTTTACTTTAAAAGGAAGCCTAATTCAATTCAAATGGGGCTTACTCCCTACAAGGCTGATCTGCATCCTTAATAACAGCACTGCAAGCTCTGAGAAAAGAGATATAGTTCAGAACCCAATACTCTTGTCAATCTTAATGTTGCTAGCAAAATAGCAATAAGGGGCAATTGACAGAAAGTAGCTACTAACAGGTTTGTGTTCTATTTAAATACAAAAGAAAAGTATATATTTAAGTTAACTTAGGCAAATATTTCTCAGTAAAATTAACACTGTACACATTCAAATTTCATGATCAGATGTGCACATTTCTGTCTTTATAAAGAATGCAAAATCAAACATTTTGAATTTTTGGCAGCTTGTTTTTGGCAATCTAAATTGAAGAAAAGACTTTCTAAACTATCCCTTACAATCAGAGTCAACTACCTACAAAGCACAAACTTTCTGACCCCTAAATAAGGGACATCCATTACAATAAGTGACACTTGGTAACCTTACTCTGCCCCCATATGAATCAAACACCCCAAAATAAACAATGATTTTTCTCCTCTAAATTTCAGAAATAAAATATTTCAAATAATGTTGGGAAAAACTCTAAACTCCTCATATCATTGATTTCCAACACACACACAGGCTATCTAGCACATTTTGACATCTAGATTATTGTGTTATAGTGTTAGCAATTTGGTGAAACTCAAATAATAAAGCTATAATAAAAATATTATTTCAAATCAGTAATCAAATTCAATTATGTCTAGAGCAGTGGTTCTCAACCTGTGGGTCCCCAGATGATTTGGCCTTCGATTCCCAGAAATCCTAACAGCTGCTAAACTGCCTGGGATTTCTAGAGTTGTAGGCCAAAACACCTGGAGACCCACAGGTTGAGAACTACTGGTATTGCAGGTATCTTCAGAGTAGGATGCCTAAAACTTAAACTAGGGTCTTTTCTGCAGAAAGAATAGTGGGGCGAGCCCTAGGCCCCTTCCACACCGCTGAACAAAGTCCCACATTATCTGCTTTGAACTGGAATATATGGCCCAAATAACCCAATTCAAAGCAGATATTTTGGGTTATATGGCTGTGTGGAAGGGTCCTTAGTTAGTGATTGGATGGGGGACTAACGAAGAATGCCAGATGCAGTAACTTAAATGTAAGAAGAACCATTTCTGAGTATCCCTTGCCTTGGAAACCATATGAAATTAAGTCGATAGGTGACACAGAGACACATAGACACTCATCTACCCTTCACAGAAGGAAAAAAACAACAACTCCGAAACAACACATGTACAACACATGTAACAAAATGTGAGAATGAATCAGAAGAACTTGTACATTTTGAAATGAGTAATGGGATTATATAAACATATATACTCAGCCACAAAAACGCAATGTGTGACCATAAGCAAGCTATACCTTCTCAGCTTTAGAGGAAAGCAAAGACAATTTCAAGCATCTTTGGTGGCCAGAAGGCGGTCAAAATTCCACCTTTTTGGCAGTGGGTGGCCAAATACCCTCCCATACTGTTTCCTCTGGCCCCCATTTCCGCACTCAAACATACCTTTAATGGCTTAGGATCAAGACACAAAGCTTGAAAGGAAGTCCTAGCGAGTCAAAAGGATGCCAGGAGATTGAAGGTGTATTCCCCTCTCCAAAGCTTTTTGAACGCTACCTAGGCCCTGAGATGCTCACACAAAATTGGTGGGGATACAAGATAGGGCCTTCTTAATGTCTGGAATGTTATTTCCAAGGAGGTCGGATTGTCCCTTCCTTGATATCTTTCTGTTAATAGGCAAACCCTTTTATTCCAACAAGGTTTTAAAGAGAAATCTTTATAATAATGTGTTTAGAATGCTGTGCTACTTTAAACAGAACTGTTTTTTAATTGATTTTATCTTTTTAATTGCATTTTATTTTTAAAGTGAACATTCAAAGCATTTTAGTGTTGTCAACAGTTGAGCTTTATTCTTTTCTATGTCAATGAGGTTCTTTTTCAAAATTGTAGGGCTTGAGTACCAATTCTGAGAGAAAGGTGGTACCAGACACATTACATTACCTTACTATCCACCTCACCCAGGGTTTTAAAATCCTATCTGTTGTACTTGGCCCTGCTCACTTGACTTATTTATTACTTGTTTATTTTGTAATACCGTGTGCTTATTTTGTATTACTTTTTCATATTTTTTATTGTATTGTATTTTATGTATTATTTTATGATTGTATGTTGTATTCGTTTTGCTTTGTTGTAACGATTGGGCTTGGCCTCATGTTAGCCGCCCCAAGTCCCCTTGGGAAGATGGAGGTGGGGTATAAATAAATTATTATTATTATTATTATTATTATTATTATTATTATTTCAAAATAGCATAACATTAATACCTTTCCTCAGCCATAAAATAACAGAGTATAGAAGAAGAGTAGGAATTTGAAGGATGGGAACTACACAAGACCCTCATGTGTAAAGATATATCAATAAATACCAAAGTTAGAACTGACTATGCTGCTGTATCTGTAATTTTTATCTATAGTTGTGAAAGACTCTAAATTTGGCCTGAGCAGGGCTCCTGATGACCAGTGTTGTTTGGAGTTCCTCATACAGAGAGTCACCATAAGTACAACATGTTCTCTTCCAATAAAATATGTACCCAATCATTTTTCTTGGTTGTATTCTTGCAATTTTGTCCACATGTGCACATTTCATGTACTATCATAGGATTATTTTCATTAAGGCAAATGCCTTTTCCCAAAAGAGATTTTAACTTGAGAAAAGATTTCGATATATGGAGTCACATACTTCATACTACCAAGATTTATTATAGTTGTCATCAATGCACTAGGTAAATAAAGACATGTGAGAATTTAAAATTCTAGTAAATCATGGCTTATTGTTCAAAAGCCAGCATGCTGCAGCTCATTTGATTCCTTATGCCAGGCACCCTCAAACTGCAGCCCTCCAGCTGTTTGAGCCTCTAACTCCCAGAAGCCCTAACGAGTTTGTTCAATTGTCAGGAATTCTGGGAGTTGAAGGTCCAAACAGCTGGAGGATTGCAGTTTGAGGATGTCGGCCTTATGCCAATAAGGAACACTAAATAAGGATGTCACAAAGATATAAAACCTTGATATCCTGGTGAAGACAAGCATACAACCCAGCCAATATAGCTTTCAAATTCACATTTGCAAATTTAAGAACCCAAGAACCTGTTTCACTGAGAGGTGATTAGATTGATAAATCTACGACTAGTTTAAGGCCAGGAGGGTGACTATATTGAACATGGAACGTGGCCTCAAACTGCTTTGTAGTTTTGGTCCCCACCCCACAGTTCCTCGAGCAATGGTGCACCATAGGTATATGGGATAAAATAAAAAGTGACAGTTAAGAGTGGACATAAGTAAGTACCCCTCCCAGGGAGGGCAATAAACCCTCTGTTGTCCAGTCATGTCCTTGGCATGTTTTACAAGCCCGTTTGGGATCAGCAGGGTTGTGTGTCTACGGTGTGTTCTCCATTTTGCAGAGCCAATTTTGCCCTGGATCTGGAATACATAGAAATCAACTGCAGTGTATTTTTCTTGCGGAACTCGGACTTTCACTTGATGTAGATTGCAACACACATTGCCAGTGTGTGCTTCATGGCCATCATGGCTTTGAGTCAGCTTCCAACAGCATTTTAGTCTCATTGTAGAAGGGCCCTCACATACATGTGTGAAAATAACTCAAGTCTGATGTCTTGCCTTAAGATATTGTATATGTGTGTGTATAGGTGGCTTCAAGTTGCTTGTTGATTTAAACAACTCCACGAATTTCACAGGGTTTTCTTAGAGAAGGAATTAGCTCTTGTTTACATTTCTCAACAAAATGAGTCCCTTCTGTAATTTTTGTGGGAAACAAGTCTCAACACAGAACTGTGACTAGGAATGCACAGAACAGGAGAGCCTACTTATTGTTAGCTGTCAAAAATGCTTAAAGATCTACAGCAGGACTTCTTAAATCTTCAGAGTTGCAGCCCCTAACTCACTTGCCTATGGCAAACTCTGTGTTTCCAGGATTTTTTAAAAAAATGTCAACAAAGCAGTGGAACAGACTATGGGATCAGCTTTCTGACCGATACTAGAATGAGGAAGAAGCATGTTAACAGAACTAGAAACTTTAGTCATCACACAATAACCACAGTCTACCCATTGTTAAGCATTCTGAAATAAATTCCAAATGGAAGAAATCAATGTTTAACTTTCCTATACAAATCAATATGTTCTAACTTCACCTAAATTGTGATCAAACTATTTAGAATTGGTCAATATCAGTAAATTCAGGAAACAAGAAATATCAGTATTCAATGTATCAACTTCAAGTTTTTGCATGTTCATAAGAGTTTTTAAGAGTGATAAATTTGTTAATGGACCATGACTGAGAATATGAAAATGATACTAAATGGAAATACCACACACATTTTAACAAAATGAAAACTCAGGGAGAATGATAACTGTAGTGTACATCCTCAAAAAGGCACTCCACATATGTTAAGCACGAGTAGCACTTTCAGGTTGTTTTTTTACAGTTTATTTTTTCAGGGCACAGCATGTATCAGTAACAGCAGTCTAAAGTCACGGCTTTGATCCCTACAAATAAATTGTCAGAATACCACTCCAGGCTTGTTGTATCTTCTGACTAAGACAAAATGAATTGAAGTTTGTCTCTGACTTTAAGCTTTGTAATTTATGACTGTCTGAAGTCCATAAATATTTATGACTAAGCAGTAAGTCACAACCTGGACAAAGTCAAAATCTGAGATCAGAAAAATCTGCCCTCGGGCTGTTATCTGAAGAAAGCAAAGGGGGGTATCATTGACCATCAGCAATTTTATGACATCATGTGAGTTACAATACTAAGTTGCTTTTCTTTAGTGTTCAAGGCTGAAGAGAAGTAACTTGATACCAGGTAATACTCATATGTAGACTTTCTTCAGAGTGAAAAAATATTTCCTGAAAGCAGCACTCTTCTTAGGTGATCCACAGTTGGTTTCTTAGGTACCCGCTGTTCTATTTCATGCTATTCCTATAGTTTGAAAGCACAGCTAAAAGAGCCATTGTGGCAGCAATCCATTCTTAATTATTCAAGCTCTACGGTGCCTGAAACATCCAAATTACATTTCTCTCTTCCACACTTTTCCCACTATGTCTGGGACACTGAATGCACCTATGCAGTTAAGGGAAAGTCTAATTCTCTGCAGTCAAAAGGGGCAAAACTAGCACAAAACCAAAGTGTAATTTACCTTATCTCACACAAGTGGGAAATTTCCACTTAAGAAGGACAAAAAAAAAAGTCTA
Organism: Anolis sagrei; assembly: GCF_037176765.1. Classification (NCBI taxonomy): domain Eukaryota; kingdom Metazoa; phylum Chordata; class Lepidosauria; order Squamata; family Anolidae; genus Anolis; species Anolis sagrei. The sequence continues at coordinate 66,479,938 of NC_090026.1, forward strand.
GCTTTACAATTGGAAGCTTTGATGTGCGTTTAAGTTTATTTTCACTTATGTCAATCTCAAGGCTGTAATCAGGGGTTATTCTTCGCAAGATTTCTTCAGTAGTTTTCTATCTCTGAGGCTGAGAGAGTGGTTTGCTTAAAACCTCCCAGCAGGTTCCCATAGTTGAGTGGGGATTTAAAATTCTCAAATCACTACAACAGTGATTCCCAACCTTTGGTCCTCAAGGTGTTTAAAATGTCAACTTCCAGAAATCCCAGCCAGCTTCCCATCTGATAGGAAATATGGAAGCTGAAGTTCAAAATGCCTGGAGGACCAAAAGTTGTGAATCACTGCTCTACACTATTCTGGGTCTGTAAACCCTATAGTAATAAATTGGAAGAGACCACAAGGGACATTTGGTCCAACCCTTTCTTTCAAGCAGTCCCAATGGATGGTCATCCAACCTCAGCTTAAAAATCTACAGAGAAGGAGATTCTACCATGCTCTGAGGTAGGATTTCCAGGGCCAAACAGCTCTTTAAACTCCCTTCTACGATGCCATATCCTCATCATCTGCTTTGAACTGGATTATATGAGTCTACATTAATATAACCCAGTTCAAAGCAGATAATCTGGATTTTATATGGCAGTGTAGAAGGGACCCATAAAGAGGTTCTTCCTAATGACTAGGTGGAATCCCTTTTCCTGAAGTAGGAATACATTCTTTTGTGCCTTAAGTCCTCAGAGTAGCAGAACACAAGCTCAATGTGACAGGTTTTCAAATATACTATGTAACACGATTTTTGTTCCTAGTTTTTAAATGGCATTTCCTAATTGGTTCTACCGTGAAAACATGGGAAAATGTATTGTCAAAGGCTTTCATCGCCAGAATCACTGGGTTGTTGTGAGTTTTTTGGGCTATTTGGCCATGTTTCAGAAGCATTCTCTCCTGACATTTCACCTGCATCTATGGCAGGCATCCTCAGAGGTTTTGAGGTTTGTTGGGAACTAGGCAAGTGGGGTTTGTATCACTGTGAAATAATGTCCAGGGTACAAGACCATTCAGTGCTAATCAAGGTGGCCAATTGCAACATTCACACTTGCCTCAAGCAGACAAGAGTTCCTTCTCCCACCCTGGATATTATTCCACAGGGATATAAACCCCCAATTTCTTAGTTTCCAACAAATCTCCCAACCTCTGAGGATGCCTGCCATAGATGCAGGTGAAATGTCAGGAGAGAATGCTTCTGGAACATGGCCATACAGCCCAGAAAACTCACAACAACCCAACATGGAGAAAGTTTATTACACTACAAAAGCTTGGTTTTTGCAGGACATCTTGCAGCACATTTTGTTATAGTTTTTCAATGATTATCTCACTGAGTCTTAATTCAACAGTTTGTAGTAGCCACAAAAATGAACTTTATGGAGTATAACAGCTACTTTCAAAGTAAGTATCGCACATTTACACAGGAAGTAACACTTTCAAAACAAAATTTTTTTTTTTCAAATTTCGTTACGTATTTGAACATGCCTATCATGTGCTCTCGTAGCCTTCTTTTCAGCCATTTCTCATAGGGCATGGTTGCCAACCCATGGATCATTTGGGTTCCTTCTACACTGCCAGATAATCCAGATTATCAACGCAGAAAATTCACATTTTCTGATTTGAACTGGATTATCATACACCCCTTCTACATTGCCATATACAATCCAGATAATTTGCTTTGAATTAATTATATGGCATTGTAGACTCAAATAATCCAGTTCAAAAGAGATAGTCTGCATTATCTGATTTGATAATCTCGACTATATGGCAGAATAGAAAGGGCCTGAGGCCCCTCCCACACAGCTGCATAAAATCCACATTGAACTGGATTATATGGCAGTGTGGATTTAGATAATTCAGATCAAAGCAGCTATTGTAGATTATCTGCCTTGATGTTTGAGTTTATATTTATTTATTATTTATTTATTTAGGGCTTTTATAACCCCTCCTTTCTCAACCTCCGCAGAGGGACTCAGGACGGCTAACAAAGTGGCATCCCATGGCGCCCACATCAAAACATAAATATACAATTAACAGCAATGTAATAATAACAATATAAAAACAGTATAAACAGTATAAAACCGTATAAACAATATAAAAACAATATAAAAACAGACAATAAATAGTTAGTGTTACCAATTTAAATCATTATCCAAGGGCAGTTCATCAGTTCTAAATCAGTCAACACAACAGTAGGTCAGCCTATTCTCCAAAGGCCTGATCCCATAGCCAGGATTTTACTTGTTTCCTGAAGGTCAAGAGGGATGCAGCAGATCTAATTTCACTCGGGAGGGAGTTCTACAGCCCAGGGGGTCACCACAGAAAAGGCCTTGTCCCTTGTTCCCGCCAGACGCGATTGTGACAATGGGGGGGACAATGAGCAGGGTCTCCTCTGATGATTTTAGGGTCCTAGGTGGATTGTAGTGGGAGATACGTTAGGACAAGTAAACTGAGCTAGAACCATTAAGGGTTTTATAGGCCAAAGCCAGCACTTTGAATTATGGCTGTTTGGAAGGACACTAAGCCTACACTGCCATATAATCCAGTTCCAAGTAGATAATGTATATTTCATACAACTGTGTAGAAGGGGGCCTTGGTCACCTTTCTCTGGGCGTGTTCCAGATTGTCAATCTTCTTGAATTGCCCAGAAGTGGACCAAGTATTCCAGGTGACTAAAGAAGAATACAGTGGGACTGTAATGGGTATGGGCAAACTTTGGCCCTCCAGGGGTTTTGAACTCCAACTCCACAACTCTAGCTGTTAGGAATTGTGGGCGTTGAAGTTCAAAACCCCTGGAGGGCCAAAGTTTGCCCGTGCCTGGACTATGACCTGCCTTAGACCCCTTCCACACAGCTGTATAATATCCACACTGAATTGGATTATATGGCAGTATGGGCTCATTTAATAGAATACCAAGTCTGCAAACTTTGTGTTTTGTTTGTTTTTAATGCAATACAACTGTTTTGGTTCGCTCCTGACACGATAAATAAATACCCAGCTCAAATTAGATATTGTGGATGATCTGCCTTGATATTCTGGGTTATATGGCTGTGTGGAAGGGCCCCGAGGCTGCTTATTTCACCTAAACTCTCCTGAATTTCTGCACCATACTACATTTAGGTGATGCACATGACAAGCACAGCTATAGGATGAGCGACACCTGGTTAGAGAAGAGTTCACATGAAAGAGGTTTAAGTGGCTGAACATGAGTCACCACTGTGATGCTGCAGCTTTGAAAACCAATGTGATTATAGGCTGCATCCATAGGAGTACAGTGTCAAAAGACCCTTCCACACAGCCATATAACCCAGACTATCAAGGCAGAAAATCCCACAATATCTGCTTTGAACTGGGTTATCAGAGTCCACACTGCCATATATCCCTGTTCAATGCAGATAATGTGGGAGTTTATACAGCTGTGTGGAAGGGAACTTAAATTGATCTCCTAAAAGTCAGAGCGCTCTCTGGGCCCTTCCACACAGCCCTATATCCCAGACTATTAAGGCAGAAAATCCCACAATATCTGCTTTAAACTGGGTTATCTGAATCCACACTCAGATAACGTGAGATTTCCCGCCTTGATATTCTGGGATATATTCTGTGTGGAAGGGCCCTCTCTCTATACCAGTGTTTCTCAGCTTTCTTAATCCTGCGACCCCTTAATACAGTTCCTCATGTTGTGGTGACCCCCAACAATAAAATCTTTATTTCATTATGAACTATAATGAAAGTATCTGATATGTATTTTCATTCACTGCACCAAATTTGGCACAAATATCCGATACACCCAAGTTTGAATACTGGTGGGGTTGGGAGGGGGATTGATTTTGTCATTTGGGAGTTGTAATTGATTGGGATGTATGGTTCACCTACAATCGAAGAGCATTCTGAACTCCACTAATGATGGAATTTAACCAAACTTAGTACACAGAACTCCCATGACCAACAGAAAATACTGGAAGGGTTTGGTGGGAATTGACCTTGAGTTTTGGAGTTGTAGTTCACCTACATTCAGAGAGCACTGTGGACTCAAATAATGATGGATCTGGAACAGACTTGGCACGAATGCCCAAAATGACCAATTGTGATCACTGGTGGAGTTTGGGAAAAATAGACCTTGACATTTGGGAGTTGTAGTTGCTGGGATTTATAGTCTCACATACAGTCAAAGAGCATTCTGAAGTCAGCAACAATAGAATCGAGCCAAACTTCCCACACAGAACCTCCATGACCAACAGAAAATATTGTGCTTTCTGATGGTCTTTGGTGACTCCTTTGACACCGCCTTGCGACCCCCCAGGGGTCCCGACCCCCAGGTTGAATAACACTGCTCTGTGAGGAAAAAGTCTCTTTATTGATTTAATTGTATTGTTATTTCTTGTTATTGCTTTCTTGTTTATTGATGTGTTGTTGGGCATGGCCTCATGTAAGCCGCTCCGAGTCCCTTGGGGAGATGGAGGTGGGGTATAAAGTTGTTATTATTATTATTATTATTATTATTATTATTATTACTAGCCGCCCCTTGCCACGCGTTGCTGTAGCCCTTTCTGTTGATCTGGAAAATAAAGTAATGTTTTCTAATCTGTGACATTTCTTTATGCTTGTGGGTAAACAGTATTTCTTCTTGTCTCTTTGTCAGTGTTAATGTGGAGATTGTCTGGTTTGCCTACTCTGGAATATGCAACATATCATTGTCCTTCTTTAGGGGTCCCTTTCAAATCTATGATATTGTATCTCTGTGTGTGTGAATCATATATATCTAACTATATCTATGGCTGGATGGCTCTTTCTCAGGAGGGCTTTGATTAGATTTTCTTGCCCTGGTAAAGAGAGTTGGACTGGCCTTAAGTATTTTCTGTTGGTGAAGGGGTTCAGCGTTGCCCCAATTCTGTGGTTTGTGGGGTTCAGAATGCTCTTTGACTGTAGGTGAACTATAAATCCCAGTAACTACAACTCCCAAATGTCAAGGTCTATTTCCCCAAACCCCATCTGTGTTGATATTTGGGCATATGGAATATTTGTGCCAATTTTGGTCCAGATCCATCATCGTTTGAGTCCATGGTAGTCTCTGGATGTAGGTGAACTACAATTCCCAAACTCAAGGTCAATGCCAAACCCTTCTAGTCTTTTCTGTTGGTCACGGGACTCCTGTGTGTCACCTTTGGTTCAATTCCATCATTGGTGGAGTTCAGAATGCTCTTTGATTGTAGGTGAAATATAAATCCCAAGAACTACAACTCCCAAATGACAAAATCAAAAAAAATTTGAGTGAAGGACATTCAATGGGTTGTTAGGTGTATGCTGTCCAAATTTGGTGCCCATTCGCCCACTGGTTTTTGAGTTCTGTTAATCCCACAAACGAACAAGTTAAACATGAGCCAACAATGTGATGTGGCGGCAAAAAAAGCCAATGGGATTTTGGCCTGCATCAATAGGAGCATAGTGTCTAGATCTAAGGAAGTAATGCTACCCCTCTATTCTGCTTTGGTTAGACCACATCTGGAATATTGTGTCTAATTCTGGGCACCACAATTCAAGAGAGATATTGACAAGCTGGAATGTGTCCAGAGGAGGGCGACTAAAATGATCAAGGGTCCGGAGAAGAAGCCCTATGAGGAGCGGCTTAAGGAGCTGGGCATGTTTAACCTGAAGAAGAGAAGGCTGAGAGGAGATATGATAGCCATGTATAAATATGTGAGAGGAAGCCACAGGGAGGAGGGAGCAAGCTTGTTTTCTTCTTACTTGGAGACTAGGATGCAGAACAATGGCTTCAAACTACAAGAGAGGAGATTCCATCTGAACATTAGGAAGAACTTCCTGACTGTGAGAGCCGTTCAGCAGTGGAACTCTCTGCCCCGGAGTGTGGTGGAGGCTCATTCTTTGGAAGCTTTTAAGCAGAGGCTGGATGGCCATTTGTGAGGGGTGATTTGAATGCAATATTCCTGCTTCTTGGCAGGGGGTTGGACTGGATGGCCCATGAGGTCTCTTCCAACTCTTTGATTCTATGATTCTATGAACATTACATTTTTATTTATAGAGATTTTTCCTCACAGCAGGGCTGTCCCTTTAAGAGGCGCTCGCGGGGGGCGGGGCTGCGAGGCTTCCCTGACTTCTCTCCAGAAGCCCCGCCCACAAACCCGCCGAAGAAGGAGACCCTCACCTGCCCAGCTCGCGCCCGGGGCTGAGGAGATACCGCTCCCGGAAAGGCTCCGTCCGGATGGGCGTCCTAATCTCCGACAAGCGCCCTCCTCCTCCTCCTCCTCGCCGCTGCTGCTGAGGCGTCCGGCTGACTCTTGGGCGGCTCGGAGCCGGAGGCGGCGGCGGCTTCTTCTTCTCCTCAGGACTCATGGCGAACGAGAAGCGCTCTCTCTCTCTCTCTCTCTCTGCGTCTCTCGCCCGAATGAAGGCGGCGGCGGCGCAGAGGAAGAAGGAGTCGCCACCGCCGCAGCCTCCGCTGCACGCGCCCTTCTGACTGGCAGCTGGAGAGGAGCCGCCGCAAACCCCGCCCCCTCGCCGCCGCGCGCCACCCTCCCCAGCCCCGCCCAACCGCCTTACCTTGCGGCCAGGAAAACAAAAGGGCGCGCGGCTGGTGCGGTGAGGCAGCGCCCCCTGCCGGCCACACACCATCTCATCCCCATTGGGAAGAGCAAGCATGCTGTGGCTTATTTGTCCTGTCAGGACAACCAATCAAATTATGTTAAATGTTGGATGCATGGGGAATTGAGGCAACATATCCTTTTATAAGAACATATTAAATATTAATAGCTTGTGATTACAGAAATTAATTTAAAGCTACAGTTAATTTTCAGATGGCAACTTTCTCTAACTTACGCTTTTATTGCAAAACAATGCATATTTAGGTTCTTGTGGGTTTTTTCGGGCTATAGAGCCATGTTCTAGAGGCATTTCTCCTGACGTTTCGCCTGCATCTTGGGCAAGCATCCTCAGAGGTTGTGAGGTCTGTTGGAAGTAGGAAAAATGGGTTTATATATCTGTGGAATGGCTGGGGTGGGGCAAAGAGCTCTTCCCTGCTGCAGTTAGGTGTGAATGTTTAGCTGATCACCTTCATTAGCATTTGAAGGCCTGCCTGAGCCTGGGAAAATCTCTTGCTGGGAGGTGTTAATCTGTGCCTGGTTTTTTCCTCTCTGTTATTTAGCTGTTATAATTTTAGAGTTTTTTTAATACTGGTAGCCAGATTTTGTTCATTTTCCCAGGCTCAGGCAGGCCTTCAAATGCTAATGAAGGTGATCAGCTAAACATTCACACCTAACTGCAGCAGGGAAGAGCTCCTTGCCCAACCCCAGCCATTCCACAGATATATAAACCCATTTTTCCTACTTCCAACAGACCTCACAACCTCTGAGGATGCTTGCCATAGATGCAGGCGAAACATCAGGAGAAATGCCTCTAGAACATGGCTCTATAGCCTGAAAAAACCCACAAGAACCTAGTGATTCCAGCCATGAAAGCCTTCGACAATACAATGCATATTTAAAATAGATTCCCTTGGTAAATCACTTGAGTGACTGCTGAATTGTCCTGTTTCATAACTGGAACTCTACATACCATATACAGGTCAATGCAGAAGATTTTCAAAAGATATATTGCCAGGAAAAGTCAAACACATCGAAATGGGCAAAAACGGCAAAAAGGACAAAATCTTGGAAAATTTAATTTGTAAGGGAGGCTGTAGTCTGAAACACATACACCTTGGCTCAGGACTTGCTTCTGGATAGACAGGTAGAGAATATTCTATTACCTGGAAGTAAGCGTCTTTGAACTAAGTCAGACTTTGGCCCATCTACAATGAATATGCAGTTTCAAACTGGTATTGAAGTAAGTGGTTTTGCTATGAAGATTTATTTATTTTTCGTGTCAGGATAACCAGTCAAATTATATTACATTTCTAACAGAACAAAGCAAACAAACAGACAAAATACACAACTTGTGAGTTTGGTAGTTGATTAAATGTCCTTTGACCAGTAGCTGTCCACTTGGAGTGCTTCTGGTGTTGCTGCAAGAAGGTCCTCCATTGTGCATGTGGCAGGGCTCAGGGTGCATTGCAGCAGGTGGTCAGTGGTTTGCTCTTCTCCACACTCGCATGTCGAGGATTCCACTTTGTGGCCCCATTTCTTGAGGTTGGCTCTGCATCTCGTGGTGCCAGAGCGCAGTCTGTTCAGCGCCTTCCAAGTCGCCCAGTCTTCTGTGTGCCCAGGGGGGAGTCTCATTTGGTATTAGCCATTGGTTGAGGTTCTGGGTTTGAGCCTGCCACTTTTGGCCACATAATGAGGAGACAGGAAAGCTTAGAGAAGACAATGATGCTGGGGGAAATAGAAGGAAAAAGGAAGAGGGGCCAACCAAGGGCAAGATGGATGGCATCCTTGAAGTGACTGGCTTGACTCTGAAGAAGCTGGGGGAGGTGACTGCTGACATGGAGCTCTGGCGTGGGTTGGTCCATGAGGTCGCGAAGAGTCGAAAGCGACTGAACAAATGAACAACAACATAAGGGTAAAGCCAACTGTCTCATGTAGCATCTTTTGGAGCAGTGATTCTCAACCTGTGGTTCCCTAGATGTTATGGCTTTCAACTCCCAGAAATCCTAGCAGCTGGTAAACTGGCTGGGATTTCTGGGAGTTGTAGGCCAAAACAACTGGGGACCCAGTTGAGAACCACTGGCTTTCATCTATGGATTCAACAGCCCTTTGAAGGCAACTGTAACGATTCTGGCTCACCTTAGTTGAAACGTGACTTACCTTAAAGGACTGGCATGTGAGCAGCTATTTTGTAGTTCTCGGGGAGTCGCAACACTAGTGTAGAGGCTATTTGCCTGAAAGAAACCTGATTGGCCGAATTATATGTATTTATTTACTAAATATTAATCAAATCTAAGACCACTGAATTTGGTAGTAAAACTGATGTCTTGACATCTAAATTCAAGGGTATTTACAGCTACATGAGTTTTAAAGGCTATTACAAGTGTATTTATTATATTTTAATCTGCTTTTTCCCTTAATCCACACTGTATTGTTTTTTTTTAATTTTTGTATATGCACTTTTGAAATTATGACCAAAGTGTGGGATTTTTAGCCGCCTTGAGTCCTCATGGGGAGAAAGGTAGAGTATAAAGTAAATAATAATAATAATAATAATAATAATAATAATGGGATCTGCATGCATGATTCACCGATACATCACATAGCCTTGACCAGGGGTCCTCAAACTTTTTAAACAGAGGGCCAGGTCACAGTCCCTCAAACTGTTGGAGAGCCACATTATATTTTGAAAAATACATGAATGAATTCCAATGCACACTGCACATATTTTATTTGTAGTGCAAAAACCACCAAAAACAATACAATAATAAAAATGAAGAACAATTTTAACAAATATAAATTTATTAGTATTTCAACGGAAAGTGTGGGTCTGCTTTTGGCTGATGAGATAGGATTCTTTTGTTGTTGTTGTTGTTGTGTGCTTTCAAGTCTTTACAGACTTAGTTTGACCCTGAGCGAGGGCCGGGTAAATGACCTTGGAGGGCCGCATCCATCTCCCGGGCTTTAGTTTGAGGACCCCTGGCCTAGACACTTGAGAAGTGTCCGACGTGTGACCCAATACAACATCTTGTTGTGTTTCAAATAATAACTTATTTTATTATAATAATCTGCAAGAAGATCATGCAGACAGTCTACAAGCAGAGACATAATACTGTTGCTCAAATGATCTACTGGAACTTGTGCCACATATACCATCTGCCTGTGACAATCCATTGGTGGGATCACAAGCCTGAAAAAGTTACAGAAAACAAACATGTCAAACTACTCTGGGACTTCAGAATTCAGACTGACAGAGTTTTGGAGCTCAATACCCCTGACCTCACAATTGTGGGGAAAAAACCAAAGTATGGATCATCAATGTTGCAATCCCAGGCGACAACAGAATTGACGAGAAGTAACTGGAAAAGCTGACACGATACGAGGATTTAAAGATCGAACTCCAAAGACTCTGGCACAAGCTAGTAAAGGTGGTCCCAGTGGTGTTCAGCACACTGGTTGCAATGCCTAAAGACCTTGGCCTGCACTTAAAAACAATTGGCACTGACAAAATTACCATCTGTCAGCTGCAGAAGGCCACCTTACTTGGATCTGCGCACATTATTTGCCGATACATCACATAGTCCTAGACACTTGGGAAGTGTCCGATGTATGATTGAATACAAAAGCCAGCATAGTGATCTTGTTTGCTGTGAACTTGTCTTGTTGTGTATCAAATAATAATAATAAAATAGTAGTAGTAGTAGTAGTAATAATAATAATAATAATAATAATAATAGATTCTGTAGATTAATTTCATACTCTGGGTTTCATTTTTTCCTCTCTATGGTTACTTGTCAAAGACACAGACCACTCACTGCTGTAACTTAAAACTAGGCAATTTGTACCTGTGCAAAGGAATCCAGTTCCTTACCTGTGAAATAACTATACAGATGCTTTTAAAAAATAGCCCAACACAGGCCTGACCTAATTATCTAACACTTATTATTAGTGGTCATCACTTAAACTCCATGATACATCAATCTTAGTCTGGTATGTTTTATTAACTGCACCTGGTGGATGTCTACCAATAATAGGACCACTGCAATCCACAAATATGTGAGAAAAAAATCCCCCAAGCTTGAGGTTGTAGAAAAGGCTCTATTTTTAGCTCAACCTACAGGAAAGAAAACATTAACCAAACCACATGATGCCATAACAAAGAGATTTTATTGACATTCCTTTACAGTGATATGATTGAATAGAAAGCACAGCCTGAGTATCATGTTGACATTTTTTCCTGTCAATAGAAGCAAAATCAGCCCAAATGTGGACCTTTCCTCCCATTGACTTGTATGAAGTCTTTAATGAAACCATAACAGACACTTGGTTCTAGGTAAATTGGAAGCTGCAGGGAATTCAGCTAATGTTTTAGTACTGATTCTACTATCTACAGGTATCAGTTGACTAGATCACAACTATTACTAGGGAGAAAGTGACAATGTAACCTTTATAGAAAGGCTATTCCAGATTTGTGGTGTGTTGCAGTCAACCTTTAAACACTGAGGTACTTATAAAAAGCACCGTCTTAAAAATAGAAATGATTCTCAGTGTGTTATTTGACTGAACTAATTGCATCTTTGCTGGGAATTCCTTCCTGAGATGTTCAATCACTCCTGAAATTACTGGCAATAGTCCCATAGACTTTAGCATACCTAAAATTTAGTTCAGCATGGATGTTTATCTCAGGGTAGATGTTTAGTGCATTTTGACACCATGTTGTTACCTAAATTATGCACAAAAATGGGATTATCTCCTTGAAATGAAGCATATGTGAATGTAGAAAGAAAAAAAATTTAATTTCAATAGAGTTTATTGCCAAATAGGTAGGCCTAGGTTCATAGATTTAAAATTTTATATATGTTTGCTTAGAAGTTGAATCTATTTCAATTAATAAGTGATGCTTACAAATTAATGTGTTTTGGTGCAAGTAGCCAATCTCACACTGGAGCAATGCCACACTTTTATACTGAGGGGACCTGCATGAAAATAAGGCAGCCATCAACCTGGTTGTGAACTCCAATGTTGATCTCCATTAGCAAAACTTTATTCACATGAAAGAAGTGAGAATTGTGTTTTCTAAGATGAAATACTGAAAAATCAATTAATGTACGGTACAAAAATCCAGATTTGCCCATTAGCTATGCATGCCAAAATGAAAATTCAAATATGCCAAACAGAAGAAAAAAAATGTCAAGGTACTGCAAATCTGTGACCAAAATAAAAGCAAACAGTAATATGGGAGCAATGAGACTCAAGGTTTGAACCTTCTATAAAATTATTGTCTAAGAAGCTATCATTTATCATTGCACGTGGACTTGTTTACAAATATCCTTAGTAGTGTCGACCCCACTTCTTACCAGAAGGTAGGTCAACAGTAAAGTGGGAAAGTTATGCAACTGTCCATTTGTGGTGTTGCTTCATCCATCAACCCTCCTAGGCACCATAGGATGAAATAATACACATCTTCTCTGTTGCTGTGTTTGAGAGTGTTTCCCTCCCCTACTCCTTATGTCCATTCTCAATGCAATTTCTCTGGCCTAGAACAAAAAAAGAAGTCCTCAGTACATAAATATAGTTCATCTGCAAAAAGCAGTTTCTCAAAGATTACTCTGACTTCCAAAAATGTGGTTATTTCCTTTCCCAAGAGAATGCAGGGATTGTCAATCAAAATGCTTAGAAGGCCAACGGGTTCCTTTCCTATGCTATGGAAGCCAAAGATGTGGAAAGGGTTTTTTTAAATTAAAAAAGTACCATCAAAAATACACGAGAAAAAGTTTACAGTGTATGATATTTATAGGGATGCTTTTTTCCTCAGATCAAGAGAAACCATGTTTCCTGGAATAAAAACACAAAGTTTTGGGAGCCAAACTTTGAGCTGCATCAACCCTATTTCACTTTCCAGAACGGAAGAGGATACAATTCCGTATTGGAATTTGGGGCATGTCTATCTTGCTTCAGATGCCTTTACTGCATATACAAATCCTTCAACATGCTACCAAAATAGCTCAAATTTTTAATAAAATATAGCTTTTGAATATTTTTTAAAAAATTAAGTATACAGTATTACAAAGAAAGGGGTTTAATAGTAAACTATGTTATATTTTGTACACTGTTGTATTTGGCCCACCTGGAACTCACTATTGACACATCTACAGTTTGACAACCTTGTTTGAATTCCAGATTTTGGTTAATGTCATCTAAATACAATCTATATGACTACATTGCACAAATGAACTGAGGCCGAAGGTGGCATGATTTTCATAGGATTTTGTGGACAGAGGTTTGTGTACTGGAGATTTCCTTTTAGGCAAATCTTCTGGAGGGTGGAGCTCCACAAGACTTTCTAAATAGCTTTTATTTTCAATGAGATTTACAATATGTTTAATGAGATTCCATTGAAACAATAGTTGCAATGGTGAAAATGCCTATCACAGAATGTGTCCTTGAGGAATGTCTACTAAGTACAATTCATATGGTCATTAAGATTGGTATTTATATCAACTGGAATGCAAGCCAAATTAGTCATGAATCTGCCCTTCATATACAAGCCGAATGGGTCATCTGCCCTTCATATACATACTCAATGCTTGGATCCCATGGATCCTTTCTGTTTGCTTTTGTTTTATCCATTTCTTATTTTTAAGAATACTCTAGGTTCCTTAAAACAAAGATTTATTAAATGAGGAGGCACCATCTTATTGTTAAATGAAAAGATACAATCATATTCAAATTAAGCCATGATCCAGCCAATTAACCTCTTCCATGTTTTATTAATTTCAATAGAAAATAGCTAAGTACTTGCTTAAATCTCTCTCACTAAAAGATAGACCCCAAACATTTTTAACTTTGGCTGGATACAATCTCATGTTTTCAATAAGTTACTCTATTTTGGCATGGTCTATCTTAATCATTATTATTGTCTTTTTTATTTGGGTGAAATATTTTTTTTCTGAAACTATTTCATCCTGACTGAAAGAAGTTTGATTTTTTAAATACATAGTGCTGTTTTCAGGTGACTTTTTGTGTTGATTTATTTGGCAGAATTCTCTGGGTCTATTCTTCAGTCCCTTGACCTGCAGAATATAGTAGCTGGAATGAAAGAAGGAGGCACCAGCCTCTTTCATGCTTTCCGCAACTCATCCCTCCCACACAACATACTCAGAAAGCAGGCCCATAGCTGGGGGGGAGGGCTTGAGGGGCTTCAGCCCCCCCCTCCACATTCTCAGGGTGGTCCGTGAGAAGGCCTTACTGGTCAATTATCTAAACTGTTATGTTTGTTCACATCATAATCTGATCACCATGCTCAATATATCCCATATGCATGGGGGTATTGGGATAATGATATAAAAGGTTTGCTAGGGTAGATCCTGGGCCCACCTCGAATCAAACTCAGCCCCCCCTCCCTCCCGGAATCAAAATCCTGGCTATGGGCCTGTCAGAAAGAAAGGATGATCACAACACCAGCAATATTGTGAGGAGGAGGAATGAGGCAGAGTCACAAGCACAAGACCCTCCTAGTCTTATGTCAGGTACAATTTTCAGTGCAAACAGGAGCGGGTGTCTTTTCGCTTTTAATATTTAACTCTTCTCTGATGCTTATTGATGATTTAACCAGATATACAAATATGTCATTTGATTATTTTGAGATATACATGAAGAAATAAGAACCATTCCAGATGAAAATGAAAGATGCATCTATGCACACTTAAAAGTAATAGCCTAATTCTCAAATTAAGCCAGGAAAATTAAAACAATGGAAGTGAAAAAATCCATAGTTTCAGCAGTCCTCATCAGAGTATCCATGCTCCAGTGTGTTTTGCTTTTTATGATTTTGCCAATGGAAATCAAAACCCATAACGCTGAGTAGTTTTGCCATTTGCCCTGATTAGAAAGAAGGTCAGAATCTTCAAATCACTAATCAATAACATATCAGGTAGGTAGACCAATGAGGCTTTAGGAACAAATTCAGATATTTAGCTAATAACTAAGGAAAGTTGTCATCCATACTACTTCAACATTACCATTCTCTGCAGCTTCGCACGTATTTCAGCTTTGGTTGTATGTTTTCTGTAGAACCAAATCTGCAATAATTGGGTATTTAAGACTGAAGAGAAATGAAACAAAAACACAACTCTGTGTCAATTAGCGTATGTTAAAGAATTAATGGCTTTCAGCACATGGTGCAGGATTGTCTATATCTCTGTATGGAAGTGTTTTAACACCAAAAAACAAAGAAACAGTAAATGGGAGCAGAAGATAGTAAGAAGAGAATATTAATCAGGTTGTTTTGTTATGTACAATAATCAGGACAGGTGTAGTTGTTTATTATGCTACATAATGAGACATCCTTTTGGAGTGCACAAATGTGTGCTTCCTGTGTGTTGCTGTTACAATAAACTTTATCTCCCATCCATACTTCAATAGCTCTGAAGTGCAACGATTCCCAGTATTGGCAATTAACTATCAGTGACACATTGCATTGCATTGCAGGTTTGTTTTGTTTTGAACGTCTTATCTGCACCACACATCTGGCCCAACTCCAGCTGCTGTCGTTGATCTGGATTATGAGTCTGTGTATAAAAATTCAGGTTTGCTCATAGGTGCCCCTTACAATTTGTACAAGAAAATCAAGGACAGATGAAGGAGACTCTTGATCAGTTCCATTACTGGATAGAGCTGTTAAGACGCAAGATGAACGGTGGGTTTAATCCAGAAGAGATGGGCATAGAAAAGCTTGGAATGCTTGATTTTTGTTTTTTAAACAACATAGGTGGACGTAAACATTTATTAACATTTGGTCAAGTGTAGCATAACTTGCATTCATATTTTCATTATTACTAATGGAGGTATGTGGAGATACACAGAGACCTTGAGACTGTTTTTTTTTTATATTGCATACAGGCTAGTTGTCCATTCAAAACCAAATATGAAAGCATGAAGGCTAGTTCTTAAAGGAAGGCTGTTCTTCATGCACAGCTTTTGTCGATCTTGATTTTGCCTCCGGAAATAAAAACACAGAATATCAAAATCATATGGCAGCAGGGTAGGGAGTGATGTCACTGACCAGAAAAAACACTTCAAATGCTTCCATTTCTCTCTCTCATTCAAGTCCAAAGGTGCTAGTTTCTTCAACAGCTGTCAACAACTTTTCATACAGCATAGAATATGATGGGTAAGGTGGAAGATCCAAACGATTGAAACACGTATGTGCCCTGTGGAGAGAAAACACAATGCGTACATTTTAAGATATTAGGAACCCCATCAGAAATCTGTAACTGATGAGTTAAATTTATAAACAGAGCAAAGAAAAAGTGAGGCAAATGTAAATTTCGTTCATGTTCTTTTGTCACAAATTTACAAAAGAACTGGTGGTAATAGGAGATCCATAGCTCTCCTATTCTGAAAAGACACATTTTGACATTGTCATGTACCAATTACAAGAAGAGAAAAAGCAGTGAAAAACAGGCATCTCCATAAAATTGTAAATCCAATAATTTCCATCAGATTCCCACAAAGATAGCAGCCCACAAATCCCCTTTTCCATGTATTTTGCCAGATTTTAAATCCGCCAATTCTTCCTTTTTTGCTGAATTATCCAACTGAGGCATTTTTTCCAGGGGTCTTCAATGAGAGGTTGTGGTTACCTCCATCCCAACGGTCTTTACAATTAAGCCAGCCAGGTAAGTGAGATTTAAATGGGAAAAGGGGAGGACGAGGCTTGGGAGAAGGCAGAAGGATAGAGGTAAAACAGAAAAATTTCTTCCACTTTATTTTTAATCAGAGTTGAATAAGAACGTATGATCTGAGGCACCAGATCCTCTCTGATCTCAGAAGCTAAGCATGGTTAGGCCTGATTAGCATTTGGAAGGGAACCATCAGGGAATATAAAATGTTGTAGGCCGCATTCAAACCTTGCTCAAACAAAATTTTCCAAAAAACGCTATAATATATAGGGTTGTCATAAATCAGCTTGAAGGCACACAACAACAAATGTCTCCCTAAGCAAATAAATAAGTCTAAGATTAAATTATGCCTGAACTCTCACTAGAATCTAAATTAATTAAACTGCAGCTACTGTATTTTGGACATACCATAAGATGACACTACTCATTAGAGAAAATTCCTTGGCAATGTGGAAGAAGTAAGAAAAGAGGAAGGTTGCATTACAGTCAATCAAAGAAGCCACAGCCATGAAACTCCAAGACCTGAGCTCTTAATAACAGTCTACAAAAAACACAGGTAAGATTTGGGCCATCAAAGTTTGTTTTTGCACTTGAACTTAATTTATTTCTATTTGGTGTATAACACCAGAGCTTGGGAAAACCTCTTCTTTGGGTCACAGTTTCCAGTATCCTCTGCCAGTGGGGGGTAGGCATGGATTTAGGAACTGTTGTTCAACAAAGCAACTTTACCCAAGCTTTGTGTGTACTATACTATTGTCTACAATGTGCCTTTAGGCATGGAGATGGAAAAGAAGCACACACCGCAATGAAAAAGAAATAATTCCAAGCAAATGTTTAAAGTTAATCTCTGCTATAGGATTTAGAAATGTATTCAAAATTGAAGAATACCTTGGAAGAGATGTTATTTTCCCCCATTTCTCTATACAGAAGCGCCGTAAGCCATTGCTCCCTCGGAGGGCTGCAAACCCCTCATATGGTACACTAGATGTCCCAGTGACAAACTGTAGTAACCGCAGTCTTTGCTCGTTGTTGAATCTCTCTACTGCAGCCCAGAACCACCGTATTACAATGTGCCCATCATGGTAACCTAAAACAGAAAGTGTGTAAAAGACAAATGGATTAGAAACATTCAATGGGAAGCCACAAATGGTCATGAAGATGAAATATAATAGCATGCTTTTCTGCCTTCTCTGCCTTTTTATTTTCCCCCCTCCTAGTTCTATGTAGTAGTAGTGATGGGTGCTTTGTAATTTTCAGGGAATACTTTACACATCAAGTGGCCTGCCTCAGTTCTTGTGTGTCTGATGTAGAATCCTCCCATATTCACATAGGGTTCTGCGATGGGTTATTTCATGCAAGGGGCTTTACAGGTCTGTTGTGGCTCATTGACACTTTACATGACCTTAAGTGCATGCCAATCTTTTCAGTGGAGCACACTCTCGCTCCCGCCTTCTTCACAGATGCGGCTGGTGGGGACGAGAGACAGAGGCTTCTCAGTGGTGGCCCCTCGACTGTGGAACGCTCTGCCTAGAAATATAAGATCAGTTCCCTCCTTCTTGACTTTTTGAAAAAAGGTGAAAACCTGGCTTTTTGAGCAGGCCTTCCCAAATACGGCATAGCTAAACGGAATTATGGAACTACTTGATAACGCAATGGAATTACAATTTGACATGGAGACGCTCACGACAACGTTTTAAGGCTTTGTACGGTTTTTATATGTTTTATATCATATGCTATTGGTTTTAATAGAATTTCTAGATTGTTTTTACTTGTTATAATTGTTGAGGCATCGAATTGTTGCTAATTGTGAACTGCTCCGAGTTGCCTCTGGGCTGAGAGGGGTGGTATATAAATATAGTAAATAAATAAATAAAATAAAATAGAAACAGTGGGGGAAAGCCTTCCCCATTATTAATCTTGTCACTGAAGAAACCCTCTTATCTATGGCAGGGTTCCTAAAAGAACACCACAGTTCTAAATAAGTATAATATGTAACATACTCATAAAATTGGTGTAAAATTGGCATAAGTGTAACCAACTCCCAATGCTATACATGTATGTATCAGTCTTGACAAAGCCAGGAGCCTAATTTTCCTGCCTCCAGAAAACTTTGCACAAAGCTAGATACTTTTTAAAATAATATCAAGACTGCAAGGTACTTATTCACACTACACAACTAGTGTTATTGTTTTACTTTAGATGCTATGGAGTCCAGGGAGTTGTAATTTGGAGAGGCACTGGAAGAACTCTTCAGCTGAGACTTCTAAATGTCCCTTCCTAAACTGCAAATCCCAGGATTCCATATAATGGAGTCATAGCCACTACAATAGAACAGAGCTTCTTAAACATTTGTTATTCACGACCTCTTTCTGCTGGAGAAATTTTTACATGACGCTATGTAGATAAATATAAAATAGTATAAAAATAAATCAGCATTTGCAAGACTTGCTAAGCAGGCTATTTTTTCTTTTTTTGTGGAATACAGCTGAAGCATTTTCTGCAGAGCCCAGTGTAAATCTGCACGTTGTTCCTAACAGATTTGTGCAAATGGGCATTCAGAAATCTTTTATTGTTGCCAAATTTTTGTGACCCCAATATTAAGCTAAGAGGACCCAATTTGGGTCCAGGACTCACAGTTTAAGAAGCAGTGCATCAGAATAATGGCATTATAGCTTGTAGGGCAAAGTGCCCTCTAAGCACTGCTCCTATATACTTATATCAAATTTAGCCATGTTCATCTTTTGGCATGGACACAATGTCAATTATAACAAGAACTAGATGCATATACTTGTACAATGATTGTCAACAATTCTCATGATACCTGCAGGTTCTATAAACTCCCAATGTATGTGTAGTTTCTATATAGTACTACTAAACATTGTAATTATGTGGGAGTTTGAAGACAAGCATAGTATGGTCATAAGGAAGCAAGGGGATCAGCAGTGCTGTCATTGAAGCACGCTGGTCCATTGCCTTTTATAGGCCAGCCTTCCATAACATAGTAACTTGCAGGCGTTTTTTAGACTTCAAGTTGCATGATCCCTCACCAATGGCCATATTATCTGGGGTTCATGCAAACAACAACCCAAAATATGTGGAGGTCATCAAGAAAGAGAAGTCTGTGACAGGAGAAATGATCTCTTGAAGAAATCTGTGAGAATAATTTCCAGCAGGAAGATGAAATCAAGGATATATGAAATGGAAGATGGTAAGGAAAAGCAACTGCATAGTTTACCACCCCGATATTCTGTGTTATTGCGCCAGTCGTTGAGGTCTATTTCAGCAGTTCCAGCTATAACCAATTCTAGTTCTCTAGCGTCAAACACGGAAACAAGTCTTGAGTCTACAACCTGAAAAATAAAAGGCAGAGTTTACATATTTTTGCAAAAAATTTGATTGCCCCCCCCCCCAACCTGACCTTTAGGAAAAGAGTGAAAACCTGGCTCTTTGAGCAAGCTTTTGGAACCTCATTGTAACCAGATAACTCAGTATTGTGAACGAACATGGAATGGCTTAATGATGCAAATGGACGTGGATTTTATTGGTTTTTATAGTTTTAAACTGTTTTATTGTGAATTTTATTATGTGATTTAATCTGTTTTAAATGATGTATTTATGTGTGTTCGACGTCTAATGTTGCCAGTCTATATGCTGCCCTGAGTCACGTTCGGGCTGAAAAGGGCGGGATAAAAGTGTAGTAAATAAATAAATAAATTGCAAAAAATAGCATTTAACAAATAAATATATGTAAATCTACTAAATTAGATATGTTTGTACATGCCGATAACTGCATTTTCAGGATTAGGGAAGCAAGTTCTTACTATATGCAGAGAATACTAATTTCTTGATCACACAGGTTTATTTACTCCTTGCTTCACATAGTACTTGTAGATTAAATTATTTCTCTCTCTCATCCCACCAATAATCTTAAAAGTACATATATAACACAGAGATGTTATACAGAAACACGTATAAGCTTCAGATGCTTATTATATAAAGAACTTTTGCATTATCTACTTATGATCAATAAATCTGAGATGTATTAGTAATTCTACAAAATGAAGAATACAGAAACATAGACATGTCTTTGAAGATCTTTTATAATTCTTAAACCAGTGAGAGAGAGAGAGAGAGAGAGAGAGAAAATCTATACACACACACACACAATCTTGTATGCTACCCTGCCTCCCCCCCCCCCCAAGTCTATATAAACAAACATTTTTTTTAACATTACGGTCAGTAGCAGTTTGACCAAACAAATGTTTCTTTTCATTCAAGAGCAACTACTGATTATCTAGTATTATATACATAATCTACATAAAATATCCCTATTAGATGAGACAGAATAAACATTTCCTTTACTGTCAATGGATTGCCTTTTTTGCCCATGATCCTGACAACTTGACTCACCAAATTTAGCAACTTACTTCATAGAAGCCACGGACTAGAGCCTCTGTCTGCTGAACAACCCCTCTTTCCACTCTCCACTTCACCATTCTTTCAATATATTCCTTCTTGTTCTTTTCAGTCACCTGTGTATTTGCACCCCCAGATTTCAACTCCCGTTCTGTTACCTGCGAAACACATTGATCATCAAAAGTAAATATTAGAGCGCTATGCAAATGAACTTATAGCAACAAGTGTTTCGAAATTCATGTACCGACCAAAAAGCAGTTTTAAATTATTATTTTTCCAAGAGCTTTTACAAAAATTATGTATTATGCTGCTTTGTATTACATTTTGAGCATTTGTTATTAATGTTTTCAAATGATGTGACTTCTATACCTACCATTGTGCTGCAACAGACAAGAAATACATCACACTTGGACTGGGAAGGCTGAGATTCAAATGCTTGAAGCTCACTAGAACAGCTGGAAACCAGGTTCAGACTATTTGGGCAGATTGTAACTTCCTGTATGAACTTGCCTGGGTCCTTAGATCCTCAAAGAGGCCCTTCATTCAGTCCCACCGCTATTGCAATCAAGATCGATGGGAATGTAAGAGAGGACCTTCTCAGTGGATGTCCCTCGATTCTCGAACTCCCTGCCTTGGGAAGCCAGAATGACTCTCTCCCAGATGTGGCCATTCTGGTCTCCCTAGGCAGAGAGTTTGTCTCATAGGTAGCAGCAGGCATAAACCTTTTTTATTCAGGCAAACTTTAAAAAAATGTTTTTAAGAATGAGTCAGAAGGGGTTGTGTAGTATTTTAATTATTTTGTAGTAGCTTTCTTTGATTTTAACTGATTTCTTTTTAACAATTATATGTCCAATTCTATTTTTATATGTATATGCTGTACCTTTAAAACTGTATTGTTTTTAATGCTGTGAGCCACTTGAGTCTTGTTTAAGAGAGAGCAAAGTGAGATATAATTAATAATAATAATAAACACATAGCCTGAAGATAATTTCATACAGGGTTTTTAATGTGCCTAAAACAAAATTTGTGTATACTGAACCATCGGAAAGCAAAGTCTCGCTATCTCAGCCACCCATGTGGACAGTTTTGGAGTTCCAAATAAGGGCTGTGCAACTTATAGTCTAGTTTGAGATATATAGTTTATGCACAACATGGCTCGAACCTGAGGGTCCAGGTTTTGGGACTTGGGGGGGCGGGGCAGCTAAGTTTAAATCTACAGAAAACGAAAAGGGACTATGAAATATTGTCTTGTTTTGTCCAGCCAACTAAAACTGATCATTCTAACTTTTTGTTTCATCTTTGTGATTTATCACCATTCTTATTTATGCTGATGGACAACATGTACCTGTTTCAATACAGTCAAAATGCCAAACAGGGTATAGGGTAACAACCTGTGTTGGATGGGGTTACATTCCCCCTGAAGACTCAGGTTCGCAACTTGGGAGTGATCCTGGATTCATCGCTGAGCTTAGAACCCCAGGTTTCAGTGGTGACCAGGGGAGCTTTTATACAATTAAAACTTGTGTGCCAGCTGCGCCCGTACCTTGGGAAGTCTGACTTGGCCGCGGTGGTACACGCTCTTGTTACATTCCAAATAGGTTACTGCAACACGTTATATGTTGGATTGCCTTTGAAGTCTGTTCGAAAGCCTCCATTAGTCCAACGGGCGGTAGCCAGACTGTTCATCGGAGTGGCATACAGAGAGCATACCACCCCCCTGTTATGTCAGCTCCGCTGGCTGCCAGTCTACTACCAAGCACAATTCAAAATGCTGGCTTGGGCCTATAAAGCCATATATGGTTCTGGCCTAGCTTACTTGTCCAAATGTATCTTCCTCTATGGTCCACCTTGGAGTTTAACATTGTCGGTGGAGGCCTCACTCAAGACAAACATTTATTAATAACTAACGTATGTATCCAGTATTGCCCAGATATGCATTTCCTAATGCTATGTATTAGAAATACTCATTGCTAACTTTACAATTTTATGAATGGTCCAATTAGAAAATGTATTGCTGAGCTACTGAACTTGCTGACCAAAAGATTGGCAGTTCAAATCTGGGAATCTGTTAGCCCCAGCTTCTGCCAACCTAGTGGTGGGAAGGTAATGGTGCTCCATTCAGTCATGCCAGCCACATGACCCTGGAGGCATCTATGGTGAACCCTAACCCGGCTCTTCTCCTTAGAAATTGAGATGTGCACTACCCCCAGAGTCGGACATGATTAGACTTAATGTCAAAAGGAAACATTTACCTTTACTATCTCTGCAACTCAAACAAACCTTATTGAAAGTCATAATTTTCACCTCCCTACCTCCTTGCTGTTTTTATTGCAACCTTTTTCAGTCAACATCCTTTTCCTTCCAATATTACCAACCTCGACTGCAGCATGTTTTTGAATGTCTTCTGCTTCTTAATTTCTAGCTCTCTTCGTTTTCTGCCATTTAATTCAGGTAATCAGATCCTTCCTGTTTGAATTTACTTGTTTCACCTCTATATTTGAGGTTTTTCCCATGCACCGACCTACCTGTCCAAACACTTCCTCATTAACTGTGAAAGTGAGATCCAGGATATCAGTGATGTTGTTGTCTTTCATCCACTGTAAACTTTGATGGAACTCCTCATCCAGATACTCCAAGTCACTAAGGTCACACGGCCTGGTGAAGCAACAGAACACAAACAATGCTGCAAACTTCTGGCCTCTGATTGATTTCACAGGCAACAAAGCGCCCCCATTTTAAAGCCAAGCAGCTACGAGCATTTGCTTATCTATCACAAGAAAGTTTGCACATCAGACTTGTAGCCATGGTTGCTAAATGGAACCAGAAAGATTGCCCAGTGCTGGGGACAATGGGTTGCTTTGACATCTTACTGTGGGCTTTTTGAAGAACCTGGCTGGCCATTCTTGGACATTAAAGGCTTTGCCAGATAGATTCACGAGAGGTTATATACCTTATTGGTTATGTCAGATGAGAGATCACAGATGCATGTGGCATATTTCCTGTACTAACAAAGCAAAAACCTGCCTGTGTACTTGGTTTGAATTCCATCAAATACTGGCTTTCTTATAAAGCAGGAGATGGAGAATGATCCAATCTAGAATTTTTATAAACAGAAATTGCTATGGTGATATGTACGTTCTACTCATGAACCAAAACTGTCGTTCTAGGTACACTTAATAAATATAATGTTATGTTGATTTGGGTGAGCAAACCGGTCTAGCTTGTACAAGCAATTATTTTCTGGTGGGGAAAGTGGTCTGTATACATGGCCTACTATTATTTTCATTCCACTTGAAGGGTTTTCAAAGGTACTTGTGCTATGGGACATTTTGGAAATACAGGGCTTGTAGAAATAATGTCACAGTAAAGATGGCCACAGTGACAAGTAACTGAATATTTAAAGTTTGCCCTCATATTTTTCATCTTTACTTGATTATGCTTCTCCTTCCCATGCCCACCTCCCATAGCTATTTGAACACACAAGCATAAGGTTAAGGATATTTTGGAAAGTATGAAATGTTGCTTTTTTTTTTTTTTTTTACTAATGCTGGTGGTTGCCATATAGCATAACCTGGAAGCTGATCTCAGCCATGCATAACAATGGAAAGATGCCCCACAGAATTCAATGGGACATTTCTATAGCTGTGTTTAATTCCTGCAACTAAAAGGAAGATGATACAGTATTGAATCCAACCCTCCATTACAAATACTCACAGCCTTAACAATGCTTTGTAGAATGGCCTTGTGAAGAAAGCATCAAGAAGGTACTGGTGAATAAGAGCAAGGCCAAGGATACGGCCACTGAACCGAAACCTGCCATAGAAAGAAAGAAAAAAATAAAGATTATAATTCAGGAGACCAAAATTTGGTGAGTCTTTACATCATCCAACAACAAAAAGTGACTGCATGAATTTTGTAGGATTTTCCTAGGCAACTAATACTCATTGTTGTTCTCATTATATAGCCTACACTACCTGTTACTCCTTAGTTCAAGTAATAACCAAGTTTGACACTCCTTACCTTCCAAAAATAGAGAGGATCTGGGACCGTCAAAATATTTTGGTCATTCTCAAGAAGGCTACAGGGTTTCCATTGCCCTTTCCCATTTTGAGAATACCAATCTTCTGGCAGCAGGCATTTGGGGAAGGATAAGGGGCAGACTTTGTTTATGTGATGGTAGGATAGGGCTGTGAGTCTTAAAGGCTATTTTAGGATTATATTTTAATCTGTTTTTTTCCACACTGTACTATTTAATTGTTTTTGAACATCTGTATTGCACTTTTTAAACTTGACTCAAGTATGGGATTGTTAGCCACCTCGAGTCTCCATGGGGAGAAAGGCGGAGAATAAATGAAGATAATAATAATAATAATAATAATAATAATAATAATATCCAGTTCTATAAAAGTCTAGTAATGAGTTGCTAAGGCATTTCCTTAATATAGTGTTTTAGATAATTTATCATGATTTCAAAGTGCACTGAATAAATAATATTTCTTTTTGTGAAATGTCTCATTTTCTAAAGCTATTTTTTTCTGAAGCTTCACATTTAAAATTTAAAATTATTTTAAATTTTAATTACATTTGGCCCAGCCATAGACTTTAAATGTGTGTTGTGCTATTGTCAATGTTTATGCTATTTGTGTTTGAGATTTATTTTAATTGCTTTGTATTGTTGTTGTTATTGCTTGTATTGATGTATTGTGGGCTCGGCCTTATGTAAGCCGCACCGAGTCCCTTGGGGAGATGGTAGCGGGGTACAAATAAAGTTTTATTATTATTATTATTAATAATAATAATAATAATAATAATACATATTTAATAAGCCTTGGCACTATAAGAGGATTTTGAGAGAGCAGTCGCTCTTGTTGCAACTGTGTAGTAACGTAGCCTTGGACCATATTTTAATTTTTGTGGACTACTGGTGGTTCATAGACCACAGTTTGGAAACCATTAGACTAGATGGAGATAATGCTAAAGAGAGATTTAACCTATCTTTCCTAGCTGTGACATACAATTTCTAATATGCAATAAGGCTTTAAAGAAAAAAGCCCCATGGGGCTGAAATCTTTATTTATGCCAAACATCTAAATCTTGCTATCAGTTTTAACTGGAATAGATCAAATGCATCAATGCGATTTGCCTGATCGTTGGGTCACCATTCAGCAATTGAATAGTGGGGCCTGTTGTATTTGGAAGTAACAAACAGGATAAAAGACAGTCTTATATGCAACATTGGTGATGTTTAGGAATGTGAATGATGATGATAGTGATGCTGATGATGATAATTCTTTATTTCTTTTCCACCCTATCTCCCCGAAGGGACTCAGACACAGAAGGCTGTCTGCTGCTCACATGGTGCTCTGGAAGGTTAATCAAAAGGATATGTGCCTCTTGGACCAGGCCAATACATGACAGTCATTTGTATGCTGGGAAGAGTTTTACTTGATATTTCTTTTTCCTCCCAGGCAGTTAGAGACCAAGATATTTCACAAAAAAGAAGGCAGCAACCCTATTACTGAATATCCACTGAAAATTTGAGCCTTCATCTCCATGCTACCCATTCTCCTCATTTCTCATTTCTTCTTTGACTCTAGGAAATACTTTAAAAATAACTTTTTAAAATGAACTACATTTTAAAAACAGCTAACAAAAATCACCATAAAACCAACCGTCCATCTCGCAAAGACTTTAAATTTGATACAGTTTGATAAGGTGTGATTTTGGGGTAAAATAAAACTTGTACATAAGAACAAAGAGCACTAAATTAAATCCTACCCGGAAGACAAGTATCTTGATTAAACCCGACTCTTGTTTATTTTTTAAAGTAAGGATAAAATGACCAGGAATTGAGGAGTATTTTAGAGAAGGAGAAAAAAAAATCTGTTTTAATGAATTGCTTTCACATGGTACTGAATTACTATTAATGGATTAATTAAGAATGAGCACAGATCTCTAGATCTTTTTTTTCAAATTTTTTTTTATTAAAGGGGTATACAGCTACATTGAAAGTAGGGGAATATTGTGGAGGAGATAGAAAAGTAGAAAATAAAGTAGAACAAAGGAAATATCGGAGTATGGAGAAAAATTTAAAGAGCTTGTCCCAACGATGTGCAGCGCCTCTCTAATAAAAAAAAGGAGGGGGGGGGGGGAGGAAAAAGGCAAGGAAAAGAGAGAAAAAAATTAAAAAAACATTAAAACAATAAAAAAGGAAAAAAATGTACTAGGACTTTCATCTATTCTTTGAAGATCTTTTGTAAATTTTTCCAGCAATGGTGTTAAGAATTGCTTCCCTATTTTGGTTCTTCTTTAGCTTCTGTTTTGTCTTTCAAGTAATGATCTCTGGATCTTAACATGTTGTTCCCGATGATGGACAGTAACAACAATGGTTCAACTCAAACTTTGCATTAAATATGAGATTAAATATGGATTTTTCACTATCTGTGGATCAGTATCACAGATATTATGGATTCATACATAACCCATACATGGAAAACTGTCTTTTATTGTGGCTTCCAGGAATATGTGTATATTGTAAACAAATAAACATAAATTAGAATTATTAAATACTATATGTGTATTTTACATTAATTCCTGCAAGCACATGGTTTCTATGTAGGAATTTAGTAATATATGAATAGTGTTCCAAGAAGCAGCTGATGATTCAGGATAAGCCCATTTGGGTGTGGATAGAGGAAATTTTCATTTTTAATAAAAAAATAATGTAACAAGACATCCGTTTCATCTGCCGAGGGGTTTTCTAATGTTACATTGAGTTTCCTTTGCATTTCAAATATATTTTTCAGCAAGTGTGACATATATTTAATCTTTAATGGTGAATGAAATAGTGTAGGAAGCTATATTCATGCACTGGTATGTTGCATAAAAGGTGTTAAATCTCAACCTATCTATGAAAGCAAAATATTTTCCACTCATTATGTCTGTTTTTACTTAGCTTGCAGAGACTTTTCCGTACTTTGATCTGTTCAT
This sequence comes from Anolis sagrei, assembly GCF_037176765.1. NCBI lineage: Eukaryota > Metazoa > Chordata > Lepidosauria > Squamata > Anolidae > Anolis > Anolis sagrei. Next base: position 66,507,647 of record NC_090026.1, read on the forward strand.
TCAGGAACTGGAGTACTTTTCTTTTTAACACAAAGAAGAAGGCAAAAAGTAGCCTATTACCTAACTTTATACGAAGCTGTTACATAAACTATTACAGTGCCCAAGCTAAAAATAACGTGCCTTTTCAAGTTCTTTAATCATATGCATAGTTAACATTTCATCTCAGTCTTCTTTGACATAGAAGTACTTTTTTCCATGTTTCAGGACCACTTTTGTGAGATGGTCCTGGAACATAGCTTTGGAATATAAGCATTGTGCCTTTCTCGGATTTCTCTTTCCCTCTGGGTGCCTTCAAGACCAGTTCTTTAAACAGTTGTCAGAAAGGGGATTTGACTTTGACTTGTTGTAACATCATGCATAACATCTACTTCATTATCCCCACACTGCACGCTGTTAATCTTTTGGGAGAAGACTGAGGCAAAGAAGGTGTTGAGCAGTTCTGCCTTTCTCTGTTCCTTGTTAGCATTTTGCCAGCACTTTATGCAGTGGCTCTACCATTTCCTAAAAACCCTTTTGTTTTTAGTCTCTCTAATCAGCATGACCTGGTTTTCTAACTTTCTCCTTACACGTGCTAGCTATTCCTTTGAATTCCTCTTTGGTGATTTCTCCCTTTTTCCATTTCTTATACTTGTCCCTTTTAAATCTTGGTTCAAATGAAAGTTCCTTAGACATCCATTCTGGTTTCTTTAAATACCTCCTTTTTTCCTTCTCATTGGGAATGTGTGAAATTGTGTCTCCAATTTCTCAGTTTTCAGAAACTTCCATCCAGCACAAACTCCCTTTTCTTTTATTATTTCTGACCAAGGGATCACATTCAGTTTTCTGAAGCCATCTTTTTTCATTCTAGAGTGAGTGTCTGACTATGCTTGACTTCTGTATTACAAACCCTAGACAAATATGGTCATTCCTACCTCAGAAACCTGCCACTTTGATCCCTACCAAGACCCCACTGTTGGTTAGAATCCGATCTAAAATAGCTTTTTGCCTCTTCCACCTTCTGGACAATGAAATTGTCTGCAAGGCAAGTTAGGAGTTTGTTGGACCAGATATTCTTGTCAGAGTTTGTTTTCCAACAACTATCAGGATAGTTAAAATTTACCATTACTATTTCGTATTTCCTTTCTGAGGTCATCTTTTCTAAGAAGACATCATCCAAGTCTTTGGTCTGGCTTGGAGCTCTGTAGCAGGCCCCCACAATGGCATTCTTATTATTTCTTTTCCCCTAATTTTTTAGCCAGATACCCCCAACCTGGCTTCCACTTTTAAGTCATGGGCCTCCTCACAGTTGTAAACATTCTTGATATACAATGTTGCTTCTTTCCTGTTTGGTCTGTTTTTCAGAAATAGGTTATACTCTTCTATTACTACATTCCAATCATGAGTCTTGTCACACAGGTTTCAGCAATGCCAATTATAACACATTTTCTTTGTGGTATTAAGAATTCAAGTTCATCTTGTTTATTTCCTATGCTTTGTGCATTTGTATAGAGACACCGAAAAACATGGACCACTCTCAGCTGCTTATTTAAGTTATTTAGTTGATATAAAATGATAATGTAACAAGGACCAGTAGTGTGTAATTTACTGTGAAAAAAGTATTCACACTGCAAGAGCAAGGGATTCCAATCAGAGAAAAGTTCAGCCATCTTGGTATTTGAAAAGAAAAACTACATAGGGATATTCTGTCTTCCTTTTGTGCACTAGAATCACTGCTTCTTGTATTATTGGTCTTCGTTCTCATCATCTGCTATACATAGTTGAGCTAACCAAAATAAAATGCTTATAATAAAATAGGGGAAACAAAGATTCTCCTTCTCTCCTTCTCTCTGTTTATCAGGAGTCATAAGAAACTTACCATTCTAGGTGGTTTTCTACAAATGCTGACATGGGGCTAATCTGTACAGTGTAAGTGTCATTGGCGGAATACTCAAACAGGCCATAGTACGGATTGAAGAGCTCCTGAGACAGAAGGAAGAAGAATTCTCTGGATGGACCACTGTAATCCAAGCTGTTAAAACATGGAATGGAGGATTTTTACTAGTCATACACATTTCATGTCACAGGTAACTACCATCTTCAAACAGGTATGGGGACTATGTAGCCATCCAGATGTTACTAGCCTACAGCTCCCTCAGTATGAGAATGACTGTGAATTGCAGTCTACCGACATCTGAAAGGCCACACATGTCCTGCTGCAAAACAAGCCAAGGAAGCAGATACTTTAAAATATTGTATTTAGAAAAGAAAGATTGTTATTTATGTCTTATAAAACCAAGCAAATGTTAATGGAATTGCTAATCAGTACACTTCCACCGACAGCAATTTCTGGCTTTATAATTTGTTAATCAATATATATATTGATTATATAAAAATATACAGGGTTAGTCAAAATGCATAGGCCAGTAAGCCATTCAATTGAATGGCTTATTGGCCTATGCATTTTGACTAACCCTGTATATAAAAAAATGTATGTATGTATGTGTGTGTATGTATATACATTTCTTGGTTTTTGTTGTTGTTGTATATACCTTACTATTTTTAGAATCCCCCAATTATACTCTGTTTCAACATTAGCATGCATTTTTGAAAAACTAAAGGTTGTTTCTAGGTTGATTGATTGTCACAAATTCATCATCATCCGCCAGTGTGATCAGCCATTACTGACTCAATCATCATTCTGCAAATGCTATATTCCAAAGCCAAGATTTTACCAGCTTTCTGAAAGTCAGGAGGGAAGAAGCAGATCTAATCTCCAACGGGAGAGAGTTCCAGAGCCGAGGGGCCACCACCGAGAAGGCCCTGTCCCTCGTTCCCACCAGGCGCGATTGCGAAGGAGGTGAGACCGAGAGCAGGACCCCTCCAGAAGATCTTAACAACCTTGATGGTTCATAGGGGCGAATCCATTCGGACAGGTAAACTGGGCCGGAGTTGTTTAGGGATTTATAGGTCAACACCAGCACTTTGAATTGTGCTCAGAAGCTAATTGGCAGCCAGAGGAGCTGACGCAGCAGAGGAGTAGTATGCTCCCTGTATCCCGCTGCTGTTAGTAATCTGGCTGCCGCTCGTTGGACTAGTTGAAGCTTCTGGGCAGTCTTCAGAGGCAACCCCACGTAGAGAGTGTTGCAATAGTCTATACGGGATGTAACCAGAGTGTGGACCACCATGGCCAAGTAGCCCCAACTAGTGTGTTTAGCAAATGAAAGATTCAGAATTATTCATGCCATTTATACTTGTGTGTAAGATAATATCATGTATAAGTTAAGGGCAAGTTTTGGGGCCAAAATTATGGATTTTCACATGACTGGTAGATAAATCAAGGGTACAATTTAAGAGATCTGCTGAAGCGGGGCTCCTGTACATTCTCTGCCATGGCATTTACGGGAGGATTGGCACTTTTTAACCACAAGACTGTGCCTGTAAGGATTGCTTATTCCATCCAAGCCTCGTCTTTGTAACAGAAATGCCCCCTTCCCTCCTTGCACCATGGCAGGATAGAATCATAGAATCATAGAGTTGGAAGAGACCTCATGGGCCATCCAGTCCAACCCCCTGCCAAGAAGCAAGAATACTGCATTCAAAGCAACCCTGACAGATGGCCATCCAGCCTCTGTTTAAAAGATTTAAAGAGCTCCACTGAGACAAGGAGAATGCATAATTGCTTGTGTTTTTGCATGTATCGGTGTTTATTTTTTAGGAGGCTGTAACAGAAACACCCCCCTTAAACACACACACTCTACTCCTTGGCAGTTTTAAATAGCCCTGCTGAAGCTAGAAGAATGTTGTTTGCTTGCTTGTTGAGGCGAACAGAATGTTTGCTTATTTGTGTATGTGTATTGGCGTTCCTTTTTAGCATAAATGTTTTGACCTACACATGAGTATATGTCAGGTTCTACAATGTATTGTAATGTAATATAACTGAGTCATGCACTGCTAATGGGCTTCTATTGGAAATGCTGAGTCATGCATTAACTGTATAAAGAACTTCATTTGGGGAATGTGTTCTGGCCTAGTCCAGGTGATTATGAATGATGTAATCCTGGGTCTGAGTTAAGTCAGTGAGTTGGGAACCAATCGGTGATTGCTATGTGTAAATGAATTGTATATAAGGAAGTCATGTACAGTGTATATTTCTCCTTGTGCTGTGATGTTGTTCGTCGAAGGCTATATGTAATTAAAAGAACCTGTCTGCTAAGACAAGATATAACTGTATGCTGTGGTAAGTTTGTAATATCATTTAGACTGGGGGAAAGACAATGGTAAAACTGACAATGGCCGGGCATGTGCTCAAGTGTCTGTAAAAGGTTCCAGAGTGACTGCAGGCTGTGGAAGCAGTTGACTGAAAATACTGTGCAGGAAGAAGCTACTGGAAAAGCGCTGAAGTTGTGCAACTGATCTGCTGCTGAATTGTGAAGTTAATCTCAACAGTATATACTGTATTTCTTCAGTTCACATACTTTTTCCCTATATAAACACATCTAAAAATGGGATGCATCTGAGAATCACAGGTGTATCTTATGTATTTTGTTGGTGGTGGTGATACTGAAATTAGGGTGCGTCCTACAAGAGATGGCATTCTACAATTGAAGAAATACGGCACATTACATGATTGTGGCTACCTACCCTTCTTCCCCAACGAATGTGACATAGAGCTTATTTCTTTGGAGCTCTTTTCGTGAATACGCCATCACCTGATTGAAAGTGCCTTCCAGCAGGTGGTCACGCCTTATTATCAATCTGCAGTTGGACAAGGAATGAAAACCAAGGATGAAAACTGACTGTCAGTGCCATAAAGAGATCATTATTCCTGTATATGCAGAATAAATAAGAACTAGTAAAGTACTAATTTATGACACTCCATATATTGCTGAATCCCCAAATTCATTCACTACTGGCAATGTTAGAAGGCAGTGGTGTCAAACTTGTGGCCCTCTAAGTGTTTTGGATTTCAGCTTCTAGATTTCCTGGCCACTGAACAAACTGGTTAGGGCTTCTGGGAGTTGGAGTCCCAAACATCTGGTGGGCCACAAGTTTGACAGCTCTGATATAAGAGATAATGGGAGTTGCAAGTCAACAACATGTCCTCTACTCCTATTCCAACCAAAAACATAGTTCTGTAATATTGTTGAACCTATAACTGAAACAGATTTCAAACCAGTTCCATTAAATCAATAAAATAAAACAAGAGCACACAGATGGCCAACAGCTGATTGAATTAGAAACCAGGTGAAATTATGGTTTGCATATGAGCTGGACCAAGGCTCTAGGGAGAAATCCTGGTCTCAATTCTGAAGGAATGGAAAAGGGGCTCACGTTTTTCATTCACATTCATTTTCACTACTATCAATACCACAGTAGCAGTAGAAGTCCCCCAGAGACCATTTCTCTTTCCCCTTCAGAATGACCTTATAAATGAACATCACCCTCTCAAAGTAACTTAATAATAATTCTAAATCATCATGGAAGGTAATTTCTTTTGCATTTTGTGCGACAAAATTGGGCAGTGTAAAACAGCTCAATTGTTTAACAAACGGGAAGCATATTGAAAAACATAAGCCTGGCATGATAAAACTAAAACTTTTGGCTGTTTTTGTTGCTGTAGCATTGTTGCTTTAGTAATGGCTAGAAAGATTCTGGCCATCGCTAGGTGTCTTTATGAATATTAGTCGAGGAATCCATGTGTCTTGGAGAGGGAAGAGACTATTTAACGTTTTAAAAAATTGGGGACATGAGACCAACACTATATCCTGGAGGAAGCACACACAGTCTCCAGACTTTCCCAAGTAATCCACCCAGTATTATTCACTAGCCGTCCCCTGTCACACATTGCTGTGGCCCACATGGGGGTTCTGTGTGGGAGGTTTGGCCCAATTCTATCGTTGGTGGGGTTCAGAATGCTCTGTGATTGTAGGTGAACTATAAATCCCAGCAACTACAACTCCCAAATGTCAAGATTCTGTTTTCCCCAAACTCCACCAGTGTTCACATTTGGGCATATTGAGTATTCGTGTAGAGTTTGGTCCAGATCCATCATTGTGAGTCCACAGTGTTCCCTGGATGTAGGTGAACTACAACTCCAAAACCAAAGGATACTGCCTACTAAACCCTTCCAGTATTTCTGTTGGTCATGGGAGTTCTGTGTGCCAAGTTTGGTTCAATTCCATCGTTGGTGGGGTTCAGAATGCTCTTTGATTGTAGGTGAACTATAAATCCCAGCAACTACAACTCCCAAATGACAAAACCATTTTTTGAGTGAAGGACATACATTGGGTTATTAGGTGTCTTGTGTCCAAATTTGGTGTGAATACAACCGGTGGTTTTTGAGTTCTGTTAATCCCACAAACGAACATTACATTTTTATTTATATAGATTCTGTAAACATTCCCCAAATTGTTCCTTTTTCTTTCATCATTTATCTTTATGACACCATTATTTGCTCTCAGATTTGCAGCATTAATAAATACTTACTTAATTTTACCTGGACCCTGGCCATATCCTTTGGCTTCTAGTTTTCTATAAAAATTGCGGAGCTTGGCTTCAAAATCTCTCCTGTATGGAGAGGGTGCTCTTGCACTGGCACGTTGCAGGCCTGATAGAGGAAAATACAGAAGGCTGAAGTGACTTTGATAATTTCATACAGTGTTTTAACTAACACTTGTAAAAAAAATCCAACACTGCATCAGAATAATCAAATATTGTTTGGTTTAACTGTTGCATTTATACACAATCCATACTTCATTGCTTTTGCAGTATAAAGGGAAATTATCTGGCACTTCCTGGATTGGGGGATCTTACTTATGATTTGAGACAAAGAGATGATTGTTAGAGCTTGCAAGCCATAACATTGGTTTCACCTCAATTCCATGCACCAAATGAACCAAAACCAACAATGAACTTTTAAAAAGTCAGAACAAATGTTCAGGATGATAGACAATTTGAGCCAAACTTGAGCCATAATAAGGATGAGCCATAATAGGGATGCAACAGAAAGAAACCTAGATTTTTGTGCAGAAGACAACAATTCTGTGTAGAAAATGTAGTTTTCTATGAGGGAAAACTCCTGGAATTTGTCATGTGCAAAAGTCCCCAGACTGCCAAGACTCTCCATGTGGGTAGATTCTCCTACTTGGTAATTCCCAATACCTGAGCCTTTCCCAAATCCTTTATGACCATTAATTTAATATTTTAGCACATTATTTCTATTGCTACTTCATAATAATTCATTCTAGTGCAAAAATATAATGCAAAGATCTAGCAGAGAATTGAATTCCTTGACAGATGTCTTCCAGAGGACGTCTTGATAGTGGATGGAAAAACAAAGCACCGGAGAAGGTTCATTTTCAGATAAAGAATTGCAAGCCAAATCATTTTGGAAACTAGAAACAATTAAGCCCTGTGAATGCAAAGCCAAATTTGTTTTAAAAGATTTTTTGGTGCTTTACAAAGGGAGGCATTTTGAGCCCAACAAAATCTGGCTATAAATCCTTAATTTCTAGTGTTTTACCTGGAGAGTTCTGAGGTGATGAACAAGGTGAACAGCGAGGGGAAAAGCTGTAGCCGGGATGGAAAGCTGCTTGAAGGGGTATGTAGGACATAACATCTTCTTCAAAAAGGCTGGTATAGAGAGAAATAGGAAACACTGTTCAATGTAATTTTGAGGCACAATAATGAATTGCCAATGCCTATCAAATATGCCTTGAGCAGGATATACATGCACATTTTATTGTCCCTCCAATCTGAGTATTTATGCCATCTCCAAAGAGAAATAGGGATAATGGCTTCAGCAAGAAAGACCACAAGTTATGGTGTCTTCCATAGCCTAGTCCGCTTTCCACTTGGTCAGAGCCCTCTCCTCCCTGCATTACCAAAGAGCTGGTTTACGTTTCCCATTTCCTGTCATTTCCTGAGTGTTAGACATGAGCAGGTTCCACGCTGCTTCTCAGCTGTACAGGAATATTGGACAATAGGAATCTCTATATATCATGAAAAGTCAATTACTAGATACCATTATGACTTTAATTGAACACACAGTACAGTTACAATTTTTGATACATGTTTTCATTTCATATTATTATTAATTATTATTAACTTTATTTGTACCCCACTAGCATCTCCCGAAGGACTCGATGCGGCTTACAAAGGCCAAGGCCTCAAACACAACATAACATATGAAGACCAATATTCTAAAGTGCATATTCACATTCTGCTCTAATTTCAGAAATTCTTGTTTCTCTCTTTAGTAGGAACTCAATAGTTACAGTACAGTATTAATTTTATATCCTATTAACTGTACTTGATAAATGCCTAGAGGTTCTTCACATTTAAGGGGGTAGTTGACTACCCTGATGCAGTGTTCCCAACCTTTGGGTCTCCAGGCGTTTTGGACTTCAGCTCTCAGAAATCCCAGCCAGCTTACCTGTTCCGTCTTCCAGGAACATGGTTTGCATTGCCTTTTAGTTGCATGGGATAGCATTCTTTTGCATTTCCCCAGGGTTGCTACAGTCTCAGCTGCACCCTGAAAATTAATATCAACAGAGGCTGGAAAGCCAGCCTACAGGCCTTTTGCAGCTATTGGTTTTGAAAAGTATCTCTTTGGGTCTAAGGACCGCCCTTTTTCCTGGGGATGAGTTCTCCATTTTGGAATCTCCCCTGCCTCCTTCAGTTTAGAAAAAAAAAAGCCTGAGATGTGCTGTTAGGTCAAGCTAAGGCAGCTCTGACTAGCCATTGTAATTACAATTGAGAAACTGAGATAGATAGAATAGCAATTGAGAAATTGAGATAGATAGAATAGGAATTGAGATATTGAGTTAGTTAGATAGAGAAGCTTGTTGAGAAACATATTGAGATAGATAGAGACTTCATTACTTCATCTCCAAAGCTAACCTTGAGCTTAGATAGGGGAAGACCTGTTCTTTCTAACCATAGCGGCTCAGGGTTAGGGTAGAGTGTCCCAGAATTTCCCATTGGGGGAAGTTAACTTGGCAGCTGGAGGAAAAGGAAAGGAAAGAACACTACATGGTTTCACAAATTGACTTTTATTTGTAACTTCAACAAGCTGTGCTAAGTCTGCCAAAGACTTTGAGAAATAGATATTCTGTTTGATGTTCAAAACCTGGACTGGCCTCCGTTGCTGAAAATCTTGAGCTTCGAAGAAAGACACCAGCGGTTCACCCAGATAAAGAGAGAAGCACATCTTAGTTTTAATTTTATAGTGTCTGGGTGTGACGGCACATTGCCAGCTGTGAGGAACTGTGGGAGCTGAAGTCCAAAACACCTGGAGGCCCAAAGGTTGGAAACCACTGTAAGAGTATGGCCCGAGTAACAATTTTTGGAAGGAAGGGCTCAGGAATGGGATAAACATCATCATAAATTCTATTACCTCAATAATATTACTAAATCTGCATCACAGGACAATTTTTCAAGACCATGTGTACCCTCTGTCCGGATATAGTGAATTTTCTCCCTAGAAAATGAAAAATACAGAAAAAGTTGCAGTATTGATATAGAAAATTATACATATACATGCATTGAAGATAATTTTCTATTTTAACAAGTAGAGGAAGGAACAAGGGGATTGACAATCCTGGGCTTGATCATGGGAATCAAAGTAGTTGGTACTTTAGGGGGAAGTGATCACGCAAAGCTAGAATTTGTAGTTGTGACAGGGAAATTAAGAGTATAGTCAAACACAGACATTGCATTTTAGGAAATCTGGTTTTTACAAATTGAGGAATTTAGTGGATGGAATCACACAACTGGATGTGCACTGTTTACAAAATATTTTGATAAGATCTTTCATTTTCAATCAGCTATTTTCGATTCATAAATAAATCTAGGTAGTAATATGTGTCCCTCTACATGCAAAGCTACCACTGACTGATGGGCTCTGCCATTTCCTTTGCAGCAGATGTATTAAGTAATTTAGCAACAGGATGCAGTACCTGAGTGCGTGATTTCTTGCCAGACTCGGCTGACGCTCCTGCAGCATTTCAAAAATGTTGGGCTGGCGTAGAAATGCAACGATTTTGTCATTATATGCTGTAACACAGGGGTGAATGGGGGAAACAAACAAGTTTTAGCCCAAGATAATTTTTCAGTTTTACTATTTATCTTTTGTTTTATTGGATTTTAATATTTTCAAACTGCAAGCCACCTTGAAAGTCTTGGCAGAACTATAAGTACATAAATGTAGTCTAACAAGCAAGGAGGAAAGCTATAAATATGTTGTAATGACCAGGATTCCTCTCAGCAGGATATTGTACAGAATGATATGTTATACACTGTGCACTGTAATACTATGGTCATTTGCTCTGTGTTGTATGGAATAAGCAAGGATTCTGGAGAACCGTGGCTCACTTTGAACACTATCTGTGCCACTGAATACAGCCCACTTAATCCACACAACCCCCACACTTCCATTTTGTTTTTCCAGCAGCTAAATAAAGTAGGAAACATAATTTAGTATTTCATTTCATCCTGACATGTTGTTCCTTTTAAGCCAGGATCATAAACTAGGAATTTTCTCAACTTAAATATCATGGCTTGTTCGGATTTATTTATACAAGACTTGATCCTATGTACATGCTAAACAAACTATTTCTAGCATGTACAACTGTTCGCACTAACAGGAGGTGTTAAGCAGGAGAGCTGTGTAAACAAGCATGCTACTTTTACAGCCAAAATACTGACTTATCCTTTGGAATAAATGCAGCCATTCTCTTATACACTCAAGGAATAAGTAGCAGAATATCCTAAACATCTATACTTCTTTCTGTGCAAATCATTTTGTGCATCTTATTTCCTGGCATTAAATAAAGGGACTTCTTCCTCTTCAGTCTATGGTTATCTGACAGGTAAAGCATAGAGATAACTGCTTAATATTGTTTATAATGAGTAACACCTAGCATCCAAATTTTGGACAGAAATACACGAAGAAGTACAGAAGATTTTAAAAATAAAGTTCACAAAAAAAAACAAAAAAACGGGAGTACTATTTACTTGGGTTTACAGATTTAGACCTACAACTAAATGAACAAGAAGATAAGCTTTTTAAATTTATCACAACTGCCGGCAGAATTGTCTTTGCAAGAGAATGGAAGCAAGAATTAAATCCACCTAAAGAAGAGTGGATAGGAAAAATTAGGGAAATTATGGACATGGATGAATTGACTTTTTTGTTGAAAAATATATATGTTAATATGTTAAAAAGAACAAATTGGGACACCCTCCACAGCTACCTCGAGAAATTGCGAAAATAGAAGACATGATAGACATTTAATTTTTAAGGGAATATTTTTTAATAATAAAAAGACATTAACCAAGAAGATGGAATGGAAGTCAATTTTCTTTTTTATCTTTTTCTTTTTGTACCTTTTTGGTTTTTTTATTATTATTATTTTCATTTTTCACTTTTTTTCTTATATACTTCTATCTTTTTCTCTCTTTCTTGTTATTGTTCTCACTCTTTCGTTGTATTATGCAAAATCTAATAAAATTCTTTAAAAAAATGAGTAACACCTAACTCCAATAATGAGGATGCAAGAAATCTATTGCCCCATCTCCACTGCCATATAATGCACTTTCAGAAGGCAGCTTAACTGTATTGAACTGGACTATATAAGTGTACATTGCAATATAGTCTACTTCACTGCAGCTAAACTGCATTCTTGAATGCATCATTTGGCAGTGGAAATAATAATAATAAAACTTTATTTATATACCACTCTCTGAGGGGGACTCAGGGCGGTTTCCAAGTAACATCGCCGAAACATACAAAGTAAACAGCATAACATAAAATTAGCAAAACAACATAAGCATAAAATTATCACAATAACACATGTATATTAAAAATAATCCTGGTGATGGGGCCTATTATTTCAAAATTCTCACGGTGCGGAAGCATTTTGATAGATTTTTTTCTTTCAAAAAAAGCATCACAAATCTAATAAGTAAAAAAACCTGCTAATGCAAAAAAATCATTTTTATAATACTGTAACAAAAAGCAACAAAGAATTGTTGTATAAACATTATAACTGATTATGGAAATTGACTGTTTTGGGTTTTTTTTTTAACTCTCCAAGCTCTGCCTGTGGGAAAGATTCCTCTTATGTTATTTTGCCCTTATTCCAACCAGTAACTTCCAGCTTTTTGTTTTCTTACTTTCTTCAAGGTGAGCCATATTCCCTTGTTGAAAGCAGTGGTTAAGGACAAGATTAGTGAAGGAAGAGGGCTATGCTTCTTTAACATTCAAATATACCTGCCCCCTTTCGACTTTAATACTCAAAGAGAATTTTAAAACCCACTCGGTAGAGTCAAGTCTATATAACGCAACAGTTCATTTGTTTAAAGATAACATTTTTATCCCACTACTTCATATTTTTATATTATATTATATAATCCTATTTTTTACATTGCATTTTGCTTTATGTTGAAATGTTTATAGCTTTATTATTGTTTATTTCAATGTGTTATGAGCCATCATGCAAAACACAAACCTGAAAGGACTATAAAGAATTACACAGACAACGAAATACAGTTAAACTGAGTACCAGAGCTGAATGAAATATTCAGCCACCTATCCAGACCTATGAACTAGGTTTCTGCAATTTGGCCAAAGGGGATACTGTTTTGGGGTCCATTTTTGGTTAGCCCCTAATTCTGTTTACCAGGAAGTTACTTGAATTGGGAGGAGCGTTGCCGTTTTCATTCAGCAAAGATTTGGCCCATTGGCTACAATGGGAAATTTTAAATGCTCAAACCTCACTCATTTTAAGGCCTATCTGCATGAAATCTACCTCAGTTTTAGACCCCATGCACAACTGCAGGTCTGCCAAGTTTCCAAAGAATTCACCAAATCTACTGATTTTTTTAGAATTATTTTAAGTTTTTACCATAACATTCTTAAAAATAAGACAAACCGCAAGAGACGGTTCTGGGAATTGTAGTCACTGGCTGTGCCCATTTACAGCCAATTAGAGTATGGACACAACCAGGCCTTTTATTGGCTGAGAAACAGAGAGAGAAAAACTTCAACTCTCCTCGTGCTCCGAAAGAAACTCAGAGAGTGTTGGAAAAGCGAGTTACCAGTAGGGCCCTCTCTGGAGGAGGAGCCTAGGGAACTTTTCTGAAAGAAATGTACACTTCGCTGCTGGGGAGGGAGAAAAGCTGCTGCAGATAATAATATAGGTAAACACAAGGAATTATGGCAAGAAATGTTTGTAGAATTTATCATGTAAACTCACTGAGAGGTTAACTGAAATACATACCCAGAGGCAAAGACTCATGATGGTGCTGATTTCGAATTGCTGTTACCAGGCTGTTTCCTGGTCTGGTCAACAGAGAAACACCTCTGTTGCGAGATACTTCTGATGCCTAGAAAGAAAAAGAACCATATGTGAGAAGGTTCTTAGTAATAATAATAAAAAGCTGATTGGTTTTTTTTTTTAAAAAAAAAACACCAATATTTACTGCCTGGTTGGCAGAGCTGGAGGAAGAACAGTGATCAGTATTAAAACAGGACTTGAACATTTTAACAAGTACTTAAAATAATTTGGGTAAGGGACTATTTCAGGGTTCCTAGCTAGATTAGAAACAGGGACTAGACATACAGTTTCTCTCCAATAGATGGGACTGTGTGCATGGGAGCTGTAATCTTATCAGAGTGCCTTTCTGGAGGGAAACATGTGTAAATTAGATGTATAAATTCCACTCCATTCTTCTTCTCAAATATCTGATCTACATGTACGAGGACTATTTTTAAGTAAGGTCCGTTTTGTTGTAGACACAAGTAGTTCGCGCGCATACCGCAACGAGCGCGTGCGTCATGTACCGGCATGCCTCGGGAACAACTGTGCTCAGTTTCCGCTCTGTAGCTAACCTACACGGATCTGTTCTGTGCTTTAAAAATGTTTAAGACTATGAACTCACTCTCCACATGTGAGGTTCGCTCAGTGATACGGTTTTTGTCAGCAAGGAACCTGCCTGCTGCAGAAATTCATCGACAGATTTGTAAAGTGTACGGTGATACTGTTATGACTGAAAGCAAAGTGCGTAAGTGGGAATGACAATTCAAAGATGGCTGTGACAACGTCCATGATGAGGACCGCTCCGGTCGCCCTTCTTTGATTACAGACGATTTGGTGGCTTTTGGTGGGTATTTATGAAGAGGGTATTTTAAAATTGGTTCAGAGGTATGATAAGTGTTTGAACAAACTTGGCAACTATGTCGAAAAATAGAGTAAAGTATGTACTTTCTGAAAATAAATTTACTTTTTTGAAATAAACTTTCGTTGTGTACTTATGTTCAAACGGACCTTACTTAAAAAAATACCCCTCGTAATTATTTCTGAAAGAAATTCCAGTTTGCAGTCTGTGCAATGCACAATTTGTTCAGTAGTGTAATAAATTGGGAGGAGTTAATTTAAAAATGGCATTTTTGTAGATTATTTGAGTATTACTCCAATAAGAAAATACATGTATTCTACAAATTAGTCTTGAACCCAAGGCTTCAGGCAAATGCCAATATAATTTAAATAGTATAACCAAGCAAGTAGCACATAGAAAGCTTTTATTAATTGGTTACAAATTAGAAGAAAATTCAGCAGTTAAATGTGATTTACAAGTTGCCTCTGAAAAGAACATATACGTAGTGCATAGGTAATGAGGAGGCAACCAATATACGCATACACGTGTTAAACAAGAAATAGCATGACTAATGAGAAGTGTTAATTAAGTGTTGCCTAGTAATGGAAAATATAAACCTCTGATGTACTTTAAGCTAAGCAAATAAAATAAAATAAAATAAGGCCTTTTTGACTCCTTGACTTTTTTATTTTTTGAGTGTAATTTGAGTAGTACAGGAATAATTCTTGGTGTGTTTGGATAGTTTTGCAGTAACAATCAAGTCTCAAGTACGAGCAACAGACTAATATGTAAAATTTTATGATAAGATGACAGAACAAATTCAAAACACAGAGGAGCTAGCACTTGAGAGTAACAATGGTTTCAAGAATGAAGGCTCGGGCCTCCAAACCTCTCTCAGCTTTAGCCCTTACTCCACAGGGGAAACAATAAGAAGTGAATTTCTTTTTTTCTGAAATAATTTTGATTTGAACATAGAAAAGAAAGGAAAAATACAAACTTACAAAAAAGGAAAGACAAAAGGACAAAATTAAGAGTATAAAAAACCAAAGCAAAAACCACCACCATAAAAAAACCCCCAAAAATGATATTTTATTATGTATAACACTAAACAACAACAGCTAACACATCTTTATATACAACATATCACCTAAATACATTCTAAACACATCAACTAAAACTAATCTATAAGCCTCATACTAATTACTTGCTCCCTTGTTCATTCAACAAGCTAAAACCTGGATAATTGTATAATTTGTGCACTGGCAATGATAGCCCTACTGGTAGCCAATTCCATATAAAACCCAAAGCAATGTGTTGTGGACAGTTTAACCTTTACATAAACTGCCCAGAGATAAACAGATACAAATCTACTTTAGTCATTTAGAACTTGGTGTAATGTATTCCAGTTCCCACTTTTGTCACACCTGTTTTCAGTATAATCCATACAGATGTCACAAATGATATCTACTAATATGGTAAAAGGTTTAAAGTAAAGGGGGTTCCATTCATAGTGAGGACCATGTGCTCTCACGCTGTGTGCCGAATAAAATATGGCAGTTAGTCACTGCATTCTTCACTATCATCCCACTTTGTCCACATTACAAAGCAGACATAGTACCAGGTTTCAAGTTGTTCAAGTAGCATTGCTGGCCAAAGAGGAGTGCATACTGAGTGCATAAGACTGGAAAAATCACATGTGGAGACAATAGACCTTGCAATCATCCACTTCCTCCAGATTATTAAGTATCTAAAATATATAGGAACAAGTTACTCTGTCATGAATATAACCGTTTTATTATTTTTTCTAAACATATGATTGAAAATGATTTTGTATTATTTTATCTCCTTTAATTGATTTAAAAATTGTACTGTGAATATTTTAATTGCTTTGGAAGCTACTTTGGTTCCCACTGTAAGAGAAAGGTGGCATACAGGTGCAACAGACAAATAAACAATGCACCATTTATTCAGTTACTTTACTCAATTAAGTCGAGCAGGAAAACATACCTCTCCAGCACTGTAACTACGGAGACGCTGCAGGTGCTGTCTGTGAGTCAAATGATTGGGTAGGCGACCATTTTGAAGTGGTATCCTGGGATCAATGAAGGTGGTAGCACGACTGTTGTGGTCAACAAAGAAGGACTGAAACAAAATGAAAGTACAAATAATAATCACGTGGAGAAAATGGCCAGAATGAAAATTATGACTAACAAGATTCCAGATTTTGTGTGTGTGTGTGTGTAAGGAATGACTTGAAAAACTGCCAAGTTGCTTGCTTCTGGCGTGAGAGAATTGGCTGTCTGCAAGGACATTGCTCAGGGGACACCCAGAAGTTTTACCATCCTGTGGGAGACTTCTCTCGTGTCCCTGCATGAGAAGCTGGAGCTGACAGACAGGAGCTCACCAGGTTCGAACCGCCAACCTTTCAGTCTGCAGTCCTGCTGGCCCAAGGGTTTAACCCACTGCACCACTGGGGACTTCAGGATTCCAGATGACCCTGTAAGACTGCAAATTAGTCTGTGTAGGAGCTCAGCTGACTGGGGTTGTCACCCTGCCTCAAGAAGAGGATGATGGTTATGTTCAATCTCCTTCAGAACATGACCATTCAGAGTTTTCCATGTTGGATTTTAATATAGATTCTCAGGGGCCTGTGAATGAAAGAGAGGGCACAGAACAAACTGCAGCGCAAGGGGAGTTAGAAGATTCTGGGATTGTTAGTTCTTAAGATAGAATGGCTTCCAGACAGTCTGAAGAGAACCAGCTTGTGTTGATAGATAAGGAAAGTGAAAGGAATATGTTAATGAGCAACCGGGAGGAATCAACAACCTTTGATAGAAGGGGCCAAGTCTGTCAAGATTGCCACCTGCAAGGGGGAGTCAGAAGGTCTGTCAGGGTAAGGGAAAAGAGGAATTTACAGGAGAGTTCTCAAGGGAATTGGAATGCATTTTGTGTAGGTCTTTTTGAATAAATATAGGGCTTTTACAGCATTGCCTTCAGTGAGTGTAACGTCAGTTACTGGTCAAGTCTTGTATATATGCCATGTCAAGATTCATGGAAATCTCTGCGCAAGACTAATGTTTAAGTTGCTGTGTAATTCTTCTGTGGATTTTGGATCTGTACAACCTTGCTCCTTGGCTTTTCAAGAGACTTTGGACATTTTCCCCTGTGGGTTTTAAGGACTATGCATTCGTGGATTTGGCTGTGGGTTTAAGAATAGTCTCCATTCTCTTTTATGGATTATATTTTCCTTACCTGCCAGTTTGGATTGTTTTTTAGACTTAATCTTTTACTTGCCCTTTTCACCTTTTTAAATATTGCTTGCAATTATTCAATAAACTGTTTATTTGCTAAAGAACTCTGGAGTTTTTGTGGGTTCAAAGTGTGCTTCCAGCCTTGGTGTGTGACAGCCTGGGTCTTGCATTTGAATAAAATGTTATACCAGACAAGAAATCTTCATTTGTCCCCACATCAGAATTCTTGGCCAATGTCATAAAATAAATCAGATAAATGTATTATTTTTATTTACTTCTTGTACCTTGCCTTGCTGGTCAGTTTTGATCTCCCAGCCCCGTGGAAGTTCCAGCCGCGTGTCAGCAAACATGTTGATGAAATTTACCAGGTCCCTGTTGTGCTGATACCGCTCAAAATTCCGAGCATCTCTGCGGATCTTCAGAATCATATGCTTCAAGCAGGTGCTGTTGGTGAAAACTCGATAGGCACTCTGGATAAAAACATAGGGGGGGGGGGGGAACCAAAGTTCGCATAATTGCAAATGCCAGTCGGTTACATTGCTTTTTGTGGAACAGAAATAAATTATATAAATTTTAAATCTGTTTCTTTAAATTTTCTTGTTTTTAAACTGGTCTCATCCCATGAATGAGAGATCTCCAAAGGCTTCAGTCCTCAACTGCGCTACTCATGTCTTCCCAATTCAACAAAATCATTTAAAATAGTGATCATATAATTGACCAGAGCAGTGAGCTACAAGAGTTTATGCAATGGTATGCTTCCTCTCTAGCTAAGGTTTCAAACAGGTATGATGTTAAATGTGTGCTTGCATTCATTTTGTAACTCCAATCCTGCCACTAACAACAGCCTCTACAAGTGGATTGAAACATACAGGAAAGGTAAATCACCCCCAAATTGCTTTTAGCCCCAGGAGG
Organism: Anolis sagrei; assembly: GCF_037176765.1. Taxonomy (NCBI): domain Eukaryota; kingdom Metazoa; phylum Chordata; class Lepidosauria; order Squamata; family Anolidae; genus Anolis; species Anolis sagrei. The sequence continues at coordinate 66,525,949 of NC_090026.1, forward strand.
GAAGTTTTAGTTGGTACCAGTCCAAAATGCTTTCTGCTTTGGCAGTAAAGAAGAATATAAATGGAATAAAATAATAATGACAAAATTACTTTCAGAAAAGCAATTAAATGAAAATAGTTGTGCCCTGCTGCACCATGGAGTTTCCTCCAGTTTGTTTATCAGCTTCTCGCCTGATTCGCTTTGGCATTCACAGAAGCAAAGATTTGGGGGATTTTGGAAGCAAGTTAGTCCAGCCCATTGCTTAATGTGTGATTTCTAGTTTGGAACGAAACTACAGCACCTCAAAAGGTTGACAATGCAAAACTATAGTCTTTGCAGTCTCCAAATTATTCACTGGATTTGAATTAGGGCAATTCTACAGACAATATAATTAAGTTCGAAGCTGGCTCCAGAGTAGGTGTTCTGTTGTGCGCTGGGCCTGTAAAGAATTGTCTTTAGAACAAGACGTGCAACCTTTGCCCAGCGGGAAGCCAGGGGGCCCAAGGAGAAGTTCTCAGAGGTTTTCCACCACAAATGACCTTTAGATGGCTTGTGAAGTATAACAAAGTCTTTTATTAATGATCAATCAAACAGAAACTTCTCTTGTCTTCAATAAAGCTAAACAAATGCTTCCAAGCTTTATGCAACTGGTGATTTCCTAATCTTGCCCACGAAGGACAGGCAACTATCTTCAATAACTTCTTCTTTACTTTAAATGGAAAATCCCCTTTTTAACTTCTCCCAGGCTGATTGTAATCTAACCCTTACTGATGTGGGCTCCGCTACCGGGTCGAACTGCTTCTCAAACACCGAGTGGACCTACCAGTAAAGGCTTAGATGTTCTCCAGCTGGAGTTCTTTGGTCTTTAGGGCTGTTTCCCTGGAAATCTTTGGAGACTCTTAAGACTGTTCTCCCCCGGAAGGTCTTGATGCTCTTAAAACTGTTTCCTCCCGGAAAGTCTTAAGGGTTGAAGCTTTTGTACAGGGGAAGCTTGCACACGTCCTGTACATTAGTTTTCCTTCCTGAGACTAACTAAAAATGGCTCCTTTCCCTTCCCAATTGCCCTGAGCAAGGGGCGGAAGCAAACTTAACAATGATGGACAGGTGACTTGCCCTATGACTGCAACCAAAGGAAGCCACCTATCTGCAGAGTCCCTGAAACCTAGGACTGCAAGCAAACATTTAATACAAAGCAAATAAAGTTGGAGCTCCTGGTACAGCCGTACCAGAACAGTAGGGCAACCACAAAATGCACACCCCCAATGCATGCTGTAGCACAGATTAAGCCAGAAACAGCATGTTAAAAAGACTCATTGGAAAATCCAAAATATAATGCTCTGCAGCCGATCAGGGATGGAAAATGTGAAAAAACGTGAAGCACTTGTCAGGATACTTTTAGGGCTGATGCACTTTAAAAACACTGAAACACAGCAGGCTAGAAGGTTAACCATGTTAAGGGGAAAAATCACACATTTTCTGGTGGCCGTCTCCATGTAATAACTTTAACTCTATCTACAGCCTATATCCCAATCCATAATTTTGACCCCAAAATATGTCCTCAAATCTGAGGTTGACATACATGAATATTTACAGTAAATCTATCCAGTCAATATTAGCTACTAGATTGCATAATGTTGTTTCCTCATGCTTGCAGGTCCCATGCCAGTGTGACAACTTTTAAAGGAATAACCATGTGGTTCTGGTGAATGAAGTATTTTCTTCCAAATTGCCACCCTGTGGTACTGGTGTGAAAATGGAATCGCAACATCTGTGTAATACTTTTAGTTTATTTGTATAAGTAGTACAGGAGTGACAGAAGATTCGGATATATGGCAGAGTGCACTGCATTGCGCAAAAGTCCCAGATATGTGACCAATATACCTGTAACTAACTGAGCAATTAAAATGAAACATGATTAATACTATATTCTGGAAATATACAGGAAAGGACTTGCACAAATGGCCAGTTGCTCTTCAGTTTGGTCCTGTAGATGCTTGGAGTTGTGGAAATGTGTGGATTATTAATAAAAGCTGTGTTATTCCATGACTTAGCTGGCCATTTTAGTTGTCCTTTGCGAGCTTTAAAGAGACCCCAAATTTCACAGATTTTTTAAAAAGGAAATAAGGTATCTGCTTTTCGCTTCAGTTCCAGCTGCTGGGTAATATTTTCCATCTCAAATTTCATGACATAATTAATGGCTCTAAATTTTAATTGGAGTTTGTGGTTAAAATAGTATAGCTGGGGTAAGCCAATATTTATGTGGCATATTATTTTTACATAAGTCAAATTTGTATGACTGCCTTAACAGATGTTTCAGTAAGTCATTCTGGTTCCTTTACCAGAATACAGATTTCTTATTGTGAGAGAAAATGTGTTGCTCCGTTGTTATTTCACACCCCTTTGATGCAAAATCTACTCATTCAAGTGAAAATCCACAAAGGCCACAGAAAGTTATATTCAGATGAATCTCAGATATTGTTCTGAATTGTATCTGAATCCCTTGTCTATAGAAACATAGGACTTCAGGGACAAATAGGTATGCACCCTATGAGATATTTCAATATTCTGTTCTAAACTAGTTTGAAATCAGTTTTCAGAATTGTCTTTTTGTACTGCTTAGGCAATTATAAAACAAAACTATAAATCTGTCAAAGCAATGGGGAAGAAGATTTATATATACTTTCTTGACTCACTGATGAGCTAATTTTGATACTTTTAACTTCTGGGGAAATTTGGAAAATATCTACATTTTAGAAAGCAATTCATTTTCAAAAATCTTCCACTGATACTGCATATTGTTCTGAAACACGATCTGGGACATATGCTCACAAAATATTCTCCCTTATAGGACTAAGTCAGCTGTGCCATGTCAGCTCCTTCTTGGTAAGGCTTGAGTTTCCCATTTAGGAATTCTTTGAAAACCATATAAACACTCCAGCATCTGAAAGCCATTGTTCTGTGTCATTGGCTTCTAATTTGGGTTTAACAAAGTTTATGGTAAAATGTTCCAGTTCAGAGAAATGGGAAGTATACAGGATGCAAACAAGAAAAGTTCGTGTCACTCCTATCCCAAATATACTGCTGTTACCTTTCCAAAAATATGCACAACTGTACAAGTGTACTTAGGACTTCATGGCTGACGACCATGGGGCTATCACAAGTTATATCTGGGCCCACCCATCAGGCTGGATACACACTCGACCTGGTTTTTGTGGCGGACAGCAGATTGGTCAGAGTGGAAAAGCAAAACATCCTTCCATTGTCATGGTCTGACCATCATCTCATCAGCTTTAGACTTGCTGTGACCACTAACCTTCGCAGGGGTGGAGGATCAACTAAGATGGTCCGCCCCAGGAGACTGATAGATCCGGAAGGATTCCTGAGGAATCTTGGGGCTCTTCCTGCAATGGAGCCTGGCGACCCACACAATCTCTTTGATCATCTGGAGAGGCCCTACTTGCGATCCCACCTGCATCGCAGGCATGATTGTTGGGAACGAGAGAGAGGGCCTTTTTGGTGGTGGCCCCTCGACTCTGGAACTCCCTAAAGACATCAGGCATTCCCCAACTTTGCCAGTCTTTAGGAGGAGCTTGAAGATGTGGTTGTTCCAGTGTGCCTTCCCAGAATAATTATTCCATAGCACTTTGTCTTCCAAAGCACTTTACATTGTTTTAGGTCTGCTTGTATGTTTTCCACAAATGCCCCATCACTTTTTCGCCCATGTTCCAGCATTATTCTCAATTTTAATTCTACATTTGGCCTTCCCTTAGTTTTAATTGTGTGTTGTCTTATTGTTATGTTGCGTTATTTTATTGTCCATGTTTTATTTTAATTGCTTGTATTGTTGTTATTATTGCTTGTATTGTTGTCTTTGGGCTCAGCCTCATGTAAGCCGCACCGAGTCCCTTGGGAGATGGTAGAGGCGTACAAATAAAGCTTTATTATTATTATTATTATTATTAAATGGCAGGAATGGTTCAATACAGATAATTACACCATATCTTCTGAAATTTGCTGAAATTTTCACATAACATTAGCATTAAAAAGATACACCTAAACAGATAAAGACTTGGTATGAAGGCATGAGGAAAGAAAGAAAAAAACACTTCACATCTCTAATCAGAGGAAAGGGACCAGAGAAAATGACCAAATGCTTAAGGCCAGCAAACAAATAATAAGTGGTCACCATGCTAAAGGTTTTAATTAAGCCCAACTCGCAGAGTAAGAACTGAATTCCTACTTGCATGTTGCTGTCAAGGTCATCAATCAATAGGATGACTAAGGCTCAAGTACTTACATAGTTTGCATGTAGCACCGTGAAGAACTCAGGATTGGTGATGAATTTTACAGCAGGAGATTGTAGCAACAAAGTAATCTTCTGAGAATTCACAGGTGAAACTGGCACTTCTCTTCTAAGCTCTGTAAATAAAATGGTCTTCATGTAAAATAAAGCAAAGGACAACTTGCATTGCAATTTGAATTGTTGCTCTTCTATTCTTGTACTCTTAGCTAGCAGCACAAGTTCTTCCTAATTTCAAAACAGTTACTGAAAAGACTTCTTAGGCAGCATCTACATGTGCCAAAAAGGGCAATGTTGATCTGGGGTGAGATATTCCAGATCAGTGTGAGATGCTGTAAATAGAAAAATAGAATAGTAAAAAGTAGGAATAAATGTGTGTGTGTGTGCATGCGTACAAAGAAAAAATATGAACATTTGTATCTTTTAACAAAAAATATAGAAAATGTGAAAAAGAACATGAGAAATTGTCTCAATGAAGAAAACACAGAAGGATGAAAAAATACATTTCCATAATTAATTTAAATAGATTCACTATGGATAAGGGGTTGCCAAGAAAGGGGTACGTATATCCACATGTGGTGGCAATGCAAATATGTACAGAGTTTCTGGGGAAAAGTTATAGTAGAAATAGAAAGTATTATGAAGAAAAAAATTAATAGAAATCCAGCGACTATACTGTTATCTATTTACAATACAGATGAATGGAAGGAAAATGAAAAGAATCTGATAACAATGTTGTTAACGGCTGCAAGGCTACTAATAGCAAAATATTGGAAAGGAGAGGTGGAAATTAAGATAGAAGAATGGTACAAGGAAATTTGGAAATTAGCAATAAATGACAAATTAACATGCAATTTAAAGGTTAAAAAAGGCCTAAGGAAGGATAATGATTTTGAAAATATATGGAAAATATTTATTGAGGAAACATTAAGGAAAGAAGATGGGAACCAACCCCCACCAGAAGAAATGAGGTTCTGGTGGGAGTATAAAGAAAAGAAGAACTCCGGAGATGGGGAGCACAAGGGGTAGCACAACTGGGAAAAGGGAAAAAAGTAATTATATGAATTATAGAGATTGTTTTTGTAATGAAGGAAATATAAATGTAATAAAATTATTAGGTGTTTAGAAAAAAAAGAGGAGAACAAGTTGAATCGCTATAAAGAATCTGGCTTAAAGAAACGAATGAAGTAGTTTTTGTTAAGACTTATACATCTTTATTTCCTACTTTTCTTTGACTATATTGTTCCACCTCTTTTTATGTATATAGCATTTCTTTTGTGGTTAATAATTTTTTAAAAAAAATAGTCACAAATGATTGCCATGTTTCTGTGAAATAAGAGTAACCAAATAATCAATTGCTACATTGAATGCAATCCAAATATTTTCCAATATCTTTTAGATATTTTATATATATATTTAAAAACCATACACAATGAAATTTACCACACTAGGGAGTGAGATTCTAGAGTAGTTTCCCTGAGGTGCTATTTTTCAGCATGCCAACCAACAATTCAGTCTTTACTCTATACACCCACAAGTCTCTTTTCAATATGCTACTGTCCAACACACATATGCATCATACATTTGCAAGTGAATGTGCACACACACTTATTTGCTTTCAGGGAAATATATAGCAGCACAGCTGCATGAACTGAGTGGCCTGTTGACAACAAATCATGGTATTTAGTGCAGCCGCTGGAGTTTTCCCCAAAACTCTCCACTGTTAAAAATAATCACATGAAAATGAAGAGGTAGCTATGAAATTCTTTTATTAAACAAGTCCTCCTCCACTATGTATGGATACATCTATCTATCTATCTATCTATCTATCTATCCATCCATCCATCCATCCATCCATCCATCTATCTATCTGCAGAAAGATAGATATATCCATACATGCTGGAAGAGGACTTGTTCAATAAAAGAATTTCACTGCTACCTCAAGACATGCACTCCAGCACAGCCACTTATTTCCCGCGTGACTGTGTGTATTTGAGGGGAGCGTTGAGGAAATATAGTAAAATTAACATCCATGTAGGTATTCTCCACAACTTCCTTTCAACATAGACATTACCATATTATCCACACCCATATGTGTATGCGTGTGTGTATGCACTACATCTCCCCCCAAAGAAAGAAGGAGACAAAGAGTGAGGGAAGGTTGGCCACAGAAACACGTGGCGGGTACAGCTAGTAAATAAATAAATAGTATATAATCTGTAATAAAAATCATCCAACCCTTTCCTCTGACATATAATTTTCAAAGTGCAGGGATTGCTTTTCTGTATAGAAATATTAATGCTCAGGATGCCTCCTCTCACCTCAGACTGTACCAGTCTGAAGTGGTATCTCCCTAACATAGCTACACTGTCTCAGCGAAAAATAAGGTCAAACTAGTAGAGCTTTTGGTGCTGATGCAGATTTTTTCCCCATGCTTCAGTCATTTACCTATCACTGCTGTAAAACACAAATCCTTGGGCCAAATGCGATATGCCATCGCAGTGAGTCACCTAAAATGTTTTACCTGAATTTGGTGGTGAAGGATCTGCCTCAGAATCACTGCCTCCTCCAGGAGGGATCCTCTCCACCCTATTGCTAACAACTGTTTCCTCCTCTGTCCTTTCTGTTGCAATAGTCCGTTGAATATTTTGGTACCTTGAAAAGACAGAGGGAAGAAAAAAGTGAGCAGAGTTATTTTAAGCATTGGAAATGTCAGTTTCGAAAATCAAGCTTATATTCCATTTCATGTACTTATTCTATAAACAGAATGAAATGTTCTTCTGTCTCAAAGGCACACACAAAATATAATGTTCATTGAAAACATTAAAAAAGCAAAAGGATAATTAATGAAAATAATTAATGAATGGGGCCAGCTGGGAAGCCTCAACCTGATGAAGGGGCTCAGGCAAGTTTATGTGTGCAATTTAACCTGCCATTTAATCTAATGAAGACTTCACTTTAGCCAGAAAAAGGTAAGCATTAGATTCAAGTAAACATGGTATGTATGTATGTTATCCATCTTTCTCCCAATGTTTCACAATGTACGTTGGAGCCCCTGGTGGCACAGTGGGATAAACCCCTGTGCCGGCAGGACTGAAGACCGATAGTTCGCAGGTTTGAATCCGGGGAGAGGCGGATGAGCTTCCTCTATCAGCTCCAGCTCCTCTTGTGGCGACATGAGAGAAGTCTCCCACAAGGATGATAAAAACATCAAATCATCTGGGCGTCCCCTGGGCAACATCCTTGCAGACGGCCAATTCTCTCACACCAGAAGCGACTTGCAGTTTCTCAAGTCGCTCCTGACACGACCAAAAAACAATGCACGTTAAAACAACATATATTTAAAATAAAGGGGAAAAGTTTAAAAAATCACATTAAGATAGTTTGAAAAGGCAGTTAGAATGTATCAGTGATAAAAGACAGTACACTTCCATTAAATATCTTTTGCAACAGATAAGTAACAGACAAAGGTCTATGTAAGTGGAAAGGTCTCTGCTGGCAGAAAGAGAATTTGGGGGGGGGGGGGCAATCTAGCTTTCTAAAGTTCACATTCAAAAATGTCTTACAGAATTTAAAATAGTAAAAATATGCTGAATGCTCTCTCCATTGGGATTTCCCTCCCAGTTGGGCTCTCTTCTAAATCCTCAAACTGTACAAATTTGGTAGGAATAGTATTATTCTTCTGCTACCCCACATTTTTCAGTGCTTTTAAAATGCCCTAGTTTCTCTCTCCTCCTCTCATTTCCCCACTTGCCCTCAATTTATTTTAGTTTAAAATACAAAAATGTAGTGGGACACCAGCAGGCAGTTTTTTAAAATCTGAAGTAAATCTGGATTTCCACAGCCTGCTTTTTAGGGCTGTGTAGATGTAGCCATAGTGACACCTTTTGCTTTCTAATGGTTCAGTGCAAACTTTGTTTCACAACATTATTACAAATATTGTATAAAATTACCTATATGTATACATTCCTTGATATTCTTCTGCAAGATGTTACTTTCTCTGGAGGATCTAACAAACTGAATTTTCCAGGTCCTCCAGGAGGACTCTATAGATCAGTGTTTCTCAACCTGGGGGTCAGGACCCCTGGGGGAGGTCGCGAAGGGGTGTCAGAGGGGTCGCCAAAGACCATCAGAAAACACAGTGTGTGGGAAGTTTGCCCAATTCTATCATTGGTGGGGTTCAGAACGCTCCTTGATTGTAGATGAACTATAAATCCCAGCAAGTACAACTCCCAAATGTCAAAGTCTATTTTCCCCAAACCCCATCAGTGTTCATATTTGGGCATATTGAGTATTTGTGCTAAGTTTGGTCCAGATCCATAATTGTTTGAGCCCACAGTGCTCTCTGGATTTAGGCGAACTACAACTCCCAAACTCAAGGTCAATGCCCACCAAAGCCTTCCAGTATTTTCTGTTGGTCATGGGAGTTCTCTGTGCCAACTTTGGTTCAATTCCATTGTTGTGGGGTTCAGAATGCTCTTTGTTTACATGTTAACCATAAATCCCAGCAACTACAACTCCCAAATGACAAAATCAATCCCCCCGCTAACCCCACCGGTATTCAAATTTGGGCATACCGGGTATTTGTGCCAAATTTTCTCCAGTGAATGAAAATACATCCTGCAGATCATTATTTACATGGCGATTCATCATGTTAGGGTTATGGTTGGGGGTCACCACAACATGAGGAACTGTATTATGGGGTTGCAGCATTAGGAAGGTTGAGAAGGTTGAGCTCCATGTTCTCGAATAGTTTGATGATTTGAATAAATTGTGAGTGGCTTTTTAAAAAGAGAGATATTTGTTATTTTTTAAAAGTAGAAGTGTAACAGAATCAAATAGAATTAGAAGAGAAAGTGTGAAAATTTTGTTTGACAGAAAGAGCTTTCTAATGTTATTCATTTCTACTATAACCAACCATTTATAGACAGAAAGGGAGAAAGTGCACATGCAGGAGAGGGCCAATGCAAGTAAGTAAACGCAATAAAATTAACTTTTAAAAAACCAACGGGAGCACAAGTGTTGTTATTCTACCTTTTCCTTTTATAAGAATCTATAAACATTTTTATTCAATTCACAGCAGGCTGAGTGAACAAACTTTCCATTCCATTTTATGACCCACTGATGCAACAGCAGAACAGAAAAAAAAGTATTTCATCTACTCAGAAGGTGACATACATAGGTTTTCTATTTATTTAGTTGGTAGAAAATCTCCTGCTGACAAATGATCCCTATGAACTGAAGCAATGAACGAAAAACGTGCTACTGTTTAGCCTCAATTATGTAGAATAATCTTCAAAAAATTCCTCAAAATCCCAGCATAACTAAATACAAAAGTCTTTATATAGATGTATTCGAGAAAGTCAATCTGTTTTCAAAGGATAACTGTGAAAGAGGTTATATTTCCAATTTTTTTAAATGACTGAGAATAATCACTTTCAAACTTTCTGTCCTCTGGGAATCTATTTTGTGTTGACTGATTTATCAAGAACGTCCAAGCACAGAGCAGTAGGCAAGGTATGGGAGATCCATTCTGGGGCACGCTTTGTGTGTTGGTTTGGATTTCACTCTTGCAATGATCTTGTAAGTCTGCTCACTGGAAAAGACAGTGAAAAACTACTTCAAGGAAGCTTTTCAAAGTGTCACTATTGGTTATCTAAATGACATATCCATTGTAAACCCCAAATTTCACTATAGTATGGAAAAGAAAAAGGAGGAAAGAGAAATGGCAGATATGGGACTGTCTCTGCTAAATCAAGATAGGTGAAAGGTATGGGCATGTTAATGAGGATCCAACAAGGAGAAAAGATGTTAAAACAAGCTTGAGCTATGGAACGCCCTTCCTAAGGAGATTAGATCGGCCTCCTCGCTCTTATCATTCCGGAAGAATCTTAAGACATGGCTATTTGAGCGGGCATTTGAAAATATGGAGTAACAGATATAATAATGGAATAACTATATGGCGGAACTAGACATTGTTTTAATTATTATCAATTGAAGTATGTTTCATTAGAATGTTTGATTTTATTGTTGCTGATGTTTTTTATATTGTATATTGTAATTGTGTCCCTGATGTCATTGAATTTCTGCCTCGTAAACCACCTCGAGTCACCGGAACGCTGAGAGGGGCGGTACAGAAATGTACTAAATAAATAAATAAATAAATAAATAAATAAAACATCAATTTGATGGCCTCAATCATTTATTCCAAGGACAAACTCAGAATACTTCTCTCTGGGCACATCTATACCAACCACTTAGTAATAGTAGCATCACCAGTGGTAGTTAATATTATACCAACCCACTTCCAGGCACAATTCAAAGTGTTGTTTTTGACTTACAAAGGCCTATACAGCTTTGATCCTTATCTGAAGGACTGTATCTCTTTCTCTGGATCTGTCAGGTACTCATGATCTTTTGGGGAGGGCCTTCTCTCTGCCCCACCACCTGCTCAAGCATGTTGGGTGGGAAACCTGAGAGGGCCTTTTCAGTGGCAGTTCCCAGACTGTGAAACTTCATCCTAAGAGAGACCAGGATGCCCCCAACCCTGCTGGCCTTTGACAAGCTGGTAAAAACCTTTCTTTGCCAGCAGGCATTTTGAGGGACACGCTGCTGGGGAGGCTGTGAGTGGGATTCGGAGAAGGGGGTCTGGGAGTTTTAAACATTATTTTAATTGTATTTATTAAATCTTAAGTGTATTTTCACTTATATCCATGACACAAATATGTAATTGTTTTTAATTTTTGTATTCGCTGTTTTTAAATGTATTGGGTTGTGTCATGTAATTGTGAGACACACTGAGTCCTCATGGGGAGAAAGGCAAGGGAAAATAAAGATGATGATAATAATAATAATAATAATAATCAATTATGTATTATTATAATATTTATTTATACCTTGCTTTATCTTCCCCGAAGGGGCCTGAAAGAGGCTTAAGATAAAAATGCTAGCACAGCATTTAAAATATACAAATGTACAAATATTAAAACAGAATTAAATATAAACATTATTCAAAGATTCAAAATTAAAACCATTCAAACATATTTGATACATATTCAAAGCTAAAACCACAACACCCTCTGAATTGATCTTAAAAACCTTCATCTTTAAAAGCCTGCCTGAATAGAAAGGTTTTAGCCTGCTGTGGGAAGGACATTCTGGCTTCCCTGGGAAGGGAGTTCCAGAGTCAAGAGGCAGCCACTGAAAAGGAAGGCCCACTCTCTCATTCCCACCAACCGAGCTTGAGATGGTGGTGGGTCTGACAGAAGGACCTAACCTGAGGATCTCCAGGCGCAGGTAGGTTCATACATGGGGTCCACCAAATAGTCTGAACCTCATGGCTCAAGGTGGTCACTTATGTCGGTTTGGAATTGGTTTGGGAAAAAGCAGTTTCGCTATGCAGGTGACAGGCCTGAAACTGGGTTGAAGCCATTATACATGAGGTTAACTTATACATAAGTATAAATGTAAAAGAGAAAGCTATTTCATATTATTTTCAAACAAAAACATTTATTGATGGTGCCCAGAATTTCAATTTAAAACTAAATTAAACTTTTACTCAATGCTACTTTTTATTTTAGCTCCAGAAGAATCAAAGCAACAAGTAAAATCATTACTACTCTAAAACCACTCAAACAGTCAATCTTCTAATAATTAAAATAAATAGCATTTTAATATAAATTCAGGATTTTTTTCATTGTTGTTCTGAGGAAAAAATGTCAGAGATGCCCACGAATTCCTTAAACACCAAACTGAAAATTTAACTCAACTGGAGATTGAAGTGAAAAAAGAAAAAGAAATAATGGCCAACACATATTTTAATGCCTCAAATGTTAGCTCTGTTTCTGGGTATATTTGACCTGCTGATTCCAAAACTGGCACCTATTTTCCCATATTAGCACTAGTTTTTGAGATACAGAATATATGCCATTACTAACCATGTGCTTGCCCATAGAAAATCATGAGAATCATGAGAGCTGATGCGGTCTATCCGATGCAATTTTCTGAATCAGCACCCTAAATAACCACAAAACAAGCCTAAAAACCAAGCCCTTGGGAGGTTTTTTTTTTTGTTGGGCTATGTAATGTAATAATGGGAACTCCTGACTAAAAAATGAAATAAAAACAGATTTTCATTACAATCTAAGTTCAGCTGGACTGAAAATACCATACAACACTGCTTGCACCATCGTTACATCTCAGTTACTACCTATGTATTTCATTTTTAGAGAAAAGGGCAAAGAAGGTGAAGAGAATCCACATAAATGATGGCATGTTTTATAGTACTTTCTAAAGCTCAGCAAGTACTGGTGTTGAGTTTTGGAAAAAACGTTGAAATATCAGAATTCTTTAGGTTAATTCTATTTGTGGACAACAAAATCTGAGTTGTATGTTGGGTAATGGGGTCTGACTAGAGTTGACAAAAATGTTTATTAATTTTTGATAGAACCATTGTTCCTCTGGCTAATCTTCCCATGGGAATCAAGAAGTAACTTTGGATATAAAATAATTCCAGGATGGTGGTGGCATTAGAACTCATTCTGGAAGAATCTCCATTTATTTCCAGTAGGTTTTGAAGTGCAGATATCCATTCAAACAAGTGCCATTGCCCAAAGAGAATTTAAAAAAAAATCAAGTTGTATTCTAGCAGTGCAAATCTCCAGGGAAAGCTGGTCTTTTGAAGAGATCATGGCTCTTGCATACTAATTCAAGACCAAGTTACAGCCAAACATTCTTCATCTCTCCAGATACTCTTAAGCTACACTTAAGGGGATGAGGGAAAAGAAAGATATGCTACATAGACCCAGCTATTCAAAATATCCTGACACTGGATATTTTGAAAACACTGAATGAATAACAGGGTGTTTTTTAAAAGTTATTGTACCTGATGGAATCTTGTAAGTTGGACAAACAATAGGAAGTATCCATAACAAAAAGCTATGGGATGTAATTGCCTTCCCGTTGTCATCCATTTTTGCATAGGCCGTTTTCTGTGCATCTTGAAGTGGTGTTTTCAGACACTTCACAGAATGTCTTCTAAAAAATACCTACTTTCTTGAAAATGCACCATAATAAGAATAAAATAAGAAGAGTCTCCTTCTCAGTAGTGATACCCTAGCTATCTATAAAAAATGTGTTTGGCATCTGATTAAAAATATTTTACTGTCAGGTTAATACATTGTTTATTCTCCCAGTATTTTATCATGGCAAGTACTGTAGCTTGCTATATGTTTTTGAATCTTGCCACATTTTATTATTAACTAGCCGTCCCCTGCCACGCGTTGTTGTGGCCCACATGGGGGATCTGTGTGAGAGGTTTGGCCCAATTCTATTGTTGGTGGGATTCAGAATGCTCTGTGATTGTGGGTGAACTATAAATCCCAGAAACTACAACTCCCAAATGTCAAGATTCTATTTTCCCCAAACTCTACCAGTGTTCACATTTGGGCATATTGAGTATTTGTGTAGAGTTTGGTTCAGATCCATCATTGTATGAGTCCACAGTGATCTCTGGATGTAGGTGAACTACAACTCCAAAAGCAAAGGACACTGCCCACCAAACCCTTCCAGTATTTTCTGTTGGTCATGGGAGAACTGTGTGCCAAGTTTGGTTCAATTCCATCATTGGTGGGGTTCAGAATGCTCTTTGATTGTAAGTGTTAGGTAAAGGTAGTCCCCTGATATTAAGTCCAGTCATGTCTGACTCTGGGGTGTGGTGCTCATCTCCATTTCTAAGCCGAAGAACCAGCGTTGTCCGTAGACACCTCCAAGGTCATGTGGCCGGCATGACTGCATGGAGCGCCGTTACCTTCCCGCCGGAGCAGTACCTATTGATCTACTCACATTTGCATGTTTTCGAACTGCTAGGTTGGCAGAAGCTAGGGCTGGCAGTGGAAGCTCACGCCGCTCCCCGGAATCGAACCTGCAACTTTTCGATCAACAAGCTCAGCAGCTCAGTGCTTTAACCCACTGCGCCACCGGGGTCTCCATTTATAGGATTTATAGGGGGGGGGGGGTTTGCTGGGATTTATAGGTGAACTATAAATCACAGCAACTACAACTCCCAAATGACAAAATCATTTTTTTTGAGTGAAGGTCATACATTGGGTTGTTAGGTGTCTTGTGTCCAAATTTGTTGTCAATTCATCCAGTGGTTTTTGAGTTCTGTTAATCCCACAAACGAACATTACATTTTTATTTATATAGATGTTATATTTGCATTTTAATATTAAGAAACCTGACTCTGATTGTAATTTTGATTATGTCTTGTGTTACGCTACTGTTGTTAAACTAATATTCTGAAATATAGAAAATCAGCTCGTGAATTATTGTAATAAATATCTAACACTGCAATTACTGAAAACATTCACTTTGGTGGATTTTCAGGAGGTGTCCAAATATGAGACACCAGAATTATAGCAGTTTGACACCACATTAATTGCCATGGCCCAATGCTATGGAATTCTAGAATTATGAGATATTTAAAGATTGTGAGATCTTGTCTGTCAGAGCACTTTAATGCCACAGAAACGACAAATCCCAGGATGCCACAGGATAGAGCCACAGCAGATAAGGTGGTGCCCAAATACTACAATTTTGCCATGTCAAAGGTCTGCAAGCCTCATATATCAAGGAATTATGCAAAATCCTAAGCAAAACTCTCTTAAGGATTGATGGTCTACTTGGCATTTTTGCCATTAACATTAAAGATTAAAGAATTAACAGAAAGCTCTTTGTGCAAAGAAGTAATGGGATGTGACAATTACTCAGTTATAATGTGTTTAAGTTCCAATGGGGAATCTAATCTGGAGAAATAGCTGCTAATGAAAATTCCTTACACAGTGCCATGAGAGAGAAAAAATCCTATAAGAAACCGTAAAAAATATATCCCTCAAACATCTTCAGCAAAATGCAAAAATACATAACAATGTCCAGATTAGTGGTTCTCCGATGTCCAGATCTGTGAGTCCCGGGGTGTTTTGGCCTACAACTTCCAGAAATCCCAGCCAATTTACCAGCTGTTAGGATTTCTGGGAGCAGAAGGCCAAAACATCTGGAGACCCACAGGTTGAGAACTATTGGTCTAGATCAGGGGTCCTCAAACTAAGGCCCAGGGGCCGGATGCGGCCCTCCAAGGTCATTTACCCGGGCCTCGCTCAGAGCCAACAACAACAACAACAACAATCCTATCTCATCAGCCAAAAGCAGGGCCTCACTTCCCATAGAAATACTAATAAATTTATATTTGTTAAAATTGTTCTTCATTGAAATTATTGTAGTGTTGTTAAGTGGGTTTTGCACTACAAATAAGATATGTGCAGTGTGCATAGGAATTCATTCATTTTTTTTCAAGTTACAATCCGGCCCTCCAACAGTTTGAGGGACTGTGACCTGGCCCTCTGTTTAAAAAGTTTGAGGACCCCTGGTCTAGATCAAGAAGAGACGGCTAAGGAAGTCATATTGTTGTGTGTGTGTGAGGGAGGGATACATGCAGGGGTAAATATATTTGCAAAGCTTCAGCAAAAAGCATTCTAACAAAAAACACAAAATAAGTGTAATTAAAAGGAAATGGGAGGTTGACTCAACCCTAGTAAAGTGATAATAACAAATACTTTCCCTTTCAAAACGCTTTCTCTGTGGCCCAGTTCTCGCAAACATGGAGTGAGCTGAATAAAACTACATGTTTTATTCAATTATCTCCACAAAAATAGAAAACTAACATGAACTATTGATAGTTTAGTCTTACTTATGATTAACTAATCTTCCACCTGTAAAGGCATGTTGGTGTTTTGCATCAATGGCTTTTACCCACCTCATGTGCATTTTTGACTGACTCTGGTTCTTAATGAGTTTTATGGGACATCTGGAATTTAAACCTTGAGTTGGGGATGACAGTTCCTTGAACCTTGTTTGCAACTTTAACCAATAATAATAGGATTAGCTAGTGAACTTGGGTCACCTTCTACACTGCCATATAAAATTAAGATTATTTTCTTTGAACTGGATTATATGGCAGTGTAGACTAATTTAGTCAAAGCAAATAATGTGGATTATCTGATTTGATAATCTGGATTACATGGCAGTATAGATCCATCCTTTGATGGTCGGATCCCTCACAACAGAGGCCCCCTTCTACATTGTCCTTATATCCCAGGATCTGATCCAAGGTTATTTTCTTTGAACTTGATTATGTGACCCTTCACTACCACATAATCTGGGATAAGATAATCTGGGATTAGATCCTGAGATATAAGGACAGTGTAGACGAGGCCAGACACATTTAGAAGAACCCCAACCTTTTTGACAGAATTGAAGAAAATGTGACCTTCCAGATTGTAGATTGTAACTCCCAGCAAGGCTTACAATTGGCAATGTTGGCGAGGACTTCAGAGGCCCCTTCTACACAGCCATATAAAATCCAGATTATGTGATATGAACTGGATTATCTGATAGATTATCTGCTTTGACCATCTTGACTATATGGCAGTGTAGAAGGGGCCTGAGAGCTGCAATCCAACAACGTCATTCTGGAGGGATACACTTTTCCTGCTGCTGCCTTAGGGAATTAGGAAAATTCCTGGTGGTTGTGGCCAGTTGTCTGATTTCTCTATCCTTCTCTTTCCCTACAAATTAGGGAAACTCCCATCCTGTTTGTATGTCTTGGAAGGAAGAAGCTTCCTGCCCACTTGGTGCATCAAAGAAAACCATTAAATGTTTAAAATGAGGAAACCCTCAGCTAGCTATGCTCTGAAAGGTGTATAATTAAAGCAGTTGTTTCAATGAAAATGGTATCATTATAGCAAGGAAGGGAAAGACTAAAATAAAAACATTTCTTGGGGTCATGGTGAAAAATACTTTTGCTGTGGTAGAATGCTGAGTGACATTTAAACCATATATAAATATAGTAATGCCTGCAGTTAAAGAAATGTTCAGTAAAATAAGGGCATAAACATCCTGAAAAGCCACATTTAACTCAAAAACACCCTGCAGTTCCTCTGCTTAGTTTGAAGACAATGTCCGCCTTTGGCACAGATTTTAAATATGTCTTGCTAAATAAGCAATGAAGATTAAAAATATCAACAATATTTGGTAATCCCTGATTACTATAATTTATATCTAAAGCTCCTTTTGGAAATCTGAAGATGAAACTAAATGCTATAAGAAATATGGGTGGCTTTAGAAATGCCGCTGTGATTGTAACACTCCAATAACATCTAATAAAGGATGTGTTATTGTTTAATCGTTGTAGGATTTTAATCATTTGCTCTCCCAAAACGTACCTGGTAATTCAAATACCACACACACAAAAAAGCAGAGAACATAGCTCTCAAAATATTTTCAAGTTAAGATTTTGAAGAGTGCTCAGAAACTACAATAAACTTCATCTCACTTTCAAACTGCAAATCAGTTCTGGTTTCTAAAACCTCTTCTGAGGATGCCTCCTATCCTACATACAGGGCATGTTACAGTAGCCCTGTATGAACTTAGTTAAATCATGGATCAATATAGCTAAAACAAGGTCATTTTATCCTCCAGATCAACGGATACCTCCCAACTGAAAAATCAAAAGCCCTATCTACATATGCTGTAAAATCCAGAATGATGTGGATTATAAGAAGGATGGCTAGAAAACACACACCTCTAATGCGTGCTGCAGTGCATACCCACATGGAAAACATGTGTCAAAAAGAGTAAACAGAAAGTTCAAAATACTCGTAAGCAATAAAATGTGCTCCCGTAATGCAATTCATTTCTGATGCTAGACACTGATTTAGAGTAGGAAAGGGTTCCTGGGAGTTAAGTGGAAAAGAGAAATAGATGTCATCAGCATAACACTGACAATGAACTCCAAATTTCTAGACAAACTTTCCCAGTGTAGGTGTTGAATACTAAGGGCCTTTCCAGACACGGCCCAAAATGCAGGCCCTGTCAGACTTTTACCTGAGGCCTCAGGTACCTGAGGTCTGAGGTCCCAACGTCGCCTCAGATAAAAGTGATGTAATTTGGGACAAAGCAGGAAACCACCTCCTCCAAGATGAACTGAACCACCTAAACTGGGCTCTACAGGCCAATGGATACTCCACCTCAGACATCAGAAGAGCTGCAAGACCGAGAACAAGCCATGAGAGTCAAGACGAAGATCCACCCAGAGGAAAAGTGTTCTTGCCATACATCAAGGGAACCACTGATCCAGGCCTGTAGCCAGGATTTTGATTCGGGGGGGGGGGGGGGCTGAGTCTGAGCGAAAGAGGGTCTACCCTAGCAAACTTTTTGTATTGTTACCCCAATACCCCCATGCATATGGGATATATTGAGTATGGTGATAAACATAACAGTTTAAATAATGTACCAGTAAGGCCTTCTTGCGGATCACCATGAGGTTTTCGGGGGGGGGGGGGCTACGTTCATTTGTTGGAGGGATCCTCTCACCTCTGCAGGACTCTATTGTATACCATGCAGCTGTGGACAAGTCTACATAGGGACCACCAAACGCAGCGCCTAAACATGAATCAAGGAACTTGAAAGGCACTGCAGACTACTTCAACCAGAGAAGTCAGCCATAGCTGATGAACCAACCTGGACACAGCATATTATTTGAGAGCACAGAAATGCTGGACCACTCTCACAACCACCATGTCAGACTACACAGAGAAGCCATTGAAATACACAAGCATGTGGACAATTTCCACAGAAAGGAGGAAACCATGAAAATCAACAAAATCTGGCTACCAATGTTAAAAAACCTCTAAAATTACAACAGCAAAACAACAGAGAGTAAATAATCAGGCACATCTAATCACCTCTCAACAAATGATTCCCCAGGCACTGCCAAGCCATCAAATGCTAATTAAGGTGGCCAGTTGAAACATTCACACCTAGCTCCAGCAGACAATAGTCCTTTGTCTCACCCTGGTCATTCCACAGATATATAAACCCATTTTCCTACTTCCAACAGACCTCACTACCTCTGAGGATGCTTGCCATAGATGCAGGCGAAACGTCAGGAAAAAATGCCTCCAGAACATGGCCATATAACCCGGAAAAACCTACAACAACCCAGTGATTCCGGCCATGAAAGCCTTTGACAATACAAAGCAGGAAAACCCTGCTTTATCCCAAATTGATTAGATACCCCATTAGACCCTGGGCCTTCCTGAAAGGCCCAGGTCTAATGGTGTATGAGCTCTGTGGGTACTGACTACCGGTTACTTCCGAGGGCCAGTACCCAAAACCACCTCACACCTTTTGGCTTCTGGAGCCCAAAAATGCGAGATGGTACCTACACCCTTCCCAACTCCCAACCCCAAAGAAAAGACCCCTGCCTCCTCTCTGGTAGCTCTTCTGGTGCATAGAAATAAGTCTGAGCAGGTGTGTATAAGGTTGTATTGCAAGTTTCTTGTCCATATTCCTTTGGAGCTACTGTATGCTATGCTTGCTGGATTGTATACACGTGCTTTATGAAGGCAGACAGTAAAGTTTGTTGCTACAGCTATTACCAAATTTGGATCTCCATATCTTACCGCCGATTGAGCTGCTCCATTTGTTGGATCGAACCCGATCTACGTATTCCATCAGGAGTAGCTGCTGCAGTTGGACGCTGCCACGTTGTGGTTCGATTCACATGATCAACATAGAACACCCTTCCGTGGCTGTCTATGCGAGCTTCCCAGTCTTGCATCAAACATTTTAAAAAGAAAGGACAGGAATTAAGTAATTTGTTGAGTGATATCCATGGATAAATTCTACGAAGGAAAACCATATAAAAATAGCATAAATGTACACTTGTTATGCAAAAACATTAACACAAGGAAAAGAAACAAGTTCTCTTAACAACACAGAATTTCTATCAAAGGGCATCCTTAAATTAAAGAGATTGGAAAAGCAACAGAAAACTCAATGAAATACATATGGTTTGAGAATATCTGAAAAAGAGCAATTTAGGCCCCTTCTACACTGTCATATAATCCAGATTATCAAAGCAGATAATCCACATTATATATGTGTTATATATGAGTCTAAACTGCCATACAATCCATTTCAAAGCAGATAATCTGGATTTTATATGGCAATGTAGAAGGGGCCTCAGGTTCACAATTCAGTGCCTGTGCATTAATCCATAAGCAGGGTAAATCTAAGTATTTTAAATATACCTTATGTATTTTAGTTTTCATTATGTGGACAAACCTGTGAAGACTTGATCCAAAAATGCAGCATATGTATGATTAAATAAACAAATGTACCACATCTCCCAAAGCAGGGGCAGTACACTGCCAACATCCCATTTGGTGTTGTGAACTGGCTCACCAGTACTGGTTCTATCAATGCTGCTACCTTTGCGTCCAGTACAAGGCCAGATTCCAAAGCCCTGTGGGGCCCAGGACCTGAACAAGGGAAAGGGCAAATGGAATGGATATCTAAGAAAATGGGTCTCCAGCATGTACAAATGGCTTCCGAATAATCGCTCATTTGTCAATATGATTTGCGCATTTTTAAAGTTAAGAAATCCAGGAAAGAGCATGCAGAACAGCAGTTTATAAGAAGGTGTTTGTTGGATATATATAAAGCAACAAGACAAACAACATGGCTACCTTAAAAACAAACAGACATGCAATGTCTTGGGCACAGATACCCACCATTCCCTATGGAGGCTGCAGTGTCACCATAATGAAATCATTATGGCTAGCCAGCCTTCGATGTGGTGGAATTACCAATGAATTATGTAGAAAGCATTGACATATCACATACAATGGTTAATGTCAACTGGAAAGCTCAGAGCTTGAAATTGCTTGATATAATTGGAAAGCACCATATTGACATGACAAGCAGTGGGAAAGTATTATAAATTTGCTACAGACATGTAGACCCTTATTTAAAACACAATTAGTAAACATTTCAGACTGGTGCTGCACTGCATATGGAAAACAGATAACAATATACTCACACATATTTATCACAAAACATTTTATGGGTACAATGTAGACACAGTCTGTATGTATAAAAACATGTGATGGATCACAGGCTTTGAAACACCAACAGTAGTAGCATACACAGTAGCAGCGAAATGTGTAGCTAAATACTAAGAAAAGACAATGCTAATACAGTGATAGAAAGTGAGCCAGCACACTCAGGGCCCTTCTACACATGACTAAAAACCCAGAAGTAACCAAGATAAAAGGGGATTGGGTAGCTAAATGATGTTTGGGGAAAGTGCGGGTGGAATCAGATTAACAGCTGAAAAGCACTTTTTAAAAAGGTGTGCTTAAAACCCAATTCTGCCTGAAAAATGTGCACCTTTGCATGACTGTATATCCATGTAGTCATGCAATATATGTTCTTTCCTTGCTTTATCCCTGTGTGGACTGCTCTAGCACATGTGCGCTTTTTAAAAGTCCGAAACAGCTGATCAGCCTGTCAAAACATGGAACCACGGACACCCAGGTGGCTCAAGGGAAGCACAATGGGAACGCAGTTAGAACTCTCTGAAACTCTTTCTTTTAAACTTCGCAATATTAAATAGAGCTTGAATTAACAATTGGGTGAAGAGAGAGATCCAAAAGAAGCATTTCTAAAAAAAAGAAATTCACTCATATGTGCACATGCAAATCTGCTTGTGTTTACATTAAGCTATTTGCATGTGTGCATATGAAGTTCAGCGCATAACAGAGTGAATTTACAAAACAATTAACTTCCTCTGAATACCCCCCCCCCCCAAATCCAATCCTGTCGGTCTTCAGTCCTGCCAGGGCAAGGGTTTAACCCATGTAAAGAATTACAGTTTTCCTTCACGCAAACAAGCTATAATACTTTAATATCAAAAGGTGGTGGTGTTGGTCACAGTGTGCCCTCTACTGGACAATCAATATTAATGTAGTGCACTTTAAGCACAAGCATTTTATAGGTCAAAAATGCACATAGGCACTTTCCTACAAGGACTCAAACAGATACAACATGTATATTCAAAGCACGTTCAGTCACTTTGCCATCATAGCAATATGTACTCTTCTTGACCTGCTATTTTGAGAATATAGTAACAAATCCTAAATGAGCAGGAAATCTGCTTTTTACTGGATTCTCAGTGTGGAATTAATTATCTTCAGAAATCTGTACCCTTCACCTCAAAAAGCAGCTCAAATGAATTAACCAAATTAAGAAAGATGTTTTGAAAATGCCACCTTTTATTGCTCTTTATAGCCTGCTGTGGTATCATCTCTCAGGGCACTCTCTTGTGCACAAAGTAAACATGGTTGCAGTGGGAGTGTAGATAGCTGAGGCCAGAGGGAAATTAAAGGAACAAAACAAGGGAATCGTTTTGTCACTGTCCCAAAAAACACAAGGACACATTCTAGATCATCTTAAAATACAATGAAAATGTTATTGCACCATTTAATTTTGTCTGATGGTACTTTTGAGGAGAGCAAAAAGTTCAAAAAGACATATGAAGTTCTGTAGGGGTTCATATACATTCCTCACTACTGACTGCAGTGGAATCCTGATCACTGTCCTTCAGATAAACAGGGAACTCTAAATTGAAAAAAAGCAATATATTTTTAAGAAACTAAAGCTTACTTGGAGGAAGAGGTTCATCAATGGTTGGGTACTGATGGTGGTCAGGCCTCAGGGAAGGAAGCTGGTTGATTGGCTGGGAATTATGGAGTAAAGGGCAATCACCTATGAATAAGACAGTCAAGAGGTTCATATTCAGTCGCAGATGCCACACAGTGGTTATAAATGCACTGCTATATAAACACAAATGACTGAACGGGTGCTCGGTAAGAGCCAACAGAAATCTGGTGTATTAGCTGCCATAAAACTAGTTTTTAAATAATTTACATGGCAAAAGGTCATTGAAATATGATGTCAAAAGTACAAACTTGTGGTTCAATGAACAAAAAGGTCTGATTGGGGTTGCAATCTAATGCCAAACAAGGAATGGCATGCTTAATCCAGTCCCCAACCTTACCAGTTATACACAAATGCTATGGAAGAGAAGAGGGACAGGAAAGTGAGACAAGGAAAAAAAATCACAGGGGAGTGAGTTGGGAGAAAGACAGTAAAAAGATAGGAAGGGAAGAACTGAGACAAGAAAGAGGCTGTCTGATATACAGGAGAGATCATATTTAGAGCTGGCAAAGAGGTGGAACTATTATCTGAGTGTAATCCTTTGCTGTAGGGTTTTCTGACTTTTGTCACCTGAGCAAACTGGTACATACATGCTCTAATGCTGCTAGAATATCTTTGGACTATTTTCACCGTCTTGTCATAATGCCTTACTCTTTATGCCAGAAGGCAATATAAAAACCTGAAACCGGAGTCAAAGATTCAGAGTGCATTTTTTCGAACTGCCATTTTCACCGATTTGATCCCACTGCTTGTCATTTCCTCCTATTTAATTAAGCATGTTAAGTAAGAGATGTAACTAAAAACAATACATGGGTAGGAGAGATTACCTTAAGCAGCTGAAACATCATAATATAAATGGACATTCCTATTTAAACCATTTAGGCCATTGAATCAATAGATCAATTTTATAGGTGTTGATTTAACACATTATCATTGATTCAGTAGGTCTGCTAGGTTGGGGCTACCAATAGAAATTCAGCCCAATGATGTCCAGTTTAGAATTTTTGTGTAAAGATCTTAGAGATCACAATTCTGTATTTAGAATGAATGGGACTGTAGCCTTGGAATGAGCTCATCAGTCATCTTATTTATATTACCTGGATTACTCAAATGGAGATCAAGTATTCAAGCAATGATGACTGTTTTATATACCTTTAAGTAAGTAGCACTTAAAAAAACCCCTTCAAATAGTATGTAAAATCACATTTAAACTTGACTGTAAAAATTCTTTACTTTTTAAGTCCATAGTTGTCTGATCTTGAATGATATTGCAGCCACAAAAGGAAATGTCCAAAGCAAAAGCAACGGATGAAAATATAAATATGAGTCAGTCTGTTGCATGCTGTGGAAAAAAAATAGTTACCGTACATTTTAACGTTACCGTAACATTCTTGTAAAATCCTTCTCAACGGGTATCCCTATTCAGCTGTACTTGTCATCTATTACCAAATTTACTAACTGCTTCTTATTTACTTAGTTACTTACCTCAATAAAATGACAGCACCCAGTTTATAATATAAGCTCAGTAAGAGACAGTGGTATGAATCAACATCCTCAAACTTCCAATCATGTTCACATCCCTCATGTCCCCAGGCCAATCGAGCTCAGTGGGTTAGGAGGTTCACTAAAAACAAACAAAACCCTGGAGTCTCAGATAAATCCTGTTGCTTCTCTGCGCTGTTGCTGTCTATTCACTTGCCCCTTTTTGAATAAATAGGCAAGCTATTAGAGTACTGAAATGGAGCAGCAGCAGCAATTTCACATTTTGTCTTCTCTCTTCTCTCTGATACTAGAGAAAAAGGATATGTAAGTAGGCAACAGTAATAGAGAAGAGCAGAAGATACAGATCACTGCAGAGAGGCAGGTCCATGGGGGACATCTTGCTCAGGGGCTTCTCCTAAACTGGCATGGGTACTGAGTGAAGTGGGAGGTAGAATAGTAATGTCAGGCTAACATGTGAACCCTTCACCCTTGCCAGAGACGTTGTGGCTATCAATTCTTAAAACCATCAGCCAATTGTGTGAATGATGATGTGGGAATGCCTGCAGAACAGATCCAAAGCAAACACAATTGTTTGCATGGCCATCCTATGTTCCCTAAATGCTGGTGGCCTGGGGGCATGGGATGGCACTCACCATTCCTCTTCCACTTTTGTAGCAGTGGCTGGCAAGTGTGATATGACTGTCTGTTACTCGTCCCCAGAGGCGGCCCTAGGTAATTTTCAACGGTAAGCAAACAATATTTTGGTGCACCCCCCCCCCCAACCAATCACTGATATATACTTTCTGTTCGTCATGGGAGTTCCATATGTGCCATATTTGGTTCAATTCTATCATTGGTGGAGTTCAGAATGCTCTTTGATTGTAGGTGAACTATAGATCCCAGTAACTACATCTCGCATATGTCAAGGTCTATTTTTCCCCAAGAGTGCCTCAAGAGCGCCCCTGGGCAAAATCAACTGTACTGCAAATGCTTACTTTGTGTAATGGGTTGAGCCGCCCCTGCTCGTCCCCTATAGTGACGTTGGCTGGGGTGCCAAAGGATTGCAGCAGGTGGGAGAGTCATAGAGTCATAGAATCATAGAGTTGAAAGAGACCTCATGGGCAATCCAGTCCAACCCCCTGCCAAGAAGCAGGAATATTGCATTCACTTCATTTCTTAATTAGTCGCTCTCCACCAAGGTGCCCTGAGTGACTTACAATCTAAAATAGCATTTCACAATATAAAAACATTCAACATAAAAACATTCAGCAGTGACTATTTGGCAAATTAGATCTGATTACTTAAATGCACAACCAAACAGCCAAGTCTTGAGTGCCTTTACAAAAGGTCGCAACTCCGACATTTAAAGCACCCCTGACAGATGGCCATCCAGCCTCTGTTTAAAAGCTTCCAAAGAAGGAGCCTCCACCACACTCCGGGGTTGAGAGTTCCACTGCTGAACGGCTCTCACAGTTCTTCCTCATGTTCAGATGGAATCTCCTTCCTTGTCGTTTGAAGCCATTGTTCCGTGTCCTAGTCTCCAGGGAAGAAGAAAATAAGCTTGCTTCCTCCTCCCTGTGACTTCCTCTCACAAATTTATACATGGCTATCATATCTCCTCTCAGCCTTCTCTTCTTCAGAGAGGGATCACTTCTTCATTTTTCCTTCTCCAATCGCCCTAGCATTCGGCCTGAACTCTCGGCTTTGAGCGACAGACAGTAGCCATGTTGTGCTCACTGGCCACTGCTACAACAAAAACAGAAGTGGGATGGCAAGTGCCCCCCCCCCCCCCCCCCAAAACCTCCAGGCCAACCAAACTCAGGGAATACAGAATGGTCATGTAAACAACTGTGGCCAGTTCTATTTTGGAACTGGCTTAACTGCTTACATGGGCTCAAGTTAAGGTTTGCTTTGGATTCTTGGGGAGAATTTGGAGGAACTCACAGTTTTTGCTAATGTGGTTCAAGGCCATGCTTTGGCCCATGTTAACCCAAATCAGTTTTGTGTGTTGTGCAGGTGATTGCTCATCCCCTTCAGGATAACGGGTCAGTGTTAATGTGTCCCTATAATGTCTAGAATATTGTTTCCCAGGTAAAAAACAAAATGTTTACCATTTTTATTTATATTCATGTCTTTTCCTGTGCCCCAAATGCCTGCAAATGTAGGACTACTGCATTTCAAATAACAGCCAGCCAATGCCATCGAAGTCCAGCTTCCTATCCTGCCATTATGCTAAGAGTTCAAGCTGTTCATCTTTGCACTTACCTGGTTCACATGTCATAATTGTCCGTTGAAGAGACACTCCGGGACCACTTGGACTGTTTGTATAGTGATGAAAAATGTCTTGTATGAATCATCTTTGTACATTGAATGGATAAAGATATGAAGAATGTTCAACTAATGAAAAGCTAAGTTTGAAGTGTAGGTCTCTTTTTATAATTTCTATCATGTATGTCCTTACTTCCTAAACATCAAAAGGCAAGGAAACTAACAAAATGTATAATACATGTTTGTGTGTGTGTGTGTGTCAAAGGTCAGACACAATAGAGATAAAACAAAGAACAAAGAAGTTGTATGTAACACATCTGGATGCTGAAATGATTGAGACCTGAGGTGATATTTTGTTGCAAGCCAAATTAGTTTGAAAGACAAAGTGGACAAATGGATGTTGAAAAGTGAAGTTAAAAATGCAAATTTCCATTTCAGTGGGGTTGTTATTATTTCACCACAATGGTATAAGATAGGCTTATTTAGCCACTACTTCTGGTGCTCCACAAATACTACTTATAACAATTGCAGTGAAACTATAGTTATGTGTCTGGCAATGTTAATGGAAGCTGAAAAATGAAACCTTCAGACATAAAGAAGAACATAATATCCCATTGAGCAAGATCCTCACATGTTGCAAACAGTAGCAGCTTAATATACCAGATGAGGATGTAGCCCTTCAACATGAACACACACTTAGGCCCCATCTACACTGCCCTATAATGCAGACTTTTAAGTCTCACTTCCAAAATGAAACTAATTCAGATCTTGATTATTGATTATCTCTTGTAATGCCTACAATAGATAACCAAGGTATGGCTTCTCCATGTCTAACCTTCTCTTCTGTTGCTGGGACCTGCTACTGGAGACTCTACATTTTCTGCTGTTCTCTGCAGATTCACTCCACGAGCTATCATTTCCTCAGGCCAGTGAGTGGAGCCATCCACTTGCTCCCTGTCCAGCTCGGGGCTTTGCACCGAGTCTGGCACTGACTCAAAAGCGCTGTTTTCCTCTTCCTCATCATCCTGTGAAGAAAAAACCGTGCTCTCGGAAATTTTTGCACTGTCAACAGAGGAGAACCGGGTATGGCTTGAGAACCGATTGGTACTGTCCTGACCAGAAGTGCTGTAACATGACGTGCTGTAGCAGGACGTGCTATAACAGGAGGTGCTATAACAGGATGGGCTGTAGCAGGACGTGTCACACATTTCACACTCAGTGTCCCCATGTGGCCTGGGACTCAATTCACTCTCACTTTCAGTTCTGGGCCCTTCCCCATCCAACAGTGGTTCACGTAAGTCAGCAAGGTGTTCAACAGAGGTGCTGCGAGGCACTGTTCCACGGACAAAGGTCTCTTCCGCTGTGCTTTCCTGAGGAGGTTCTGCCATGACTGTTTCAGCCTCACTGACCATGTCCTTCTCTGAAACTTCCCTGACTGTCAGTTCTTCATCATTCTCTATTACACTGCCCTGCTCCTCCTCCCCTTCTCCATCATCACTACTCATCTGGGCAGAAGGCAAACTGTGAAGGAGATTGTGTATCCTTATGTAGTGTGTCCGAGGAGTCTCAGGCTCCCCACAGGCAGAGGCTATGACGGTCTCAAGTTCTGACACAGGCAAGGAACACGGTCTGTTCTTCCTTTTAACCATGGTCCGTAACTGGAGCTTGTTCTCCTCATGGCTGTCCTCCTCCATCACCTCCTGCTCCTGCTCCTCCTCCTGGGCTGAAGCCCCTTCATCATCCTGACTCTTCTCTAGATCCTTGACTGTTTGTGTATCTCCACTCACCTCATCAATAGATAGGGCTTCTATGCTGGTAAAGATGTTATCATTGCCTCCCTGAGTAACGGAATTGACTTTATTATTTTCCCTAACTTCAGATTCAGGGGGCATGGATGCCAACAAAGCCAGCTGCTCAGCGAGGTCCACAGCACTGAGGGAAGGCATCATTTCCCCTGGGATGGATTCCAAGGGATCAACCATGTCTGCTGGCATTGCATCCACCTCCCCATTTCCTGCTAGCTCTTCTTTTAGGAAGCTGTTCAGGGTGAGCTCCCCGGCACCAGAGCTATCAAAATTGATGCAGATCACTGGGTATCCATTTAGCTTCTCTGGAGCTGCACTTTCAGAGCTCACTGTGCTGGTGCACGGAGGCTCACCGAGGATTTCCTCTGCTGACATATTCAGGGGGCTTTCCTGGAAATCGGCTGACTCGGGATCGGCAGTAAGGGAGACCTCTTCATCATCTGCTGGAAACAAGGAGAAAAAAATGGGTGAAAAGGTCCTCATTTTCCTTGGGACCTTCAGTGAGAATCCACTTTAAATCCTACAGCTGCTTCCTGCAGAATTCTGGGCTTTGTAGTGTAGTGAGGTCAAGGATCTCTCGGGTTGAGTAGTTTAAAGACCTCTCTTTAAACTACAAACTCCGAATTACTGCAGGAAGCAGCCACGGGATTTAAAGTGGATAGATAGTGTGATGAGGTGTAAATAATATGGGATTGTGCTCCCATCAATGCTTACAAAAATGTATGAAAGCTACTCTCAGATGTTTCTTCCCTTGGCCATGCCTAGAAATATGGACTATTTCAAATGTTTCTATAAGAAAAAAAGAGTAGTAAAAACACAAAACACTGCTTTTTAAAAAGTGGACATTTTTTTAGTTCTATTTAAATACGATGGTTTTGGTTTTTCAAATTGCAATTATAAAAGAAAACTGAAATACAAAAACTTGGGGCACATTGAAGCATTTCATGATTATCTTCTTGTTATCTGTTACAAGTTGCTTACAGCCTGCCCATTTGCATCCCACCCACCCTTCAGGTGTTCAGGTATTAGAATCTTACATCCCAGGGCAGGTGCTAATGGCAAGGCCACATGACACATCTCTTGGCTGTCACTTACCATGGACACTCTTGCCATCACCAAAATCCACCAAGAGCTGAAGTTGGCCATTTTAATCTCATGTTTAGTTCCAGCTGGTATGCCTCTTTAGTGCTACCCAAGGGGATTATTGAAAGGAGGAGGTGAAAGTTTTTGCCCCAAAACATTCTGGATTGATATCATTATTGCCTTATTACAAATAGCAATTAAATAACAATTTTGCCTGCAGGGACTTTTGAAGTCAAAATTCCCCATGCCCTAACAATCTGTTTCCTAATAGGTAACTGTCATAGTTACTTTTTAACAACACAGTTGGGAAAACACAGAAAAGGTAAGGGCCAAAAACAGTAAAGAAGTACTATGTGTGGCTCTGTGGACCACACATAAAGCTCACATGGGCCACATACTGTCCAAGTGAGAACTCGGTTTAAGTGACTGAAAATATTTATTTTATTCCTTCATTATTAAAATATTTTAATTCCATGCTATATCCAAAGATCTCAGGGAAGCTTGCAATAAAAGAAATTTAAATCAATAAATCATAACTATTTTAAAAGATTAAAATTATATTAAATCACTTTTCAATTAAAAACCAAACAATTTTAAACAGGTTAACATAATGTTAAATCTTGCAACTATAACAAATTTATTTCAAATATTTATTTCAAATATTTGTACCCCGCCCTTCTCTACCCCCGAAGGGGGACTCAGGGCGGCTTTATAAATTGATTTAGTTCTAAGGACTTTAGGAAAAAGCCAGGTTTTGACTTGATTTACTTACTTACTTATTCTATTTATACCCCACCTTTCTCTACCCTGAAAGGAACTCTAGGCGGCTTACATATAGGCAATTATTCAATGCCTTAAAACACATGTGATGCTGAAATGATACCAATATTAGTGCCACCTGAGCCTCTATGGCAGTGGTTCTCAACCTGTGGGTTGAGAACCACTGTGTTTTGGCCTTCAACTCCCAGAAATCCTAATAGCTGTAAACTGGCTTGGATTTCTGGAAACTGTAGGTCAAAACACCTGGGGACCCACAGGTTGGGACCACTGCTCTATGGGAAGCTATTCTACAGCTGAAGTGCCTCTACAGATAAGGTCTTCTCTTTCTCAAATCAGAGGAGAGAGAATTAAATCATATTATGTAGAAAGTAGGTTAACTACAGGTTGTTTAAACTAACATTGGTTTAAACGAATCAGCTTTCTCTCTTTTTAGTAGAGTGTATTATATTAAATTAATGTTTTAACTATTCATAATTATTGATTTTGGATATGTATTTTATTGTTTTTACTTGTAGGCATCAAATATGTGCCAATAGGAAGCTACCCCGAGTACCCCCCAGGGGATTGAGAAGGGCGGGGTATAAATACCTGATATAAATAAATAAATATCAAGCCAAATAGGAAACCACAACCTTCTGAGTTAATTAACAAAGTATTGTTAATTTATTTTAAAAAGCAAACAATTTCTCCATCCTCATCTTGTAGGCAAAAGGATGAAGTAAGGAAGAGCCCACAGCTCCATTATGGCACACTCTCCACAATCTAAACTATCTATAGTGCAGCTGAACCATGAGTTTGGCCAGGAGATGCAACCATCTGGCA
Organism: Anolis sagrei; assembly: GCF_037176765.1. Lineage (NCBI taxonomy): Eukaryota > Metazoa > Chordata > Lepidosauria > Squamata > Anolidae > Anolis > Anolis sagrei. Next base: position 66,557,089 of record NC_090026.1, read on the forward strand.
GGTATTGTTGACAAGGACTGCAACTGTAAGCAGCCCTAGCCACATAACTATGTTAGGAGTGTTAGGAGCTGCAATTAAACAACATCTGCATGATTCCTACATCTGGCTTAGATAACTGTTTGAACCAAAACCAAGTACTTTTGGATACAGAAAATGGGACTGTTGGAGAATACCTGGATGGATTGAAGAAGTTATCTCAAACCGAAATTGCAGCTGGCCACTGACATGGTCTGTTGGCAGCCTACGTCCCAAAGTATAGCTGACAACCCTGTCCCTAGAAAAAATAAGTAGAAAGATTAATATTAATTTGATTTCGTATTCAGCCAATTAATCTGCTACAAATAGATAATATTGATTATTAGGAGAATTCACTGCATTGAGTAGCTGTTGAATATTCAGAGAATACTTTTTCCCTGAGATTTGTTTTCTCTGTAATACTCATTATAGATCACTCGCAACCCTGCTTGCTACCACTGTATGGAGCCCTTTCACAGCGATCCAACATTGCGTTCTATTCTCCTTTACTAATTTTACCAGGCAGGGTTTAGCAACCTGCCTTTCTTGAGTATCATGTTAATATGACCACAAGCTTGTGTCATCAGTCTGACACAGAGGCTGAACAGCAGTGGAAAGATGTGTTGCAGCCCTGAAAAGAGCCTCTCAGCTTCCTTATATGTATGTGGAGACAGTGAGATGGTAAGCCTCTCTCCATGGAGTTACCTCCTATTTAAATGCAAGCATTGCTATTGTATTACTTTAGTGGTCTATCAAGCATCACATAATTCATCATCTACATGCATCTCCCCTTGTCCCCTGGCGATGTTTTAAATCCCTATTGTCTAAATTGGAGGAAGAGATGAAGAAGTGTTTAACCTGCATGAGCAGTGGAAGTGTAGAGTAAGAAGGATGGATATTATATTGCTGCTATGTATTAAAACCATGGAGCTAAGTGTTGTTACAGTAAGTCGTAGCAGGATCAATTGTGTGTTAAAGAAAAACCTTATGACGTTAATTATTATGTGCAGCTGGTAATGTAGGTCAGCCAGCATGTTTTAAATCCCTACTGTCTAAATTGGAGGAAGGAAGAGATGAAGAAGTGTTTAACCTGCATGAGCACTGGAAGTGTAGAGTAAGAAGGATGGATATTATGTTACTGCTTTGTAAAACAACAATCATGAGTCTTTCCATATGCACTGTGTAGTCATAAAGAATCTTATGAAATTGTATGCTTATCATATCAAATAGTACATATGTAAACTAGATCATATGTATTTGCTCCTATCTAACTTTTTTTCTGCTATGTATTAAAACCATGGAGCGAAGTGTTATTACAGTAAGTCATAGCAGGATCAAGCATGTGTTAAAGAAAAACCTTATAATGTTAATTATTGTGTGCAGCTGGTAATGTAGGTCAGCCAGCATGTTTGGGCCACACCCGGTGGGGTATAACTGTATGGATTTTAGAATACAGTTTGGAGAGGTGGAGAAGCAATATACTACTCTGAGGAGGAGAAGCAATATGCTGTAATGCTGTTATGCTCTAACAGTGATGCTCTTTCCTATGGTGGAATAGCTATTGACTCAGGATTTATGTTTTGCTCTCTCATTTGAATGTTTGATTTTGTATGCAGCACTGCAAGTTTATGGCTCTGCTGATAAGAGAAAAGTTTTTCTGTTTCTTTTTCCTCTTGCCTGTGTGTCTTTTGGATGGAACTTGGCTAAAATCCGCTGCTGCGCAACATGTGTTACATTAAATACAAATGGAGTCAGACAGACAACTAAAAAGACTTCCTGTCTGGTTAAATAGTAAGAGACACTTCCTAAGAGTAAGCACTGTTTGATAGCAGAACAATTTGCCTCAGATACCTGATGTTCATTCATCATGAATGCTGTATTTGCATCCAGTATTGCATTCTGTATAAAGCAGTGGTGGGCCAGTTGGCCTCCAAGGTACTTTCCAACTCACTGATTCTATGTTTAATGAAGTATTCAACACTATTAAAGAAGTCAATTTCTTTCCAACGTATTCCATTATTGTTAGAACACTGTGTTATTTCATTCACCACTGTCACTCTTTTTTTTCCCTCATGAGTATGACATTTAAAGAACAGAAAGCCTTGCCACAAAGATTTACCCTATGGCATGTCTCTCCAGCAGCCGTTGCACTGGCATGGAAAGCTTCCCCAAGAAACGCTTAATGATGGGCCGGCTCTTTGCAAATTTGTCCTTCACTTCTATTTCCAGGACATCAGTGGGCAAGGAAACAAAACTGAACAGCTGCAAAAGAAAGAACACACACAAAATAGGGAGTTAGAATATGCTCTGTGATGGTTCCATTCCTCCTACACCTGGGTCATTTGCCCAGATACCCTCAAGCAGGTCTTTATCTATATACCACCTATCTCCTGCATGGCCCCCTGAAGATGGCATCTCCTGCCTATTCCTTGTACAAGTGCTAATTAGGCTGATTAGTGTATTTTTTCCAACATGTTTGAACAGTCTCAGAAAGTGTGCAGCTTAATGGGACACCAGCTGCTTTGCATTGAAAAGATCCTAAGTTCAGTTCCTGCTAAATCCAATGTAGCTAGGAAAGCCTCTTTTAACCTAAAGAGTTACTGTCAGTCAGTGTGATGAACTAGATGTGCCAATGGTCTAAGCTTGTAGGAGGCAACTTCCTATCATGTGTGACAATTTGTTTTTTCATGAGTTGGGTCAGTATGTAAATCAAGAGGGTCATTATGGTTGCAATTTTTCATAAAAAATGTAAACCGCCTTGAGTCGCCTGTGGGCTGAGAAGGGCGGTATACAAATACAGTAAATAAATAAATAAATAAATAAATAAAAACAAAATTTCACTTTCAGGTCCTGCATACATTCTTTCTTCAACTATGGTGCTATTTGAATAATTTCAACCTTTATCACATCCATACCCACTTTTATTTGTTAGCATTTTTCAAAAAATGTTTGATTCACATCATTTCCCTTGGTTACTTGTTCCATTTAGCCTCTTCCTGGGAGTTGCATATTTGTCCCCTTTGTGTTAAACCTGAATCTCATTCTACTTGCCATCATTAATACTATTCAATTGAGAAATTGCAATATAGGTGCCTTTAAATACAGTTTCTAGTTTTGACCACACAATGTTGCTGCTTCAGCTTTTCCCCTTCAAGAATGCTTCTTGCAAACCTCTTTGCAAGTGTGATATCTCTACTCTTCACTATTGTACCGATATTGGTCATTGCTCTCCTTCCAAGAAGTAAACGTCTTCTGATTTCCAGTCTGCATCTGCTATAATCTTTGCACCTAGAAATACAAACTCTGTCACTGCCTCCATGTTTTATCGCTCTATTGCCAGTTATCAGTCAGTCCAGTTGCCAGAATCTTGTTTTTTTATGTTTAACTGCACCTCAGCTTTTGCACTTTCTTCTTTTACCTTGATGAGAAGGTTCCTCAGCTCCTCCTCACTTTTGGCCACCTAAGTGGTATCTGCATATCTAAGGTTGTTAATTTTCTTCCAGCAATTTTAACCCCAGCCTTGCATTCATCAAGCCCTGCACATCACATTATGTATTCTGCATACAAGTTGAATAGGTTGGGTGATAGCATGCCTTTCCCAATCTTGAACCAGTCTGTTGTTCCATGGTCAGTTGTTACTGTTGCTACTTGGTCATTATACAGATTCCTCAGGAGACAAGGTGATTTGGTATCCCCATACCACCAAGAACTTGCCACAATTTATTATGATCCACACAGTCAACAGCTTTAGAATAATAAATAAAACAGAAATAGATTTAGTATGGACTGGTTGGATCTCCCGGCCTTTCTTCATTATCCAGCGGATATTTGCAATTTGGTCTTTTCTAAAACCAGCTTATACATCTGGCAACTCTCTCTTCATGTATTGCCGGAGTCTTCTTTGCAGGATATTGAGCATTACCTTACTGGCATGTGAAATAAGTGTCACTGTCCAAAAGTTTGAGCATTCTTTAGCATTTCCCTTTTTTGGTTTGGGGATATAAGTTGATTTTTTTCAGTCTGATGGCCATTCTTGTGTTTTCCATATTTGCTAGCATATGGCATGCATCACCTTGACAGCATCATCTTTCAAGATTTTAAACAGTTCAGGTGGAATCCTAATGTCTCCTGCTGTCTTGTTGTTAGCAATGCTTCTTAAGGCCCATTCAACCTCACTCCTCAGGATGTCTGGTTCTAATTCACTCACCACACCGTCAAAACTATTCTCGATATTATTATCCTTCCTATGCAGATCTTCTGTATAATCTTGCCACCTTCTCTTAATCTCTTCAGCTTCTGTTAGGTACTTGCCATCTTTGTTTTTATCATGCTCATTTTTGCCTGAAATTTACCTCCAATGTTTCTAATTTTCTGGAAGAGGTCTCTTGTCCTTCCTATTCTGTTGTCTTCTTCCACTTCCATGCATTGCTTGTTTAAAAATAGTTCCTTATCTCTTCTGGCTAACTTCTGGAATTGTGCATTTAATTGGGCATATCTCCCCCTAACACTGTTTCCTTTTGCTTTCCTTCTTTCTTGGGCTACTTCCAGTGTCTCAGCAGACAACCATCTTACTTCTTGGTTTTCTTTTTCTTTGGGGCGTACTTTGTTGCCGCCTCCTGAAAATGTCACGGACTCTGTCCATAGTTCTTCAGGTACTCTATTTATTAAATCTAGTCCCTTAAATCTGTTCTTCACTTCCACTGCATATTCGTTAGGAATGTTAGTGAGATCATATGTAATTGGTCTGTGTGTTTTCCCTGATCTCCTTAGTCTGATTCTAAATTGTGCAATAAGAAGTTCATGATCTGAACTACAGTCAGCCCAGGTCTTGTTAACACTGACTGGATGGATGTCTGGCACCTTTGGCTGCAAAAGATGTAGTCAATTTGATTTTGGTGTTGAGCATTTTTTAGGTTGTTGAAAGAGTTTTTGTTATACACAGTGAGTTTTCCTGGCAAAATTATATCAGACTGCATCCCACTTCATTTTGTTGTCCCAGGCCATGCTTGCCCGTGATCCCAGTTGTCATTTGACTACCCACATTGGCATTCTTTCTCCTATAATGAAGATAACATCTCTTTTTGGTGTATTATCCAGTAGGTGCTGCAGATCCTCATAGAACTGATCTACTTCTGCTTCTTTAGCAGCTGTGGTTGGGGAGCTGATTATCTCTAAAAACTTTCACTTCAATCTACTGAACTCAAAGTGCATACTAAGTTCTGATTATGTTTCACTTCCTTTCTCATGTTGCTCACTGAAACCTTCAAGTTTCTCTTCTGTAGATAAGAAAATGAATGGAAATGAATCAGATGAATTTAAAAAATGGAGGCACTTCAAGAAAAGACTGTGAAGTTGGAACAAAAGAATGAACATCTGACTCCTGACAGTGTCAGACCAAGATTTGGATGTAATGGAAATTACAGACCTCAAGAATGAGAGGAGAAGATTTCACAGTTTACCAGAGAAGCAGAATTAGGACATCTACACTACTACAGTTGATGAATTATCAGAGGATATGAGCTGGGAACTGGATAAGGTATACTGTCAAGATTCCTGGCCTGCCAGACATTTCCTTAAACATCTTAAAATGCACTGCAGCGCACTGTAGTGGCATGGTAGTATTGCTGTTGCAGGTTGAAGCTAGTTTAAAACTACTTTGTATGGTCAGTGTAGATGAGCTCTGGGATACAGTCAAACGAGATTCAATTTTAATACAATACAGAAAGCCAACGGTTCTATGAAAAAGTATAGAAAAGATTAAGGAGGGACTTTTTCTCAAGAAGAAGGGAATGATTGGCCCTCTGCTGGAAGCTGATCAATCAGAAAGAGTTCTTGTTTCCTCTGCAGTCAGGTAAACAAAGCCTCAAGAATGACTACATGTGGGCCTCTTGTAAGCAAGGATTCTCCAAGGTACTGGTTAATGTCCAATACTCATTACAATTGCATGATTATGAAAGCCTTTGATGGAACTACTTTTCTATTCAGTGATGACCTAAAAACTAGGCATGTGCACACATGCACAAACACACACACACCTCTTTCCTCTTATAAGCTCATGCTTGGCTGAAGAGAACGCTGTTAACAGTTTAAGGGGGTGGTGGTGGTGGTTTTGAACTCTTGTGAAACTCAAATACTACACCAGACATCAGTAGGATGCTCTGTATTTGTTGAACAACTGTACCCCAATTCTATGTAACTCAGAATTCAGTCCTTTAATTCCAGTCAAAGCAGCTACTACATCTCTAAAATTCGAAGGGTCTCATAATGCTTTTGGCTGCTATCAGTTAATATTCTATGCTCCATATACGACATTATTTCTTTGCCTATTATTTGCCAATTCAGTTCGGATATCTGGTCCATTTATCCCTGCTGCAGAAGCTATAAAGGTAGAGGCAGTGATGTTTTAAAATAGAATAAAAACTAATTAAGAATCATATAGTACCCTCGAGTGCATACCAAGTTACAGTGCAATGAATAATTCATATCAAGAGCTTTGGGAGTGTGGTATGCGTTTGCATGCTTGATTATGACATTTTTCTTTTAAAAACTGGCTTTATGAAGTAAGTATTCTGCTTCTTTGCTTGTGCCAGTTGTGACATCTTTTTAATTTGGTTGTCAGCTTCTTGAATAAAGCATTTTAAGAGGGAGAAGTTTTAATAGGATGTTTGCATTACTATTTCAAAAATTATTTTATTGAAGTAGTCTAAATTTTGCAGAATTTAAAAGTATGAACATACAAAAAAGACAAAGGGAAAATTGTTGTAGCATGGGGTTTTTTTAGCATGATTAAGTTGTATTATTGATGGAAGGTAGTATTTCTAATATACCGTATGTTTAAACTGTAAGGTGCTATCGATTCTAAGACTCACCCTAATTTCAGTACCGCCACAACCACCGACAACAAAAATACATAAAATAAACCTGTGATTCTACGACACACTCCATTTTTAGAGATGTTTATATAGGAACAAAGTATGTCTTCGAATTGAAGAAATATAGTAGTCTCCTTTTATTTGCAGGTAAAAATGTAAGGCAAATCAAAAGCAGTTTGAAAGTTTCCCACATAGTTTATATCTGTGTATCTATGTATGTATTTTCCAGGATGGCTATCACATCCAGAGAGCTGCATTATAGCCACAAATGATGGATCTGGACAAAACTTGGCACACATACCTATCATGACCAACTTTAAAAACTGGCAAGGTTTGGGGGAGGAATTGACAAAGGATGATGGGAGTTGTAGTCCACCCACATTCAGAGACTCACATTGTGGCCACCAACAGTGGGTCGGTGTAGCAAATTTGTTGATGTGTAGCTCTATGTTGCAATGTGGCGGAATTGGCTCAAATCGGGTAGCAACAGTAGAGGCAAGATTAATTTGCATTCGTGCAGCCGATTGGTTGTATGCAGATGAGTGTAGGCCAGGATTTGAAAAGGCCACTGAGCCAGAATGGCAGTTGGGGGGAAGAGAGCTGAACATTCCAAAGGGGTGGAGTTAAGTTTAAAAATAGGCAGTTAGAGAGTCAGAAAAGATGAGTTAGGAATTCCTGTTTGTGAGGTACAGTTAGGAACTTCTGTGAGAGAAAAGCAGTTAGAGAAATGGAGCTTTTAAGGAAAACAAAGAAGTGCTAGTGTTGTTTAAGGAAAACAAAGAAGTGCTAGTGTTGTTTAAGGCAGAATATAGTTCTGTCAAAAGTGTATGAAAAAGTAACATATTTGTTGATGTGAAACAGTTGAAGTTTGATAGGAAAAGTTAACCAAGTGAATGATATTGAACGTAAGACTCAAGACTGTAACAGAAGACACAAATATAACCATAAGTGTTGGAGCCAGAAGCTATAAATAAACTTTGTTACTTCGTTTATTACAAGAGTGTCTCAAGCCTGTGATATAAAGCCTCAAGGTAAAAGCTCACAAGAAAGCCCCAGCCAATTTTAAAGGGAAACTGTTTCAGTATAAGGCAGTAAAAAAATTTAAAAAGAAAATATTTCCCCCACCCCTACATTATGGCACATAAAAAGGCACCTGTGAAAGGACTGAAGTAGTGAAACGTCATCCTAGTCGGGAATAAACCTGATACACATATGCATTTTCAAATTCATAAAATCCAAAACTAAAAAAAATGACTGTTTCTAATAAACAGCATTACAAACAACATCACATTGAGCAATACTTTTGTCAAGGAATTAAGAAGGTCTGAAAAGTCATCAACGTATTTTAATTTTTAGAAAATAACACAGCGATGAAAAGGTATTTTATTGGTCAGCTCTTAGAATTCTCCAGCTACCATAGCCAATATCCAGACTGGCTGGTAGATTCTGAGAACCATGGTCAAAAAAAGTAACTTTTCCAAGCTGGAGCATTCACTATTTGTAGTTCTTGAAAAACCCTCCTGAACTTCAAAGTCTTTTGTGTAATGCTGGTCGATCTGACCTGATATCAACTGTATAGTAGTACAAAACTCATGTCACATTTGATCAAGTCAGAAGAGATGTCAAAGGTGTGTACAGATGGAGAAACTATGAGGGAAAAATGAAAAGAAACTGGGAACCTGTCCAAAATGCTTGTAGAAACTGCTAAATCCAGCCTGAGTGGTCTATTCATAGCTAGTGTTTGCTAATAAAAGAAAAAGCTGACTCTTGATCTCCAATTTCATCTTGTTGTGACTGATGGAAATTGACCTTGTATTCAGAATATGGAGAAGTAAACATCCAAATTCAAGGTAATTAGGAGCTGCAGGAATCCATTTTTCTCTCTGCTGACTGCTCATAAAGTGTGACTCAAAGCAACAATTCATTATGTTTGCCACCAAATTCTAGGGTCTTGTTGAAGTATCAGTTGGGCATAAACTAATTCATCTTCCAGTTCTGAAGAATATTAAATGCTTTGAATTGTTGTAGGTTTTTCAGGCTATATGGCCATGTTCTAGAAGCATTATCTCCTGACATTTTGCCTGCATCCATGGCAAGCATCCTCAGAGGTTGTGAGGATGCTTGCCATAGATGCAGGCAAAATGTCAGGAGAGAATGCTTCTAGAACATGGTCACATAGCCCGAACAACCTACAACAACTCAGTGATTCCATCCATGAAATCCTTCAACAATACATTAAATGCTTTGTTTTCATTGCTTTTTCTTTGTTTTTCCAAATCACAGATTGTCTTTGAGATACAAGATGAAGATTCAGGCTGTGATCCAAAATGGCAACAGTGCAGAGGAGCCCCATCACTAATGATAAAAGACAGGGGCGGCTAACCCATTATGCAAAGTAAGCATTCGCAGTATAGTTGGTTTTGCCCAGGGGCGCTCTTGATGCACTCTTGGGGAAAATAGACCTTGACATATGTGAGTTGTAGTTACTGGGGTGTATAGTTCACCTACAATCAAAGAGCATTCTGAACTCCACCAATGATGAAATCGAACCAAATATGGCACACAGAACTCCCACGACGAACAGAAAATATATATATCAGTGATTGGTTGGGGGGGGGGGGGAGCGCCAAAATACTGTTTGCTTACCATTGAAAATTACCTAGGGCCACCTCTGATAAAAGATGGGGTTCTGCTCCGGGTGTGTATCCTCAGCATTGCAGAATTAGACCTAAGTTTAGTTGCTAGTCTTAATGAGAATAGACTAATTGAACTAGTGTGGTTTAAACAAGTATTGATCTACCATTCAGCAACTGATTGAATGGGTGTTGGCTTTAATACCTGGTAAAAAAGGTTAAAAAAAATAGGGGGAATCACTTTGCTAAACTTCTATAAACACATTCTACTAATATTTTCCTAATATAGATAGAAGAAATATGGGTCATCTACACAGATCCATTCAAAGCTTGTGTGATAACTTTACTGCTAATGAAGGGCCCTTCCTCACAGCCCTATATCCCATAATATCAAGGCAGAAAATCCCACATTATCTGAATGTGGATTCAGATAACCCAGTTCAAAGCAGATATTGTACAATTTTCTGCCTTGATATTTTGGGATATAGGGCTGTGTGGAAGGAGCCGAAGTAACAGCCCTGTTATCAGCACTTCAGTAATCTCTCATATTTGATTATGAAATAATAATACATTAGACCTGGCTGTATGAAGCATGTGCAAGTCATTATTTTCTCTGAGTTGCTTCTCTGAACTGCAGCAAGTGATGGCTAGGGAACAGAGAGGTGGAACTAGCAGGATTCCATTCCTCTGACCTGATGCCCTGTCTCTGCTGGGATGAATGTGTGTGTGGTGTGTGTGTGTGTGTGTGTGTGTGTGTGTGTGTGTATATATATATATATATATATATATATATATATATATATGAACGAAATCACACCAAATTTGGCAGCAACACAAGGAGTGACTACAACTCAAAAAAATATGATTTTGTCATTTGGGAGTTGTAGTTGCTGGGATTTATAGTTCACCTACAATCAAAGAGTGTTCTGAACCCAACCAACGACAGAATCGGGGCAAACTTCCCACACAGAACCCCCATGACCAACAGAAAATACTTAAAGCCATCCAGTCCAACTCCCTTCACCAGGGCAAAAAAATGTAATCAAAGCCCTCCTGACAAAGAGCCATCCAGCCATAGATATATAGAGAGATATATGATTCACACACAGAGAGATTTGAAAGGGACCCCTGAAGAAGGACAATGATATCTTGTGTATTCCAGAGTAGGCAAACCAGACAATTTCAACATCAACACTGACAAAGAAACAGCAAGAAATACTGTTTACCCATAAGCATAAAGAAATTACATATATTAGAAACCAACACTTTCTCATTACTTTATTTTCCAGGTCAATAGACTGGGCCACAGCAACACGTGGCAGGGGACAGCTAGTATATATGTATATGTATATGTATATGAAGATGAAGATGAAGATAGGTGATTGGGACACAATAGAGATTCTGTTGGTGTATTGCTGTCCTTGCTGCTCAAAGTTTTTCTTTTTCTTACTATTTATTTTTTTTTAAAAACTATCTTACCATCATACAAACAATCAAAGACATACGCAAAGAAACAAATTACACTAAACAAAAGGACAATATCATCACCATAAAATCAAACACTTTTCTTAATATACACTGATCTACAACAACTAAGAAACCTACTTTTAACATATAAAACAACATGTGAGGCAAAACTACACAAAGTGACTACAACCTGCCAACTAAAATAACACACTGACCACAAATCCAATGCATATTTACTCAGAAATCAAAGAAAGTGCAACAGGGCTTGCTCCCACATATGTGTGCATAGACACTACGCTACCTAATGTAAGGAATTTTACAAGTTAAAAAAGAACTGAACACAGTGTTATATTTTCTGAAAACGAGCAACTTTGAGTTAGATTTTTAAAAACAGACTGCATAAACTATTGTATATTCTGGTGTATGAGACTTCTTTCTAACCCAAGAAAATCTCAAAAGTCAGGGGTCGTCTTATACGCTGGAGCAGCCTTATGTATGGAAGTCGTCTTATACGCTGGAGTAGCCTTATGTGTGGGAGTTGTCTTATACACTGGGGTAGTCTTATACATTGGGAGCCGTCTTATAGAGCAGGTGTTGAAACTTCCAATCCGGATTGGAGAATCTGTGGTTGCTGCATATTGTGAGGGGAGCTCAAAAATGGCAGTGGCCACGTCCCTGTTGTATGCAGTCACTGTATGAAAGCGTTAAGGGTGATGCTGTACAAGTAATGTAGAAGAAAATCCATTCATCAGGATTCGTGGACTTAATGCGGTTCTGATGGTGAGGTGAAGGGGCACGTCACCGGGAAGGTGTAAGTGAAGGGTGGAGCAAGCTGCAGGTGTCTTGGGCGCCCGGGGTATGGAAAAAAGAGATAGAGTGGCTCTGGGCCCAGAAAAACACAACTCTTTTACCTGTCTGGCCCGCCCTTGTATCCTATTACCGTATCTCCTCCTCTGCCACTCAGATCTCGCTCCTGAAGACTGCAGTGAAGCGGCGCATGTGCGAGATCTGAGAGGCTGAGAAGGAGGTATAGTAATAGAAAAAATACCATATTGAAATCAAATCTGATGCTTTTAACATTTTTATTTGGTGTGCGTTGGAAGAGGGATAGTCTTATACAGTGAGTATATCCCAAACTCTATATTTTAACTGGAAGTTGGGGGTCGTCTTATATGCCCAGTCGTCTTATATGCCAGAATATACGGTACTTGGAATTCATGGTGATGCTGAAAATGTAGGCATATTGAGTGGAATGAGACTGTATTGCGTCTATAGCAGCTCTTTATTCAGCATATTTCTACTGTCTTCCAATTCCATTTCAATGAGTAATATGTTAAATGTGTAAATGCATTATATATATAGAAATTCCATCTTCAGCTACCTCTCCCTGACTAATATGAGGGTCAGGAAGAGAAGAAGACAGAAACAAATACACTTTTTTTCAAAGGGTGAGCTGAATGTAGTAGGGATCAATATTTAGGATGTGAACACTCATCCTGCTTTCATCTTTGGCAAACATATTTTCCATATTAGTTAGAATGAAGGACTTTTCTCCAGCAACTTGTTCTTTTACTCCCAAATCTCTTTCCAATACCTGTCAAAATTGTATCTGATGAAAAAGCCGATCTGTAACATATCCTTTAAATTAAAGATGACATTACATTTCATGGCGCCATGTACAATAACAATAAATAAATGCACATATATCTGCCTGCCTACCCTGCTCTTGTTTACCATATTTTAGCATACTTCTGGTGGGTGAAACATGCTCCAGAGAACTAACAGCCTGTCAGTTAACTGGCTTTTCAGTTAAGAAGAAACTGGGCCATGAAGTCTTGTAATGGTGACCTGGTTTTCTTGTTGCCTACAGGCAGATAGCAACTTGCTACTCGGAATTGTAGTTCCTAGAAAAAAATTTCTCAGCCATTATACAAAATGAGGTTGCTCACTAATGGAAAAGCCTTCAGTCATCTGCAAAATGTTTCTCAGATATAAGACTTCAAAAAAAAAAAAAGTCCAGTTAAATACAATTAGGTTAGAACCTAAACAGGGGCATGGTTTGCACACTGTTTCAAGATCTGCAAAAAACAATCACTAGGTCCATGCTAGTAAATTGTAGGAAGTGGGGCGAAAATAACTACTCATTCAGAGTGAAGGTAGGGAGCATGTGTAATTGAGGAATCCTTCAGAAACTTTTGAAAAACTGGTGTTCCTTGACACATAATCTGAAAACCACTGATGGATGAGAATAGTCAACGTGTCCTTGGTAATCAACGTGGTTTTACTTTCCAGCTTTTTAGAGCCCTTTCACACAGTCCTATATTCCAGAAGATCAAGGCAGAAAATCCCACGTTATCTGCTTTGAACTGGAATATATGGCAGCGTGGACTCAGATAACCCAGTTCAAAGCAGATATTGTGGGATTTTCTGCCTTGATATTCTGGGATAAAGGGCTGTGTTGGGCCTTTACAAGGTGCTGCAATGGATTATTTTTTTATTTCAGACAAAGCCATGGAGTTAATTAAGAACAATTATTTGATAATGATCATATAACACATATGCCACAGCAGTTATGCAAACGTTGTGAGGAATTTACACATCTGCTTGAGTTGTTCTGAGACTACAAAGTTTTGGACTACAACTCCCATGATTGTTCAGACATCATGAACAGTTGTCATTTTAAAAAGCATTTTTTCAAGACTTGTCATATTTATTTCAATGTATAGATCAAATCAGCAACAAAAGATTAAAGGCCCTTTCAGACAGGTCATATATCCTAGGTACTAATCCCAGGTTTTCTGTTGATCACAGATTTTCTGGCAGTGTGGACTCATATAATCCAGTTTGAAGCAGAAAACCTGGGATCAGATCCTGGGATATAGGGACTGTCTGGAAGGGCTCTAAATTCACCTGGATTAGAGAACTACTGCATTTAGGTCTGCTTATCTTGCCACATACTCCAGTTGAGAGCACTTCAACCTTTGATTTGTTTTCATATTCAGTCAGGGGTAAATTGCAAATTGAAATAAGCAGAAAAGAGGTCTGTGATCCCTTTCCTAGATCAGAGACTCTTAATGCATTTCTCTTTCATTTCCAGGATGAAAATAATAATGGGAGAGCTCTTTCATGGGCTAAATACACAGTTCAACTGAGAAATGCTATGAAGCGCATGATTCACCTAGTAAGTGAAGAGATTGTGCTTGAACTGCAATTAAATTCCTTATTCAGGTATTCTTTGAATCTTGGTGTCATAGTATCATGGAATAATTGAGTTGGAAGCGATCACATGGGCCATCTAGTCCAATTCCTTGCCATGCAGGAAAAGCACAATCAAAGTACCCCTGATAGATGACCATACAGCCTCTGTTTAAAAGCTTCCAAAGAAGCAGCTTCCACCACACTCTAAGGCAGTGAGTTCCACTGTTGAACAGCTCGTATGGTCAGCAAGTTGTTCCTAATGTTCAGGTGGAATTTCCTTTCCTGTAATTCGAACTCATTGCTCCAAGTCCTAGTTTCCAAGGCAGCAGAAAACAAGCCTGTTCCCTCTTCATTATGACACCCTTTCACATATTTATACATGTCTCTTCTCAACTTCTCTTCTGCAGGCTTAACATATCCAGTTGTTTAAGACGCTCCTCCTAGGGCATGGTCTACACTCTCTAGACCAGTGGTTCTCAACCTGGGGTCCCCAGATGTTTTTGGCCTTCAACTCCCAGAAATCCCAAAAGCTGGTAAACTGGCTGGGATTTCTGGGAATTGTAGGCCAAAAACATCTGGGGACCCCAGGTTGAGAACCACTGCTCTAGACCTTTGATCATTTTAGTTGCCCTCCTCTGGACACTTTCTAGCTTGTCAATATCTCTTTTAAACTGTGGTGTCCATAATTGGTGGTGTCCCAAAATTGGAATAATGCCAAAACAGGATCAAGAAGAAATAGATAAGACACAGCCTGTAACTAGGCAAGACCAATTATTCATGTGATACCCAATTGTAAACAAAAGAACTAACACAAGGATAACAAAATGTTGCCATTCTGAAACAAAGCATCTTAAATTCAATCCTTGCCAATTGGAATTTTGTATTTCACCGAACTCCATAAACTGGAATCGATGGGGTAACAAAAATCATGTACTCTTCTCTCTAAGTCTTCTGTTAAATGTTCCAATAAGACAGATAAATCTCCATTCATTGATTTGGCTCCCAAAAAGACAGTTCCATAAAAGATTTATTTTAGATTTTAGCAGTCCTTCAATTCCACAGTTGTTACTCTCTATGCATTCACATTTACATCACTGGTGCTTTGCTTCTACAGTGTTGCTAAAGTTCTGGTGGTGAAACTTTCAGAACTCTAACACAGCTTTCAAAATTTCATTATAAATGGCAGTTCCTAATAGGTTCTATCATAAAAATTAGCAATAATGAAGTAATAATGAAATTTTGAAAGTTTTGTAAGAGTTCTGACATTTTCACCACCAGAACTTTAGCAACTCTGTAGAAGTAAAGTGCCAGCTCCACCTAGTTTTCACTTTAGTTTTGTAAGTACTTTAGAACCATTTAGAACCATGGTTGCACATGCCTAGTATATAAGTATATGTTACCACATCGTGTCAGACCATCTCACCACCTACTCCTTGGTATTGGCTCTCCCAAGACACAGATTTTTCACAGTTCTGTTGCACTATATTTTTAAAAAAGCAAAATGCTAATATCCACAATTTCTATTATTCAATTTCTAATTAGTGTCTATATGTATTTTCTTGCTAAAGTAGTATTCTATAATGCTAATTCTCTCCTTTACTCAGTAAAAGACTTCTGGCATCTAACAATGGCATACATCCACCCTCTAATTACATTCTTGTAATGCCAAGCAATGTCTTTATTTAATAATTACCAACTCTCCAAATAATAGTTTTGTAGTATAATGTGTATCAAAAGAGTAATTGAGCATCTGCTTTAATCACAAATTAAACTGTAGCAGCTGAAATTTAAGGAATTTAATGTGCTACTGCCCATCCTTCAAGCTAACATAGATTAGCCCTTGATTAAAGTAGGAGCTACTGAATAATATGGAAGTTATTCAAATATTTCAAATACACTGATGAAACAACAACAAAAAACATAAAATACTGGAAACCTAAGGTGACATTATTATTCAGTCTATTGCAAGTAGACATGTCATGTTAAAAACATAAAGCATTTTAATGTATTTTTGAACCACCTTCACAAAAACCAGGGGGACTGTTCCTTGAGCACCAAGGTAAAGATTACACGAGAGTGTTTCAGTCATTTACATTTTCTCAATAGTACATGTCTATTGTCAGATATCTAGAATCAAGGAACTATATCTTTGGGCAAAACTTTTACACATTATGTCTTCTGCTACATTGAATGGCAGGTAGAAATTTATTTCTGACTACCAGAATATTTGTATTTGTAATTTGAATTAGATGGGAGTTTAGAAATGCCCCTTATAAGGTTCTATGGAAAACCTTCTTGAATGCCCTTTGAATAAACTAGCATTCTGTTCTGATCAGGAGGTTCTCTGCGTTTAACTGGAAGACTGCCATCTTTTTGTGGCTGATGAAACAAATTTGTGTGCATTACCAGCAAGGAAAAAACATCGGTTTTTTAAAGTCTAAATTAGATATCTACTGAAGGCAGGATTAAAGATTTTCTATCCCTAAAAAGTTTGTGCATCTGCTTGTGCATATTTTTTTAAAAAGCTTACCTCTCTTTGCCAGATGGGGTTGACAGTGTTACAAATGATCTTCGATCTCTTCTCTTGTCCATGATGTGGAAGAGCTGGGAAGATGCTATGCTTTCCAGGTTGGATTGAAATCTTTAGGTAAGGGTCAGGATTGAAAAACATGCCCTTCTTAAGACCAAAAGCCTGGAAATCTGTGGAAGATTGAACATTCCTATTAGTAATTATTTAGTCCTGGTTTTTAATAGTTTTCAATAGTTTGATAAAATCAGTAGAACATGTTCTTGCAATTGTGTTATATAACTGCCTGTTAGCAGTTCAAACATGGCTTTGGCTATCCTAGTTAAGAAGACAGCTTTGTTTGCCCTGGAGAATAGCCCATGCTGGGAACTGTACAAGAGGCAATGCCAGATTTAGGACAAATGAGGCCCCGTGCTAGTTAAGTTATGCAGTCCCTTACTTGGGCCCTGAACAAGGTTGGCCTGGTAGGAACAACCATTATGTCTGGAATCAATCAAAAACAGAACACCTTCAACTTTAGAGTTGTAACACATAAGCAAAATCCATCGTAAAAACATTTTTTGGGCAGGAATATGGTCCAGCAGGGCTATGTGATTGAGTACACCTAAACACAATGGTAAATCCGGCTCTGACAAGAGGAGTGTATCTCTCAGTGACTTCTGATACCATGAACCATGGTATGCTCTGAGTGCGACACTTCCAGCATGGCACGGACACTGTCTTATATGGTTCTGGTCCTTTATAGCAAGGCAAGCTCAAAACCTCTGTCAAAAGATGATACTGGGAGATTTCTGTTCAGCACCTTGATCGCTAATTTGAAAGCTTCCGCAAGGTTTAGTCTGAGGGTACTAAACTGTTGGGGAGATTGTCTGGCAAGATTTATTCAGAGGGGCCCTGCCTTTCTCCAGATTCACTATGCTATTTATATTATTTATTTGTTTACTATATTTATATCCCGCCTCTCTTGACCCTGGAGGGGACTCAAGGTGGTTTACAACATAGGTAACAATTCCATGCCTTAAAAAATACAATTAAAATAAACATTAAAATTAAAATTAAAGTTAAAATACATTAAAACATTTAAAAACATTTAAAAACTATTATAAACCACGCTATCCGAAATCATAATCCAGGCCATTCCAGTAGTCATTGCACATAATTCCAAACCCATCTATTGCACTATATTATTCTCCAAAGGCTTGATCCCAAAGCCATGTTTTCACTCTCTTTCTGGAAGACAGAGGGGAAGAGGCTGATCTACTATTGCTGGGGAGGGAGTTCCACAGCCGAGGGGCCACCACTGAAAAGGCCCTATCTCTAGTTCCCGCCAATCACGCCAGTGAGGAAGTGGGATTGAGAGCAGCCCTCCCCCCCCCCCCCGATGATCTTAATCTCTGAGATGGTTCATAGGGGGATACGTTTGGATAGGTAAGCTTGGCCAGAATTGTTTAGGGCTTTATAGGTAGCAGACTGGCAGCCAGTAGAGCTGACATAACAGGGGGGTTGTATGAGCAATTTCGCTGCGGCCTGTTGGACCATTTGGAGCTTCCGAACAGTCTTCAAAGGCAACTCCATGTAGAACACGTTGCAGTAGTCTATTCAGGATGTAACCAGTGTGTGGACTACTGTGGCCAAGTAGGACTTCCCAAGGTATGGGCCCAGCTCCCCGGCCACCGCTGAAACTTGGGGTTCCAGGCTCAGTGATGCGTCCAAGAGAACTCCCAGGCTACAAACCTGTATCTTTAGGGAGAGTGTAACCCCGTCCAACACAGGCTGTAATCCTATGCCCTGTTTGGCTTTATGACTGACCAGGAGTACCTCTGTCTTGTCTGGATTCAATTTCAATTTGTTTGCCCTCATCCAGGCCATCACAGCTGCCAAGCACCGGTTCAGGCCCTGGATGGTCCCCTTAGTAGTAGGTGGAAAGGAGTAATAGTTTTGAACATCATCTGCGTACAGGTGACATCGAACTCTAAAACTTCAGATGATCTCTCCCAGTAGCTTCTTGTAGATGTTAAACAACATGGGGGACAATGCTAGCTATTCTAGCTCATGATTATGACCTAATCAAAGATCTATATTGCTTGACGATGGCATTTTATTTTTAACTGATGGCTAATAAGTAAGTAAAAGAGAAAGCTGCTAAAATCTTGAATATATGACAACAAATGGTCTAGCAAGAAGGGAGGGAAGAAGGTTGGCTAGAGACTCTAAGGATGACTGAAAATTCCCAGCTGTAGACCAGATATTGCTAGAAGTTTTGACCAGTTGTAAACAAAGCCATTGTAAAGCCAGAATAGGGAAGATAAGAGAGATGTGTACCATTTATATAAGCCCACTTGAGAGACCAACTTTGTGGGTTGATATAAAAAGATTAATAGTAGCTTGAAAAAAATTGGAAGAATCTCCCAGAGGCTGGTTAATTGGATAAAAAGGCTGGTAGAGATTTTTTTAAATGACGCATATACTCTCCCCTCCTTTATTTCCTAAGGTTTGGGGGAAGTACAGTTAGAAAGCCTCTACTCCCATTGCCTTATTGTGCTCTGCAAGTATTTCCCAGTCATCTAGCTAGAGCAAGGAACAACCAGAACAGCCCCAACTGATCTGTGGTTATGACACTCAAGAAAGAGCCCAGCAAGCTTCTTCTCCTCACCTTGTGTCCCTCTGCCAGGTGGCAATATTTCAAAAAAGCTAAATGTACCTATTCTTCCCAAAGGTACCCTTTTTGCCATTAAAAGGTATTTACTTAACTTTTTCACTGTGGCTACTGAATTCTGGTAAAGTTTTTGTGAACAACACAAAGGCAAAGCAGTTCGGTACATTTTGGCTTCCCTAGACTATTTCTGTAGCAAAGTGAGAGAGCAGTTAACATTCTCTGTGTATATTTTTAAACCCAAACCTATTGATGAATGATATACCATATATCATTTCTGATTGCTCATAAATCACAGTCTTTCCTAAAACAAGTGGCGAATATCAATCAATTTGAAAATGTCAGGCCATTTTTCAGAAACAGATCACTTGAGCACAAAGAAACCAGGCAAAGCAAGCATATTTCTCTGTACCTTTTTCAGTTATTGTTTTTTTTTTAAACCTAGCATGAAATCTGTAACAAAATGATAGAGTAAGCCATTTATGGAAGTAAATTTATTAACAGCAGTAGAATTTGGAAAAAAAAATTGGAAGCAATTATATTTGTTTGGGAGATAATAAAGAGCAAGTGAATACTTCTATATAATACTAGCGGTCCCCTGCCACGTGTTGCTGTGGCCCAGTCTGTTGATCTGGAAAATAAAGTAATGAGAAAGTGTTGGTTTCTAACATATGTAATGTCTTTATGCTTGTGGGTAAACAGTATTTCTTGTTGTTTCTTTGCCAGTGTTGATGTGGAGATTGTCTGGTTTGCCTACTCTGGAACATGCAACATATCGTTGTCCTTCTTTAGGGGTCCCTTTCAAATCTTTGATACTGCACCTGTCATATACGTATATGTGTGTGCGCGCGAATGGCTGGATGGCCCTTTGTCAGGAGGGCTTTGATTATGTTTTCTTGCCCTGGTGAAGGGAGTTGGACTGGATGACCTTACGGCGGCATCGGCATTTCTCAACCTGGGAAGTCAAGACCCGGGGGGGGGGGGGGGTCATCAGGGACGTGTCAGAAGGGTCACCAAAGACCAGCAGAAAACACAGTATTTTATGTTGGTCATGGGGGTTCTGTGTGGGATGTTTGGCCCATTTCCATTGTTGGTGGAGTTCGGAATGCTCTTTGATTGTAGGTGAACTATACATCCTAGTAACTACAGCTCCCAAATGTCAAGGTCTATTTTCCCCAAACTCCATCTGTGTTCATATTTGGGCATATTGGGTATTCCTGTCAAGTTTGGTCCAGATCCATCATTGTTTGAGTCCACAGTGTTCTCTGGATGGAGGTGAACTACAATTCCAAAACTCAAGGTCAATGCCCACCAAACCCTTCTAGTGTTTTCTGTTGGTCAGGGGAGTTCTGTGTGCCACGTTTGGTTCAATTCCATCATTGGTGGAATTAGGAATGCTCTTTGATTATAGGTGAACTATAATTCCCAGCAACTACAACTCCCAAATGACAAAATAATAATTTTTAGTGATGGTCACTATGAGACGTTTTGTTGCCAAATTTGGTGTGATTTCGTTCATTGGTTCTTTTGTTTTTAAAGTACTCATTATGCATAGAGCATTTATATATATATATATATATATATATATATATATATTCACAACTGAGACAGGGTAAACTATAGAGATGGGAAACTACAAACCTTAGAAAGCCGGTGAGTTATAATACACACAACACCTGTATACAATAATGATGTAGTTTTACGAGGTCTTTAGCTTTCTCTGCAAAAGAGTGATGGCACCTGACCCAACTATGATCCCAGGATTCCACAGCATTGATCCATGGCAATTAAAGTGGTGTCAAGCTGCATTCATTTTATAGTGTAAACACGCTCTTAGAAAACTTTATTATAGTCTTGGACAAATAATTATTTCTCTAACATTCCATATCTCAGAAGACAAAATGAACTAAGGATATGCAATGCAATGTACTCTGAACATGTTGGGTAAGACAAGCTCCCAGAACAAAAATAAAGACATCTCTAGGAATAAGAGAGCAGTTAACAGGAATGCAGAGCCTGCAAGTTACTTGTAGGATGACTGAGCTATGATGGATGTTCTTGGTCCCAAAGCATTACCCTTCCACTTTGCAGGTGTGGATGGCTTCAGTATGTCAATATACTAATTTGCCTTAAAGTTTATTTTCCAAGCTCAAAGAGTTCTTGAAAGGGAAGCAGAATGAAGATTACAGAAAGAAAAAAATGTCAATAAAATGTTGGGGATGGAGATTACTGGCATGTCTACATGTGACAGCTTGGGAATTGTGAAGAATATGGACAATGCTCTGCAAACAAAATCAACTGGATTTGCATTGACTTAGATGCTGCAGTTGATACAGGTCTGGTACATATAAATATTGGCTCCTGCGTGTCCTATATTGGATATGTTTCAATTTCTGCATTTTGAAGATGCAGACAAGATTCTTGGAGAGGTGACAGCCATCACTTGTACACTGGACCCATGCCCATCCTGGCCCCTACAAGCAGTTGGAGAAGAGTAACTAAGGAGAGCAATGAATGCATCATTACAGCAAGGCAGCTTTCCAACTTGCCTAAAAGAGATAATGGTGACAATGTTTGTGAATAAATCCTCTCGGGACCACATACACTGGATAATTACTAGCTCCTCTTTAATATAGCTGTCTTGGTTAAAGTTATTAAGTATATGTTGATCTCACAGCTCCAAGAGTTCCTGGATGAAACAGATGATCCAGATTCATTTAAACTGGCTTTAGGCCTAATTGAGACAGACGCAGATTTGGTCACCCATATAGGTAACTAGATGAGGGATCTTTCTGTGACTTTTAATATTATTGGTTACTAGCTGTCCCCTGCCACGCGTTGCTGTGGCCCAGTCTGGTGATCTGGAAAATAAAGTAATGAGAAAGTGATGGTTTCTAATATATGTAATTTCTTTATGCTTGTGGGTAAACAGTATTTCTTGTTGTTTCTTTGTCACTGTTGATGTAGAGATTGTCTGGTTTGCCTACCCTGGAACATGCAACATATTATTGTCCTTTAGGGGTCCCTTTCAAATACTATATCTCTCTCTGTGTGTGAATCATATCTATGACTGGATGGCTCTTTGTCAGGAGGGCTCTGATTACATTTTCTTGTCCTGGTGAAGAGAGTTGGACTGGATGGCCTTAAGTATTTTCTGTTGGTCATGGGGGTTCTGTGTGGGAAATCTGCCCCAATTCTGTTGTTCTGCATCTCTCCCCCTTCCTTTCCTTCATGTCTGTATTTCTCTTTTCCTTTCCTTTGGGTATCTCTCCCCTCCTTGTGCTTATAGATCTCCCCCTCTTTCTTTTCCTTCATGTCTCTATCTCTCCACCCTGCCCTTCATGTCTGTACATCTCCCCCTTCCATTCCTTCATGTCTATATTCCTCCCTTCGTTTCCTTCATGTATCTCCCTACCCCCTGTATCTCTCTCCCCATTCCTTTCCTTTCTGACACTTCTTTAATTGCAATGGCTGAATGTTATGCAATCCTAGGATATGTAGTTTGGTGAGGCAGCAGCATTCTTTGGCAGGGAAAGCTCAAGACTTTGTAAAACTATATCCCCCAGGATTCCATGCCATTGAGCCAACATAGCTAAAGTGGTGTCAAGCTGTATTCAGTCTATTGCACAGATGCAGCCCAAGGAAGCTGAGGCAGGATAAACAAGAGAGGTTTCTTGAAGGAAGGGTTACTTATTTCTCTGGTTTTTCTTTCCATTGCTGGAAGATGTGGTGTTGTAGCACTTTTGTTTTAAGAGAAGACATTCTAAGCATGAAGCAATTGTAATGCACACTTTGTGCCAGCCAGCAGCACACGCTGGGCCTGTTTCAACTTACATACAGATTCAATTTAAAAACAAACTTACAGAAACCCCTCTTGTTCATAAGCTGCGAGTCAAAACACTTTTGGTCCCAAGCACGCAGCATGCATAATGGATACTTAATCTGTATTGCACAATGTTACAGTAAAACATACCTGACAATGAAAAACTAATCAGTCTTCTGCTTCCCTGTCCCTGGACCGAATCTTCATTGGTGATACTTTTAAAAATCTGCCAGTAAAGAGAAAAATAGCAAGAGAAATGTCATCAACTGTATTTGTTTGTTCATAGAACAATACTGACTAATAACTGTTATTTCTATACCCACAACCATTTAGACATCAATCGCAGGTATTCAAGAGACAGCTATTGATCAGAATCCTTTTCTGACCACTCAACATTCTTAACAGTAGAGAGGAGAAAGAGACCACAGGAGAGTTTTTTCTCAGACAATCAGAAAGAAAAAGAAAGAATGACTATAATCATATCAATGTGTTTTCTCAGGGGCAGTAAAAAGGCCATTTTTATGTTTGCTGTTTGCAAATCCTATTTATTTGTTTTATGTTGCACTTTATTCAATTTGGGAGCAACTATTTGAACTATAAAATGAAAATGTATCACCTGGATTTGTAAGCTACAACCCCCAGATCCATATGCAGAGCCTTTTTCTTTTTTTAAAAAAGGGAAGGGGACCTACAGGTTTGACACATAATTTGAGGAAATTACATTCTAAGATTTCAATCCTCAGAATCCTTTGGCCAGCTTGCTGGTATTTAGTTCAGGGATTCTGAGAGTGGCCAGGAGTTTTTGAGGGCTGTGCGTCCAAAAATAACTGCACCAAGCTCTGATTCAGCAATGAAATGTGGGTGACTGGATCCATGCCCCTAATCTTCACTATCTGAATTTTGCTGAACCTTTTGTCCTCAGATCTGATTATGCCACTTGAAGTGTGAGGGGGCCTTCTTCCATTCAGCTATCACTCAAGCAAAAGAGGGAAAGCATGACCTCTAGCCAGATGCCTCTCCATTCACCAGCAACATTATCAGCAAAAAGAATCTCCAGCTTGCCAACCTGGTCTCACAGCAGGGTGAGTTCAGGACAATATGCCAAATTTTATTGGAAATTGCTTTGCTTGACTAATTTTGCTGCAGCTTTAGCAAAGCTGCTTGTATGATCAAATTTCCCTCCTCTAAAATATCAAATAAAGCACAATCATGCCCGTAAAACTCAGCATTTTTTAAAAACTTGGCCAGATCATTTTTCTAAAAGTTTATTGGTGCTGAACAACTTGCAAAACTTAGCAACTTGTTTTTGTCCAATTTTGCTTTCCAAATGTAGTATTTTTGCCTCATCTCCACCTGAAATTGCCATCATCTTGACTTTGTCTCTACTGCAACCTAACTATATTTACCCAAACATCTTGTAGATCATATAAATTGTATTATTTAGCATGACTCCTGATGAAAACTACACATTTAATCTGTTTAGTACAGAACACAGTGGACACAATTTCTACTTGCCTTATTATACTGATACATTTTCATCTATGGATAACCAGTGTGAAAATGCTGCCATTAATGCCATGTCAGTAAACAGAAAAACAATTGCCATCCAGAATTAGATGAGACTGGGAGGGGGGTGGTGGTGGTGTTTAATTTCTCCCAGCTCTGCCCACCAGGATTCTGTGAGCAGCAGGTGGCGAAGCCTAGGAGTCGGGGAGGTGGAGTTGCTTGGTCTATCGTGATTCCATCACCCTGACCAGATACCCTATCCCACAGTCAATAACGTTTGAGTGTATTTATCTAAAGGTGGGTAACCATGATATAATAGGGATTATGTTGCTGTACTGCCCACTGAGCTGCTCAACAGCCTCCCTTCTTGAGCTAGCTGGGGTGGTCTCAGGGTTAGCGTTGGGAGTCTCAATGGCTAATCATGCTGAAACTGCCCTATCAGAAGTGGCTCAGAACTTCATGGCCTCCATGACAACCATGGGTCTGTCTCAGGTGGTGTCTTGCCCTATCCATGCTGTGAGACACACTTTGGACCTTGTTTTCTATGCAGGATGGGATCATGGTGATGGTAGTTTGGAGGAACTTGTCACAATCCCGTTGTCATGGACTGATTGCTATCTGTTGGGACTCCAAACCTCTACAAGGGTGGAGGACTGATTAAGATGGTCTGCTCCAGGAAGCTTATGGATCCGGATGGATTCCTGATGACTCTTGGAGATTTTTCTGTCACCTTGGCAGGTGATTCTGTTGAAGCTCTGGCTGACCTCTGGAATGGGTAAATGGCCTGGGTGGTGGACACAATTGCTTCTGAACATCCCCTCTCATGGAGCAGAGCCAAGCCAGCCCCTTGAAGCAAGTGAGATGGATACTACAGTGATGTTGGTGGAGAACTCGAAGCGAATCTGACCTAGCATGGGCTAGAGCATATTTGACAGCCTGCTCCGTGGCAATGGAGGCAGCAGATGCCGCTCCCCCCTCCCAAACCTATTACTGTTATTGTGTCCCTTATTTTCACCTTCAACACCTGGCAATCCAGTGCACAAAGAGCCCCTAGGGCCTCATCACAATGGAGAAAAAAATCCACTCAAAATTCTGCCTCCTACAGAATTCTGGGGTTTGTAGTTTAGGGAGGAGCCTTTAACAGCCTCACTAAACTATAAACCCCAGAATTCTGCAGGAGGCAGAAACCAGATTTTAAGTGGATTTTTTCTCTAGTGTGATAAAGTGGCTAGTCTCAGTCATTCACAAGATGGCAACTCTGCAACATAAAGCCAAATGAAATTGTTCTTCATTTGCGAAGTTATTTTTTATTTGTTTCTGGCTCAAAATGGTTAGTATAAACTTGATAACTTAGTAATTCATAAAACTGTTTGTAACTTTTCACATAATTATAACATGTTGCTCTTGTGGAATATACTGCTTTGAAACTGAGTTCCATCATTTTGCAATAGCTTGTATTGGAATGTAAGATCAGTCAAAAAGAGAGCAGATTATTTTTTTTTTCTTTTACAACAGATAGCAGTTCCTTAATTAACTGTGACTGATCCAGACAATGTTAACTGCCCCAAATGCTTTTGGGATAGATGACTAACAGAGGAAGGAAAACACGTGAGAAAGGAAGAAAACCGATCCCAATTCATCCCTGTCTAAGTCAGTGGTTCTCAACCTGTGGGTGTTTTGGCCTACAACTCTCAGAAGTCCCAGCCAGTTTACCAGCTGTTAGGATTTCTGGGAGTTGAAAGCCAAAACATCTGGGGACCCACAAGTTGAGAACCACTGGTCTAAGCCATCTCATTCTTAGTGGAGAAGAGAGCAGCAAGACCAAGCTGCTGCTTCTTCCAAGATATCTCATAACAAAACAAATACTAGCTATGGTAACATGATGAGTAAGGGAGGCACACAAAACTGTAGGTAGATGTCTTGAATAGGAAATGGCAAGTGAGTGACAAAGTCAGTGCATTTCAGCCCAGAAGAGTGATTTCTCTTTAGAAAGTGGGACTTCTGAAGCTTGGGTGGAGGAGAGGACAGGAACATCCACTATACTTTTCCCTCTCCCATTTTAAATATACAAAAAGGAGGTTCACTTGCCTATAAATCATTTTAAAATATGCTAGCGATCAAATGTTTTCCCTCACATATGTTTATCATTTAGTCAGTCATTAATCATACTTTAGTATTTAAAAACATTTAGAGGAGAACCATATTAATATTTGTGCCTGTTTTTCAATTGATTGAGGCCATTGAAACAGGGAGGGTTTTTTTTGCCTGATGCCTGCGATGAGCTCAGAAGGAACCAATGAAGCATAGAAGGTTAAGATTGTATTTTGCAGCTGCTTGTCTTTGTATAATTTGTTAGATGGCAGTGTTATTATGTATGACCTATTAGTATTTCTATTATATAGTCATAACTGGATACATGATCTGAGTAAAGCAGCAGCAGAAAATACTGTGTGAGAATCAAAACCATTAAAGAACTTAGCCACAGTAATTATCTTCTTTATGCTTTTAGGGACCAAAACACTCAACCCAATTTTATTCTTGTATCATCTGGTTTGTATATTTTACCCCAAGGTCAGAACATTCATGTTGGATTGTGGTGTCACAGAAAGCAACAATCATTTGGAGTTATGCCACATTGACGATACACTAATTTGTGCTGGTTAACACTCACTAACTGATCCCATTCTTAGCAGAAAATAAGTAAACAAATCATGGATCTCAGGTTCCACAGCTGGTTTATAGTGATGTGTGAACAGCTGCCAGCTTCCTGGTTTGTCCTTCACTTGACAAGACAGAAGAATAATCTAAAATTTGCTTCAGCAGAAAGCTATCTGCTCCTTCCTAGTTTACACATCACAGCAAACCAAAAGTCCACACATCTATTGCACATGGACGATGATTAAGTGTATACCGATATGCCATTTATCCATGGTGAGTGCAGACTGGGGCTTCAAGAACAGCTTAAAGAAGATAGAAATAATTGTCTTCCTCTATGGCATTTGGTGGAAGGCAGGCACTAACACTGAAATATTACATACTAGCCGTCCCCTGCCACACGTTGCTGTGGCCCAGTCTGGTGATTTGGAAAAGTAAAATAGGGCTTTGGTTATGTTTTCTTGCCCTGGTGAAGGGAGTTTGACTGGCTGGTCTTAAGGCAGCATTTCTCATCCTGGGGGTCAGGACCCCGGGGGGGGGGAGGGTGTCACGGGGGGTATCAGAAGGGTCATCAGAGACCACCAGAAAACACAGTATTTTGTATTGGTCATGGAAGTTCTGCGTGGAAAGTTTGGTCCAATTCTATCATTGGTGGGGTTCAGAATGCTATCTGATTGTGGGTGAATTATAAATCCCAGTAACTACAACTCCCAAATGTCAAGGTCTATTTCCCCCAAACTCAATCTGTGCTCATATTTGAGCATATGGAGTATTCTTGCCAATTTTTGTCTAGATCCTTCATTGTTTGAAACCACAGTACTCTCTGGGTGTAGATAAACTATAACTCCAAAACTCAAGGTCAATGTCCACCAAACCCTTACAGTTTTTTCTATTGGTCATGGGAGTTCTGTGTGCCAAGTTTGGTTCAATTCCATTGTTGGTGAGTTCAGAATGTTCTTTGATTGTACGTGAACTATAAATCCCAGCAACTACAACTCCCAAATGACAAAATCAAAGTTTTTTGAGTAAATACATTGGGTTGTTAGGTGTATGTGGTCCAAATTTGGTGTCAATTCGTCATGTGGTTTTTGAGTTATGTTAATCCCACAAACGAACATTGCATTTTTATTTATATATAGATAAGCCAGTTGATTATTCCTTGCAATACGATCTTCAGGGAAGGTGCCATCTTTAACTGTTCCAGTGCAGCCTTTTTCATTGAACGCCTGGTTAACTAGCATTCTACTGAAGGCTTGATTCCATTGGGGCACCTATGGTCTCCCACATACCCGACCACTGATGAGAGCAATGAGTGCTGCAAACCGATTGGCAGCTTCCCTGAGCTGCACTCCACTCGGCCTTCCCTCGCACTGCTGAGCATTGACATGGAGATGTCAGTGCAGCAGAGCCGCTCCACCATTGCTGCCATTTCCCATTATCTTGCAGCTAGCTAGCCATAGCCCAAAGTTACTTCAAGTCAATGATACCTTGTATGACGACAGTACTAGGGAATTCTACCAACCAGTCCCCCTTCGACCATCAACTTAGTACTGAAACCGGACTTGGCTTGGAGCTACTGACTTCTCTGCCAACACTCAACTTTCAACTCTGTTTCTTCTGGGTTTTAGTGGGGACTTTTGTTTTGAGATTATTTATTTATTTATTTTGTGGAGACCTCTCTTAATTTTCCCACTTGCTCATGATGACCGAGTTTAGCAAAATACACTATTTAATTGAAGCAACACCACAATAATTGTAATTGGTTTTAAATGTTTTAAATGCTTAATATTTATTTATATCTTATTTCCGGATGTTATTATACTTTGTGTGATTTTTGTCTTGTATTTTATGTTAAATGTGCTTTGATTTGTATTGTATGATATTTATACACTGTGTATTTGCAATGTGGCACTGAACTCTAAGCCACTCTGAGTCCTC
Organism: Anolis sagrei; assembly: GCF_037176765.1. Taxonomy (NCBI): domain Eukaryota; kingdom Metazoa; phylum Chordata; class Lepidosauria; order Squamata; family Anolidae; genus Anolis; species Anolis sagrei. Next base: position 66,586,376 of record NC_090026.1, read on the forward strand.
TTTTGGGTGAGAAGAGAGGGGTAGAAATATAGTAAACAAATAAATAAATTTTATTGTTTCAACATTTGTGTATTTTTCTCTGTAGGATACTCAGCATCTTTTTAAAGAAAAAAGACATTCGGAGTTTGAAATGTTGGGTTTGAAAATTAATTCAAATGTTAGAAATATGGTAATTAAAAACTAATAATGAAACTAACTGAATTCTTTAAGTTATTGTCAAATACACCCCATCTGCCCCAGTGAGGCTTAGTGCTCAATCCACCTTCCACCATCTGATCTGCTTACAGCCCATCTGCTCTAGTGATAATCAATGCCTTATCCTGTGTCTTCCCCAGTGAGAAATTCAACTAAAACATTTAATAATATAAATATTCACAGCAAGCTCCAACTCTCAGCAAGCAAAAATCTCGCATCTTTGAAAATGAATGGTTAAAAAAATAATGAGACTAGAATTGCCAGACTTCTAGGCAACCACCCAACAGCCCATCCCACTCTCAGTGACCTTTCTCTGATTCCACTGTGATCCTGATTGACCATATGAAAGCAATTATTTTAGTCTTTAATGGGGTTTTTAAAAAGCCACTTTGTACTCAAAACAGCTTGTTTTTTAAATGTATGAAGCCTAAAATAGGTGCTTTCTTTTTGAAAACAGAAGCATATTGTGCTTTCCAGCAGCACTAGGACAAACATGAATACAGATTTCATACAGGCCTGTTGGAGGCACCTGCGTTTCAGCTAAAAGGCACTAAAGTCTTTGTGAATTATATATTACATCATAATATACTATAGAAATGAGTCCACAATATAATCAGCAAAAGAACAGAAGTTACTGAATAGACATTCCCCTGATCCCACAAGAAAGACTCTATATCAGTGGTTCTCAACCTTCCTAGTTCCATGAAGAACTTTGTACAGTTCTTCATGTTGTGGTGACCCCCAACCATAAAATTATTTTCATTGCTACTTCATATCTGCAATTTTGCTACTGTTATGAATCGTAATGTAAATATCTGATATGCAGGATGTATTTTCATTCACTGGACCAAATTTAGCACAAATACTAAATACGCCCAAATTTGAATACTGGTGGGGTTGAGGGCAAATTGATTTTGTGATCTGGGAGTTGTAGTTTCTGGGATTTACAGTTCACCTACAATCAAAGAGCATTCTGGACTCCACCAATGATGGAATTGAACTACACTTGGTCCACAGAACTCCCATGAACAACAGATAATACTGGAAGGTTTTGATGGGCATTGACCTTGAGTTTTGGAGTTATAGTTCACCTACATCCACTCAAACAATGACGAATCTGAACAAAACTTGGCACAAACACTCAATATGCCCACCTGCAAATACTGGTGGAGTTTGGGAAAAATAAGTCTTGACATTTGGGAGTTGTTGTTGCTGGGATTTATAGCTTTTTGGGGGGTTTTTTGTGTCAGGAGCGACCTGAGAAACTGCAAGTCGCTTCTGGTGTTAGTGAATTGGCCATCTGCAAGGACGTTGCCCAGGGGATGCCCGGATGATTTGATGATTTATAGTTCATCTACAATCAAAGAGCCCCTTGAATCTAACCAAAGATACTTCCCACACAGAGCCCCCATGGCCAATAGAAAATACTGGAGGGATTTGGGAGGAATTGACAGTGATTAAGGGGAGATGTAGTTTACCTACCTCCAGAGAGCACTGTGTTCCAAAGACAATCAGAAATATGTGTTTTCTGATGGTCTTTGGTGACCCCTCTGACACCCCCTCGCAACCCCCTCAGGGGTCCCAACCCCCAGGTTGAGAAACACTGCTCTATATATTTTTCCTCCATACAGACCTGAAAGGATCCTAGTACTCTAGGATCTTGATGTCCTCCCAAACAAACCACTTCAACCCTAATTCCCTCAAAAGATTCCCTTTTTACTATGATTTTTCTTCTTTTGCAGATTTAGCTATTTTTCTGCTTCACAAGCATAACTTCTTACACAATAGCCTTCCCCCATACAATCTACTCCAGTCAGAACCTGAGGATCTTTACATCCCCGCTCACCGTCCCCAAGGACTGTGGAATGACCTGCCAGAGGAGCTCCTACAGCTAAATCAGATGTCAGAACTGAAGAGACAACTGAAAATGGATCTCTTCCAGCAGACCTACTCAGTCAATTTTTAACAATTGATTTGTTCTGTGTATTTTAATATGTGTATTTTACAGAAATATGTTTTGATATTTAGGCTTTAAAGGATACAGTAATTATAATTTCTTGGTTATCTTCATTGTTCAGACATCTTTCCAGTGCACCCACTCAGGATCAGGATAATTTTTCCAACGCACCAAATACTGCAGGCTGCAATGATGATGCCTAGAATTTAGTATTTCCTTCCATTCAAAATGTTGGCCATCGATGAGAATAGGATCAGGTATCTGAACCTGGGGGTGCCATGTAGACTGTTCAAAAGCTTGTTTCAGCAGGCTGCAATGGAACACGGGGTGTACTTGTTTGAGATTGTGTGGTAACTAAAGTTGAACAGTCTCTTTGACAATAGGGTAAGGAGAGGACCTACACATTTTGGAGCCAGCTTCTTTGAAGGTTGGACAGCTTTTAGATATTTAGTTGACAGATACTCTACACTAATTCCCCTACTTTGAATTCCCACTGAGATGTGGATTTCCAGTCAGCAAACCGTTCATAATCCGTTTTAGCCTTGTGGAGAGATCTCTGAATTATTGACCAATTCTCAGTTATTCTAGCGCTCCACCTTGAGGGTGTATCTCCAGCAGATGGTACTAGTTTCTCCAGCTTTATCCTGAGTCCTGTAGCTATGTCTGGGGATATTAGGCAATTAGTATACACAAAGACTTTCAGGACAGATTGTCTTCTCATCCTCTCATTTTTTAAAGCTTAACTCGGATCAACAATTTGAATTAACTTGAATTCACAATCTTTACTGATGCCCTGGTCCATTGCAACCTGCCGCCAGTAATGATTTATAGCAGGTTGGAGGGGTTTTCCGCCAGTTGGACAGGGTCTACTTCAGAGTACTCCAAATTCATGGTCACTTTTTGGCTCTCTTGCCAGGTATTCCCCTTTGCTAGATTAGCTTCATCTTTTCCTTGTCCTGGGGCAGATTTTTGGGCTTTTCTCTTCTCTTTATCTGGGTTATTGCTAGCCGCTCCTCTGCAATATTCAGTTGCCTGATGTCCCTCTTTACCACAGTAAACAGAAACAGCCTGTCTTTCTTCCTTTCCATTCTCAGCTGCTCAATCAACCTCAATTTAGGTTTCTTACCCACTGGCGCTGTGGTGCTTCCCTTAGTAGCATAAGCTCTCGCTCTTCTTCTCATCTGTTGTTTTATATTCTCCACATTGCCAGTCAAATAAATACATGCCTCTAAGCTTGCAGGATCATCTCTTTGTAAGGTCCAGTCCAGCAACCGAAGTCTCAGGCCTCCCTTGAAATACTCCAATCAGTATTGGAGATTACTGACCAATCAGTAATCTTTCCTGCATTTGCGTTAAACTCTATGGCATACTCTTGACACTGTACGAAACCCCTGATAGCTGCTTGATATGCATCTTCGCTCTCAATTTTACTAGTGGGTATAAGAAATCAGACAGGCTGTTCAACTTGGATGCCTCCCCCTCATAGAGCTGAAGTTGTCAGTCCACCGCTGCTCCTTTCAGAATTGCCCCCACAGTATGTACTTTCGCCTATTCCGAGCGGAAAGTGTCTCCATAGTCTTGCACGTAATTATGCACTTTGGTGAGAAAGTATAACAGCTGCTGTGGATCTCCATTGAACTTTCAATTCCCCTTGCTGTTTCCCCTGGCCCAGCATGCTGACTATAGTCTCTTGTACTGGGCCCCAGGAGACTGACTGCCTGTCCCTCTTTTTAACTCCGCAGCTCAGTAAATGGGTCTGCTGAGTTGCCCCACCTTAACTCTGGTTCTTACTCCATGTTATCTGGTCGCTGCTCTGGGAATTCCCTGAGCCAAGGACCTTTATATCTTAGGGATTGCCTTGTTCCTTTTCTCCATCAGTGGTCACCTTGATCCACCCAGGAAAATCTTCTATACATACTGGGCCCTAGGGAGGTACACCTGGAAGCTACAAGGTGTAGAGTTTTTTCAACCTATGCTCCAATTCTGTGGAACTCATTGCCTCCATACATTAGAGCAATGTCGGAGTTGCGACCTTTTGTAAAGGCACTCAAGGCTTGGCTGTTTGGTCGTGCATTTAAGTAATCAGATCTAATTTGCCAAATAGTCACTGTTGAATGTTTTTATGTGGAATGTTTTTATATTGTGTAAATGCTATTTTAGATTGTAAGTCGCTCGGAGCACCTTGGTGGAGAGCAACTAATTAAGTGAAGTGAAGTGAAGAAGTTCTTCGATCCCCATTGGACCTTTGGCCCCTTGAGAAGTAGGTGGCTCACCCTCACCTTCGCCATGGTCTCCCTTCTCCAGCTTTCCTGCCAATTGGTTGACTGTCACTGACCGAGGTCAGGAAAAGCAGGGATGGATTCATAATGTGATGTGACAATTGCAGAACCTTAGTAGCAGTTAAATTCACAAGGAAATCTTGGAAATTTTTTTAATGCTAGGTTAATACTATACAGCAAAGTTACAAATGAAGAAAACGCAAATAACTTCTCAGTTCAATACTTCAAACCCTCCACCCCCTCAATTCCCTTAAAGTTCCTCTATCCAACCTCTTCCAGTCTTCCAGTCTAAGGTGGTTCATGCTATCAGGTTCCTTCCTGTGTAGGGGCCTAGATATTTTATTCTGTTTTCATTCCTCAACCTTGGTTGTGAACAAATGGCATGAAGGTGTTCTGGTGTGTTGAACACGCCAGATACAGGTCTATGACAATATATGCATTTTATCAAATATTTTTATGATTATGTGTTTTGTCTATGTTGTACGCCACTTCGAGCTGTGAGAGAGGTGCGGAAGAAATAAAATGTATTATTATTATTACTATTACTATTATTATTATTATTTATAATAAAATAGGGGTGGGGAGAGCTGTGATAATACACAATTATGGGATATACCCAGTCTAGAGACAAGACTATACAGGAAAAAAAAAACTGTGGACCACGGCTGAAAAACCAAGATGTAAAGAGGAAGACTATAAATATCCCTGATAAAGGGGAACCTTAAATCGTGCAGATGTATATATTACAATTCCTATTTACCCCAATCAGAAGGGCCAAGGGTATATCTCATGGACCAAAGGATCTTCACCTAGTTCTACATTTAGAACTAAAAGAATGAGGAAAATGGAACACAAGATGATGGGATAAGTGTAGCAGAGAGGCAGGCATAACACTTACAGGAGCTGCATTATTCTTCACTGTTACACTGGGAGTTGTTGCGCGCAGTGCCCCACTCACTCCATGGTAGTATTTGAAGCATATCTTTGTTTCAGCTAAAAGAAAGAGTGGTCTCATGTTAACAACACATAGCAAAAGAAAATATCATTCTAAGTTCTGAGATGAACCAGTTTCTCCTTGCTATACATGAGAGATATTTAAGTAACTGGGACTCAAGTTCAAGGAAGTTTATTGTGATTAAAATCCACTTAATTTATTGCATTTTAGTAAATGAACTTGTTCTATTATATCAAAAAAGCTGAAGCATGATTTATCTAGATTGTAGCATCAACCTCTAACAAATGTTGTCACCTGTAAATACAAATGTTCAGAATTAATATTATCTAATTAATGTCAGTCCATATAATTTCATGAACAAGTTCTTCCCCAGTCAAACACCATCCTATTCTTATCTAGAGATGCCAGAGAGCAAATTTTGTACGTAAAGCTTATTCTCCACCATTATCACTATTTCCCATTCTTGTCCAGATTTGATTCCAGTAATTGAATTTAGACTCTGTCTTTGGATTATCCTTATCAGTTATTGTCTGAACTTTGTGCTTTGACTTTGGAACACTGATCTTGGCTTTGTTGTATGACCCTCTGGCATTTGCCTTGTGAACTGTGCCTCTGATAATGTAGCATAATCATAACACTCTGGAGACCAAGGTTTGAATTCTTACTTGGCCGTGGAAACCCATTTGGTGACCTTGAACAAGTCACATTCTCTCAGCCCCAGTGGGAGGCAAAGGACAACCTCTTGCGAACAATGCTCGCCAAGAAAATCGTGTGATAGATTCACCTTAGGGTCACCATGCGTTGGATACGACTTGAAGGCACATATTAACAAAATATATGAATATCTTTCTTCAACTAATTATTCATTATTCTAAAAGAAAATATTGCATGATTCAGTTTTTCAAACTTTCCAGTAAAAGAGGCTTTAGAAAAGGCTATATATATATATATATATATATATTTTCTGAGCCTTCATATTTTTAGGGTTTATTTATTTATTTTATTTATTTAGTACATTTCTATACCGCCCCTCTCAGCCTTCCAGCGACTCGAGGACTTTTACAAGGCAAGAATTCAATGCCACCAAGGACACAATTACAATATACGATATAAAAACATCAGCAACAATAAAATCAAACATTATAATGAAACATACTTCAATCGATAATCATTAAAACAATGTCCAGTTCCACCATATAGTTATTCCGTTATTATATTCGTTACTCCGTATTTTCAAATACCCGCTCAAATCGCCATGTCTTAAGATTCTTCCAGAATGATAGGAGTGAGGAAGCCGATCTAATCTCCCTATGAAGGGCATTCCATAGCCGAGGGGCCACCACTGAGAAGGCCCTGTCTCTTGTTCCCGCCAACCATACTTGTAATGATGGCGGGACCGAGAGCAGGGCCTCTCCAGATGATCTTAAAGTGCTCGCAGGTTCATAAGGGGAGATTCGTTCAGACAGGTAAGTTGGGCCAAAACCGTTTAGGGCTTTATAGGTTAAAGCCAGCACTTTGAATTGTGCCCAGTAGCGAACTGGCAGCCAGTGGAGCTAGCGTAACAAGAGAGTTGTATGCTCCCTGAGAACCGCTCCAGTTAGCAATCTGGTTGCTGTCCATTGGACCAGTTGAAGCTTCCGGACAGTCTTCAAAGGCAACCCCACGTAGAGAGCGTTGCAGTAGTCTATATGGGATGTAACAAGAGCGTGGGTTCTATGTATGTGAAGATGTTTTCTTTTTTGAGCCTGGTCAGTTAGTTGCTAAATCTTTCAACACAAAGGATTACTATGAAAATGAATAACCTAAGGGTACAGATACAAAGAATAAGCTTCCATGAGCCAGGATAATAGTGCCTTTTTATTTTTACTATTTTTTTCTTAAATATCAGATTTTCTTTTACACTTCAAAAACCTACCTGTCCTTCCTTTCCCTTATATTCATTGAATGACTGCGTTGGAAGAGACTACACAGGCCACCCAGTTTAACCCCATCACGCAGGAAAAGCAGAATCAAAGCAGCCTCGACGAATGGCCATTCAGCCTCTGCTAAAAAGCCTCCAAAGAAAGAGCATCCACAATGGGTGCTATTGATATTGTGTTCTCTAACTCAGGGACACTAATCTGGAACTGAATGTACATCTACTAGAAGGAAGTTGTTGCTGTTGCTGTTGTTGTTAATAATAATAATAATAATAATAAGAAGAAGAAGAAGAAGAAGAAGAAGAAGTACGTAATAAGACAGCACACATGCACATTAGATCCAAGCATTTGAGATTTGTCTCTGAATATCAGGCTCTTCCCAAAGAGCTAGGATATTAGAGGGATTTTCATAGGACTTGCAGTTTCGAGAAGTGCTGCCTTCTGCAGCATGTGGATTGGTGTTCTGTCCAAATTAAGGCTTTTTAAGTGCTTCTTGTGTTTCTTGGAATGCCTCCAAGAGAATAATAATAATAATAATAATAATAATAATAATAAAACAATAACAACTTTATTCTTGTATCTCACCACCATCTCCCCGGAGGGACTCGGGGAGGCTTAGACATGGCACAAGGTGCCTGAAAACAGAACATAAAATGAAAGGAATTTAAAAATACAATTATTGCAACATATGGACATATAAACATCAACTAATACTCAATTAAATCAATGGCAGTAAACTACTATAAATGTGGCCAGGAAGTAAACAATTGAACTGGGAATGGGCTAAGTTCAAAGCTGTAGCTATGGGAAGAGAACATGTGAAAAAGTGCAAGGCTGCATAACAACTGTATAAATAATTAGGGACTAGGCGTTCTCAAAAACTTGTTTGAATAGCCAGGTCTTCTGGTTCCTATGGAAGGAGGACAGTGTGGGGGCTTGCCTAATTTCCCTGGGAAGGGCATTCCAGAGCCAGGGGCCTCCACCAAGAAGGCCCTTATCCCCATCAACCGTGCTTGAGATGGTGGCGGGACCATGAGGAGGTCCTCCCGGCAGATCTTAGAAACCATGCCAGTTCATTGGAGGGGTGTGTGGATATGGTCACAAAGATACGCAGGACTTGAACCATTTAGGGCTTTATAGGCAATAAACTATATATGCAGATGATACCACGTTGATGGCCAAAAGCAAGGAGGAGCTGAGGAGGAGCTTCTAATCAAGGTTGAAGAAGAAAGCGCAAAAGCTGGGTGCAGCTAAACATCAAAAATACAAAGATTATGGCAAGAAGAATGACTGACAACTGGGAAATACAGTGAGAAAACATGGAGGCAGTGACAGACTTTGTATTTCTAAGTGTAAAGATTACTGCAGAAGCAGACTGCAGCCAGGAAATCAGGAGACGCTTACTTCTTGGGAGAAGAGCAATGTCCAATCTCAATAAAATAGTGAAGAGTAGAGGTATCACACTGGCAATTAAGATCTGCATAGCTCAAGCAATGGTATTCCCCATAGTCATCTACAGATGTGAGAGCTGGACCAAAGGGAAGGCTAAGCAAAGGAAGATAGATGCTTTTGAACTGTGGTGCTGGAGGAAAGTTCTGAGTGCCTTGGACTATAAAAAAATCCAACCAGTCCATACTTCATGAAATAAAGCCTGACTGCTCATTGGAGGGAAGGATAGTAGAGGCAAAGATGAAGTACTCTGGCCACAACATAAGAAGAAAGGAAAGCTTAGAGAAGACAATGATGCTGGAGAAAATGGAAGGAAAAAGGAAGAGGGGCCGACCAAGGTCAAGATGGATGAATGGCATCTTTGAAGTGACTGGATTGACCTTGAAGGAGCTGGGGGTGGTGATGGCCGACAGGGAGCCCTGGCGTGGGCTGGTCCATGAGGTCATGAAGAGTCGAAAACGACTGAACGAATGAACAACAACAACTGGTAATAACTGATTCCAGGTCTGACCAAGCCAGAGAGTTCATACTGCTGGCCAGTCACAGATGCTAGTGTTGAATACCTCTATCTCTTTCCACTTGACTAACTAACCAGGTTTGTTTCTAACATCAAACCCTGGTACAAAACAATGAGTTCCTGAAAACTGTTTCTGACAATTATCAGATTCTTTTTATATAAATTATCATTTGCCATTTTTCTTTTCTCAGTAAGATTTCACTAGATCAGGTTACTGCTAAGGTCATCACATTCCTTCAATTAGAGCCGATAAAAGTTGCATAGCCAATCCACTCATCTCCCTGGAGATGATACAAAGTCAAAGTCCTTATGTATCAGTTATCATACTAGCTTGACAAATTTCTGAAATATCAAAGCATGGATGAGTTTCAGTTGGCAGCTACATCAGTTCATTTTACAGCCTGAAAAGCATTAGGGATTGTAGCAGAAATATATATCAAAAAAAGGATGTGCTTGAATATGTGGGCGAGGATTTTTGGAGGGAACTTTAATACTGCTATCCTTATGTTGCTTTAACTTGACAGTACAATTCCCATTAAAGTTGCCTCCTGTCTATTCTCTTCTTTCTTGCTGTTGTCTTTTCTATTCTCAACAATTAAATGATAACAGTAGGGGCCTTTTTTTGTTACGCTGCAATATACATTTATAATTTTGGTATAAAATAATGTTTGTTTATGAGTTTACATTCTACTTTTCTAGGTAACAACTTCCACAAAGCAACTTACAATGTGCCCAGATAAACATACTTCAAACAATACCATCATATAAATTCAGAATCTATCTATATATATATATATATATATAAAATGCTCTGTGCATAATGAATTCCTTAAAAACAAAAGAACCAATGAACGAAATCACACCAAATTTGGCAAAAAAAAAAAAAAAAGTCTCACAACACAAGGAGTGACCATCACTCAAAAAATTATGATTTTGTCATTTGGGAGGTGCAGTTCCTGGGATTTATAGTTCAATTACAATCAAAGAGCATTCTGAACTCCATCAATGATGGAATTGAACCAAACCTGGCACACAGAACTCCCATGACCAACAGAAAATACTGGAAGGGTTTGGTGGGCATTGACCTTGAGTTTGGGAGTTGTAGTTCACCTACATCCAGAGAGCACTGTGGACTCAAACAATTATGGATCTCGACCAAATTTGGCATAAGCACTCCATATGCCCAAATATGAACACAGATGGAGTTTGGGGGAAATAGACCTTGACATTTGGAAGTTGTAGTCACTGGGATTTATAGTTCACCTACAATCAAAGGGCATTCTGAACCCCACGAATGACAGAATCAGGGCAAACTTCCCACACAGAACCCCCCATGACCAACAGAAAATACTTAAGGCCATCCAACCCAACTCCTTTCATCAGGGCAAGAAAACGTAATCAAAGCCCTCCTGACAAAGAGCCATCCAGCCATAGACATAGATAGATAGATAGATAGATAGAGATATATGATTCACATACACATAGATATAGTATCCTAGATTTGAAAGGGATCCTTAAAGAAGGACAATAATATGTTCCATGTTCCAGAGTAGGCAAACCAGACAATCTCCACACCAGCACTGACAAAGAAACAACAAGAAATACTGTTTACCCACAAGCATCAAGACATTACATATATTAGAAACCAACACTTTCTCATTCCCTTTATTTTCCAGATCAACAGACTGGGCCACAGCAACGCGTTGCTGGGGACAGCTAGTATATTATGAATTAAAAAAAGCAGTCTTCCATTCAAAGAATTCTGATCCCGAGCAACTGTGCATCACTTTCTTTTTGCTTGTGCTTTCCCCTCCTCGCCCCTACCATAATAGATATAAGTAAAAGAATTATTTGTCTAAAATTGATCTCTATCACCAAGGATCAGACTGAGACATATCCTGACACCAGGGCAAATTTCCCACATTTAGATATCATTTTTCAGCACTGCTTATATCCTTGCTATTCTCCCATTTCTTTAGCTCTGTTCATCAAGATTAATCTCCTTTTTCTTTCACTCACAATTTCACTTGGTCTCTATATAATCCTCTCTGCTCTTCTTTTGCTCAAAGGTCAGCTTGGCCCGAAGAGCTTAACTTTCACTAGAAGGATAGATTTATTATCTTGGGTATAAAAGCAACAATGCCAAGATTAAAGCAGTTCCCCCTTCTTGATGTTCAAACCCTTTAAAAGCTCTAATGCATAAAACAGCTCAACCTATTCTTCCAACAATCCATCAAGGAGGCTTTGATGGGCAAAAGACAATGTGACAACTGCGTTGCAATTTATTTCAAATCACTATTTCAATAAAACAAAAATTCATCTACTTCGGAGGCATTATCTTTAAATAAACCCTAATATAAAATGGAGTATCTTTTCCAATTCCCCACTTCTCCAAAATTTAATTTGTTGAGGGGGAGTTAAACTGTATTTTAAGCAGACAAAATACACTGAATCATCACACAAAGGCCCCATTAACACTAAACATTTAATTGCATTATATGGTCAATGTAGACTTCATGCAGCTCAATGCAGCTTAAACTGCATTATCTGAATCTACACTGACCATATAATACAGTTCGATCTGCATCATATGGTCATAGATGATGTCTCAGACAAGACTTTTATCAATAAGAGATCTGTGCATATCTGCAAAGAAGTAATGAAAAGTGGAAGGGAAATTGCTGCATTTTGTTTTTATAGCTGCTACATACATACACATGGACTGGACAGTTCAATATAAATGTGTAAATATGCCCTGGATCCAGTATACTAGTACCAAATCCAGGGCCATTATTCACACTAGCAGATGGATCATTGGTGAAAGGGTTTAAAATGTGGCAGCCAGACAGAAGTGAGATGGATCGTTAGCAAAGAGGTTTAAAATCTGGAAGCAGAAGTGTAAAAATGGGGAAATAGATAACTGGGAAATGGTTTTAAAATCTGGTAAAGGTTTTATAGTGGGAAAGGAAGTGATAAGGACTGTCCACAACTGTTTGTGGACAGAAATCTATAGCATTCATGTTGTCCAATTCTGGGTATCACATTTCAAAAAGGATATTGACAAGCTGGAACATGTCCAGGGAAGGGCGAACAAAATGGTAAAGAGGTTTGGAAGCTATGTCCTATGAGAAGAGGCTTAGGGAGCTGGGGATGTTTAGCCTGTTTAGCTCTATACGGTTCTGGCCCAGCTTACTTGTCCAAACGCATCTGCCTCTACGTCCCACCTCGTAACTTAAGATCATCCGGGGAGGCCCTGCTCTCCCGCCAACATCGCAAATGTGGCTGGCGGGGACGAGAGATAGGGCCTTCTTGGCTGTAGCCCCCCGCCTGTGAAATGTGCCTCCAAATGAAATACGATCGACCCCATCCCTCCTGGCATTCAGGAAGAAATTAAAATCAGGGACCAGGCTTTAGGACAATAAACTTAAGGCAGCATATTTTACTGGAAATGGATTGGCAAGACAATATATATGAGGATACGGTTTTATTGTTCTATCAATAGGTTTGTAGACTGAGTATTGTTTTAACGACTGTTATGATAATTTGGTTATAATTAATTGCCTCCGGTGGCGCAGTGGGTTAAACCCCTGTGTTGGCAGGACTGAAGACCAACAGGTCGCAAGTTCGAATCCGGGGAGAGGCGGATGAGCTCCCTCTATCAGCTCCAGTTCCTCATGTGGGGATATGAGAGAAGCCTCCCACAAGGATGATAAAAACATCAAATCATCCAGGCGTCCCCTGGGCAACGTCCTTGCAGACGGCCAATTCTCTCACACCAGAAGCGACTTGCAGTTTCTCAAGTCACTCCTGACACAACAAAAACATTTGCTATTGTTTTAACTCTGTATGTATTTATGGTTTTATACTGCGTTATTGATTTGTGGCATCCAATTGCTGCCTTTTTTAGCCGCTCTGAGTGTCCCCCTCCCCGGGGGTTGAGAAGGGTGGGGTAAAAATGCTGTAAATAAATAAATAAATAAATAGCAGAGAAGGTGAAGAGATGACATTTTAGCCATGTTTAAATATGTGAAAGGAAATTATATGGAAGATGGAGCAAGCTTGTTTTCTGCGAATGCAGAGACTAAGACACAAAACAATTGATTCAAACTACAGGAAAAGAGATTCTACCTAAACATTAGGAAGAACTTCCTGACAGTGAGAGCTGTTTGGCAGTACAATATGCTACCTCAGAATGTGATGGGTCTTTCCTACTTTGGAGGTTTTAAAGTAGAGTTTGGATGGCTATCTATCAGGAATGCTTTGATTGTATAGTACTGAACAGCAGAGGGTTGGATTGGCTAGATGCTTCCATGATCATATGATAGTAAAACAACAGCAGACCATTTAAAGTGTGCACAAGTAGACTTCATCTGAGTATAGGCACATTTTAACTCTCATTTTTGATATAAGAAAGTATTGATAAAAAAAATTTGACAGATTTGTTAAGGTTGGATTATGTTGGTCAAAAGTTGCTTTGCACTTGAGAGTACCATGTCAAAACTTATGCTTGTGAAATCCAGTACTGGACTCTTGTGTTCTTAGATATCAGTAAACATAGGGATATACGGTATATATTTACACACATACACACAAAATGAGGCCAGCCCAATTAGTCATCATATATTCATAACATTTCAGAATCAATATGCATGAGTTTCTTTTATCTCAACTACACATCTTATGGTATTTTTAGCCAAATATTTCCATGGCAACAAGGCAAGGAATGGTCCATTTGAGAAGACAGATGTGTCAGAGCTGCATAGCTGGGGAATTTAAAAGAACGGTTTAAGCTATTTCCCAGCACTTACTGCATCTTCTGGTTTTCTGTCAGTGCCATTTGTTGCCTCTTATATTTTCTGAATAAAAATGAATGTATTTGTGAGATGATTAAATACTGTATTTCATATTATGCCTTTTAAACATAAATACAGCATGGGAAAACATAACAAATGGGAAGTCTGACTTGGCCACGGTGGTACACGCTTTGGTCACATCCCGCCTCGACTACTGCAACGCTCTCTACGTGGGGCTGCCCTTGAAGACGGCCCGGAAGCTTCAGCTAGTCCAACGCGCGGCAGCCATGTTGTTAACGGGAGCAGGACGCAGAGAGCATACAACGCCCCTGCTGTCCCAGCTCCACTGGCTGCCGATTTGCTACCGGGCCCAATTTAAGGTGCTGGTGTTATCCTACAAAGCCCTAAACGGTTCCGGCCCAAAATACCTTGCAGACCGCATCTCGGCCTATGAGCCCACGAGGGCCTTGAGATCGTCCGGGGGGGCCCTTCTCTCGGTCCCGCCTGCCTCACAGGCACGTTTGGCGGGGACGAGAGAGCGGGCCTTCTCGGTGGTGGCCCCCCGGCTGTGGAACGCCCTCCCTGTTGAAGTTAGACAGGCGCCCTCCTTGATGGCCTTTCGTAGGGGCCTGAAGACATGGCTCTTCGAGCAGGCCTTCAATTGAGTGTATCTTGAACGACACTGGAACGAACTAGGACTATGAATTTGGCTATGACCCCAGGACTTGACGAAGCGGATTTTTAGTGTAAGATTATGTTATGTGTGTATTGTCTGGTTTGTGCTGTCCTGCCTATTGTACACTGTCCATTTTTGTTGTTGTGCACCGCCCCGAGTCGCCCTCGGGCTGAGAGGGGCGGTCAATAAATGCAAAAATAAATAAATAAATAAATAAAACTGTTACATACCTTTCTGTTTGATTCAGGCACAGTAAGATCTGAATTTTTAGGATTATAACCATCTGATTTGTGGCAGGGCTATGTGAAATGATTTCCAGCCTGATCACTGGCAATGAAAAATGGATCAGGCCACTAAATGTGAAAAGGACATTGGGATTATTGTTGATTATATATTGAAACCAGAAAATAATGTGAATGCTTTTTTTTAGCATGCAATAATAAAAGCATATTTTCAGGTCCCACTATATACTGTGCTGGTTGGACATATTGAGCTAGTTGAAGAAAGGTCTAAGGGGTGACATGATTATACTCCTTAAATAACTCAGGGGCTATCAGAGGAGGAGGAATACAACTGTTCTCTATTGCCTAGAGCAGGGGGTCCCCAAACTACAGCCCGCGGGCCGGATTCGGCCCCCCGAGGCCTTGCAGGAGAAGGGGGGGGGCCTTAAATCCAGTCATGTCCGACTCTGGGACTCTGCTGCTCATCTCCATTTCTAAGTCGAAGAGCTGGTGTTGTCCATAGACACCTCCAAGGTCATGTGGCCGGCATGACTGCATGAAGCGCCGTTACCTTCCTGCCGGAGCAGTATCTATTGATCTACTCACATTTGCATGTTTCCAAACTGCTAGGTTTATATTTATTCTAAACTGCTAAGTTTATATTTGTTAAAATAGTTCTTCATTTTAATTATTGTATTATTTAAAGTGTTTTTTGCACTAAAAATAAGATATGTGAGGTGTAGAATTCATTCATGTTTTTTTTCAAATTATAATCCGGCCCTCCAACAGTTTGAGGGACTGTGACCCGGCCCTCTGTTCAAAACGTTTGGGGACCCCTGGCCTAGAGTGTAGAACAGGTCTAATGCTTATAAAGTACAGACAGTAAATTTCGACTGACCATAGAATTAACCTCTTGACAGTGAGAGTGGCTTGACAATGGAGTCAAAAGCCAAAGCGGTAGTAGAATATCCTTCCATGAATTTGTTTTAAAAGAGGCTAGATAGCGATCTGTGGGGTGCTCTAACTGGAGATACTGCAGGGGGAGGGCCAGCTCTATGATTCTGTAATTCTATGATTTGTGAGTACAATTCATTTGTACTAGACAATCTGCATCATTCATTGGCCCCATCTACACTGAGCATTGAATGCAGTACAAAGCTAGCTTCAAACTGTGGTTGCCAAATAACAAACATTCACAAAAGTGCATTAAAAAAGCCCTTAGTGAGCGTCAGTGCTCTGTAGTTTGTTTAATCACCATCCATACCTCAAACTGGTTTCAGGATTTCCTATGTAACAATCTGCACAGTGAAACCACTTTCTTCAAGACCCATTTGAAATTGCATTAAATGGTCAGTGTACATGGGACCATAGTGTAATAGCAAGTCTGTTTCAAGTCCACCTCTCCAAGGATGATTCTGCATAGACACTATAAACAAGAATAACATGATTCATAGGCCGTTTCTACACTGCCATGTAATCCAGTTCAAAACACATGATCTGGATTTTATATGGCTGTGCCGTCACACCTAGACACTATAAAGTTAAAACTAAGATGTGCTTCTCTCTTTATCCGGGTGAACTGTGGGTGCCTTACTTAGAAACTTAGGATTCTCAGCAACCGAGGCCACTCCAGCTTTGAACATCAAACAGAACATTTATTTTTCAAAGTCCTTGACAGACTTGGCACAGTTTGTTGAAGTTACAAACACAAACAGTCAACTTGTGAAATTATATAGATGTTCCTTCCTTCTTTTTTTCATCAGCTACTGAGCTAACTTCCCCCAACGGTAGAAAAATCCTGGAATTCTTTACCCTAACCCTGAGCTGCTATTTTTAGAAAGAGCAGGTCTTTCCCTATCCAAGCTCAAGGTTAGTTTGGGGATGAAGTAATAGAGCCTCTCCCAATGGCAGAAAAATCCTGAGATATTCTCTGCCATAGCACTGAGCTGCTATCTTTAGCTGCTATCTATCTGAGTTCAGCACCAGTTTCAAAGGCAAGAGGGTGAATACTCACGATGGCCTGTCCAAGCTTCCTAGCTTGACCATAAACACATCTGAGGCTTTTTCTAAACTGAAATGGAGATCTCAACCCCAGGAAAAAGGGCGGTCTCTAGACCAAAAGATACTTTTTTAAACCAATAACAGCAAAAGGCTTTTGCAGGCTGAGCTAACTTCCCCCAACGGTAGAAAAATCCTGGAATTCTTTACCCTAACCCTGAGCTGCTATTTTTAGAAAGAGCAGGTCTTTCCCTATCCAAGCTCAAGGTTAGTTTGGGGATGAAGTAATAGAGCCTCTCCCAATGGCAGAGAAATCCTGAGATATTCTCTGCCATAGCACTGAGCTGCTATCTTTAGCTGCTATCTATCTGAGTTCAGCACCAGTTTCAAAGGCAAGAGGGTGAATACTCACGATGGCCTGTCCAAGCTTCCTAGCTTGACCATAAACACATCTGAGGCTTTTTCTAAACTGAAATGGAGATCTCAACCCCAGGAAAAAGGGCGGTCTCTAGACCAAAAGATACTTTTTTAAACCAATAACAGCAAAAGGCTTTTGCAGGCTGAGCTAACTTCCCCCAACGGTAGAAAAATCCTGGAATTCTTTACCCTAACCCTGAGCTGCTATTTTTAGAAAGAGCAGGTCTTTCCCTATCCAAGCTCAAGGTTAGTTTGGGGATGAAGTAATAGAGCCTCTCCCAATGGCAGAGAAATCCTGAGATATTCTCTGCCATAGCACTGAGCTGCTATCTTTAGCTGCTATCTATCTGAGTTCAGCACCAGTTTCAAAGGCAAGAGGGTGAATACTCACGATGGCCTGTCCAAGCTGCCTAGCTTGACCATAAGCATATCAGGCTTGACCATAAGCATATCAGACTGAAAAAGAAAGGAGAGCTTTTCCAAAATGGAGATCTCATCCCCAGGAAAAAGGGCGGTCTCTAGACCAAAAGATACTACTTTAAACCAATAACAGCAAAAGGCTTTTGCAGGCTGGCTTTAAGCCCCTGCTAATGGTTAACTTTCAGGGTGCTGCTGAGACTGTAGCAACCCTGGGAGAAATGCAAAAGGATGGTATTTCATGCAACTAAGGGGCAATGAAAACCAAGCTCCTGGAAGACGGAACAATGGCAGTGTGGAAAGAGCCTATGAATGCTTCCAATATAAGTTAAACAAGAATCACGTTATTCAAAACCATAATTAATTAACATAAAGGCATACACATTCATAGTCCCTATTGCTATACAGTAGTTTATTATTATCATACTACTGGTATTCAATTGACTTTGGTGGTTAATTTCTTCTCAGAATATTGCATTCTAAAAGTGCTAGAATATTATGATAATGTTTTCCTTTTGTGACTCCTACTAGTATTAATTAACCAGCAAAAAATAGAATTCTTGTACAGTATTTTTTTTCTCCCATTCAGAAAATGCCAGCTGGTGGAAACCTCACTAAAACTGAATGAATCAAATAACATCCTGGAAGGAGAAATTGAAAGCTCTCTGTCACCATGGAACCTGCATCTATCCATTCATCAACTAGGTAACAATTTAAGTTAATTCCAACCTTCCATCATGAGGCTGGCATTCTATTATGCTTATGCAACCATCAACTTAGAATTAGTAGTGAAACAGGTTAACTCAGTGTCTATTTGCACTCATTTGAACTAATTGAAATGAACATTTCAATGGCTATTATTCAAGTAAGAGCTTTATGAAGTATCCCAGCTATCAGAGAAGTTTGGCTCTTACTAAACATCATTAGCGCCTCCAGATTGAGGGCACAATTATGGATGATTTCGCAGCTGTCAAATATTTCTGTATTAACACAGTCTGGTCTTTCAGCTCAACGATGAAATTTATTTATTTATTTATTTCAGGTGCTTTTACCCCAAAATGTGCATGAAGTCACTTAAAATATACCGAAGTGTTCTGAATTTTTACTTGGCTTTACTTAAGTAAGGAATAATGCAATGCAAGGGAAAATTCTTAAGCATCCCCTGTTACGGGAACAAATGAAACAACTTTAAAGGCAATGAAAAATATTCAGCACAGTAATGCCCCACATATGGAGAATATTTAAACTAGCTCAGGTCTTCTTATTGTACTAATTGGTAAAAGTAGTGGAATTTAGTTCTCCACATATTTTCATCATGAATTCATCTAATTAATGCAGCACGCAGAAGTATAAGACAATGGGAGGTGATAACATTCACTGCGAGGAAAACAAACAGGACATCTATATATTGTGTCCACTCTTGGATTGATGGTTTTTTTGGTGTATTTATTTATTTATTTACTGTATTTGTATACCACCCTTCTCAGCCCTCAGGCGACTCAAGGTGGTTTACAGGGCAATAATTCAATGCCCAACAACACCATGAAAACAGTTAAAATATTAATATATAATATAAAATCATAACAAGAGTAATAAAAACATAAATCATTTGCATCTCCTAATTAAAAATGTTGTCCAATCTCATCATCCAGTCGTTCCATATTCCTATGTCTTCCTCCTCCCCTAGTTTCTGCAGTTTCCACAATGTCTTTGAAGGCATCCCCATGTGAGATACATGACAAGAATCGAATAAGGTATTTCTCACTGTGAGTATTCGTAGCCTAAGTACAAAACAGTATCAGAAAAAAATCGCAATTTCCACATCTATAGTACAGAGTGTGGACAAACAAAGATTGGGGTTGCTCCCAGTCTCTGGCCCCTTCTACACTGCCATATAAAATCCAGATTATCTGCTTTGAATTGGATTATATGGCAGTGTAGACTCAGATAATGCAGTTCAAAGCAGTTAATGTGAATTATCTGCTTTAATAATCTTAATTACATGGCAGTGTAGAAGGAGCCACTGTTTGAGCAGGTTAGCCTTGCTCCTTCTTTAAGCACCAGATAGGGAATACACAATTTGTTGGCTCTTTCACTCTGGCTCACATTAATAATTAATAATGTAATTCTAAGATTGTTATTTCAGGAATTTCAGCTTCAAACACTTTATTTAAACATACACTTAATTATCCTGTCCCTTTTACAGCAAATTAATTTATATCACTTATTTCGTTATTTAAAAAAATATGTCCCATTTTTCTCCCAATATGGGACCCATGGAGTTAAAAGTAAATACAGTTAAAACCATGGATTGTATAATGTGAAAAAGATAATCAGTGGCTGTGTCCCTCGACTGTGGAACTCCCTGCCCAGGGAAGCCAGAATGGCCCCTTCTGTTCTTCCAGTGGCAAGTTAAAACTTTTTTTATTCAGGTAGGCTTCTAAAGAAGAAGGCTTTTAAGAACATGTCAGGGGCTGCTGTGGTTTTATATGTTTTTAATGGATTTAATCTGAATTGTTTTCAATACTAGTAATGTTTAATACTGTTTTAATATTTGTATATTTTAAATTGTATTAATTTAACTAACTTTGTGTCTACTTATGGAGAGAAAAAGCAGGATAATAATAATAATAATAATAATAATAATAATAATAATAATTGCACAAGCCCACCTTAGTTTATCCTTTATCAATCTGGTACTTTCCAGATGTGCTGAACTTCAGAAAGTTCTCTATGCTCACTAGTCAACATGAATAAACAATGCTACTTATGACAGACTAACTATACACTTGATCCTGGAAACATTTATCCGTGTGATTATTTGCCGACTTGCTAATAGACTAAAGTGACCTCACGCTATTTTGAAAATCCATTGCCTATTATCAACTAAATATGAATCTGCAGAAATGATCCTCCTATCCAGCTAAATAAAAATACACAAAAGCAATGATAGGAGATGAAGAAATATCTGTCAAGGTGCTCTTGACATCAAATTGCATAGTTACCGTATTTTTTTGGCACATAAGACGACTCCCAACTTTTTCAGTTAAAATATAGAGTTTGGGATATACTCACCGTATAAGACTACCCTCTTCCAATGCACACCAAATAAAATTTTTAAAAGCATCAGATTTGATTTCAATATGGTAATTTTCGTATTACTGTACTTCCTCTGCCTCTCAGATCTCGCACATGTGCACCTGCACCGCTTCACTGCTGTCTTCAGGAGCGAAATCTGAGAGGCAGAGGAGGAGGTACACTAATAGGATACAAGGGCAGGCCAGACAGGCAAAAGAGGTGTGTTTTTCTGGGCCCAGGGCCACTCTATCTCTTTTTTCCATATCCCGGACACCCCGAATGCCTGCAGCTTGCTCCGCCCTTCACTTACATCTTCCCGGTGAGGCGCCCCTTCACCTCACCATCGGGACCACATTAAGTCCACAAATCCTGATGAATGGATTTTTTTCTACCGTACTTGTACAGCGTCGCCCTTAATGCTTTCATACAGTCGCTGCATATGGCAGGGATGTGGCCACTGCCATTTTTGAGTTCTCCCCACCATATGTGGCAACCACAGATTCTCCAGTCCAGATTGAAAGTTTCAGCACCCACTCTATAAGACGACTCCCAGCGTATAAGATGACTCCCAGCGTATAAGATGACCCCTAACTTTTGAGAAGATTTTCTTGGGTTAAAAAGTAGTCTTATATGCCAGAAAATATGGTAGATATTTGTAGTTTCAAAACAAGCATGAGAATGGAAGGTAGAATATGTCATACCACATATACACGGTAGTGCTAGCTATCCTGAGGAACTGGTCAAGACTGTGATTGCAATTGGATAGACAATGCATGGACCACAACCAGGGCCGTAGCCAGAAAAAAAAAATCGGGAGGGGTCGAAATTTTCGGGCGGGGGGTGGGTTTGAAATTTTCACGTGGGGGGTTGAAATTTTCGTGCGGGGGGGGGGGGGGGGTTGAAATTTTCATGTTGAAACCTGCCTCCTAGCTCACGCTGAAGCAAAGAGCACAGCAGGGGGCAGAGCAGCCTTCAATAGCCTGCAGCTCCGCCCCTGTCAACCACCTCCACCAAGTCTGGCCTCCTTAATGAGAACATTCAACACACACACACACACACCAACTTGGTTGCTTCACTACATCGGCTATTGCTGCAAGTAATGACAGTGTGACTAAATTGTCAATATTTGCTTGAGATAGTGCTTGCAGTTCTGGAGAGACTCTTAATTTTTTGCATCTCATAGACTTAGTATGGGAATTTGGTTAACCAGTTAAAATTCATGAGTAAACCAGGTTTTTTTTAAAAAATCTGAAACATTTCAGGGGGGGGGGTTGAACCCCTAACCCCCCCCCCCCCCCCCGCTACAGGCCTGACCACAACTACAACAAAACATTGAAAGTGTTTATTCCACAAGGGTACCATAATATCAGCCAACCTGAAAAGCTTTCTTCCCCATCCCCTTGCACTGATGAGCTGAAGAGTGTATGTTTTTCAACTAGAACCTTTAGTTTTCATGACTTATTAATAATGCAGCTAAACCCAGAGTGAATTTTTCTGGTCCAAAAAGTTTTACCTTGCTTTATCTATCTATTTACATTATAAGTTTTTTTTATAAAAAAAAGCTTTTTCATGGATCAAACTGCACCTGCCTGCAGTATATCTACATGTTCACTAAAGCAGATAGTCTACAATTTGAGACTAGTGCAGGTGAGCACTACAGACAGACTCCACTGGGAATTGCCTAAGACGAGCAGCTTCAAATCCAAGCCTTATGGGGGTAGTCAGGGGCATCCCACAATCCCTTGCTCAATGAGCAGGAAATACTTTGTCTCTTCAGAAGTAAATTACAACAAAGCAACTGACAGCCCAAGACAAGAAAGAGCTAATATCCTTAAGTCTCCATAGAGGGAGGATATTTGCACAGAGCTCCTGTACTTATTGCAGCGACATCATGAGATTAGCAGGAAAGGCAAACTCAGAGAAACCCACCTGAATTAGCTTATTTATTTATCATGTCAGAAGCAAATTGAGGGTACACCGCATTAAGACAGTGGATGTGGCTCTTAATGTGACATGCTGCATTATCACAGGATGTCTATGCCCTACACCACTGGAGAAATTATACTGTTCAATCGGTATTGCACCACCTGACATCCGTTGGGAAGTAGCAGCCAGTAATGAAAGGACAAAGGCAGTGACATCTCCAGTCTATCCTCTGTTCAGATATCAGCCAGCATGCCAATGCCTTAAATCAAGAAATAGCTTTCTAAGAGCTACAGAGATACTCACAGGACCACCTCAGCAAGCAAGAGTTCAAAAGTGGCAGGCTAAAACCCAGAATCTCAATCAGTGGCTGATACCGGATGAGAGACTCCCCCTGGGCACACAGACGACTGGGCGACTTGAAAGCACTGAACAGACTGTGCTCTGGCATCATAAGATGAAGAGACAATATTCAAAACTGGGGCTATAAAGTGGAGTCCACAACATGCGTGTGTGGAAAAGAGCAAACCACAGACCACTTACTGCAATGCAGTGGAGCCCTGCCACATGCACAATGGAGGCCCTTTTTACAGCGACACTAGAAACACTGGAGTGCAAATCCAATGGCCAGCTTCTGGTCAAAGGACATGTAGTATAACTTTTTTTATTCAGGAAGGCTTCTAAAGAAGAAGGCTTTTAAGAACATGTCAGGGGCTGCTGTGGATTTTTATGTTTTTAATGGATTTAATCTGAATTGTTTTTAATATTAATAATGTTTAATACTGTTTTAATATCTGTATATTTTAAATTGTATTAATGCTGAATTTTAATGCTTTTAACATTAGCCACTTTGCATCTACTTATGGAGAGATAAAGCAGGATAATAATAATAATAATAATAATAATAATAATAATTGCACAAGCCCACCTTAGTTTATCCTTTATCAATCTGGTACTTTCCAGATGTGCTGAACTTCAGAAAGTTCTCTATGCTCACTAGTCAACATGAATAAACAAGGTTTTTTCCCACTTTGTTTATTTTTAAATACATGATAACTGTACCTGAATTAGTTGTGTTAGAGGTACAAAACAAGGCAGTAATCGAGACATATGTCTGTGTACACAAAGTTAAAATGTTGGTTACTAAAGACAATAATTGCACAGTTGTTGCTCTAGGTTTGTTTACCAGATGAACGCTCCGCTGAATTAATGCAGAAAATCGGTATGATTGATTAATTAATTAATTCCGGACTTTAAAGATGTGACTTTTTTTTTACAATGGCAACTGACTCTTTTTAATAAGTTGGTGGTGCTAAATCTTGTGCTGGATGAGCCCATAGGCAAGAGCAATTCAAGTCTCCCAACCATCCCAATGATGGCACAAAATATGTATCAAAGTCATGGGTCTTTTTTTCATTAATACCAAAGGATCCCAGAAATAAACTTAAACCATAAGCCTCAAACCTCCTTCAGCCAAGAGAAATCAGAAGATATCACCAATGGGGTAAAAAGTATTTTCTGGCACTTTTTCCTCATTTTTATATATACCAGGTCATGCCTATACCAGCCCCCGGTGGTGAAATGGGTTAAACCCTTGTGCCGGCAGGACTGATGACTGATAGGTCAGTGGTTTGAATCTGGGGAGAGCAGGTTGAGCTTCCTCTGTCAGCTCCAGCTCCCCATGCGGAGACGTGAGAGAAGCCTCTCATGGTAAAACATCAAACATCTGGGCATCCCCTGGGCAAAGTCCTTGCAGACAGCCAATTCTCTCATACTAGAAGTGACTTGCAGTTTCTCAAGTCACTCCTGACATGAAAAATAATAATAATCTGGAGCCAGTTTGGTAGCAGGTCAGAGTTAATATCATCTAGTTGGGCCGAAAACATAATATCTGGGTAGTGACCTATTCATGTTGCCAGCACTGCTCTGAGATAGCCGCAGAGCTCCATGTGAGCTCCTGACCATCTTAAATGCCATGTGCTGACATCAGCAAAACCGCTCACGTAACCATAAAGAATGAGGGATCTGATCTCTACACTTTCTTCCTGGTAGCATGGGAACCTTTCTAATGTCAGCATGGGGCACCTGTGATAGCCAGGAACTCATATCAAGCTCTGCAGGGAAACTCTGGAGCAGCTTTGACTTTTCCTAACCTGTGGCTATATCTGATACTCAGCTTATTTCACAATACCTAATAGAAGTGCTGCTACAGCGTGAGGATAGCCAGAATTGAACTCATGGTAAATATAGGTTATATTCCCCATATAAATGAGCCCCCAGCCGGGTTGCTCTAATCACAACTATATATTTATAGCCACATTTCCCCGTGACTCATTGGACAACAGTCCACATGTCCTTGAGCAGGAGTAGATATTTTTGGCTCTTCAGAAATTGTGTGATTCCAACTCCCAGTCTTCTTCACCATTGGAATTGCTATCTAGGGCTGCTTGGAGTTACAGTTCAGCCACATCAGGACCATCACACAATCTCATTCCTTCTCTAGAGGCTTCCAATAGCTCTTATAGCTGGAAAACAAAGCTCATAATATACACATACTTTGTCTTAAGGACAAATTGCAACCATCATGCTGTATCACAGGCACCATAATGCAGTAGAATAGAATATCAGGGGACACAAAATCAGATAGAGGCTGAATAAGGCCTTCAGGCTACATCTCACTCATTCCTACTTTAGAATGACCTTCCTTTCCTCATGGTGCAAATTAAAATTAGATGTCTCAATGTATGTTAAAATCATGATATATGTCTTCAAGCAAATATTTTTTATAAATCTTTATACCCATTTATTTTCCTCTTTAAACTCCTTGTATAATTTATTCACCTGCATAATACAATCAATAAACATAGCAGTTTACACATCAATACAAAAGGGAAAAGATTACTGCCCCAAACACCCTGCAATCTAAATGTCAAGACTATCAGAATCAACAAAAGAAAACAGGGGACTATTTATTCCAACACAAAGACTTCAAACTTTGAGAAATGTTTTTTTAAAGCTTGCCATCTATAGTGACTCACAAGGAATAGGGTGCCAAACAGATCAGTTAAAATCGATCCCACCTTGTGAACACTGGGAGAAGACTAAAAACCCCAGCTGATTTAATTATGTTGGTGTCAAATAAGAACAAGTGAGAATGAGAATCACCCTTTCTCAAAATCAGAGGCATTTAGCACACATTGCGAAACTCTCTCCTTGTGTGATACTGTGAGGAGTTTATGCTTAATTATAGCAACATAAAAGGAACTATGGGTGTAATTCCACTCACTGCATTCATGCTTCATTGCCTGCTGTTTTTCACTAAGCACATCTCAAGTATGCAATCAGTTTTGTTATTATTTGCATATCTGAAATTCCCAAAAGAATATGGGGAGTTCAATTCTTCCCATGTTCAATAAACTACAGTGTATAAATAACAGCATCATAAAATACTTACGTTCTACAAAGTAAGAACTGGCATCAATCTTCCAGATAATTTGACCTCGATGAGAGCCATTCACCCCACGATTCTTGTAGTCAAGGAAATTTTCAGATAAGACTTCATCTGTAAATGTAACAAACACCACCACACACAAAAAAGTATAATTATTTGAGAGCAAAGATAAACTGAAAGCACTGCCTTATATTAATTATTATTATTTATCTGTTTAAATGGATGACAATATGGCATCAGCTTGTCTGTTAAGCTAATTAAAGAAAAATCAAAGCAGGACATGTTCCCTCTCCATAACCCTACTCGGCTTTCTTCTATACATAAGAATATAAATGACATACAGTTTTGTTTATGGCATTATTTTTTTAATTTTTTAATTAATTTCTTCATACAGATAACAAAACAATACAATACGAACCTTAGCCATCTAAAAGATAACATAAAAACTGTTTACAATCTTTATGGCTAGGATACAGGTTCCAATTGTGACTCCCTTTACCGTATATCTTAATTAATTACCCCACCCATCCACCCTTACCTCCCTCCCACCCCCATCTGGGTTACTTGAATCAATATATTGATTTAATTGTCCGGAAGGCCTGATTTAAAGTTCTGTACCTATCTTTTCCTTCCGTTTTGTCGATTAAACAAGACCATTTCCTAAACCAATCTTGTCTTGACTGAATATTCAAATATTTATTTTTCTTTTCATGGATGAAATAATTAATTAAATATCCTATAATACAAAACATACTTTAGTAGAGGCCTGGAAACAGAATATAAACTTCAATGAAAACTTAGTAAACTCCTGGATCGATAAAACCCAATAAATTAAACATCTAAGAATAAAAGAAACACAAAAGAAAATAATTTCAAAATGGTATAGGATCTCCTCTCAATTGGCTCACATTATGAAAAACATTACGAAAAACAATTCTAACAAATGCTGGCATAAATGCGGGGAGATTGGTACTTTTTCACACATGTGGTGGGACTGCTCTGAAATTCAAAAATACCATAATACCGTTAGAGAAGTAATAGAGGAAATAATAGAGCAAAAACTACATTGGAATAAAGCTCAATTTTTGTCCCTCAACATAGAGGTAAAGGAGGGGAACAACAAATGGTCAGATATATTAAAATTTATGATAGCCGCTATACACCCCACAATCGCCAGAGGTTGGAAAGATAAAACACAGTGGGACCTGAAAACCTGGTGGTCGTATCTTTCTGAATATTTAATTAATGTTTATAGCATTAGACTGATTAAACAAAGGTTCTTTATTTTAATTAGTGGCTCTATCACACCTCCATTCAATTTATTTTATAATGTTAATATTGTCTTCAAATAATATGTGTTTCACTGATATTTCCATGCAATTCCAGGAAGGCTATATAAAGAGTAAGGCCTTATGTCACAGAAGACCACAAATGTTTCAGAACATGATAAAGGTATCAGTCTGCTAGTAAAGCAGGCAAGTATACTCTAGTGAACTTTAAACCTGCCAGAGTTTCAAACACGGTATCAGCAACACAGGCACTGTGTCTCGCCCACACAAAATAATTTTTGAAGTGTAAATTTCACATCTCCGAGGGGAAGAGAAAATATCACCAGGCAGCAAAAAATAACAACTATTAAAGCTGTTTTTGACATAAAATAATGGAAGAAAATTTCTAGAGACATGTTTTGGAGGCATCCTTATGGTTATAAATATGTTAAATTAATCTTGGAAAAATAGGGCACCATCCTTTTCTAAGCCTTCACCAAATTTTTAACTTTTACAAAGTTATAATTGTACAAAGCACATTTTCACCTTTTTATAATCACGAATGATAACACCATAAATTACTATTAAGAAAAAAAATTAACTATAGGGGAGATTAAGTACAATGTATGGCTGGACTTGTAGAACAACAGAGGTGTGGACAGCTGGATCCAAATGGATCCAGCTCCATCAATTGTCCACAATGCTGGTGGAACTGCTGCTGTATAGCCACCAGTAAACAGCTCTCACACAGGAGTTTGCCAGTGATACTGTATTTCTGGAGGACAGCTGCTTGCTGGCAGCGACGTAATAGGGGATACGCCAATCTACCATTAGGCTGGCCAACCTTTTGGACAGCCAAAGGGTTCCAGGAATATTGCCAGGTTGCATCGGAGGACTTCTGAAGCCCTTTACAACAGATTTATCCAGTAAATGTAGGCACAGCTTGAAAGGGACTAGCTGATCCATAATCATCCAGTGAGCTTCATGTTTGAGGATTTGAACCTGCACTTCCTTGGTTCTAGTTAGAAACTCAAAAGACTGTATCTGGTTGGGCAAATAAGCAAGATTAGACCCCCCTCACTGATGAAGGAGATCTAAACTGAATTAAGATAGCCACAGGCCTCTCTTTCCTCATGCAATTGAGGCCTTGGGAAAGTCTTCTGTCTATCATGGACCTCAGCTCAAATGAGGTTATTCAATGAAGAAAGAATAGTGTGCAAGGACTAAGAACCCAACTACAATGCCATATAATGTAGTATAGCTGTTGCATGAGCATGGGGAGTCCAAACAAGACATCCAGGTTAATGTGGTTTATTAATTTATTTTAAACATTTATACCCCATCATTCTTGACCTTCGAGGAAGGACTCAGAATGGCTTCCAACAGGCAACAATTCAATGCCAAACATAATATAAAACACACTAATAAATACATCTATATACATTAAAATAGTTATAAATATGCATTAGAACCAGTTCATCAGATAAAATTCACCAGATTAAAATCATTGTCCAAATCAGTACAAGTACGGTCCAACAAAATCTTGTCTTCTCCAGTAAAACTATTCTGTGAACGCTTGATTCCATAACCAGGATTTAAGTTTCTTCCGGAAGGTTAGGAGGGAAGAGGCAGATCTAAACTCATTAGGGAGGGAATTCCGCAGCCAAGGGACCACCACAGAGAAGGCCCTGTCTCTTGTCCCCACCAAATGTGACTGCGATGGCGGTGGGATTGAGGGAAGGGCCTTCCAGGATGATCTTAAGGTCCTAGCCTGGAAGCTAATAGGCAGCCAGAGGAGCTGGCATAGCAAGAGAGTTATACACTCCCTGTATCCCTGTAATGAAATATCCAATTATAATATAGGTTTTGAATATGCTTATTAAGGTTAGTATATTGTAAGCACAGGTCTGCTGTTGATACGTTGTCATAGTAACCAAGTTTGCTATAGAAATGTATCCAGTTTAGCAGAGATCAGGAGCCAAAGGGGGCGGAGCTAACTGTCAAGAGAAGCAGAGCCAGTGGAAGGTTGATTTTAGCTATGTTGCAGCTAGACCAAGCAGTTTAAGTCTTCAGCCTTGGATTCAGAGGGTTAAATGAACCAGTGTTGTATTACTAACTAGCTTGTGAGCTAAGGGAAAGAAATTCCCAGTAATATTTTGTGTCTTCAGTGGGAGAGCTGAAGTAAATAAAGGGCAAAACTGTGCCTAAGCGTTAGTGGAACTGAGGGTAAAAGTGTAGTTTTGGAGACAAATTTATACTTAACCTATTGCTTAGGTGAAGAAACTACAAGAACATATTTACCCAGTCAGAAGATTGAGGAAGGAATAACAATTTAAAGTACAACAAGTCAGCTTGGAAGGAAGATAAGCCAACCTGGAAGTAATATAGAAACTGTTTCAAAGGTTCATGATATAAGCATTAACTGTAACTAGATCTAAAGAATACTGAGAAGAAACTACTGTGTATCCATAAAGCTTTTTGAGCCAGAGAATCCTTAAATAAATATTTATTTGTTCAATTTCTTATAACAAAGACTTGTGTCCAGTTACTGAGGTGAAGATTTACTTCAAGGAAGATGGCTGAAGATATTTTGGAACAGGATTCATATATGGTGTTTGGTTACACATTTTAAAGTGTCTCAGACAAAGTCTTTTAAAAGTCAAACCTCTCTCATCTCAGGTCTCATACAAATCTCTCTCTAGCTCAGCCACACATACCACCATTATCCTATACTCCTCATTGCCCTGTTCGTTATTTGTTATATCTTCATCTTTTATTACAACCCTGCTCCCATGAGTAACAAGCTGCCAAGCGCTGGACTAACTGAAGCTTCGAGCAGTCTTCAGAGGCAACCCCATGTAGAGTGCATTGCAGTAGTCTCTTCAGGATGTAACCAGAACATGGACTACTGTGGCCAAGTCAGACCTCCCAAGATACAGGCACGGCTGGTGCTCAGGTTTAACCCATGGAAAGCCTTTTACTCTAACACCTGGGTAAAAAAACCTGGACAGATCTAGATCTTCTAGGAAGATCTGAATCTTTGTGGGTGCTGTGGTAGTAGAGATTGCCATCTGGGTTTGCTAGACACTTCCCATATGGTGTCCCCATAACCATCCCATGCCCTATGTGCTCACGAAGCCTGGGGAGGCAGGATGGCAGTGCCTCCCGAGACTCCCCCCACAACCCCTTCCCCCAAAACAGCAGGGAATCATCCTCATCGTTGCAGGAGTCTGTCCTCTTCCTGGGTCGCCTCGCGAGACTCCCCCCACAACCCCTTCCCCCAAAACAGCAAGGAATCATCCTCATCGTTGCAGGAGTCTGTCCTCTTCCTGGGTTGCCCTCAGTGATGATGCGACAGATATTTGGAAGTGGGGGGGAGGGGCAGGGGGGGGGGAGAGGGCAAAATTCCAAAGCTCTGTTGTGTCCTGAATGACATGATCCAGGAAGAGGAAAGACTCCTGCAATGATGAGGATGATTCCCCACCATTTTTGCAGGGAAACGGGAGAAAGGAACACAATAAATTTACCTACATGGATATGTTTGTAACCAATCACATCGCCTCTACTATTTTTTTAATGGATGTGTGAAGTTTCCCGTGGAAGGAAAATGAAATATGTCAGTGCAAAGCTGGTCACTGAAATCAGTTTGACAAGTAAAGTTGAATGCCAGTTTCACAGTTTTTTCATTTTCTGGCAAGAAACATATCACCACACTCCTTTTTAAAAATGAAACACTTGAAGTTGGATATTAAATATGTGAAAACTATATTCTCCTTAATATTTGCATCCCTCATTTATTCTTCTAGGACTGCTTTCCTGGTGCATGGAAAAAATGTTTTCATTTGTGGATGTGTGATGTTCGCACTTGCCTGCTACACACAGAAACCTGCTGTCAAGAAACATATTATATAGCCTCCTACATGGAAAGAAACATTCTGTTGAACTAAACATTCAACAAAAGATTTATCCATAAACTGCATTTAAAAATGACCAAATGTCTCAATAGATACCCATATGGGGTTTATGCTTGCGTGGCACACATTCAAATAGTGTAATAGTTGAGAGGTCATGAGTTCAGCTGGAACAGAAGTAGGCATGCTTCATATGATCCAATATGCTTTGACCATATTTTCAGATCCTCTGAAATGCATTGTGGCTCACATGGTAGGCATCTTGTTGTGAGAAATGTTCTTTAGAAATCACTATTATACACTTGGGGCAATGTTTTACATATGTATTCATAACCAATACAACTTGATCTTTCATTAGGTTGCCTTCACTGTGAATTTCAGTAGAATCGGAATGATGATTTCTATGCAAGAAACAAATGCATAAGTATATCAAGAAATGTCTTACTAATTAGATTCTTTTTTGTATTGCATACAACTTTAGAGAGAGTTGCCTTTCAGGGAAAAATAAAATTAAAGGGGGGAAAAAGAAGAGAAAGAAACATGGGGCTTTAAAAGCAAAGTTTCAGCAGCTAATTAGGTCAAAAATATTTTTGATATAAACTTAAAAGAAATGGTTGAATAATAAAGAAGAAGAACAAATACAGCCTAGAAATTGGCCCCTAGAGGTTTGTGCATAATGAACTTTTATGAGATTTCTTTTTTTGAAATGTTGGTCTTCCCAGAAGGATACTGAAGAAGAAATCCAACTTCAATGTAATATTACCCCCACGTGCAGTAATGCACTATGGCACATGAAAGGATAATTTGTTTCCCAGACTCTCCCCATGTCTACATGGGCCAAATAAGATGTATTCACATTGAACCCGCTGCAAGTGGTCCACACAACATACAGGTGGTTCCACAGCAAAAGCGCTGCTTCCAGATGTTAATTTAGAACAAGAAGAACCACACATTGCTCCACAGTTTCCAGGAAAGTGACCCCTAATGTTTTTGACATGTGGACAGATGAATCCAACATTATCTAGTGTCCACGTGTCAAAAAGTCCCGGTGCTCCATCTCACCAGTTGGAAGTTGCTCCCTGGCAGTCTCATTGGCAATCTCTTCTGTTGTGATCTCTTCTTCTGGGGAGATCACAATAGAGCATCCAGATGCTCTGTTGTGATGCTCTGTTGTGATCCCCTCAGAGGAAACATTGCCGGTAAAGCTCTGTCAGGGAGCTATTTTGGCTGTTGAGACAACAGCAAGAGCAGCCACCAAGAGGAAAGGGAACTGGTGCTGATAAGCTATCTGCCAGGCTGATCATCTGGATACCCAAACAGCTTGAGGTGCTTCCAAGACCTCTCCAGGGTATTTTTCCTGGTGTAGGCACACTCTCTGTATTAGGCCTTTAAAATCTAAGTAACTTAAGTTAAGTTACTTGGTACAGAGCTGGAAAACATTATTTTTTATTAGTTCCCAGAATGGCTTTAGTCATCACTAGCTGTCCCCTGCCACGCGTTGCTGTGGCCCAGTCTGTTGATCTGGAAAATAAAGTAATGAGAAAGTGTTGGTTTCTAATCTATGTCATGTCTTTCTGCTTGTGAGTAAACAGTATTTCCTGCTGTTTCCTTGTCAGTGTTGATGTGGAGAGAGTCTGGTTTGCCTACTCTGGGACAGGCAAGATATAACTGTTATTCTTCAGGGGTCTCTTTCAAATCTATAATACTATCTCTCTCTGTGTGTAAATCATATCTATTTATATCTATGGCTGGATGGCTCTTTGTCAGGAGGGCTTTGATTATGTTTTCTTGCCCTGGTGAAGGGAGTTGGATTGGATGGCCTTAAATATTTTCTGTTGGTCATGGGGATCTGTGTGGGAAGTTTGCCCCCTATTCTGTCATTCATGGGGTTCAGAATGCTCCTTGATTGTAGGTGAACTGTGAATCCCAGTGACTACAACTCCCAAATGGCAAGGGCTATTTCCCCCAAACTCCATCTGCATTCATATTTGAGCGCTTGTGCCAAGTTCAGTGCAGATCCATCATTGTTTGAGTCCACAGTGCTCTCTGGATGTAGGTGGACTACAACTCCCAAACTCAAGGTCAATGCCCACCAAACCCTTCCAGTATTTTCTGTTGGTGAAGGGAGTTCTGTGTGCCAAGTTTGGGTTCAATTCCATTGTTGATTGAGTTCAGAATGCTCCTTGATTGTAGGTGAACTATAAATCCCAGCAACTACAACTCCCAAATGACAAAATCATAATTTTTGAGTGATGGCCGTACTCCTTGTGTTGTGAGACGTTTTCTTGCCAAATTTGGTGTGATTTCGTTCATTGGTTCTTTTGTTTTTAAGGTACTCATTATGCACAGAGTGTGTGTGTGTGTGTGTGTGTATGTGTGTGTATATATATATATATATATATATATACATACATACACCTGAGGCTCTTCATCAGAGATATGCCATACAGGAACCTTTACTTCCCATCCCGCCTTGTTGCTTCCTTTTACGTCAGTCAATAGCTGCCGCGTGGCACTATGGGACGTGAGTCCTTTTCCTCCTCGATGTTCGGTATAAGTAATGGAGAATAGGTGGGGAAGAAACTACAGGGACCAGCATGTACCGCGCCAAGATGGCGGCCCACGACGCTCTTCGGGAAGTGTAGTCCCGGGCGCTGCTGAGTTAGAGAAGAAGGGCCTCTTTTTCGCCAAGATGGCAGCTCCACCTTCGAAAGGCCCAGGGACTGGGAAGGGGCCTGGGAGCGGCTCCTTAGGCTCCTGCCTGTCCCAGCTGCACAAGGGCGCCTAGCCGGGCCTGGGCGAGGCTTTGCTGGCTCTCCGGATGCAGCACATCAAGGAGGCCGGAGGCATCGCCCGTTTCCGGGAGCGCGGGGGGCTGGCGCCGCTGCTGAGGGTCCTGGCCGGCGCCCCCAGGCCCCGCCGCACCCTCGACCTGGCCCTCAGCATCCTGGGCAACTGCTGCACCGAAGGAGGGAGGCGGGCCCGTGTGTGCCAGCTGGGAGGCATCCCGCCCCTCGGTGAGAGAGGAAAGAGACTGCCTTGAGGCCTAGTCTGGAAGGCCTGAGGAGGAGGAGGGGTGGGGGAATCCACGCTCAGGCCCCTAGAGCAGGCCTGGGCAAACTTGGGCCTCCAGGTGTTTAGGACTTCAACTCCCACAATTCCTAACATATTAGGAACGCGTGTGTGTGTGTGCCGCGCCGGGGGGGGGGAGTGAGGGGGCGCGCACACGCGTGTGCGCAAGTCGGGGAGCTTGCGCCAGTGTGCATGCTCAGTTGTTTTGCCGTTTTTTGTGGTTGTTGTTGTGCTGTTTGGATTTCTGAGTGGATTAGTTTGTACCTAGTGGGTTGTCCTTGGGACATGGCAATTTTGGTAGAGTTTTGTGGAGGGGTTTTAGAGTTTTGCTTCCCTGTTGGACGCCAGTAGGATTTTTATATATATAGATGGTCACTGATGGTTCTAGCGACATTAACAAAAAATTGACATCCTCAAAAGTTGAACTCGTGATATCCAGGCAGAGTAGGACTTCACTCTTATCAGATTAGATCAACGATTTTAGGGATACCACCTCAAAAAATTATCTACTTTGATTGAGGCTGGATCTACACTGTCATATGATGCAACTTGAATCTTCATTATATAGTCAGTGTAGACTCATATAATGCAGTTCAATGCAGTCAAACTACATTATATGGGTCTACATTGACCATATAATGGGAATTCTAATGGCATTATATGGTAGTATAGATCTATCTAAGACACCCTTTCTGTAGTGCTATATAATGAATACTCATCTTCAAAGAAAGGTTTACCATTTGTCATAGGAGACTACTGTTTGAAAGCGAAGTACACCTATGTCCAAATGAAAGGAGAAAATACCCTAATGCAGGGGTCCTCAACCTGTGGGTCCCCAAATGTTTTGGTCTCCAATTCCCAGAAATCCCAACAGCTGGTAAACTGGCTGGGTTTTCTGGGAGTTGTAGGACAAAACACCTGGGGATCCAAAGGTTGAGAACCACTGCCCTAATGGATGCTTCTTTGTTGGACTTTTCAGTCTTGCCATCAATGTAACTCTCAACTCAGAGGGGAAGCATGAGGTGGATAGTAGATTAGATTTACATTAACACACCTGATTGCAAGCCCCAAATGCTTAAAAAGGCTGTGCAGAAGGAATGCCACAGAGTGTGTTTCTCTTTAAGGGGCCATCTACACTGCCATATGATGCAGTTTCAGAAAGCGGTTATATATGCAGAAGAATCAAAACAAGAGTTTGAGATAAAACTAAATTAAAAGAAATAAAAACTTTAAAAAGAAATGCACTGCAGGGCTTGATGCAGAAAATAGATAAGCCAGCTCGTCAGCAATTGGTGTCCTGTTTTTCACACCGCCAAGGGCTACTGCATGAGGAAACTGCAGATAGCTTGAATGGGGCTGTAGGAGCACTAAAATGTCCTGATCTGGAAAATCGGGTTTTTGCATGTGTGAGCAAAAATATGTCTACAATGTTGAATTAATGCTGTTTGAAACCACAAACTACCATAGCTTAATGCTATGGAATCCTGGGAATTGTAATTTGGGGAGTCACCAGATTTCTTTGCCAGAGAAAGATAAAGACTTTGTGAAACTACAACTCCTATGATTCCATAACATTGAACCATGGCAGTTAAAGTGCACTTCAAGTCTCTTTGAATTCAGTGAGGGTGATTCCAGGCAGTGCCAAAATGCTGATTTTAAAGGGGGGAATAAAAGAACTCAAGACCTCATAGCAGGTCTCCACATAGACCTGCCAGTCCTGGGCTTTCTTCCCCCACCATCCTCACAGCCCTTCTGTGTCTCAGAATAAAATGCAGGGCGGACGGGGGACATTAGCCAAAAGTTTTTTTTAAATCACTTAATTATGCGCTTATCCTCATATACTCACATGTGAATATCTCAATGTAAAAACATAAAGATTCCCATGTGCGCATATAAATATCAGTGCATAACAGCGGGAATTTTTTTTAATCCGCTGGATTTCCCTCTTTTCCCAATCTATTTAATATAAAGTTTAAAATAAATACTTTCAGATACCTCTAATGGCTCTCTGTTTCCCCTCTCTTTAAATGGAAATCATCTGTGTTTCCATGGGAGCCCGAACAGCTGATTTGCTGTTTGGGTTTTTTTAAAACCAGCATGGGTTAAAAGCACTCTCCATGGGGGGAAAAGAGAGAAATCCCTAATTTTACATGACTGCAAGGCCACACAATCATGGGAAAACCCGCCTTTTTCACCCAGAACTGGGATAAAGGAGGATCTTTTTGAAATGGGTTTTCCATCAGTTGCTGCGATTGAGTGTGCATTTAGCACAAAAGTCATTTGACCACCTCCTTTTTAACCTGTTTTGTAATCCTATTTTTCCTGTATTATAACTACTGTTTGAAAGGTCCCTGAGATGCACACATACTTTTAAACTTGTATATTAGTGTACGGTATTCACTTCTCTAAACCGAAGGCAAACTAGCAAGCATTTGATAAGCCTCATGTTATTCCTAATGCTGTTGTTTGATAAACTTCCTGTTGCTGATCTTGTTCATCAGGAATGCAAGATGGGGGACAAATTAAGGTGATGGCTGATGTGTTTTGGATTAGTAGATCACAAGTTCTGAATATCTGCTTTGGCTGTATTTTAAATTTGAAATATTAAGTAAAAATTCCAAGGATAGAGTAGACTTACCAATGAGATACATGCCAATCCAGTCCCCTGCATCTACTTCTTCTTTTATATCCCAATAAATCACCAGATCTTGTGAATGTCCTATGGAATAATAGGAGCTGCTGACCATGAGTGTAGATCGGCTGTCTGAAGTGACCAAGTCTGTATCACTGGTTGAACGTGGAATAGTAACC
Source organism: Anolis sagrei (assembly GCF_037176765.1). Lineage (NCBI taxonomy): Eukaryota > Metazoa > Chordata > Lepidosauria > Squamata > Anolidae > Anolis > Anolis sagrei. The sequence goes on from NC_090026.1 coordinate 66,623,683, forward strand.
GTCTCATGGGGGCCATTCCCAATATCCATGTTGTGGAAGTGGTCTGGGTTGTAGCTGTACCTCAGCGGTTCTTTACACCGGCGCCGATTCTGTGAATTCCTAGATGGAGATGCCATAGCAGCCAGGCCCAGGAACCTGTTCTGATACAGATTCTGTCAAAATGAAAGAAGAAGGTCACTGAAACCCAGAATGCTACTGAGTCTGATATATTATTTAAGTCGGATAAATTTAACCAAAAATAAAGATGAGAAAGTGAAACAATGTTATATCCATGTATATAATGGCATATGAAAGAGATTTCTCATGACAACTTCCAGGGGCAAAATAGTGAATTATAGTAAATTATAGTTTGGTGGTTTTTGTTGTTACTTACTGATGACAAGTCATTTTCAACTTCATCATCTCTTAAGAAGCATGTACAAGTGGAATTTATTCTGCTATAAATACTGACACAGAAGTTCCAACAGAAGAATAATTCCTGCTAGATTCTGTTTTTAATCCATAGACAGTCTTTGGCATCTAATCCATTCATTAGCTAAACCAGAAAATTTCCCATTACATAGCCAAGAAATATTGCAGGACTCCCTCAAATCTCCACAGCTCCTGGCATCTGTGCTTGTAGCTGTGCAAACCACCCCAGGGCTGATTTGATGTACACCATACCAGATTAGGCTTGGGATATGGGATTAGTGTAGATTCGCTCTAAAATACTGGATTGGATGCCCATGGTACAGAAATGAAACAAGGGCAGCTTAAGTTCATATAAAGCATTATTCTTGAGTAACTGTGCATGTGCCCATCTATCTTTGTCAAATTGGGATGGCAGTCCCTATGAGAACTGTTGTACAATATACTCTCCAACCTCACCCTGAAACCACCATTTCTATATTCCCTGCAGTATGGAAGGCACAGATAATTTGAGGCCCTTGTGCCACTGGATGAAAGCTAAAGACAGATAGCATAATAGTCCTTCAGGGCTGAATCTGGAGTCCAGTTTAGAGTGCACAGTACTTGCCCTCATCCAAACTTTCCATTTTTGGTAGTTGGCTTCACATGACAATTTAGGAAGAAAACATAAATACCAGTGTGCACATGTCTTATTTCACTCTGTATAGACTAGTTGGAAAATACCATTTCACATTAAATTCCCAATGAAATACATACACAGCAAATCTTCATGCATACATCTGTGATCACATATGTTTCTTCCTACCATGATTCTACTTAGGATAATCTGTGATAGAGACATGATTCTCAATTTATACTCCAATGATTATCAATCAGCAACATCACTTGAATAAATGGATACATAAAAAGAACCACAACAAACCAAAAATTACTATAATGCAATAGTAATTACTAAATAATTATCAATAACTGCTATATATTATTTCCAATATCTGCTGCTGGAGGACACAAGGATTTCCATAGGTATCTACTAGTGCCTTTCTCTAGATATAAAGTATCTTTATTTCACAGATCAAAGATGCAAGAAAGAAAAACCTAAGGTTAAATGCTACAAATACAAATACAAGAGGAACCGGTATCAAAAATACAGTTGCCTTATAGTATAAAACACAACACAGGAATAAATAATGTGTTCCTTGTTTTCTGGGATACACAATACAGCTACAGAGAAAAGAGCATTTAAGGTTAGATAGAATCTATAATTGTTAAGCTCCCAGATACCACAAATATCTTATTTCTGTAACACAGGAAATGCATTGCATTTAGCCTGAAAGGGTATTAATGTACTTCTCTTTTAGATGTAAAAAGTGGATTATGCATTCTAATTTAGAAAACTCATAACGCATGTGTTTGCACCATGCTTTTGTTGTCAAGCCATGATACCCCCTCCCCCCAAAGATTTATAGACATCAAGAGACTTCAAGCAAATAATGTTTTTTTTTCTTTTTTGTTAAAAACTTTTCTGCAGACCCGGTGTTGCAAAATGCTAAAGAGCTGGAGACTCTGGAATGTGCTTAACAGCAGTTGTATCCTACAAACTCTACTGAACCTAAGCTTTTAATAGAATGTATCAATTTGATGGTTTTTGTATAACTTGTATATTTAATGTACTGTGTCAATTCCTAAAATTATAAATTGTATAAACTGTATCAAATGAAATGTATCAAAATGTATCTAGAAGGCAGCCCCCTCTTAGTGCTCCCACTTTACATTGGGAAAGGAGATGGTGGCCAGGATCCCTCCAGCCATTTCCCAAGCCAGATAGCTATCAAATTCTTTGTGTGTATATGGAGATAGATGATTCCCTTTGTCAACATAAGGATGTTTGGCCATTTAAATTGAGGCTGAGAGCCTGCAGTTCCTGAGGAAGAGTAAAAATTAATTCAATAACTCTCTATGCTGGCAGCCAAGTCCTTGATTGATTAAAATCACCACTTTTGTCTTTTGAGTCTTGCACCTTTGTCTCATATGGAACTGGACACTTGAGTTATTCAGAGAGTCATCAGCATATCTAAACCATTATTTCCTCGTTGACTGTGCCCCCCCCCCCCCCAAGGGACATCTGCAACAGACCGGATCTTTAAACCGACCAGCCACCAGCCATCTTTCTTCAACGGGAATCTCCTCCTACAGGCTGTGGCATCAAGGGAACCCCCAGCCAATCCAGGAGCAGCCAAGCCAGCCTCTTTTCCAGCCAATCAGGAGAGCGAAGCCTGAAGAGCTGTCAGAATTGTATATTTTGTCATGTATTTCTCTGTGAGTTTATGCTTGTACCTTTGAAGCAAATTGCTTGTGCTTGCATCCTTTTTGGCCAATCATAATAAAACTCTAAGTTGTAGCCTTCAACTTGGGGAGATTGTTTCTCTGTCCTGGCTAATCTGGTTTAGTGGATGTTCACTGGGCATGAACCTCTCTAACTGTAGTCCTAGCTAAAATCACTGCTGGTTCAGAAACATATATGAAGACGGCATGCTTAGAATTCATGGTAATTTTGTTTTCATGCTTTTCCACACTTGCAACAACAAAAAAAATCAGGCTCACCCTGAATGGAAGGCTGGTCATGCCCACGGCAAACAGAGAGGGCAGTCTGAACAGTGGATCTGTGTATGGTTTAGCCCAATCCACTGTCCAGACAGGACACTGGAACCATCACACTTTCCCTGTTCATATTAGCAAAGGAAAAGAGGGTGGGTTCTATGAGTCTATGGTTGGCAGAAGGAGCATTCTGAGGACCGTGTCCAACTGAGACACATGAGTGTTGAGTGCTATTATTTTTATATAGAGAGAAGTGGAGTAGGGTGAAGGGATGTGTACTCACTGTGAATTAATGGGAATGTTTTCCATACGTGGTGAACAGATGAACTCACTGAGATTTTCCACCAACTGTGTATTTCTAAGCTGTTCATTTTCTTTTGTCCTAGTGGGGGAAGTATGTTAGGGATATGATTCCTGTTCTGCTGTCAAAAAAGTAGTACCATGTTCTTATAGCATTAATTCCATGGTAGGTTAAATGCTGAATTAAGGCTACATACATCTATACCATTATTTAAATTGTGTTATCTTTCTGTTGATTATGCTATGTGACGCTGAACAGCTAATGAAACCAAGAACAAAAGTTCAGTAAGGTTAAAGACCTGAATCAACAACTGCTTCATGTAATCCCAGACATGTCATATATCTCTCTATCTGTAACTTCCCACTTCCCCTGACTTTCACTTATAGAAGCCATATTTATGAACTTGTAGTAATAATCCCTAACATTTTTGTGTAAATTCAGGTGTAATTTGAAAACTTTGGAATGTGTGTGTATGTGTCTCTCTCTGTTTGTAAACTGCTAGTTTTGATCAGTTTTACGGGGAACTTGGTTTATTTTATTTTATTTTTTGACAAAATGTTACTATCAGGTGCTAAAAGGCAAAAATTAGTATCAGTCAAACTATAAAATCCTGAACTGAACTACATATGTTTTCCAGTGCACCCTATCCCATCCCCATTTATACATACATACATGTTAAGTATTATGTCATAGTTTGGAATCTAACTACTTAAATATAATTTTTTATTATAAGATATACAGAAACCATAGTAATGTTGCTATGTTTTGAAAGGACAGTGTGGGAAGGTGACCTCCCTTCCCTGCCTTAAAATGATCTCATTCCAATGCTCTTCTCCTTAGGCTATGTAATTCCCTAACAATCATAGCCAGTCTTTATCCTATCAATTTCTGGTAATGGCCTGATGTCAATTCATGATGCCCCAAAGGGAAATCTGCATAGATTTTTCAAGATGAGAAAAGATTACTGCCAGAAATGAAACATAAAAAGTCTTAGCAAAGATTGATAACATTTTTTCAGTTACTTAAATTATTTCATTGAATAAATAAAACAATGTGAAATAATATGGAAATGTTTCTCTTTTTTTATCACCACCACCACCACTACTGTTTATTTATACAGTACAATCAATGTACATGACACTTTACAATTAAAATAACCTTATTTCTCTACTATTTAGCCCTATGATACCTTTTCACATACAATTATACCTCTGTTAACAAAGTATGTATTTTCCGGGGCATTCGTTGTTTGTAAAAATGGTACCAAATGCAAAAATAACAGAATGAATAATCATTTTTGCTGCTCAAGAGACTGGAATACTGAGTAATGGGTTTAAATTGCAGGAATAGTGATTCCACCTACATATTAGGAAATACTTCCTGACAGTAAGAGCAGTTCAGCAGTGGAATATGCTGCCTGGGAACATGGTGGAATGTTCTTCTCTGAAGGTTTTTAAGCAGAGGCTGGATGGCCATCTTTTTTGGGAGTGTTTAGATTATGAGCTCTGGAGTGGCAGGAGGTTGGACTGGATTACCTGATGAGGACTTCTTGGCTAATTCGCATCTCAAGCTTTAAAAACTATCCTAAGAAGCTCTATGTTGGCGGAATGTAAATCTCCCATCTAACTTCTCATTAGTCTGTTCACCTATACTTTCAGTTTCCTCCTCTGAACACCAATATGTTTCTGACCTTGCTTCCTGAGTAAACTGCCTTTCAGGAATGTGGCCTTCAGGCAGAGACTGCTCATTTTCAGGACTCAAAATGTCTTGCTGGCTATCCTGCAGATCCAGGATCCTCAGAGTCATCACAATGACCAACAGGCCCAGAATTCCCAGAAAGATCAGGTGTATGAATGATTTATTTAACTGCATTAAATCAGAAAATACAATAATAAACAAACATTTTAAAAATGGAAATTGAAGGGACCTGGTTGATCATTTCTAGTTTCATTTTATAAAGTCTGGGAGTCCCTTCAAGCTCTAAAACAGGGCAGAGCACAATGGGAAAAGTCTGTGTGGCACAAAAACAGCTTTGAGTTTGTGTATGGCCTATAATCCACACTTTACAGGCCTTTGGTACACTGTAAATTTTAAAAAAGAAATATCTGTTTGTAGTCACATAATCAGAAATTGAGTTGGTAGGAAAAACTAAAAAGAACAAGGATCCTCCAGAAACATACAATTAATAGAAGAATACAGGGGATTGCTAACATAACGCATCACTTAGTACAGGTGGAAATGTTTTGTAGATTTAAAAAACCCATGAATAAATGCATTAATTCCTTGGCCAGACAAGTTAGCAGTCATTTCTCTTTAATCTACTTCTCTCTCCTATATTTTACATATTGCATGGCTTAATTCATATGCAATTACAAGCTATATTGCAAATTTAAGGGTTTCAGACTTATTTCTCTTCTTTGTATGAAGAGAAGAATGCCAAAACCTTTGGCTGCAATCTATAACAAAACACAGAATTGCATATACAAGAGATCCTTGAAGATTCTAATGATATCTGAAAGAATTACACATTTAATTTGGAATAATTTTTTATGGACTGCAGTTCATGAAAGCTTACGCCAAATAAAGTGTGCTAATTTTCAGTGGTCACTGGATTCTATGTTATTGTTTCTGTTGCCACAAGACTAAATCTATCAAAGTTCTACAAACATCATAAATGTGTAGGTAGAGTCCGGTAACTTGCTGAATAGTAAGACTACATAAGCACAAAATGTCTAATCACTAGTACCTTGAGTGTAATGCAAAGGGCATTATGACCACACTGATTCACCAAACCACCTCATAAGCCCTTTTTAGGGATGCAACCAGATTTCTGTACTATCTGAACCATTTAAAGAGATGTTTTCAGACTAATTTGAAACATCAGCTTCAGGCCAACTGACTATGGATACAGAGATCCGACAGTACTGTAATTACTAATTACATCAGCTGCAATAAAGTTTTCCATGTTCCTAAAAATGCCCCAAAACTTGATCATAAATCATACCAATATAATTTTAAAAGTTCAAATTTTCATTTTCCAACAGGGCTGTGCTGAATATTTTCTCACCAGTGGAGACAAAATCAGGTTCTATTTTTTTTTGAAAAAGATGTTTTTGATGGGAAAGATTATATCCTTTTAAAATCTATCACATATAAAGGTAAAGGTAGTCCCCTGACATTAAGTCCAGTCATGTCTGACTCTGGGGTGTGGTGCTCATCTCCATTTCTAAGCCGAAGAGCCGGCGTTGTCTGTAGACACCTCCAAGGTCATGTGGCCGGCATGACTGCATATAACTATGGTGGAAAAAGAGCTTGGCAGTCATACATTTTATTTTTGTGCTTGAATTTTTTTATGAAGCAAAAACACAGCACAAGACAATTGTATTAATTGATGTACTTTATTGAACAAAGAACAGATGATCCATTCTTCCTCCTGGGGAAACCCATCTTTTAACTCCCCCTGAGCTGCAAATCAAGATATTTGCAGCAATTCAGGAGGAAGGCAATGCAGAGAAGGCAAAAAACCCGTTTCCACCCGGAGCCAATTTGGGGTTGACGGGGAAAAATTCCTTCTCGGCTCCAATTCAGGCAGCCAGCCACAGCCTGCATTGCCAGGTTAAAGGATGGGAACACTGAGAACCGATGCATTATGAAGCCCTGTATTCCTCTTGCGTTCATAGCGAGCTTCGTCTCAAGGAACTGCTTTGTCTTGAATATAGGTATTCATCTTTGTCTTTTTCTTTCAGTTTCAGCCAGTTTGGAGACCCACTTGTTCACTTTTGTGTGTTGATTTGGTTTCAGATGACTTGGAGGCCCATGAGAGGATGAAACCTTCCTTCCTTCCTTCCTTCCTTCCTTCCTTCCTTCCTTCCTTCCTCTTCCTCCAGTGCCTTAACCTTCTAAACCTGGAAGAAGAGGGATGGATCCCATGCATACAAACCTCATCCATCTCGACGACAAAAAATAGCCCGATGGGGCTCACCTAGGGCATGGGATTCCACTAAAACAGCTGAAGCCCTGCTGTTTTGGACTACGACGCCCAGAATCGGCCCTTGGTACAGAGAGCATCCTGGGAGACGTAGTCTAAAAAGCAGACTTATCCCAGCTTGGACATACTTACCTGCTCTTTGAAGGAAGGCACTGGAAATACTTACCTGGATGGTTGCAGGGGGGCAAAGGGAAGGGCTAAGTGGGCAAATCTTCCTGATTTTTTTCCCCAGATTTTCCTCAAAATATAAGAAAAATTCTCATCCATCCCTAGATTCTAGTAGACATTTCTGAATTTCTTTTTCTTTTACCATCGAAGGTGATGATCAATAGTAATAATAATTTTGGATTTGCTGTAAGTAACAATGGCATGATTCTCCAATCTGATATCTTCCTTGTATGAATCCTCTCTCTTTGATGCTCCTAAATTGCTTGAATATAGGAAATTATAAGCTCCAAATGAGACTGAAGTGAAATATTTCTTGTCTGGCCAACATCCTAGCAAGAAATCATTGTGGGCCAGAAACAGAGGTATTTATACATATATGGTTATATTATGATGTCAGGAGGGGTCTGTTGTGATGCTGGCACATTGGTGAATTTGCAGGTGGCTTACTTGTATTTCATATTACAGTATTTGAAACTCCTATGCTGATAACATATTACTGAATCCCTTTTCGGAATATTTTTAAGTCTTGTTTAAGAGAGGACAGTAGGATAGAAATAAATACAATGATAACTAAAATAAATGTCTGTGTTGTGATCCCCGGGTATAATGATGATGATGATGATGATGATGATGATGATAATAATAACAATAATATTTGAAACACAACAAGATGAGTCCACAGCAAACAAGATCATTCTGCTGGTTGTTGTATTGGATCACACGTTGAACACTTCCCAAGTGTCTAGGACTGTGTGATGTATCGGCAAACAATGCATGCAGATCCCAGTAAGGTGGCCTTTTGCAGCTGGCAAGTAGTAATTTTATCAGTGCCAATTGTATTTAAGTGCAGGCCAAGGTCTTTAGGCACTGCACCCAGTATACTGATACCCACTAGGGCCACCTTTACTGGCTTGTGCCAGAGTCTTTGCAGTTCGATCTTTAAATCCTGATATGGTGTCTCATTATTATTATTATTATTATTATTATTATTATTATTGTTTTCTTTATTTTTCTGTCTCCCTTCGTTTCATAGGGACTCAAGGCAGCTTAACAATGACACAAAGCAACACAACTTACAATAGAATACAAAAACAAGGCAGGGGATTGCTAACATAAGGCATCACTTAGTGCAGGTGGAAATGTTTTGTAGATTTAAAAAACCCCATGAATAAATGCATTAATTTCTTGGCCAGAAAAGTTAGCAGTGATTTCTCTCTAATCTACTTCTCTCTCCTATATTTTACACATTGCATGGCTTAATTCATATGCAATTACAAGCTACATTGCAAATTTAAGGGTTTCAGACTTATTTCTCTTCTTTGTATGAAGAGAAGAATGCCAAAACCTTTGGCTGCAGTCTATAACAAAACACAGATTTGCATATACAACAATAGATCCTTGAAGGTTCTAATGATATCTTAAATAATTTACACATTTAATTTGGAATAATTCTTTATGGACTGCAGTTCATGAAAGCTTACTCCAAATGAAGTGTGTTAATTTTCAGTGGTCACTGGATTCTGTTATTGTTTCTGTTGCCACAAGACTAAATCTCTCATAGTTCTACAAACATCATAAATGTGTAGGTAGAGTCTGGTAACTTGCTGAATAGTAAGACTGGCTTAAACACAAGATGTCTAATCACTAATACCTTGAGTGTAATGCAAAGGGCATTATGACTACACAGATTCACCAAACCACCTCATAAGCCCTTTTTAGGGATGCAACCAGATTTCTGTACTATCTGAACCTTTTAAAGAGATGTTTTCAGACGAATTTGAAACATCAGCTTCAGGCCAACTGACTATGGATACAGAGATCCGACAGTACTGTAATTACTAATTACATCAGCAGCAATAAAGTTTTCCATGTTCCTAAAAATGCCCCAAAGCTTGATCATAAATAATACCAATATAATTTTTAAAGTTCAAATTTTCATTTTCCAACAGGGCTGTGCTGAATATTTTCTCACCAGTAGAGACAAAATCAGGTACTTTTTTTTTGAAAAAGATGTTTTTGATGGAAAAGATTATATCCTTTTAAAATTTATCACATAGAACTACGGTGGAAAAAGAGCTTGGCAGTCATACATTTTATTTTTGTGCTTGACTTTTTTTATGAAGCAAAAACACAGCACAAGACAATTGTATTAATTGATGTACTTTATTGAACAAAGAACAGATGATCCATTCTTCCTCCTGGGGAAACCCATCTTTTAACTCCCCCTGAGCCGCAAATCAAGACATTTGCAGCAATTCAGGAGGAAGGCAATGCAGAGAAGGCAAAAACCCGTTTCCACCAGAGCCAATTTGGGGTTGACGGGGAAAAATTCCTTCTCGGCTCCAATTCAGGCAGCCAGCCACAGCCTGCATTGCCAGGTTAAAGGATGGGAACACTGAGAACCGATGCATTATGAAGCCCTGTGTTCCTCTTGCATTCATAGCGAGCTTCGTCTCAAGGAACTGCTGTGTCTTGAATATAGGTCTTCATCTTTGTCTCTTCCTTCAGTTTCAGCCAGTTTGGAGACCCACTTGTTCACTTTTGTGTGTTGATTTGGTTTCAGATGACTTGGAGGCCCATGAGAGGATGAAACCAACTTTCCTTCCTTCTCCTTCCTTCCTTCCTTCCTTCCTTCCTTCCTTCCTTCCTTCCATCCTCTTCATCCAGTGCCTTAACCTTCTAAACCTGGAAGAAGAGGGATGGATCCCATGCATACAAACCTCATCCATCTCGACGACAAAAAATAGCCCGATGGGGCTCACCTAGGGCATGGGATTCCACTAAAACAGCTGAAGCCCTGCTATTTTGGACTACGACGCCCAGAATCGGCCCTTGGTACAGAGAGCATCCTGGGAGATGTAGTCTAAAAAGCAGACTTATCCCAGCTTGGACATACTTACCGGCTCTTTGAAGGAAGGCACTGGAAATACTTACCTGGTTGGTTGCAGGGGGGCAAAGGGAAGGGCTAAGTGGGCAAATCTTCCTGATTTTTTCCCCCAGATTTTCCTCAAAATATAAGAAAAATTCTCATCCATCCCTAGATTCTAGTAGACATTTCTGAATTTCTTTTTCTTCTTTTACCATCGAAGGTGATGATCAATAGTAATAATAATTTTGGATTTGCTGCAAGTAACAATTCTCCAATCTGATATCTTCCTTGTATGAATCCTCTCTCTTTGATGCTCCTAAATTGCTTGAATATAGGAAATTATAAACTCCAATTGAGACTGAAGTGAAATATTTCTTGTCTGTCCAACATCCTAGCAAGAAATCATTGTGGGCCTAGAAACAGAGGTATTTATACATATATGGTTGTATTATGATGTCAGGGGGGAGGGTATTTTGTGATGCTGGCACATTGTTGAATTTGTAGGTGGCTTACTTGTATTTCATATTACAGTATTTGAAAGCTCCTGTGCTAATAACATATTATTGAATCCCTTTTGGGAATATTTTAAAGTCTTGTTTAAGAGAGGACAGTAGGATATAAATAAATGCAATGATAATTAAAATAAATGTCTGTGTTGTGATCCCCAGGTATTATTATTATTATTATTATTATTATTATTATTATTATTAATATTTAAAACACAACAATATGAGTCCACAGCAAACAAGATCATTCTGCTGGCTGTTGTATTGGATCACACGTCGGACACTTCCCAAGTGTCTAGGATTGTGTGATGTATCGGCAAACAATGCATGCAGATTCCAGTAAGGTGTCCTTTTGCAGTTGGCAGGTGGTAATTTTATCAGCGCCAATTGTATTTAAGTGCAGGCCAAGGTCTTTAGGCATTGCACCCAGTTTACCGATACCCACTGGGATCACCTTTACTGGCTTGTGCCAGAGTCTTTGCAGTTCGATCTTTAAATCCTCATATTGTGTCTCATTATTATTTTATTTTTATCTCTCCTTTCTTTGAATAGGGACTCAAGGCAGCTTAACAATGACACAAAACAATACAACACAATAGAATACAAAAACAAGGCAAATGCATATACATATGAATACCAAATTCTTTTTAAAAATTAGTATTTAATTCTAGAATTTGACATTTTGTGGACTTTTATCACACCAATAAAGTGCAATCACAGCAGGACAAAAAGCATCTTTTGTTGGGATTATCTCACAACATTGGGTCTCGTCCATAATCATAACGCATTGGAATTGTCCCTTTTCATTTCATTCAGAAAAGTCTTCTGGTTTCCAATTCCTAAAGTGACCAAATGTTAGGCAAGGAGGGAAAAAGAAATTGAAAAGATTTGGGAAGATGTTTTGTCATTATTAATGAGAAATTACATCAGATATTTGGAATTTCAGATGTCTGAATTCCTTACCAATCTATAAGATGGAGGACCTAGAGAGAACACTTCTTTAGGAATCTCCAGGTCCTCTGCGTATTTTGGTCATTCCTGAAGAACGTAGAGATATGTTTTCTCCAGTTAAAATAAGACTGTTTTTTTAACCACAATCTTCCCACTTTCATGGGGGCTCTGTGCTCCTAGCTCTTGTAAAGGTAGAAGGTCTACCATATAAATTATGGCCTTGTGGTTCCCCTTTAATTGCAATGGGAGGGCAGTTTAAATTCTGAAACACTGTGCTCTTGATTCCATATGACAGTTAAAGTGAGCTACAAGCTGGGTAGATGCAGGGAATGCCGTGGATGTAGTGTACCTGGATTTCAGTAAGGCCTTTGACAAGGTCCCCCATGACCTTCTGGCAAGGAAACTAGTCCAATGTGGGCTAGGCAAAACTACGGTGAGGTGGATCTGGAATTGGTTAAGTGGACGAACACAGAGAGTGCTCACTAATGCTTCCTCTTCATCTTGGAAAGAAGTGACAAGTGGAGTGCCGCAGGGTTCCGTCCTGGGCCCGGTCCTGTTCAACATCTTTATTAATGACTTAGATGAAGGGCTAGAAGGCATGATCATCAAGTTTGCAGACGACACCAAATTGGGAGGGATAGCCAATAGTCCAGAGGACAGGAGCAGAATTCAAAACGATCTTGACAGATTAGAGAGATGGGCCAAAACTAACAAAATGAAGTTCAACAGTGACAAATGCAAGATACTCCACTTTGGCAAAAAAAATGAAATGCAAAGATACAGAATGGGTGACGCCTGGCTCGAGAGCAGTACGTGTGAAAAAGATCTTGGAGTCCTCGTGGACAACAAGTTAAACATGAGCCAACAATGTGACGTGGCGGCAAAAAAAGCCAATGGGATTTTGGCCTGCATCAATAGGAGCATAGTGTCTAGATCTAGGGAGGTGATGCTACCCCTCTATTCTGCTTTGGTTAGACCACACCTGGAATATTGTGTCCAATTCTGGGCGCCACAATTCAAGAGAGATATTGACAAGCTGGAATGTGTCCAGAGGAGGGCGACTAAAATGATCAAGGGTCTGGAGAACAAGCCCTATGAGGAGCAGCTTAGGGAACTGGGCATGTTTAGCCTGAAGAAGAGAAGGCTGAGAGGAGATATGATAGCCATGTATAAATATGTGAGAGGAAGCCACAGGGAGGAGGGAGCAAGCTTGTTTTCTGCTTCCTTGGAGACTAGGACGCGGAACAATGGCTTCAAACTACAAGAAAGGAGATTCCATCTGAACATTAGGAAGAACTTCCCGACTGTGAGAGCCGTTCAGCAGTGGAACTCTCTGCCCCGGAGTGTGGTGGAGGCTCCTTCTTTGGAAGCTTTTAAGCAGAGGCTGGATGGCCATTTGTCAGGGGTGATTTGAATGCAATATTCCTGCTTCTTGGCAGGGGGTTGGACTGGATGGCCCATGAGGTCTCTTCCAACTCTTTGATTCTATGATTCTATGAATTCATAGCTCTATAATTATGTGGCTTGAAATGGCTCTTCAATTAAATAAACTTTTAGTGGATTTCGGCATGACCATTCTGATGTTGCCATTGTGAAGTCCACAGAGATAATTCAGTTATTATGTATATCAATTTATTTATTTGAAACATTTATATTCCAGCCTTCTCACCCCAAAGTGGACTCAGGGCAGAACACAACATATATACGGCAAGTATTCCATGCCGAGACATAAAATAACTATAAATATACACAACATTAAAATCAGTTATATCTATGTATCAGCTGTTTGAAACAAAAAAGACAACATATAGAAAAGAGTCTTTGTAATTAGAAAGTTACATATCTTGTCCTAAAAAATCACAATGCTGCTCATCTATCCCCATTACTCCGATGATGGGATTAATAGCCAGGTAAGTATTTTACTTGGGGAAATCATCAAAACTACATTTGAAAGGATTAAGGAATGACTGGACTTCATGAAAATGCAAAGATTAAACATCTTTTCAAGTTTTGCCAGCAGAATGGAAAATGCCATCTCCTCTTTTCTATTTCCTCCCTCCTTCCCCCTCTCTCTTTGTCATTCCTTCCCTTTTGTCTTTCCTTCTTTTTCTCTTTCCTCCCTCCGCCTCCTCCAGTCCCTTCCACCCTTCCATCCATCCATCCATCCTTCTCTCCCTCCCTCCTTTCCTTTTCTCCCTCCTTTCCTCTTGGGGGATGTTTAGCTGGGAGAAGAGAAGGTAGAGAGGGAACATGAGAACTATGTTTCAAGATTTAAAAGGGTGTCCCATTGAGAAGGATGGGGACAGCACTGACTTTCTGCTGCTCTAGAGATCACGGCACAAGGGAACAATGGTTTCAAATGGCAGGGAAAGAGATTTAACTGGAAAGATTAGGAAGAACTTACTGAGAGGAGGAGCTGCTGGAAAGTGGCGTAGGCTGCCTCAGAGTGGAATGGAGTCTCCTTCTCTGAAGATTTTTCCACAGAGGCTGTCTATCAGGAGTGCTTTGATTTTGCCTTCTTGTATGGCAGGGGATTGGATGGCCCTTGGAGGTCTCTTCCAGCTCTAGGTTTCTAGGATTATATATCAGGAGTAGGCAATATGGGGTCTGATAGATACACTTTTTCTCTTCTGTCCACCATCTCACCCTGGCCAAGGCCAACCCTTTTGGCATCCAAACATTTCTTGTCTTTCCTTCACTTTCTGCCTCCAAAAGAGAAGAGGAAGGGGGAAAGGGCAGGGAGGGGGCTTGGAGAGAACCCCCTTCCTCCCAGCCCGCCTACCCTTCTCCAGCACGCCATGTGGTCCTCAAAATTAGAAAGTTTACCCATGCCTGGGAAAAGCCATGACAGTTTAGTTTCTTCACCATGACTTAGATTAGATTATCATCTTAAAGTCCACACAGATGACATTGGCCAACACATATTTTGATGCCTGAAATGTTAGCCCTGTTTCTGAGTATATTTGAACTACCGATTTAAAAACAGGCACCATTCCTCCCCTATCAGCTCTAAATTTTGATGCACTGATGGCATCTACCAGTAACCATTTGCTCAACCATAAAAATCATGTAATTTATATGTAAGAAATTAAAGCAGCTGCAGTTTGTGCAATTTTTAGAACCCCAAAGTATGCCAGAAACAGGTCTAAAAACCAAGACACCAAGAATTTTTTTTTTGGGTTGGGCTTATTATTTATTTATTTATTTAGTTTGCTTATATACCGCTGTATCTCAAGCCCGAAGGCGACTCACGGCGGTTCACAAACAGTAAAAACAGTAGAAACAGCAGTGGTTCCATACAACATATAACAATTGACTTAACACATTATCCATAAATTACCAATAAGCAATTACAATGCACAATTATTACAAAAACCGTACCCAATCTTCTCATCATCCAAGCTATGTATTGCATTCAGAGATCTGACAGTACTACAATTTCTGTTGAGTTTCATCCCTGGACTGCACAAGTCTTTGTATCATCAAGTTTCTAGTGCTCAACAAGTAGCTAGCCTAGAGGCAGGGCCAAATTCAGGGATTCCTTTCCCTAAATTCCTATGCATGTTTTCCTAACTGGCTTTGGCTTTTGTTTTCACTGCTAGCCTCTGTCTCCTACCCTTTTTGTGTAGTAGCAATGGAATTCTGTCAGGGAACTTCCTTTTACGTTTAAAATTGTTCCGGGAAGGCCATGCGATCTCCACCATTGCTACTTCTGCTTTTCTTTCTCCCAGTGGGGACACATTTTGCCTCTCCGTAGGCATAATGTAGCACCATGGACTTTTTTTTTTACATTTTACTTTCTTTAGAAGATGAGATTTAGTAAGATAGTTAGCTCCAAAGCTTTTCTATCAAGAATGTATTTCTTTTTATTTTAATAAATCCTTTTGAACCTAAAGTCCTGACTCGGCCATCCCTTCTCACCACACGTACTTTTCTGCTGGTTATGGAGATCACTCCTGGTACTCTTCTATATTTTAGTGGGATTACCCTAACTGAGGGTTATTTTTTAGTTTAACAGCGCAGATTCACCAACAATTTCTAATTATATCAGCTGAAACAATTTTCCATGGTCCTAAAAAGGCCCCAAAATGTAATCGTAAATAATACTAATATCCTTTAAGAGGATCACATTTTCATTTTTCCAACAGGGCAGTGCTGAATATTTTCTCACCAGTGGAGACAAAATCGGGTACTTTTATGAAAAATATGTTTTTGATGGAAAAGGTAATATTCTTTAAGAATTTATCACAGACAGTATACGTAGAACTACGGTGGAAAAAGAGCTTAGCAGCCATATATTTTATATTATTTTTGTGTTTGATTTTTTTTTATGAAGCAACAACACAGCACAAGACAATTGTATTAATTAATGTACTTTATTGAATAGAGAACAGACGAGCCATTCTTCCTCCTGGGGAAACCCATCTTTTAACTCCCCCTGAGCTGCAAATCAAGACATTTGCAGCAATTCAGGAGGAAGGCAATGCAGAGAAGGCAAAAAACCCGTTTCCACCCGGAGCCAATTTGGGGTTGACGGGGAAAAATTCCTTCTCGGCTCCAATTCAGGCAGCCAGCCACAGCCTGCATTGCCAGGTTAAAGGATGGGAACACTGAGAACCAATGCATTGTGAAGCCCTGTATTCCTCTTGCGTTCATAGCGAGCTTCGTCTCAAGGAACTGCTTTGTCTTGAATATAGGTCTTCATCTTTGTCTCTTCCTTCAGTTTCAGCCAGTTTGGAGATCCACTTGTTCACTTTTGTGTGTTGATTTGGTTTCAGATGACTTGGAGGCCCATGAGAGGATGAAATCAACTTTCCTTCCTTCTCCTTCCTTCCTTCCTTCCTTCCTTCCTTCCTTCCTTCCTTCCTTCCTCTTCCTCCAGTGCCTTAACCTTCTAAACCTGGAAGAAGAGGGATGGATCCCATGCATACAAACCTCATCCATCTCGACGACAAAAAATAGCCCGACGGGGCTCACCTAGGGCATGGGACTCCACTAAAAAAGCTGAAGCCCTGCTGTTTTGGACTACGACGCCCAGAATCGGCCCTTGGTACAGAGAGCATCCTGGGAGATGTAGTCTAAAAAGCAGACTTATCCCAGCTTGGACATACTTACCGGCTCTTTGAAGGAAGGCACTGGAAATACTTACCTGGATGGTTGCAGGGGGGCAAAGGGAAGGGCTAAGTGGGCAAATCTTCCTGGTTTTTTTTTCTTCAGATTTTCCTCAAAATAGAAGAAAAATTCTCATCCATCTCATCCATTTCTGAATTTCTTTTTCTTCTTTTACCATCGAAGGTGATGATCAATAGTAATAATAATTTTGGATTTGCTGCAAGTAACAATGACATGATTCTCCAATCTGACATCTTCTTTGTATGAATCCTCTCTTTGATACTCCTAAATTGTTTGAATATAAGAAATTATAAGCTCCAATTGAGACTGAAGTGAAATATTTCTTGTCTGGCCAACATCCTAGCAAGAAATCATTTTGGGCCTAGAAACAGGGGTATTTATAAATATATGGTTGTATTATGATGTCAGGAGGGGTATTTTGTGATGCTGGCACATTGTTGAATTTGCAGGTGGCTTACTTGTATTTCATATTACAGTATTTGAAAACTCCTATGCTGATAACATATTACTGAATCCCTTTTCGGAATATTTTTAAGTCTTGTTTAAGAGAGGACAGTAGGATAGAAATAAATACAATGATAATTAAAATAAATGTCTGTGTTGGGATCCCTGAGTAATAATAATAATAATAATAATAATAATAATAATAATAATAATTGAAACACAACAATATGATTCCACAGCAAACAAGATAATTCTTCTGGCTGTTGTATTGGATCACACGTCGGACACTTCCCAAGTGTCTAGGACTGTGTGATGTGTCAGCAAACAATGCATGCAGATCCCAGTGAGGTGGCCTTTTGCAGTTGGCACGTGGTAATTTTATCAGCACCAATTGTATTGAAGTGCAGGCCAAGGTCTTTAGGCATTGCACCCAGTGTACCAATACCCACTGGGACCATCTTTAATGGCTTGTGCCAGAGTCTTTGCAGTTCGATCTTTAAATCCTCATATTGTGTCTCATTATTATTTTCTTTATTTTTATCTCTCCTTTCTTTGAATAGGGACTCAAGGCAGTTTAACAATGACACAAAACAATACAACACAATAGAATACAAAAACAAGGCAGATGCATATACATATGAATACCAAATTCTTTTTAAAAATTAGTATTTAATTCTAAAATTTGACATTTTGTGGACTTTTATCACACTAATAAAGTGCAATCACAGCAGGACAAAAAGCATCTTTTGTTGGGATTATCTCACAACATTGGGTCTCGTCCATAATCATAACGCACTGGAATTGTCCCTTTTCATTTCATTCAGAAAGGTCTTCTGGTTTCCAATTCCTAAAGTGACCAAATGTTAGGCAAGGAGGGAAAAAGAAATTGAAAAGATTTGGGAAGATGTTTTGACATTATTAATGAGAAATTACATCAGATATTTGGGATTCTGGATGTCTGAATTCTTTAACAATCTATAAGATGAAGGACCTAGAGAGAACACTTCTTTAGGAATCTCCAGGTCCTCTGGGTATTTTGGTCATTCCTGAAGAACGCAGAGAGATGTTCTCTCCGGTTAAAATAAGAATGCTTTTTTTTAACCACAATCTTCCCACTTTCATGGGGACTCTGTGCTCCTAGCTCTTGTAAAGGTAGAAGGTCTACCATACAAATTATGGCCTTGTGGTTCCCCTTTAATTGCCATGGCAACTTCCAGTGGGATCCTAGGGTTTACTTTTAGGGGGAGGGCACTTTAAGTTCTGAGACACTGTGCTCTTGATTCCATATGACAGTTAAAGTGAATTCATAGCTCTATAATCATGTGGCTTGAAATGGCTCTTCAATTAAATAAACTTTTAGTGGATTTCAGCATGACCATTCTGATGTTGCCATTTTGAAGTCCACACAGATAATTCAATTATGATGTATATCTATTTATTTATTTGAGACATTTATATTCCAACCTTCTCACCCCGAAGTGGACTCAGGGCAGAACACAACATATATACGGCAAGCATTCCATGCCGAGACATAAAATAACTATAAATATACACAACATTAAAATCAGTTATATCTATGTACTTTAAAATCAGCTGCTTGAAACGAAAAAGACAACATATAGAAAAGAGTCTCTGTAATTAGAAAGTTAACAGACCTTGTTCTAAAAATCACAATGCTGCTCATCTATCCCCATTACTCCGATGATGGGATTAATAGCCAGGTACGTATTTTACTTGGGGAAATCATCAAAACTACATTTGAAAGGATTAAGGAATGACTGGACTTCATGAAAGTGCAAAGATTAAACATATTTTCAAGTTTTGCCAGCAGAATGGAAAATGCCATCTCTTTTCTTTCAATAATTTATTTTTCGAAGTATTAAAAAAACACTGATGGTAAGTTTTATATTTCTCAAGGATTTTAACATTCCTATTTTTATTTTTTGCTATTCCAGCTTCTGAAGGCTCTCCTCATGTTGTTTTTTTTATATATATATAAAAAATAAAGGTGTTTCTCTTCCAGTTATGTGTCTAAACTTGGGGTGGTGATTATGGTAAGGAATTTCAGGAGGTACAGTCCAACATTATTTGGATAGCTATGTGATTCCCACATGTTCTTTTAGATGATTGCAACCTGCAGGTCCCAAATTGTTTATCCACATACAAGAAGGCATACACTAGTCCCCACCAACAGAAGAATCATGTCATGGTCCCTGTTGCCAGTGAAATAGTTGCTTTGTGTCTTCAAGTTGTTTCCAGTTTATGGCAACCCTATAGTCAACTTATCCCAGGGGCTTCTTTACAGTTAGTATTCAGAAGTGGTTTGCTTTTGATTTCTTCTGGGGGTCTGAGAATGTGGCTTGCCCAAGGTTACCCAAGGTGTTTCCATAGCTGACTGGGGATTCAAGACAGATTTGTAGTCCAATGCTCACTATACTATGCTGGCTCTTTTCAGTGGAATTCAGCTTCCTATTTTTTGTAATCCCTTGAGTGCCCAATTTTTCTACATAACTTAAAGTACAGCGATTATTGGCATTGTATCCCCTTCTTCCATAATGTCAGGAGGTCTACATGTTTCCTAATTTAACAAGCTACCTTATGAAAGCGCCATTCATTTCAATAGTATCAAGTTATTAAAAAAACATAACAACGTTAAAAGTACAACATAGTCTCTATACAGTGAATCATTAAATGCCTATATATATAAAGATCTTCATCTACTGGTAAAAGAGAGCATAGAGGGGGACCGTATATGGGAATGCTAGTCTGGGACTGTCCACCAAGAATTCCCTTTCCTGGTCTTCACTAGAAGGGTTTGTTATAGCCGTGGGACTGAAAGAAGGCCCTGCCCCAAAGATCTTAAGACTTAGGCAAATCTGTGTAAGTTTCAAAGCTATTCATTCATATCATAGGTATGCATTGGTAGTGATCATTCTATTTCCAGTACATGATGAAATGAGTCTATATGTGAGAAATGATTTCTTTAACATGTTTTGGCTACATGTTTCTTTCTGTGATCTCCAGATGCCATCCCACTCGGTCGTGGCCCCTCGGCTGTGGAACGCCCTTCCCACGGATATTAGACTAGCTCCACCATTAATGATATTCCGCAAAAAAGTGAAGACCTGGTTGTTTGAGCAGGCGTTCGAATAGTCAGTGCAATGAGTGTAATGAACATAGGAATGGAACAATGGATGACGGATCTGGATCATGTTTTTAGTGATGAGACACTAGTGAATGGCTATTATTGTATAATGTGTTATGATGTTAACTGTTTTTATACCGTGTTATTGTAGCATTGAATTTTTGCTGTTCTGTTGTTAACCGCTGTGAGTCGCCTAAGGGCTGAGAACAGCGGTATACAAATAAAGTAAATAAATAAATAAATAAATAATATGTGTTCATAAATACAACATTTGATGTTCACTTAATTAATGTCTGCTGTATTTGTTAGCACATGCTCCACAGCAAATAGCTTTTCTGTATTAGTTTATTAGAAGTATTGTGCTTCCGAATGGAGCTATATCGAAAAGTTTAAGAAGTCTTTAAAAGAGATTAAATCCAATCCAACATTCAAACCACCATGCTGCTCTGATTTAAAAAAAAGTAAAATAAAAATTAAATTAACAGGATACAGTATGAACCACTCATCCATGGGTGAGGGGTGCATACTGTACTTATTCATACTCCAAAAAATATTACCCCAGATATAGAGTAAAATCCTACTCCTGAGGCTATTTGGGATGCTGATGCAAAAAATTTCATTGGATAGCCTACATCAGTTCTAGTACCTTAGATATGGTTATCATAGTTTTCTACTGGGCTAACAGATAAAGAGTGGATTAATACATATATTCTGTTTCTGAAAACTGGTGCCAATAACCTCAACAAAAGGTGCATTTTGTCCTGATGGGATTGAGCTTTATCTGTGTGATAAAAGTCCACACAATGTCAAATTCTGCAATTAAATACTAAAATTGAATTGTTTTTAAATTTTGGTATTCATATGTATATGAATTGTTTTTGTACTCTATTGTGCTGTGTCATGTCACTGTTAGCCACCTTGAGTCTCTATGCGAAAAAGGAGGGTAAAAATAAAGTTAAGAATAAGAACAAGACTAAGACTACCCTGAGATCCCAACACAGTAATTTATTTTAGTAATCATTGTATTTATTTATATCCTACTGTCCTCTCTTAAACAAGACTTTAAAATATTCCCAAAAGGCAGGCAATAATATGTTATCAGCATAGGAGCTTTCAAATACTTTAACATGAAATACAGGTAAGCCACCTACAAATTCACCAATGTGCCAGCATCACAAAATACCCCTCCTGACATAATAATACAACCATATATGTATAAATACCTATGTTTCTAGGCCCACAATGATTTCTTGCTAGGATGTTGGCCAGACAAGAAATATTTCACTTCAGTCTCATTTGGAGCTTATAATTTCCTATACTCGAGCAATTTAGGAGCATCAAAGACAGAGGATTCATACAAGGAAGATGTCAGATTGGAGAATCATGTCATTGTTACTTGCAGCAAATCCAAAATTATTATTACTATTGATCATCACCTTCGATGGTAAAAGAAGAAAAAGAAATTCAGAAATGTGTACTAGAATCTAGGGATGGATGAGAATTTTTTTTCTATTTTGAGGAAAATCTGAAAAAAAAATCAGGAAGATTTGCCCGCTTAGCCCTTCCCTTTGCCCCCCTGCAACCATCCAGGTAAGTATTTCCAGTGCCTTCCTTCAAAGAGCCGGTAAGTATGTCCAAGCTGGGATAAGTCTGCTTTTTAGACTACATCTCCCAGGATGCTCTCTGTACCAAGGGCCGATTCTGGGCGTCGTAGTCCAAAATAGCAGGGCTTCAGCTATTTTAGTGGAATCCCATGCCCTAGGTGAGCCCCATCGGGCTATTTTGTGTCGTCGAGACTGGATGAGGTTTGTATGCATGGGATCCATCCCTCTTCTTCCAGGTTTAGAAGGTTAAGGCACTGGAGGAAGAGGAAGGAAGGAAGGAAGGAAGGAAGGAAGAAGGAAGGAAAGTTGATTTCATCCTCTCATGGGCCTCCAAGTCATCTGAAACCAAATCAACACACAAAAGTGAACAAGTGGATCTCCAAACTGCCTGAAACTGAAGGAAGAGACAAAGATGAAGACCTATATTCAAGACAAAGCAGTTCCTTGAGACGAAGCTCGCTATGAACGCAAGAGGAATACAGGGCTTCATGATGCATTGGTTCTCAGTGTTCCCATCCTTTAACCTGGCAATGCAGGCTGTGGCTGGTTGCCTGAATTGGAGCCGAGAAGGAATTTTCCCCCGTCAACCCCAAATTGGCTCTGGGTGGAAACGGGTTTTTTGCCTTCTCTGCATTGCCTTCCTCCTGAATTGCTGCAAATGTCTTGATTTGCGGCTCAGGGGGAATTAAAAGATGGGTTTCCCCAGGAGGAAGAATGGATCGTCTGTTCTCTGTTCAATAAAGTACATTAATTAATGCAATTGTCTTGTGCTGTGTTGTTGCTTCATAAAAAAATTCAAACACAAAAATAAAATAAAATATATGGCTGCTAAGCTCTTTTTCCACCGTAGTTCTATGTATACTGTCTGTGATAAATTTTTAAAGAATATTACCTTTCCCATCCAAAACATAATTTTCATAAAAGTACCTGATTTTGTCTCCACTGGTGAGAAAATATTCAGCACTGTCCTGTTGGAAAAATGAAAATGTGAGCCTCTTAAAGGATATTAGTATTATTTATGATTACGTTTTAGGGCATTTTTAGGACCATGGAAAATTATTGCAGCTGATATAATTAGAAATTGTTGGGGAATCTGAGCTGTTAGGCTAAAAAATAACCCTCAGTTAGGGTAATCCCACCAAAATATAGAAGAGTACCAGGAGTGATCTCCATAACCAGCAGAAAAGTACGTGTGGTGAGAAGGGATGGCCGAGTCAGGACTTTAGGTTCAAAAGGATTTATTAAAATAAAAAGAAATACATTCTTGATAGAAAAGCTTTGGAGCTAACTATCTTGCTAAATCTCATCTTCTAAAGAAAGTAAAATGTAAAAAAAAAGTCCATGCTGCTACATTATGCCTACGGAGAGGCAAAATGCGTCCTCACTGGGAGAAAGAAAAGCAGAAGTAGCAATGGTGGAGATCGCATGGCCTTCCCGGAACAATTTTAAACTTAAAAGGAAGTTCCCTGACAGAATTCCATTGCTACTACACAAAAAGGGTAGGAGACAGAGGCTAGCAGTGAAAACAAAAGCCAAAGCCAGTTAGGAAAACATGCATAGGAATTTAGGGAAAGGAATCCCTGAATTTGGCCCTGCCTGTAGGCTAGCTTCTTGTTGAGCACTAGAAACTTGATGATACAAAGACTTGTGCAGTCCAGGGATGAAACTCAACAGAAATTGTAGTACTGTCAGATCTCTGAATGCAATACATAGCCCAACCAAAAAATAATAATTCTTGGTGTCTTGGTTTTTAGACCTGTTTCTGGCATACTTTGGGGTTCTAAAAATTGCACAAACTGCAGCTGCTTTAATTTCTTACATATAAATTACATGATTTTTATGGACGAGCAGATGGTTACTGGTAGATGCCATCAGTGCATCAAAATTTAGAGCTGATAGGGGAGGAATGGCGCCATTTTTTAAATCGGTAGTTCAAATATACTCAGAAACAGGGCTAACATTTCAGGCATCAAAATATGTGTTGGCCAATGTCATCTGTGTGGACTTTAAGATGATAATCTAATCTAAGTCATGGTGAAGAAGACTAAACTGTCATGGCTTTTCCCAGGCATGGGTAAACTTTCTAACTTTGGGGGCCACATGGCATGCTGGAGAAGGGTAGGCAGGCTGGGAAGAAGGGGGTTCTCCCCAAGACCCCTCCCTGCCCTTTTCCTCCCTTCCTCTTCTCTTTTGGAGGCAGAAAGTGAAGGAAAGACAAGAAATGTTTGGATGCCAAAAGGGTTGGCCTTGGCCAGGGTGAGATGGTGGACAGGAGAGAAAAAGTGTATCTATTAGACCCCATATTGCCTACTCCTGATATATAATCCTAGAATCCTAGAGCTGGAAGAGACCTCCAAGGGCCATCCAATCCAATCCCCTGCCATACAAGAAGGCACAATCAAAGCACTTCCGATAGACAGCCTCTGTGGAAAAATCTTCAGAGAAGGAGACCCCACCCCACTCTGAGACAGCCTATGCCGCTTTCCAACAGCTCTTACTCTCAGTAAGTTCTTCCTAATCTTTCCAGTTAAATCTCTTTCCCTGCCATTTGAAACCATTGTTCCCTTGTGCCGTCGTCTCTAGAGCAGCAGAAAGTCAGTGTCGTCCCCCTCCTTCTCAATGGGACACCCTTTTAAATCTTGAAACATGGTTCTCATGTTCCCTCTCTACCTTCTCCTCCCTGTTAAACATCCCCCAAGAGAAAAGGAGGGAGAAAAAAGAAGCAAGGGAGGGAGGGAGAGAAGGATGGATGGAAGGAAGGGTGGAAGGGACTGGAGGAAGCCGAGGGAGGAAAGAGAAAAAGAAGGAAAGACAAAAGGGAAGGAAGGAATGACAAAGAGAGATGGGAAAGGAGGGAGGAAAGAGGGGAGGAAGGACGAAAGGGTGGAAGGAAAGGAGGGAGAAAGAAGGAGGTAGGAAAGAGAGAAGGAGCGAAGGATAAGATGGTGAGAGAGAAGAGGGCGTGAGAAAAGAGCCCAAGGAGTCACATTCGGACCCCGGGCCTGGGTTTGTCCATACCTGATCTAGCTAGACAGAGAACAAGGGAAAATGGGAAACCAGACCGATGTAAAAGTGTGCTTCTTTTCAGATGCAACATTAACAGAGAAATCTGCCATGAAGAAGGAAGAGAGATCCAACAATTAATTTTGATACTCTAGTCAAGAATATATATAAAAAACCTGTGAAAACTTTATCTGTCCAATGTGATCAAGGGCTAGTGGTGATCACATTCCATTATTTGTTGATAAGATCAAATTATTTAGAATGGTCAAAACATAAAAGGACAGCAAAATCTTCCAAAGGAATCATAATTTAATATATATGTGGATCAGGTCTGAGAAATCATGAAAAGGTTCCTCTAGGTACAGTAGAGAGCTCAGTTAAAATATCTACAATTATTTATTATTTACAGTATTTATATACCGCTTTTCTCACCTCGAGGGGGACTCAAAGCAGTTTACACATAAGTAATGGCAAAATTCAATGCCAGAACAAACAATTACAATTATACACTACAATTAGAAATAAATTAAGTTAAAAACAGTACATCCACAAGCAATAAAACAATCATTAAAACAATAAAACAGTCTTATCCGTCATATTACCGTTCTAGTTGTTGTCTTTCTGAAATGCTGCATACATTTACTTCTACTGCCCAAAGGCAGTAGGACTTCTTGGCTAATTTGCGTCTCAACCTTTGAAAACTATCCTGAGAAGCTCTATGTTGGCGGAATGTAAATCTCCTATCTAACTTCTCATTAGTCGGTTCACCTATACTTTCAGTTTCCTCCTCTGAACTCCAATATGTTTCTGACCTTGCTTCCTGAGTAAACTGCCTTTCAGGAATGTGGCCTTCAGGCACAGACTGCTCATTTTCAGGGCTCAAAATGTCTTGCTCGCTATCCTGCTGACTTGCAGATCCAGGATCCTCAGTGCCATAAGAATGACTAACAGGCAGGGGCGGTTCTTCCATTACGCTAAGTAAGCGGTTGCGGAATAGTTTGTTTTTCCAGGGGCGCCGAGGCGCCTCTGTAAATGCCCCTCCACAGTTGCGAGTTGCAATCTTTCTCTGTCTCCAGAGGCGGCTCAAGGCAAATTACACTTTTGCTTAGAGCGTGCGTCTTGGGGAGGGCACTCTTGAGCTCCCACACATGGCCTCCGGGGGAAACGAGAACTGACGGGGGACTCGGTGGAGAGCATGAGGAAGATTGATCTGGCGCTTCCTGGCCTGGGGAGGGCTGGCGAGAGAAGGGAGCAAAGTGGGCAAAAGGAGAGCCGTGGGAGGGGCAAAGGGACAGACCCCTCTTCTGCCTGTCTTTCCCCTCCATTGGGTTCGGGAGTTGGAGTCTCAGTTTGGCCACAATCCGTGACTTGGTGTGGGAAACTCATTCCCATTTGGTTACTTTTCAGCAATGTTTTGGGGAGGAAAGGCTTGGAATATGGCTTCTCCTCTTCGTTCTCTTCCTCCTCCCACTACTTTGGGACGAGCAGAGATTTCTCCCTGGTGTCGCGTGGAGTCCTGAGGTGTGGGTGTGTTGCCTTCAGGGACTGAACTCTTTGTTGTTGCTCCCGCCTGCTTCTCTTTGGCTTGCAGCAAATGGTTTGCCCGAAGAGCAGGCTTCCCTTCTCTTCTCTTCCCTTCTCTCTCTCTTCCCCCCGGCCTTTCCAAGAGCAGGATTCCCTTCCCTTCCTTTCCTTTCCCCTTCCTTCTCTCTCTCTCTCTCTTTTTCTCTCCCCCCCCCCCATCCATTTCAAGAGCAGGCTCCCCTTCTTTTCTCTTCCTTTCCCTTCTCCCTCCCGCGTCCTTGTCTTCCCAGGAAGGAGAGACTTTCCGTAGAGATCTTCCCCCGAAGCTCTCGAGGTTTGTAAAGCATCAGATCTGGGGAATATGGAGCGTTTCCTAGTTTCCCAAGTTTCTCCTCCTCTCCCTTTCCCTCTCCACGAGCTGTGGTTTCTGCAAAAGGCTTGAAATCCAGCCCCAGGCTTTCCAGCCAGTCCAGGATATTTAATATTGTGTGTTCATATAATATTTATAATATTATAATGTAATATAATATAATACTACTAATAATAATACAAAATAATAATTATATATTTTATAGTAAAGGTAAAGGTTTTCCCCTGACATTAAGTCCAGCGTGTCCAACTCTGGGGGTTGATGCTCATCTCCATTTCTAAGCCAAAGAGCTGGCATTGTCCATAGACACCTCCAAGGTCATGTGGGCAGCATGACTGCATGGAGCACCATTACCTTCCCACCGGAGCAGTACTATTGATCTACACACATTTGCATGTTTTCAAACTGCTAGGTTGGCAGAAGCTGGGGCTAACAGCAGAAGCTCATGCCACTCTCTGGATTCAAACCTGCGACCTTTTGGTCAACAAGCTTAGCAGCTTAGTGCTTTAACCCACTGCACCACCGGGGGCTCCCAGTAATATAAAATATAATATATTTTATATTACATTTAATATTACTAATAATATTATAATATATTGTATGCATATATATCTTGTAAGCCACTCTGAGTCCCCCTTGGGGTGAGAAGGGCGGCATATAAATGCCGTAAATAAATAAATTATATAATATAATGCCAAGTTTTCAAACTTTGATTGTGTGCATGTTTTCTTTTAAATCCAGTACAAAGGTACCCTTGGTTTGGTCTGATACCATAAATAAATAAATACCAGGGAATCCTGGAGGCACCAGGACGCTTTGGTAAAGAAGGCTAAAGATCTTAGGTGCATCAACAGTTTAGAATTAATGAAGTTAGCCCTGACATTGGCAAACTTTGGCCCTCTAGGCATTTTGGACTTCAACTCCCATCATTCCTAACAGCCTCAGGCCCCTTCCTTTCCTCCCTTTTCCTGCTTAAGCGGCTGAAGGGGAAAAGGCTGTTCAAGGACCTGAGGCTGTTAGGAATGGTGGGAGTTGAAGTCCAAAACATCCAGAGGGCCAAAACTTGTCCATGTCTGAGTTGGCACCACTTTTAAGTGCCATGGCTCAATGCTAGGGAATTCTGAGAGATGTTGGGTGCTTCCACACTGTAGAATTAATGCAGTTGAGACTCGCTTTTAATTGCCATGGCTCAATGCTAGGATTTGTGTTTTGGTGAGGCACCAGCACTTTGTTACAAGTATTGCAATCATTATGGCCATCCAAATGAGGTCCTAAGGAAGAGTCTTACCCTCTCTGTATAGGTAAGACTGTATTTTCATTGCAATTCAGAGTGCATCTCCACTGTCCAATGAATGTAGTCTGGTTGACTTTTAACAGCCATGGCTCAATACTAGGAATTTCAGTTTCTCAAGTCACTCCTGACACGTAATTTTTTTTTTTTGGTGAGGCAGCATTTTAGTAAGAAAGGCTAAAAACCTTGGGTGCATCTAACACTGTAAAGTTAATGCATTATGACCCCACTTTTAGGTGCCAGGAGTCAATGCTATGGAATCCTGGAGAAGTGTAGTTTAGTGGAGCACCAGCACTTACAAAGAAGGCTAAAGTATTGTAGTTTGGTGAGGGACCAAGGCATTCAGCAAGTGGCGCAGTGGGTTAAAGCACTGTGCTGGCAGGACTGAAGACCGACAGGTCGCAGGTTCAAATCTGGGGAGAGGCGGATGAGCTCCCTCTATTAGCTCCAGCTCCTCATGCGGGGACATGAGAGAAGCCTCTCACTAGGATAATAAAACATCAAAATCATCCGGGCATCCCCTGGGCAATGTCCTTGCAGACGGTCAATTCTCTCACAACAGGAGCGGTTGCTCCTGACACAACAAAATTTTTTTTTTTAAAAGCAAGTATGGCAGAGACGTAGCAAGTATCTTTATGGCCATCCAATTGAGGTCCTTAAGTGAGTGCCTCTGTGCATGGATGAGACTATTTTCATCATAGGGGGTTGGACTGGATGGCCTATGAGGTCTCTTCCAACTCTAGGAGTCTATGAAACTGCATTAAGGTTACAGTGTATATGCACCCAGTAGGCTGGTGAGGCACTAGTCTTTGGAAAAGATGGCTCAAGACCTTACAAATCTTAAACTCCCAGGATTCCAGAGCATTGAGGCACGGCAGTTAAAGTGGTGTCAAACTGCTTTGCTTCTACAGTGTAGATGCACCCTTTGACTTTTACAAAGTGTCTGGCCTCTGTCCTCAGCCTTTTCTTGGGCAGTTTGTGAGTGCTCTTGCGTGCCTTG
Organism: Anolis sagrei; assembly: GCF_037176765.1. NCBI lineage: Eukaryota > Metazoa > Chordata > Lepidosauria > Squamata > Anolidae > Anolis > Anolis sagrei. The sequence continues at coordinate 66,652,983 of NC_090026.1, forward strand.
GTACCCTGCTTTCTTCCCCACCCCACCCTTTCTCAAGCCTTCCTTCGCCTTGTAAAACGAGGCTTTCAGGAGATGCTGCAGGTCATGCGGCTGTGTTAGTGCAAAACTGGACTTTCCAAGAAGAGAGAACCTCAGGACAAAGTCTTGGCTTTCCATTGCTCTTTGGCCTCTCCTTCACTCACAGTGGAGAGTGCATCACCAGATTTTTGGAATTGTAGTGTTACTCGCAAGAACATGACACACTCAAAACACCCCATTTCCATGAGTCATGCTAATGTTTGTATGCAAAGATATAGGCTGGCTCTACACCAGGTGTGGGTAAATTCTGGCCCTCCAGGGGTTTTGGACTTCAATTCCCACCATTCCTAACAGCCTCAGGCCCTTTCCTTTTCCCCCTCAGCCGCTTAAGCAGGAAAAGGGTGAAAGGAAGGGGCCAGAGGCTGTTAGGAATGGTGGGAGTTGAAGTCCAAAACCCCTGGAGGACCAAAATTTGTCCATGCCCATATATTTGTGTGTATGTGTGTGCAATTGTTGTTTTTTTTTTGGGGGGGGGGCGCCAAAATACTCTTTGCTTACCATTGAAAATTACCTAGGGCCGCCTCTGCTAACAGGCCCAGAATTCCCAGAGAGATCATGTGCATGAATAATTTATTTAGCTGCATTAAATCAGAAAATACAATAATAAACAAACATTTTAAAAAGTCTGGGAGTCCCTTCAAGCTCTAAAACAGGGCAGAGCACAATGGGGAAAGTCTGTGTGGCACAAAAACAGCTTTGAGTTTGTGTATGGCCTATAATCCACACTTTACAGGCCTTTGCTACACTGTAAATTTTAAAAAGAAATCTCTGTTTGTAGTCACATAATCAGAAATTGAGTTGGTAGGAAAAACTAAAAAGAACAAGGATCCTCCAGAAACACACAATTTATAGAGGAACACAGGGGATTGCTATAGGGCATCACTTAGTACAGGTGGAAATGTTTTGGCTTCACTTAGTACAGGTGGAAATGTTTTGTAGATTAAAAAAAACCCATGAATAAATGCATTAATTCCTTGGCCAGACAAGTCAGCAGTCATTTCTCTTTAATCTACTTTTCTCTCCTATATTTTACACATTGCATGGCTTAATTCATACGCAATTACAAGCTACATTGCAAATTTAAGGGTTTCAGACTTATTTCTCTTCTTTGTATGAAGAGAAGAATGCCAAAACCTTTGGCTGCAGTCTATAACAAAACACAGATTTGCATATACAACAATAGATCCTTGAAGATTCTAATAATATCTTAAATAATTTACACATTTAATTTGGAATAATTCTTTATGGACTGCAGTTCATGAAAGCTTACACCAAATAAAGTGTGTTAATTTTCAGTGGTCACTGGATTCTATGTTATTGTTTCTGTTGCCACAAGACTAAATCTATCAAAGTTCTACAAACATCATAAATGTGTAGGTAGAGTCCGGTAACTTGCTGAATAGTAAGACTACTTAAACACAAGATGTCTAATCACTAGTACCTTGAGTGTAATGCAAAGGGCATTATGACCACACTGACTCACCAAACCAGCTCATAAGCCCTTTTTAGGGATGCAACCAGATTTCTGTACTATCTGAACCTTTTAAAGAGATGTTTTCAGACGAATTTGAAACATCAGCTTCAGGCCAACTGACTATGGATACAGAGATCCGACAGTACTGTAATTACTAATCAGCTGCAATAAAGTTTTCCATGTTCCTAAAACTGCCCCAAAACTTGATCATAAATAATACCAATATAATTTTAAAAGTTCATATTTTCATTTTACAACAGGGCTGTGCTGATTATTTTCTCACCAGTGGAGATAAAATCAGGTGTGTTTTTTGTGTGTGTGAAAAAGATCTTTTTGATGGGAAAGATTATATCCTTTTAAAATTTATCACATAGAACTACGGTGGAAAAAGAACTTGGCAGTCATACATTTTATTTTTGTGCTTGAATTTCTTTTATGAAGCAAAACCACAGCACAAGACAATTGTATTAATTGATGTACTTTATTGAACAAAGAACAGATGATCCATTCTTCCTCCTGGGGAAACCCATCTTTTAACTCCCCCTGAGCCGCAAATCAAGACATTTGCAGCAATTCAGGAGGAAGGCAATGCAGAGAAGGCAAAAAAACCCGTTTCCACCAGAGCCAATTTGGGGTTGACGGGGAAAAATTCCTTCTCGGCTCCAATTCAGGCAACCAGCCGCAGCCTGCATTGCCAGGTTAAAGGATGGGAACACTGAGAACCGATGCATCGTGAAGCCCTGAATTCCTCTTGTGTTCATAGCGAGCTTCGTCTCCAAGGAACCGCTTTGTCTTGAATATAGGTCTTCATCTTTGTCTCTTCCTTCAGTTTCATCCAGTTTGGAGACCCACTTGTTCACTTTTGTGTGTTGATTTGGTTTCAGATGACTTGGAGGCCCATGAGAGGATGAAACCAACTTTCCTTCCTTCCTTCCTTCCTTCCTTCCTTCCTTCCTTCCTTCCTTCCTTCCTTTCCTCTTCCTCCAGTGCCTTAACCTTCTAAACCTGAAAGAAGAGGGATGGATCCCATGCATACAAACCTCATCCATCTCGACGACAAAAAATAGCCCGATGGGGCTCACCTAGGGCATGGGATTCCACTAAATTAGCTGAAGCCCTGCTGTTTTGGACTACGACGCCCAGAATCGGCCCCTGGTACAGAGAGCATCCTGGGAGATGTAGTCTAAAAAGCAGACTTATCCCAGCTTGGACATACTTACCAGCTCTTTGAAGGAAGGCACTGGAAATACTTACCTGGATGGTTGCAGGGGGGCAAAGGGAAGGGCTAAGTGGGCAAATCTTCCTGTTTTTTTTTTCAGATTTTCCTCAGAATAGAAGAAAAATTCTCATCCATCTCATACATTTCTGAATTTCTTTTTCTTCTTTTACCATCGAAGGTGGTATCAATAGTAATAATAATTTTGGATTTGCTGCAAGTAACAATGACATGATTCTCCAATCTGACATCTTCTTTGTATGAATCCTCTCTCTTTGATACTCCTAAATTGTTTGAATATAAGAAATTATAAGCTCCAATTGAGACTGAAGTGAAATATTTCTTGTCTGGCCAACATCCTAGCAAGAAATCATTGTGGGCCTAGAAACATAGGTATTTATACATATATGGTTGTATTATTATGTCAGGAGGGGTATTTTGTGATGCTGGCACATTGTTGAATTTGTAGGTGGCTTACTTGTATTTCATATTATAGTATTTGAAAGCTCCTATGCTGATAACATATTACTGAATCCCTTTTGGGAATATTTTAAAGTCTTGTTTAAGAGACGACAGTAGGATATAAATAAATGCAATGATAATTAAAATAAATGTCTGTGTTGGGATCCCCAGGTATTATTATTATTATTATTATTATTATTATTAATATTTGAAACACAACAATATGAGTCCACAGCAAACAAGATCATTCTGCTGGCTGTTGTATTGGATCACACGTTGGACACTTCCCAAGTGTCTAGGATTGTGTGATGTATCGGCAAACAATGCATGCAGATTCCAGTGAGGTGGCCTTTTGCAGTTGGCACGTGGTAATTTTATCAGCGCCAACTGTATTTAAGTGCAGGCCAAGGTCTTTAGGCATTGCACCCAGTGTACCAATACCCACTGGGACCACCTGTCTTTGCAGTTCGATCTTTAAATCCTCATATTGTGTCTCATTATTATTTTCTTTATTTTTATCTCTCCTTTCTTTGAATAGGGACTCAAGGCAGTTTAACAATGACACAAAACAATACAACACAATAGAATACAAAAACAAGGCAGATGCATATACATATGAATACCAAATTCTTTTAAAAAATTAGTATTTAATTCTAGAATTTGACATTTTGTGGACTTTTATCACACTAATAAAGTGCAATCACAGCAGGACAAAAAGCATCTTTTGTTGGGATTATTTCACAACATTGGGTCTCGTCCATAATCATAACGCACTGGAATTGTCCCTTTTCATTTCATTCAGAAAAGTCTTCTGGTTTCCAATTCCTAAAGTGACGAAACGTTAGGCAAGGAGGGAAAGAGAAATTGAAAAGATTTGGGAAGATGTTTTGACATTATTAAGGAGCAATTACATCAGATATTTGGGATTCCGGATGTCTTACCAATCTATAAGATGAAGGACCTAGAGAGAACACTTCTTTAGGAATCTCCAGGTCCTCTGGGTATTTTGGTCATTCCTGAAGAACGTAGAGAGATGTTCTCTCCGGTTAAAAGAAGACTTTTTTTAACCACAATCTTCCCACTTTCATGGAGGCTCTGTGCTCCTAGCTCTCGTAAAGGTAGAAGGTCTACCATACAAATTATGGTCTTGTGGTTCCTCTTTAATTGCCATGGCAACATCCTGTGGGATCCTAGGGTTTACTTTTAGGGGAAGGCAGTTTAAATTCTGAGACACTGTGCTCTTGATTCCATATGACAGTTAAAGTGAATTCATAGCTCTATAATTATGTGGCTTGAAATGGCTTTTTAATTAAATAAACTTTTAGTGGATTTCAGCATGACCATTCCAATGTTGCCATTTTGAAGTCCACACAGATAATTCAATTATGATGTATATCTATTTATTTATTTGAGACATTTATATTCCAACCTTCTCACCCCGAAGTGGACTCAGGGCAGAACACAACATATATACGGCAAGCATTCCATGCCGAGACATAAAATAACTATAAATATACACAACATTAAAATCAATTATATCTACGTACTTTAAAATCAGATGTTTGAAACAAAAAAGACAACATATAGAAAAGAGTCTCTGTAATTAGAAAGTTACAGACCTTGCTCTAAAAAATCACAATGCTGCTCATCTATCCCCATTACTCCGATGATGGGATTAATGGCCAGGTAAGTATTTTACTTGGGGAAATCATCAAAACTACATTTGAAAGGATTAAGGAATGACTGGACTTCATGAAAGTGCAAAGATTAAACATCTTTTCAAGTTTTGCCAGCAGAATGGAAAATGCCATCTCTTTTCTTTCAATAATTTATTTTTCGAAGTATTAAAAAAACACTGATGGTAAGTTTTATATTTCTCAAGGATTTTAACATTCCTATTTTTATTTTTATTTTTTGCTATTCCAGCTTCTGAAGGCTCTCCTCATGTTGTTGTTTTTTTTAAATAAAGGTGTTTCTCTTCCAGTTATGTGTCTAAACTTGGGGTGGGGATTATGGTAAGGAATTTCGGGAGGTACAGTCCAACATTATTTGGATAGCTATGTGATTCCCACATGTTCTTTTAGATGATGGCAACCTGCAGGTCCCAAATAGTTTATCCACATACAAGAAGGCATACACTAGTTCTCACCAACAGAAGAATCATGTCATAGTCCCTGTTGCCAGTGAAATAGTTGTTTTGTGTCTTCAAGTTGTTTCCAGTTTATGGCAACCCTACAGTCAACTTATAGAATCATAGAATCAAAGAGTTGGAAGAGACCTCATGGGCCATCCAGTCCAACCCCCTGCCAAGAAGCAGGAATACTGCATTCAAATCACCCCTGACAGATGGCCACCCAGCCTCTGTTTAAAAGCTTCCAAAGAAGGAGCCTCCACCACACTTCAGGGCAGAGAGTTCCACTGCTGAACGGCTCTCACAGTCAGGAAGTTCTTCCTCGTGTTCAGATGGAATCTCCTCTCTTGTAGTTTGAAGCCATTCTTCTGCGTCCTAGTCTCCAAGGAAGAAGAAAACAAGCTTGCTCCCTCCTCCCTGTGGCTTCCTCTCACATATTTATACATGGCTATCATATCTCTTCTCAGCCTTCTCTTCTTCAGGCTAAATATGCCCAGCGCCTTAAGCCACTCCTCATAGGGCTTGTTCTCCAGACCCTTGATCATTTTAGTCGCCCTCCTCTGGACACATTCCAGCTTGTCAATATCTCTCTTCAATTGTGGTGCCCAGAACTGGACACAATATTCCAGGTGTGGTCTAACCAAAGCGGAATAGAGGGGTAGCATTACTTCCCTAGATCTAGACACTATGCTCCTATTGATGCAGGCCAAAATCCCATTGGCTTTTTTTGCCGCCACATCACATTGTTAGCTCATGTTTAACTTGTTGTCCACGAGGACTCCAAGATCTTTTTCACACGTACTGCTCTCGAGCCAGGCGTCCCCCATTCTGTATCTTTGCATTTCATTTTTCCTGCCAAAGTGAAAAAGAGGAAGAGAGAAGGGGCTTCTTATCCCAGGGGCTTCTTTACAGTTAGTTTTCAGAAGCGGTTTGCTTTTGATTTCTTCTGGGGCTCTGAGAATGTGGCTTGCCCAAAGTTACCCAGGGTGTTTCTATAGCTGACTGGGGATTCAAGACAGATTTGTAGTCCAGTGCTCACTATACCATGCTGGCTCTCTTCAATGGAATTCGGCCTCCTATTTTTTGTAATCCCTTGAGTACCCAATTTTTCTACATAACTTAAAGTACAGTGATTATTGGCATTGTATCCCCTTCTTCCATAATGTCAGGAGGTCTACATGTTTCCTAATTTAACGAGCTACCTTATGAAAGCACCATTCATTTCAATAGTATCAAGTTATTTAAAAAACATAACAACGTTAAAAGTACAACATAGTCTCTATACATCCTCCAACCAGTGAATCATTAAATACCTATTTAAATAAAGATCTTCATCTACTGGTAAAAGAGAGCATAGAGGGGGACCGTAAATGGGAATGCTAGTCTGGGACTGTCCACCAAGAATTCCCTTTCCTGGTCTTCACTAGTAGGGTTTGTTATAGCCGTGGGACTGAAAGAAGGCCCTGCCCCAAAGATCTTAAGACTTAGGCAAATCTGTTTAAGTTTCAAAGCTATTCATTCATAGCATAGGTATGCATGGAGCCCCCGGTGGCGCAGTGGGTTAAACCCCTGTGCCGGCAGGACTGAAGACCGACAGGTCGCAGGTTCGAATCCGGAGAGAGGCGGATGAGCTCCCTCTATCAACTCCAGCTCCTCATGCGGGGACATGAGAGAAGCCTCCCACAAGGATGATAAAAACATCAAATCATCCGGGTGTCCCCTGGGCAACGTCCTTGCAGATGGTCAATTCTCTCACACCAGAAGTGACTTGCAGTTTCTCAAGTCGCTCCTGACACGGCCAAAAAAAATAAAAATAGGTATGCATGAATACATGATGAAATGAGTCAATATGTGAGAAATGATTTCTTTAACATGTTTTGGCTAAATGTTTCTTTCTGTGATCTCCGGATACCATCCCATTTAATTGGGTTAGAGGGCTTATGGGTATGTGTTCATAAATACAACATTTGATGTTCACTTAATTAATGTCTGCTGTACTTGTTAGCACATACTCCACAGCAAATAGCTTTTCTGTATTAGTTTATTAGAAGTATTGTGCTTCCAAATGGAGCTATATCGAAAAGTTTAAGAAGTCTTTAAAAGAGATTAAATCCAATCCAAAATTCAAACCACTATGCTGCCCTGATTTTAAAAAGTAAAATAAAAAATTAAATTAACAGGATACAGTATGAACCACTCATCTATGGGTGAGGGGTGCATACTGTACTTATTCATATTCCAAAAAATATTACCCCAGATATAGAGTAAAATCCTACTACATCAGTTCTAGTTCCTTAGATATGGTTATCATAGTTTTCTATGGGCTAACAGATAAAGAGTGGGTTAATACATATGTTCTGTTTCTGAAAACTGGTGCCAATAACCTTAACAAAAGGTGCTTGTTGTCCTTATGGGATTGAGCTTTATCTGTGTGATAAAAGTCCACACAATGTCAAATTCTGCAATTAAATACTAAAATTGAATTGTTTTTAAATGTTGGTATTCATATGTATATGAATTGTTTTTGTAATCTAATGTGCTGTGTCATGTCACTTTTAGCCACCTTGAGTCTATATGCGAAAAAGGAGGGTAAAAATAAAGTTAAGAATAAGAACAAGACTAAGACTACCCTGAGATCCCAACACAGTCATTTATTTTAGTAATCATTATATTTATTAATCTCCTACTGGCCTCTCTTAAACAAGACTTAAAAATTTTCCCAAAAGGGATTCAGTAATATGTTGTTAGCACAGGAGCTTTAAAATACTGTAATATGAAATACAGGTAAGCCACCTGCAAATTCACCAATGTGCCAGCATCACAACAGACCCCTCCTGACATCATAATACAACCATATATTTATAAATACCTCTGTCTCTAGGCCCACAATGATTTCTTGCTGGGATGTTGGACAGACAAGAAACATTTCACTTCAGTCTCAATCAGGGCTTATAATTTCCTATATTCAAACAATTTAGGAGCATCAAAGAGAGAGGATTCATACAAGGAAGATGTCAGATTGGAGAATCATGTCATTGTTACTTGCAGCAAATCCAAAATTATTATTACTATTTATCATCACCTTCAATGGTAAAAGAAGAAAAAGAAATTCAGAAATGTGTTTACTGGAATCTAGGGATAGATTAGAATTTTTTCTCCTGTTTTGAGGAAAATCTGAAAAAACAAAAAACAAAACCAGGAAGATTTGCCCACTTAGCCCTTCCCTTTGCCCCCCTGCAACCATCCAGGTAAGTATCTCCAGTGCCTTCCTTCAAAGAGCCGGTAAGTATGTCCAAGCTGGGATAAGTCTGCTTTTTAGACTACATCTCCCAGGATGCTCTCTGTACCAAGGGCCGATTCTGGGCGTCGTAGTCCAAAACAGCAGGGCTTCAGCTGTTTTAGTGGAATCCCATGCCCTAGGTGAGCCCCGTCGGGCTATTTTTTGTCGTCGAGATGGATGAGGTTTGTATGCATGGGATCCATCCTTTTTCTTTCAGGTTTAGAAGGTTAAGGCACTGGAGGAAGAGGAAGGAAGGAAGGAAGGAAGGAAGGAAGGAAGGAAGGAAGGAGAAGGAAGGAAAGTTGATTTCATCCTCTCATGGGCCTCCAAGTCATCTGAAACCAAATCAACACACAAAAGTGAACAAGTGGATCTCCAAACTGGCTGAAACTGAAGGAAGAGACAAAGATGAAGACCTATATTTAAGACAAAGCAGTTCCTTGAGACGAAGCTCGCTATGAACCCAAGAGGAATACAGGGCTTCATAATGCATCGGTTCTCAGTGTTCCCATCCTTTAACCTGGCAATGCAGGCTGTGGCTGGCTGCCTGAATTGGAGCCGAGAAGGAATTTTCCCCCGTCAACCCCAAATTGGCTCTGGGTGGAAACGGGTTTTTTGCCTTCTCTGCATTGCCTTCCTCCTGAATTGCTGCAAATGTCTTGATTTGCAGCTCAGGGGGAGTTAAAAGATGGGTTTCCCCAGGAGGAAGAATGGATCGTCTGTTCTTTGTTCAATAACGTACATTAATTAATACAATTGTCTTGTGCTGTGTTGTTGCTTCATAAAAAAATTCAAACACAAAAATAAAATAAAATATATTCAACTGTAGTTCTGTGTATACTGTCTGTGATAAATTTTTAAAGAATATTACCTTTCCCATCAAATACATATTTTTCATAAAAGTACCTGATTTTGTCTCCACTGGTGAGAAAATATTCAGCACTGCCCTGTTGGAAAAATGAAAATGTGAGCCTCTTAAAGGATATTAGTATTATTTTCGATTACATTTTGGGGCCTTTTTAGGATCATGGAAAATTATTTCAGCTGATATAATTAGAAATTGTTGGGGAATCTGAGCTGTTAAAACTAAAAAATAACCCTCAGTTAGGGTAATCCCACTAAAATATAAGAGTACCAGGAATGATCTCCATAACCAGCAGAAACTTACGTGTGGTGAGAAGGGATGGTCAGGACTTTAGGTTCAAAAGGATTTATTAAAATAAAAAGAAATACATTCTTGATAGAAAAGCTTTGGAGCTAACTATCTTGCTAAATCTCATCTTCTAAAGAAAGTAAAATGTAAAAAAAAGTCCATGCTGCTACATTATGCCTACGGAGAGGCAAAATGCGTCCTCACTGGGAGAAAGAAAAGCAGAAGTAGCAATGGTGGAGATCGCATGGCCTTCCCGGAACAATTTTAAACTTAAAAGGAAGTTCCCTGACAGAATTCCATTGCTACTACACAAAAAGGGTAGGAGACAGAGGCTAGCAGTGAAAACAAAAGCCAAAGCCAGTTAGGAAAACATGCATAGGAATTTAGGGAAAGGAATCCCTGAATTTGGCCCTGCCTCTAGGCTAGTTACTTGTTGAGCACTAGAAACTTGATGATACAAAGACTTGTGCAGTCCAGGGATGAAACTCAACAGAAATTGTAGTACTGTCAGATCTCTGAATGCAATACATAGCCCAACCAAAAAAAAAATTGCACAGACTGCAGCTGCTTTAATTTCTTACATATAAATTACATGATTTTTATGGACGAGCAGATGGTTACTGGTAGATGCCATCAGTGCATCAAAAAATAGAGCTGATAGGGGAGGAATGGCGCCATTTTTTAAATCGGTAGTTCAAATATACTCAGGAACAGGGCTAACATTTCAGGCATCTAAATATGTGTTGGCCAATGTCATCTGTGTGGACTTTAAAATGATAATCTAAGTCATGGTGAAGAAGACTTGTCATGGCTTTTCCCAGGCATGGGTAAACTTTCTAACTTTGGGGACCACATGGCGTGCTGGAGCAGGGTAGGCAGGCTGGGAGGATGGGGGTTCTCTCCAAGCCCCCTCCCTGCCCTTTCCCCACTTCCTCTTCTCTTTTGGAGGCAGAAAGTGAAGGAAAGACAAGAAATGTTTGGATGCCAAAAGGGTTGGCATTGGCCAGGGTGAGATGGTGGACAGGAGAGAAAAAGTGTATCTATCAGACCCCATATTGCCCACTCCTGATATATAATCCTAGAAACCTAGAGCTGGAAGAGACCTCCAAGGGCCATCCAATCCAATCCCCTGCCATATAAGAAGGCACAATCAAAGCACTCCTGATAGACAGCCTCTGTGGAAAAATCTTCAGAGAAGGAGACTCCATTCCATTCTGAGGCAGCTTACGCCACTTTCCAGCAGCTCCTACTCTCAGTAAGTTCTTCCTAATCTTTCCAGTTAAATCTCTTTCCCTGCCATTTGAAACCATTGTTCCCTTGTGCCGTGGTCTCTAGGGCAGCAGAAAGTCAGTGTCGTCCCCCTCCTTCTCAATGGGACACCCTTTTAAATCTTGAAACATAGTTCTCATGTTCCCTCTCTACCTTCTCTTCTCCCAGCTAAACATCCCCCAAGAGGAAAGGAGGGAGAAAAAAGAAGGAAGGGAGGGAGAGAAGGATGGATGGATGGAAGGGTGGAAGGGACTGGAGGAGGCGGTGGGAGGAAAGAGAAAAAGAAGGAAAGACAAAAGGGAAGGAATGACAAAGAGAGAGGGGGAAGGGGGGAGGAAATAGGGAAGGAAGGACGAAAGGGTGGAAGGAAAGGAGGGAGAAAGAGGGAGGTAGGAAAGAGAGAAGGAAGGAAGGATAGGATGGTGAGAGAGAAGACCTGGGTTTGCCCATACTTTATCTAGCTAGACAGAGAACAAGGGAAAATCGGAAACTAGACCGATGTAAAAGTGTGCTTCTTTTCAGATACAACATTAACATGTCATGAAGAAGGAAGTGGCAGAGAGGTCCAATGCTAAATTTGGTTCCTACAGTCAAGAATATATATAAAAAACCTGTGAAAACTTTATCTGTCCAGTGCAAAGCTCACATCACCTTTGCTAGGAAGGAAATAATTTCCCCCTCAAATGGAGATATTCTCTCACTGTTTACTTTTTATTTACCAGTCAAATATTATTTTTATACCAGCCCACTATTTTCCATATAATGTTAGAAATGTCTACTAAATATCATTTAACAAATTCATTATCAGTACAACTTCTTATTTTAACTCTAGGTTGAATGTTGTGTTGCAGAGACCTTGTGTAATCTCGCATTTCAATACGTGATCTGAACCAAGAAGGAAATGCATTAAAATGAATAATCTAAGTATCTTTTGTAATCACAAAGGTACTGTTTACATTGTTTACACATTACCTGAAATCAAGGGCTAGTGGTGATCACATTCCATTATTTGTTGATAAGATCAAATTATTTAGAATGGTTAAAACATAAAAGGACAGCAAAATCTTCCAAAGGAATCGCGGGCACTAATTTAATATATATGTGGATAAGGTCTGAGAAATCATGAAAAGGATCCTCTAGGTACAGTAGACAGCTCAGTGAAAATATCTACAAGTGCTTAGTATGAAGCTGCTGCATAAACAACAAATTTAATATTGGGGTTATTAAAATCAAAATCAAAACCCAAACTGACTATACAAATCTAAATTGCATCAACTTTTGGAGTACTGGGTGTATTTGTGGTTATTCACTTCACTTCACTTTATTTCTTAATTAGTCGCTCTCCACCGTGGTGCTCCGAGCGACTTACAATTTAAAATAGCATTTCACAATATAAAAACATTCAACATAAAAACATTCAACAGTGACTATTTGGCAAATTAGATCTGATTACTTAAATGCACAACCAAACAGCCAAGTCTTGAGCGCTTTTACAAAAGGTTGCAGCTCCGACATTGCTCGAACATATGGAGGCAATGAGTTCCACAGAATTGGAGCATAGATCGAAAAAGCTCTATGCCTTGTAATTTCCAGGTGTACCTCCCTAGGGTCGGGTATGTATAGGAGATTCTCCTGGGTGGATCGAGGTGACCACTGATGGAAAAAAGGAATGAGGCGGTCCCTAAGATATAAAAGTCCTTGGCCATTTTGAGCTCTAAATGTCAGGATCAGTATTTTGTAAGAGATCCGATGTTCTATTAGTAGCCAATGCAGTTGTTGCAGAATCGGTGTAATATGGGATCTCATAGATGATCCTGCTAGCACACTGAAAGCTATGGTTTAAAATGTGCAGAGGCAGCAATGGAAATGATCAAGGGAACAATTCCTTCATGAGGAAAGTGACAATGTTTTAGTTTATTTAACTTAAAGGAGGGGTGATAGAGGAGTATAAAATTATGTATGGTGTGTAGAAAGAGGTTGGAAAGTAGTGAAAAATCTTTCCTTCCTCTTTTATAATAGTAAGACCTTCCATCAGGACAGATGAAAGGAAGAACTTCATACAGCACACAGTTAAACTATGGAACATTTTTTGTTATAGAAACTGGATGGCTTTCAAAAGGAACTAGAAAGAAAAATAATAGAGGATAAATAATAGAGGATAAAGCTATCAACAAGTACTAGCTTTATAATAACACCAATATATCAGGAGGTATGTCCTTAATATCTCTCAATTGGAAACATGAGCAAGAGAATGTACTCATCTTCTGCTGGTTGGTTTCCCAATGACACACATACTCTCTGATTTGGGAAGGACAGTCCTGAATAACTCTCTGTCATTCCACGTTTTCAGCTGCTTTCAAAATGTCCCAAATTCTCACTCCTCTTTCCTGACTTGTTCACTTTGTCTTCAGCTTACCTCAATTGCTTCAAACTGTGTTGTTTAATGTTCTAAAGCAGTTTTCTCTCTACTCATCAGTGGAAAGATAGAGAAGGGACATGATTTTCCCCTTCCCAGTAGACCAGTGGTTCTCAATCTTGGGTCCCCAGATGTTTTTGGCCTACAACTCCCAGAAATCCCAGCCAGTTTACTAGCTGTTGGAATTTCTGGGAGATGAAGGCCAAAAACATCTGGGGACTCCAGGTTGAGAACCACTGCAGTAGACTCTGGCCAAAGCAAACTGTTGAAGCCTCTACTAGCTAATGTATTCCTTCTCATTAACAACTCCTGCCATCTTGGCCACGTACAAATGTTCCTTGGCCACATGTGTCTTGCTTTTCATTTGTGTAATTTTAGAGGGTATGGACATTTGGTTGATCATTATGCTATCAGTAAGCTAAGCTGCATAGGCCTGTGGTACAATTCACCAGGGCTCTTCATGTCTTCTTATATGATCTCATTTTCTACATTTTTCAATAGGAGCAACCAAGAAATGCTTTTGCGTTCTTTCTTGAAAGACAAACAGATGTTAGAGAAAGAAGAATTTCAACTGAAAATATGGTGCAAGAAGGAAAAGGTAAAGCTCCATTTCTAGTGCTGCTATTCTGATCTGATTCGCACATTCTTTAAAGATGCTTTGGTATTTTAAAAATATCATGGGGTTTCTGATAATAGCTGAGAAGGCCCCGGAGCGCTTGCCCAAAGGTGAGTGAGCCTTCACCTTGCCCACACAACTGTTTCTCAGAAAAAGTTGTTTTTTGTTTTTTGGGGGGTTTTTTTGCTAGTCCTTCAGTTCATATCTACTAAAGGCTAGAAACCAGAACAGGGAACGAACTCTTTTAAAAAATACCCAAGAACCAATAGAAAAATTAACTTGGGCAGATTTTATTTATGTCGTGTAAGGAGCAACTTGAGAAACTGCAAGTTGCTTCTGGTGTGAGAGAATTGACAAGGATGTTGCCCAGGGGATGCCTGGATGTTTTGGTGTTTTTACCATCCTTGTGGGAGGCTTCTCTCGTGTCCCCACATGAGGAGCTGGAGGGGATAGAGGTAGCTCATCCGCGCTCTCCCCGGATTCGAACCTGCGATCTGTCGGTCTTCAGTCCTACTGGCACAAGGGTTTTAACCCACTGCACCACCGGGGGCTCCTTGGGCAGTTACTACCATCCTAATCATGAAAATATGAGAGGTCCTTAAAAATAACTATCTTAAATACAGGAGTTTAGGAATCCTGGAATCTTTGTACGTGATCAAGGGAACTACAGTAGAATGTTCATGCTTAGGATCTAAACCTCTTTGTTTTGCCACTATTTTATTTATCTTGAGTAGTAGGTTTTTCAGGACTCTTCCCAAATTATTTTTCAGCCAGATCAAGACTGCAATCCTAGGGCCCTTCCACACAGCCATATAACCCAGAATATCAAGGCAGATAATGCACAATGTCTGCTTTGAACTGTGTTATCTGAGTCCACGCTGCCATATAATCCAGTTCAATGTGGATTTTATACAGCTGTGTGGAAGGGGCCCTAGATATACTATATAACAGTCACACTCCCCTGCTTTTTATTAAAAAGGGGACACTTGACTATTAAGTGGTGGCAACTATAGATGGTGAATTCTTTTTGCAGCTACGGGCTTCCCTCAGTGGCCAGTATTTCTGGATCTGAAAGCATTACCACAAAATTGGTATGTCCTAATATATCCTGCCAAGTCTACTACTAGTTGTCAGATTTCTGAATTTCCCACAAAAGTCTTCTATTTTTGTGCTTGTATGCAATAAAAGGAATAGAGCACTCTTTGACAACCCCCTGGTGCACACTGATTTAGTGCATCACATACTGTGCAAGTTTTTGAGTGTGTTCAGGGGCAGTTTCTTCATGCCTGTGACAGCCATAGGTTTTCAAACTATGTGGCAGAAAACATTGGCGTCTTCTTGCAAGTGACCAGGGGTTCCCCAATGTATGAGGATAAATCAGTAACAGAAGGTATGCTGCCTACCACTATTCATTTTCCACCTGAAATATACAGCTGCAAAGTGTGTGTGTTCTTCTTGGCACATTCAGAGTTCACAACAGTAAATTCAACAAGACAATTACTGTATCACATGAAATGGATGTCTGTCTTTTAACATGTCCTGGCATTGCCTATACCATATTGGAGTTCATATTCCTTGAAAACAAGTCAATTCCCTGGAGGCAGAAAGCCTTTTTGAGCAGAGGGATAGTACAAAATAAGAAACAAAATCCTTCCATTGGTTCTCATGTTCCAAAAGTGACTTGTTTTTCATAAACTATGGAAAAACAAGCTTATTATGGGAGAAATCAGTGCAGCAAAACCTTAATTGTAACTCCACTGACACTTTAAACTTTGTTCTAAAGCTCTAAATCCTCTTCTTGACAACTTCATTGATCAAGAACAAAGCTCAAGTGATGAGTGTTGTGCCTTCCAAATCTGCAAGCCCTGCAGTGTGAATAGAGATGTTATAAGCATGCAAGATATGCACAGGCATATTTTATTATTTATAATGCTCTAAATCTAAGGGGAAAAGCCAGCATAGATATCAAAAGCTATGTTTATAATTTTAATCAAAACCCTATAGACCAAAGTATATCCCTGCAAGCTGAAAAACTGCGTGGGTGTACATGAGAGCAAAAACTGACCTATTTGGCTCATAGTCATTTGTGTAGTATTGCACTTACCCGCTTTTGCCCCTGTTTTCACTCCTACACACATTTCAAATGTAAAGGTAGCAGGAAAGGAAAAAACAGATCAAGTACAATAAAGAAAGTCTCATTATTTCACTAAGAAACTCACAAATACCTGGCAACCAAAAAAAAATGTGTGGGTGTAAAATTTAAAGCTGCAAAAGAAACATTTTCATTATAATTGATCATTACAGAAAATGTGGTATAAAACCCACCAGCATGAGGAAATTAAAACACAAGGAAATGTAGGCGAGTAAATATATTGCTGGATATCTAGAATTTTAATTCCCTTTCATCCCAGTAGTAAGTTTATTAAGAAGGTGTTGAAAGGAGGCCACCATGTGAATACTGGAGCATAATGCCTCAACCTTCTGGAACCATCATGTATGTACTGGGAATAAAATGGAAATCCAAAAATGTGCCAATATACAGATGAAACTTAGGGTGCACCTCTATACTGGAGAATTAATGCAGTTCGACAAGACTTTAACTGCTATTGGAATGTCTAATGCATTATAAAATGTAGATAACTGAATGTCTTCAATATTTTAGGAGCATTGCTATTTTGAGAGAGAGTCATGGCCTTTAGGAAAAGAGTAAAAACCTGGGTCTGGGAGCAGGCTTTTGGAAGCTAGGGCAATGCAATATTCTGAATTAAAACTTTGTGCAATTTGACCTTGGAATGGACTCAGACCATGAACTTTGGATGGGGTGTTTTTAACTTCAGATCTGTTTTAACTCTATTTAATATGTTGCAATTTTAAAATTTTTAGGTAATTGTGGTTGAGGCACGATATATGTGCCACTGTAAGTCACCTTGAGTCCCCCTGTATGAGGTAGAGAAGGGGAAGGGTATAAGTATGGCAAATAAATAAATAAATAAATGGGCCGCCATGGCAAGGCGCCCATTCACAACATGGGTGCTAGTGGGCATGTTTAGTCACAAAATGATAAGGCAAACTGGTGGTGTTAAAAGACAACTTGGCAAGAGGCCGAACCTCCAAACACAAGGTGGGATCTGAACAGCAAAAAAACCCCCAAAAAACAAAAACCCAATTATTTCCCATTCCTCTATCCAATCCAACTCAATAGGAGCAACCGCAGGAGCCATCCAGTCAACCCCCTTATGCCATGCAGGAAAAGCACAAAGTCCCCTGGCAGATGGCAATCCAGGCTCTGTAGTAATAGTAATAGTAGTAGTAGTAGTAGTAGTAGTAGTAATAGTAATAGGAGCAACCCTGGGGATCATCCAGTTCAATTTCCTTCTGTCTTGCAGGAAAAGCACAATCAATGATTTCCTTGAGAGGTGGGAGAGAAATAAGGTTTTGGAAGCAAAGAAGGCAAGGGGGGAGGGGAGGATCTGGGTGACAAGGAAAGGAGTGTGGGCAATGCTTATATAGTTACAACTATTATGAAACTATATGTGGCTGTCCAGATGTTAACTCTGAGAAGGTCTGGTCAGTATAGCTAATGGTGAAGAACTGCAGTTCAACAACCGGAGAGTTCTGCGATTCCCATCTATGCCATAAAAGCTCTTTCTTTTTCTACAATGTGTAATAAGATTTATAATGGTAGCAAAAACTGTAGTACTACTAGAGAGCTGAACATTAACATATGTTAGTTAGCAACCATTCAAAGCAGCTTCAAGCAGAGATTTTTATATTTAGCTTCCAAGCATAAATTTGGGACTACAGTGAATGGCAACAGACCACTGTCTGAAATTGCTGTAAAGCAGTGAGTTGCAAAGGTATCCCACTTATGAACAGGGGAAGCAAAACAATGCTGGGGCCACACAACAGGCAAATATCCTCTTCCTATGAAAGCTACTTAAGAGTGGGCACTGATCGAACTGACAAATAAAGGATAAAATAGATTTTCTAGATCATCCCCTTTGGTGTTTAGCCCTCGCTTCAAGCACTGAGACTGCCTTGACATTACCTGGAAGAGAAGCAGGGAGACTGATTCTCCTTGGCCTCTCAGAACTGTTCAATACCACTGACAGTGTTCAGCTTATTCTGTAAGGACCAACCCCTTCCCCCATTGTGTTTATAGTTTAGGAGCCATATCTGCATTGGAATAGACATAGTGTGATTTCAACTAATTCAATACCTAGAAAACACCCCATTCCAATTACTGCATTACACTGTAGAGCAGACTGCACATAGAGGTAGTCCAGTATCTTCACTTACTTTCAATGAATGCCAATTAAAAGCAAGGTCTTTTTGCCTGTGGCAACTCATCTTTGGAATCTGCTAGCCATCAATTTGATAAGTAAGCACTGTGTTTAGGCAACAAAAGCATTCTTTTTTCTAGCTTATAAAGGTGTTTCCCTTTATATCTTTATTGTTGCTCTACTAACTATTTAATGTTTTTGTGATTTTCACATGATTGACATTTTTAAATCCATTGGGTACTTCTGAGACCTTTAACAGTGCATTCCTGTTCACGAACCCACACAATCTCTTTGATCATCTGAAGCGGCCCTGCTCACGATCCCACCTGCATCGCAAGCATGATTGGTGGGGACGAGGGACAGGGCCTTCTCGGTGGTGGCCTTTTGACTCTGGAACTCTCTCCCTAAGGATATCAGGCATGCCCCAATGCTGGCAGCTTTTAGGAGGAGCTTGAAAAGCTGGTTGTTCCAGTGTGCCTTCCCAGAATAAGGAAACTCCAAGCAATATGTCCCCAAATGCACTTTACTAGAGATCCAGGATGTCTGCACGTCCCCTCCCCCTCCAAATACCTATCCTTTTCACCTGGTCATGCCCAGCATATTTTAAAATTTTAATTATTACATTTGGCCCTGCCATAGGTTTTAACATGTCGTGGTGTTTTGTTAATGTGTATTGCTTTGTTTTTATTGTTTTGTTTTTGAGTTCATTTATTGTTGTATTGTTGTTATTGTTGTGTACTGATGTATTTGGGCTCGGCCTCTTGTAAGCCGCACCGAGTCCTTCGGGAGATGGTAGCGGGGTATAAATAAAGGTTTATTATTATTATTATTATTATTATTATTATTATTATCATTATCCCTAAAAACATGTACATGTCAGTACGTTCCAATTATTTCAGTGGAGCTTCTATTTGAGTACAATTTGCAAGACTGAACTGTTACAACTGAGAGAAGAGATAAATACTGTTTTTCGCTACATAATAGTTGCACTTTCTCCATAATTTTTGTGGGGGAAGGGGGGCAACTATTTGGGGATGGTGATAATTACATGGCAAAAAAATCCCCTTTGATGGGCATGGCTGAAACTTCAAAGGGGACAGGCACACAAACGATGAAGCTTCACCAGCCGGTGCACCTGCAAAGGGTATATAGCGTCACACCCCCGCGCGGTTGCTCCCTTTGAGGGTGCAACTGTGTGGACAGGCGAAGAATCACCTCCCCTTAAAGGGACCAACCATGCAGATGGGAGATGCTTCATCTGCCAGCGCAGCTGCACCTTCAAAGGAGATAGCCACACAGGTCAGTGAAGTGTCACCTGCCTGCACAGTTGCCCCCTTGGCAAAAGGGAAAGAGGGCAGGTGAGCGGGAGAGTAAATTCAGGTGGGTGGGGGAATTAATTCATTCCCCCACAGACCTGGCCAGTAGTCACACCCTTAATTAACTCACTCCGGCAAGTGAACTAAGGGTATGACTATTACGTAGGAAAGCGCAAAATATCAATTTTGCCTTCTCCAAAAGGGGGCGACTATTATGTGATGAAATATGGTACTGTATATTATTTAATAAACAGAAGCAGTGGCAACACTGCTCTTTTGCTGTGTTACATGTGTCTTAAAGCTCATGTTCTGCAGTGGCACTATTCAGATAACCAGCTCACTCTTCAGAGCAGAAAAAGAGCAAGAAAGGGTTAGTGTTCTCATGTAGTAAAACAATCTCGAGTTATTACTTGATCACTGCGATGCTCTTGGAGCGGATGTGGATTATCGTGAGGGGTGTCAGTGCAACTGACATCGGCAGTCTCAGGGAGAAATAATATATTTTACCAGCTGTGCTCTGTTGTGATAAATAAGACAGTTCCAATTTTATGCTCAATAAATAGCAATACTTTGCTTTGCGGTCTGCCAAAATAAGACATATATGATGTCCTTGGCAATTCATTTAATCACCTGAAATGATGAGGTTTGGGATTTCCTAAACTACTGTATATGTTAAAAAAAACTACACTATTACCAGGCTTTCTGAAACAGAATATTTGTATTCCCTGTTTAGCTATTGCCAGGATGCTATGAATCAAGAAAGGCAAATACACACACCAGAACTTGTACATACAATCAAGGGTTATCTCTGACCTTGAGGTAGATAGACTATTACTATATCTTTATTTTAATTTGGTGTGAAGAAATATACGGTAACTCAGAAAAATGTCATGTGAGGTAGTTGATGTTGGTGTGGCTTTTACAGTCTGATTTTAGCCATGTAACTCCTAAGTAAGTTTCTCTGTTTTTTTTAAAGAAGGATTTACTTCCATGTGGGATTTTCTTGATCGTTTCCAACAGGAAAACACATTGTCCTTTGTGCCCACAACAAACCTTGAATATAAGTAGGTAGAATAGCTAGGACTTTAGATTCATCTTAAGTGTCCATCTGTTTTCTCTGGGTGATGCAGTATGGCAGAGAACTTCCATTGTCCCTCCTTCATGTCACTCCTGGAAACTTATGCACAGCCAATTGGTGTGCAGAGGAGAGTGGACTCCCTCCTAAGCTGATCTGGGAAACAGATTTCAGTACAAGTTGGTGGGAATGGGGGAAGCTAAAAATGCTTTCTCTATTGCTCTTCTAGCATGCTGATATCAACTATCACTCTGTTTCTCACCTTTTTGTCCCATGTGGCACTTTGGAAGTATAGGCATATAGGATTATGTTAAGCTCAAGTGTGGTTTCACTTGCTCCCTCCTAGATGGCTAGGAAGATGCACAGTAGCTTTGGTCTGATGTGTGTTTCCTAGGTATCGCTTCAGGGTTACTCTAACAGGTAGGGTGAAGTTTGCATTCACTGAGTAACAAAATTCCTAGCTCCAGTATTCATACTCTACATCTGTAAATAATAAAACACGTGGCCTTTTTAAGATTCTCAATCTAGTTGTCTGATCTACGAACTCAAGCCAGCAACTGACCAGTGACCCAACTAGACGAAGGTGGTGCTTTAGAATGTGACAGAACTTGGAAAACTTTTTTTGGCAATGTTATCTCAGAATCCCCAGCTAGTAAGGTGAGCATGTATGCTGGGGTTATATAGTCCATTATTTTATTTTATTTATAAATGTTAAATAAATGTTGGAGCCCCTGGTGGCACAGTGGGTTAAACCCCTGTGCTGGCAGGACTGAAGGACAGGTCGCAGGTTCGAATCTGGGGAGAGGCGGATGAGCTCCCTCTATCAGTACCAGCTCCTCATGCGGGGACATGAGAGAAGCCTCCCACAAGGATGATAAAAAAATCAAATCATCCAGGCGTCCCCTGGGCAACATCCTTGCAGACGGCCAATTCTCTCACACCAGAAGCGACTTGCAGTTTCTCAGGTTGCTCCTGACATGACAAAAAAATTATAAATGTTTGCAGGGATGTCTGAAGTAAGCATCAATGGTTAGAAAAGGTATACTAAGAAATAATAGGAGACTCAATGTACCTGTCAGAACATGTTATTAGGGGGAATGATACAAGCACTGGACAGCAACCATTTACCTGCACAGTACATATGACTCAATTATTACTGGTAAGGATTTCTCAGGAACAGTAACCTCTGATTATTGCCGAGGAACTCTTAAGCAACCAAGGTTCAAGAAAGAAATAGCATAATTTCTGACTGAACAGGGACCACTGTGATGCTTATGTGGTTTATTCATTTCTGTGCACATTCCACAGGCCAAGCAAAATAATTCTACACTAACAACTATGAGTATTGTATAGAATTCAGGAAAATATAGGAAAGAAATAACAACAAAAAGTGATTGCACTTATTTCTTCAAAATGGATAGTGTCATTCTGTTCACACAGAAAAATAAACTGCTATTCTTTTTCCAGAAAGAGAATGTGTGAGCAAACATTGATGATGGTTTCTTTGTGAGTAAATCAACTCAGTGTTTTAATCCAAACTTTAGGAACTATCCAAAGTGTTGAGCCTATTTCGAGTTCAGCACCTGGGTCAGCTCCTTTCAAGCTCAGCTTAAAACTGAAATGGGTCATTCCTCCAACGATATGGAAGAAACTGGCTACTACTAACTGCAAGAACTTATTTAACTGCCAGACAAAAAAACCTCCACTTGCAGCAGAAGGCAGGTCATCATAAACTTGTAGGATACTGTGAGCTGTTCACAGTTTAAAGTACATGGCAGTTCTTCGAAATCTTTTTCTTCCAGTTAAAGAAACTGTTTCACAGATTCAGTAACAAAAGGAACACAGTAAGTGACAAGTCACAAGCTATTTTATTCCACAGACAGAAATAGCACCATAGAAAGCAGAGTCACATGTTCTCAGTTTGTACAAATGCAGAGTAATTTGAAAGCACTAAGCTTGGCAAAAATGTGTGTACAGGGAACAGGCATCTACTGCACGCTCAGTACTTCTCAGACACTTATATATATATATGCCATTCATGCCGAAGTTAATATATTTCAAAGCTTGGATATCGTGCACATTGTGATGGCAGATTTATGCACCATGATGACTTTGAAGCAACTCAAGGTTAAGAACTGTGTGAGTGTAGACAAATGCCACATGGATGTGAGTGTCAGGTGCATTTTCTGTGTTTGGCTCAGTATGATTATCAGCAGCTGTAATGTTCAAGTGGCCTCCTGCTCCATGTTTAATGAGTGCCATAGCTAGTTGCAGAAATGCATTAGGAGGAGACACTGAAACAAACTGTTCAGCATATAAAATGCACTTAAGATAAACAGATATTTTAAAATGTCATTTCAAAAAAATATTCATTTTTTCAGTCTGCTGAGCGCCAGGATGGGAAACCCTTTCGGTGCAAAAGCTTCTCATGGAGCCAATTTTAAATTGTCAATGGTAACTACATCTCTCTCTTTTTTTCTCTCACTTTCTGAGAGTACTCTTATAAAATTACACAGGGAAAACTGTACTCAGTTTCATAATATTTGTTATCCATGTGTGCACACAAGCTCACTAGCTCATGTTAGCATGTCAGCCAGAAGCCTCCAAATTTAGTGTCATGCATACATTTCCCTAGGAGCAGACTTATACCACTAATGTTTACCCCATAACTTACAGCAGAGGCAATTATGGTGCTCCAGGAACATTCACTACAGATGAACAGACAAACAAAACCATGTGGGATCTGAAACAAATGGGTTATCTTAGCAAAATAGGAAAGGAAAGGAAATAGGAAACTTGGAAAGGTTAGAGTTTTTTAGTCTACAGTTCCCCAGACCACGCAGACTTATGGTGTGTAAATTTGAGTACATTCTATCTGCTCTGAAACAAACATCTCAGAATATAGAAAATGTGTTTCAAAATAATTTCCATCATACCCTATGATGCACTGCCTGTCTTCATCCAGAACCAAGCCACTATTTAAGTGCCTCTCAGCTATTGTGCTTCAATAATCAGGCCTTATGGCTCACAAACTAGGTGCCCACTACGACTACACCCTGTCTTCAGGAGTGACAAATGGGCCTTGGCTGTAGAAAACCAAGGATTAAGGATGATCCATAGGGGACATGCAACAGACCATCCAGCAAGAGCAAGTGGGTGCAATAATGCCTCCCAAACACAAGGTTTCCCATCCCTACTTCAGCAGATCTAAAATGTCTAAATTGAACATTTATATTAGACTTCCAAATAATGTGGACCTAGGGCACCTGCAACCAGCTCTGGACTATGGCACATTCCATTATGAATGGTTGTGGATTTATAATGGAATGACATGGATGGTTTTTATAATCAAAAAACACACTGACCTTAACACTACACAGGTGGAGCAGCATAGTGACTCGTCAATTGTAAGTGCATCAATTCCTGGGGAAAAGTTCAATGAAGTTAACTCAGTATGTATCCCAAAGTGACACATAAATACAGAGACATTATATTTATGTATAGGAAAAAACCCACAACATTGTCTTATTCCCCAAAACATGCATTCCTATGCCAGTTTATATTTCTTTCCATTATGAGTTCAGGGGAGGTGAAGAATGCGTATATTTTAGCATATCTCTATTAATCTAATGCTACAGACTTAGGTGATAAGTCAGTAAATTGATAAAAAAACAAAAGGAAACTCTTAAAACTAATTGGAAAGCAACATAAAATGCATAGTTTTATCTCGTCTAAGTATAATACATTGATATAATACATTTTGAGCTGGTAACTAAATAAAAATGTATCTAGATGTTTTGGGCTACAACTAGGAGAATTCCTTACAATTGGCTGTGTTGACTACAATTTGTGAAAGTTGAAATCTAATACCACTGGAGGGCCAAAATATTCACACTACTGGCTTATAGAATAATAGATTTTCACATGAGCAGCACAGAAATAAACAAATTTTTATTTAATTTAAGATTAAATTAATTTAATGGGCCCAAAAATGTGCTGCCTGAGCACATAGTCATCCAGTATACTGAAGCTAAGAGTAACTACTTGATGAACATTAAAGTAGTAAAAACTATTTTAAAAAATCAAAAAGAACTAGCAGGTTGCCATGTTCTACAATACTGTGCTAAAAATAAATACACTTAGCTACACTGAATGGCTTCTGGAGAGAAGCTTCAAAAATTACATCCCAAAATAAAATTAAAACAATATTTTAAAGTCTTCTATTTTTAAAAAATATATATGCCAATTGCATTCCAGGAACCTTGGGTGATTTCAACATCAAACTAATTCAGAAGGTTAAAGGTCTTCAAGATGACATTTAGGGAAATAGCCTTTTATCATTCAGGCAAGATTCATACAGTACCAATTATTGCTCAATGCCTCATTCCGGACCTTTGTGTCTGGATTTTCAAGTTCTGTAAGTATTTCTAACCCCCTGTGTCATGTTACAGCATTTAGCTGCCATGGGGCTTATCCAAGGCTACACTGATCTAAGTGCTTAGTGTAAATGTGCCCTTAGTTTTTGTTCCTAATAATACAAAGATGTACAATTGTGGGGGTGGGGGGACACGACAACGACAGAAATGTTGCTGGGAAAGATTTTCAATTTATTTTCTTTTTTTCTATGTGGTAAATTGAACAAATTGATTTTAGAATGAATAAAATATTTAACATAAATAAACAAAATGGTTTATATATTTATTATTACCACATTATCAGTAATATATATAGCCAATAGACATTCATGCAAAACTATGAATAATATTTCACACCATTATAACTCAGTATATTTTTTACAAAAATACGTTCTTATGCCTGTTTGGCACTAAGAAGGGTTCGAATAGACCAAATATTTGTTGCTGTTTTAATAATGTTATTGTTTTATTGTTTTCATGTAATTTTAATTGGGTTTGGCATTAGGAGTGATTAGCGATATAATATTTTTGTTGTTGTTTTCATAATATTGTTGTTTTAATTTTTTTCATCTGTTTTTAATGGGGGGGGGGATTGTCTCTAAAAAGGCAAAATTTCTCAAGATGCCATAAAGACCATCATTTATTAGTCTTACTAATAGTGAATCAATAAAACAAGAGTCTTTTGAACATCTTGAGATATGTCTTTCATTTCTTATTATAGAATCTATTTAATGAAGTCCAGTTTTTGCTTTATTTTGTTTTAGTTGGCTCTTCATAAATTGCAAAAGGAAAAGGATTATTTACAGTTCAGGACTTTGGAGCTCCAGTTATAACAATAATATTTTAAGAGGTGAATTGCATTATTTCTTGAATTGTGTGTGTGTGTGTGTGTGTGTAATTTCAGGACACCCGTTAATTTATGGAAACTCCATGAACTTCTAACAGTTTTCTTAGGGAAGAATACTCAGATATGGTTTTGCAAGTTCCTTCCTCTAAAATATAGCTTACAGCATCTAGTATTCATTAGTGATCTCCCATCCAAGTACTAATCAGAGCTAACCTTGCTTAGCTTCCAAGATCAGCTATGATCTGGTGCCTTTACTGATTGTGTTATGTACTGATTATTTTAACTTGCTAATTGTTTTAACTGCTGTTTTGTATGTATGTATATCTTGAGTAGGCATCAAATCGTGCCTTTTTGTAAGCCGCCCTGAGTCCTCCCCTGGGGGTTGAGAAGGGCAGGGTAGAAGTACCAGAAATAAATAAATAAATTTAGGATATTACCTTAAATATAGATCAAAGGGAGATCAAAGAGAACTGGGTAAAGATGTTCTACCTGTGGTATCAAACCCCAGAAAAATTAGCGAAGTATAGTAAGGGGAGGATTGATAAAAAGTGCTGGAGATGCCAAAAGAAATTGGGAACATTTAAACACATGTGGTGAGATTGTGGAGTTGTTAGAGAATTCTAGTCGGAGGTACATAGAAAAATGGAAGAGATTGTCCAATCCAAGTTTGAATTCAGACCAGAACATTTTTTGCAAGGAATGACTAACTTTAAGCTGAATAAAAACGATGATAGGATCTTTTTTTATGTGACCACAGCAGTGAGGATAAGCATTGCCCGTGTATGGAAGACCAAAGATACAGCAACTTTTAACTTGTGGATTAATAAGGCTATGGATATCATGAATATGGACTTGTTGACACAGAAAATAAGGAAAAATAGAACAAAGGCAGATAATACTGATTGGAACAAGTTCATTAACTTTTTAGAGAAGAATAATCTTAAGTATTGTTAAAAACAGAAAGGAAAGAAGATTCCCAGAAGTGACGACAAAATAGGTTACCGACCAACCATCTAATTAAGATAAGTTAGAAACGAAACCAAACATATGTTCGCTAGGAAATCCTGGAAGTTAAGGGGAATTTGTATGTATATATGTATATTTATGTCAAGTATGTGCAATGTCATAGGGTAAAGGGGGGTGGAGGGCGAGGCTGGGGTTAGGTAAGTAGGTAGGGAGGGAGGTAAATAGATAGGGACGAATACGAATTTAGGATAATGTATGTAAGAATGTAATATATACAGAAGGAAGTATTCAACCAATAATAATAGTAGCTCTTTTAACTTGTATGTATGTAAGTTATTTGTCCTGTTTTGTCCTGCTTATCTATTTGTTGGTGTTGTCCAAATCTTTTTCAATAAAAAATTAATTAAAAAATATAGATTAAAGGATTGCAAGAGCTATCATATCCAACCCTCTGATCAATAAAAGGGCAATCAAGTCCAACACTTTGATCAATAAAAGATCTCTAGCTACAAAATCTCCTGTAAATAACTGTCCAGGCTCTGAAGACAGTCAGAAATTTATAATCTCTCTAGATAACTGGTTCCATTGCTGAACTGTTATTACTATCAAGCAATACTTACTCTCCTGAAACTGAGAACCATATGATCTAGGACAGGTCTACACAGGCATAAAAAAACAAACTCATTCTGGATCTACACTGTTATATAATCTAGATTATGAAATCAGATAATCCACATGATCTAATTTGAATGGGATTGTATGAGTCTAAACTGTCATATAATCCAGTTCAAAACAGATCATCTGGATTTTATATGGCAGTGTAGAAGGGGCTTCAGTTGACTCATGACTGTCTTCACAATCTTCCTGCACTTCTGGTGAGTATCATGGCTCATACTTCCATTGCTTTATTTCAGGCAAAGTTAAGGGATAGTCTTAAATGTGCTTGAAACTCTGGAGAATCTTATGGTTTCAGGACAGTTTGGACAGTTGGATCATGTCTCATTCAGACTGGATACTACTGCACAGAACAACACCACAACAATGTTCCTTTCCCTGGGCCCACCAGCACAAAGAAAAGAGGATGGATCATGACCTTGTTGCTGTTGTCACCACTCCCAGTCAGTGACAGAGCTCCATACAAATTCCTGACCATTGTGGGCACCCCATTATCACATCAATAGATGCACCTGAGTGACCAGGAAGAAGTTGGACTGATAGGACTCCTCCTACTTCCTGATTTTGCAGGTGCCTCTGCTGATGTCAGAATGGGGTACCCATGACAACCAAGAGCTCTACAAACGGCTAGGATCAGTGATGGTGACACAGAAGGGGAGGTAACAATCCATTCCAGTTGGACCAAGTGGACATCGGTTTGCTGCCAGATTTACTAGCAGTGTAGATTTGTCCCCAGTTCTGCTATCTAAATCAGCCTATAACCTCCTCCTTGTGGCACTCTTTGGAGTGCAATCATGTCATTCTACATTACAGTAATTTCTTCAACAAGTTGGACAAGCCCTGCTTCTTCAACTCTCCACATATGCTTTGCTCTCCATACTTTTTATCACCCTTGTTGCCCTTATCTGAAGTTGAATCAACTTGTCTATATCCTGTGTAGAACATAGAACTCCAAATGTATATTAAAATGTGCCAAATATATTAAAATTAAGTGAACCTTTCACGTTTACTAATAATATTTACTAAATACCATGTTCACAAACTTCTGCTATCTCATCTGCATGAGGACTCAAGTGAAATTTCAAGACTGAAAGGTTTTTTCTTAAACTGAAGTTTAAGTTGCACTAATTTAGCTGTTTTGGAATTGAATACTATATTGCAACTCAGCAGCATGCATTATCTTACTGATAAGTCAGTGTTCCTTAGAACCGTAGTTTATTGTGATGAGAGAACTGGGTCAATGAATAAATATGACAGGCTTACTCTCCATGAATTTGTCAAATTGAACCCTGTCAAACTAAATGAAATTACCACAGCATTTGCCAAGAATTCTACAATTAATACACTGTCTAAAGTAGTTTCTAAAATCTATCCTGAAACGATAGCTTCACTGGTTGATCTACAAGCATCACCAGGTATTTCCCACCCATTCCAGGAACATAGATAAGATCTAGCATAATAAGAAAAGTTCAAAATATTCCATTCATTTTACCATACTATTGATTCATTTCAGTATATACAGAAAACATTATATCAATTTATACCAGACTTTCAATCAATTTCAGAAATGTGTTGTCTCATCCAATATAGGACATAACATTAAGTAAATGAAAATAAGTACTAAGTCATAAGCTGTGTGTGGCACAGACATAAAACACTAACAATTCTAAAAATATTAATATGGGGAAAAATTGAAATAGTTAACATAAATTATATTAAATTTGCAACATTATTTTATTCTGCCAAAAATAAACTCTAAATTAATGAACATCTGTGTTATTCAATCCAATATTTGTGACACTCAAACAATTCAGAATACCATGGCAGGGCTTTATTATTAATCGTATAAAGCAGAGGGATGATGGGGTGAACTTCCGTTGTTAGTCCTAGCTTCTGCCAACCCAGAAGTTCTAAAGCATGCAAATGTGAGATCAATAGGTACCACTTTGGTGGGAAGGGGTTTTTTTGCCCCCGGTGGTGCAATGGATTAAACCCTTGTGCCCGCAGGACTGAAGACCAACAGGTCAGAGGTTCAAATCCGGCGAGAGCTATCCCTGTCAGCTCCAGCTCCCCATGGGGACATGAGAGAAGCCTCCTGCAAGGATGGTAAAATATCAAAACCTCTGGACATCCTCTGGGCAACATCCTTGCAGATGGTCAATTCTCTCACACCAGAAGCAATTTGCAGTTTCTCAAGTTGCTCCTGACATGAAAAAAAAGGCAGGAAGGTACTCCATGCATTCATGCCAGCCATATGACCTGGAAGGTGTCTACGGACAACGCTGGCTTTCTGGCTTAGAAATGGAGAGGAGCACCACCCCTCAGTCAGACTTGACTAGACTTAATATCAAAAGGAAAACTTTACCTTTACCTTTAAAGCAGAGGTGGGGAAACTGTAGTTGACAAGCAAGTCTACTTGGACTTTCCTCAAACACCCCAAAGTTTTAAGAAAACCCCGGTCAACATTAAATGTCTTCAAAAACCAGGTGGAGTAATGTAAGGTATTTCCCCCTGCCAGGCCCGTAGCCAGGATTTTGATTCGGGGTGGGAGGGTGAGTTTGGTTCGAGGGGGGGGGGGCTGAGTCTGAGTGAAAGAGGGTCTATCCTAGCAAACCTTTTGTATCGTTACCCCAATACCCCCATGCATATGGGATATATTGATCATGGTGATCAGATCATGATATGAATAAGCATAACAGTTTAAATAATGTACCAGTAAGGCCTTCTTGCGGACCACCATGAGAATTTCGGGGGGGGGGGGCTTCAGTCCCCCAAGCCCCCCCCCCCCCCCCAACTACATGCCTGCCCCCTGCCTTTCAATTTTCAACATTAAACTAAATCGGCCAATAAACACTAAAATGCAAACCAGAAGTAGACTTCCAGCTACTTCTGGGGCACATTGCTGAACACTATTGGACCAAAGTTGCTGAACTGTCATTCAGATGAAACTGGTTTCTGTTCTCCTGCAGACACTCACTATAAAAGCCAATTATCTGTTATCTGCCAGGCAGAATAGCCCCCTTTTAGCATAATGCCAGAATAAATGACATCATGCAAGCTGCTGAACTCAGCCCCAAAATCAACATTATTTTGGTAATAGCTAGGAACTCTGTCAAACCAAGAAAAATTCCCAATACACCAATCTCATGTAGAAGAGTGCTGCTTAAACTGTCTGATGTGGGTAACTGGCAAGTTTTTTCCCCCCAGTGTGCCAGCAAGAAGCACCATATTTGTATCCAAGTGATACTACAGCTTAATCCTTTTTCTCTCTTTTTATCCTTCCTTCCTTCTTAGAAGCTCTTTGGGGACCAGTAGCCAATGGTTCAGGCTCTATCACTGGCCCTGGGACCATAATTTTGAATAGAACTGGAAAGTGCACAGAGTTCCAAAGACTATGGCCCCATATGCACTGCCATATAATGTTAGATTAGATTCTGAGGAAGGAGTATGAGAATTGGAAGAACATCAACAATTTAAGATATGCAGATGACACTATACCAATAGCAGAAAATAGCAAAGATTTGGAATGACTACAAAATAAAGTCAAATATGAAAGTGCAAAAGCAGGTAAACAGTTGAACATTAAGAGAAAAAAACCCAATCACCGCTGACTACATAATTTAAAAGTAGGCAATTGAAATATGCAAAGAAGTTAAAGATTTGGCACAACTTTAACTGCAATTGCACAATACTCTGGAAACCTAGGAGTTGTAGGCTGGTGAGACACCAGTACTTATATAACGATAAAGATCTTGCAAAACTCCAATTCCCAGTTTTTCATAGCACCGAAACATGGCTATTAAAGTGGCATCAAAGTGCATAATTCTATAGTGTAGATCAAGGGTTCTCAAACTTTTGCAGCCACTAAACCCTTTTTGAAGCAAATGTTTATTGTGGTGGCTCAAGAAATGTATTATATTATATTATATTATATTATATTATATTATATTATATTGAATGTATATTTATCAGGTATGGGTACACTTTTGAAGAACAATTTTAACCAACATTATTTCAATGGAAGACCCCAAGGGCTATCCAGTCCAACTCTCTCCTGTTATGCAAAAAAACCACAATCAAAGCACCCTAACAGATGGTCACCCAGCCTTTGTAACAACAACAGCAGCAGCAACAATAATAGCAGAAACTACAGGGGCCATCTAGTCCAACCATTTGCCATTCAGGAAAAACACAATCAAAGCTCACCCTGAGTGGTGGGACGGGAAATAGAGTTTTGGAAGTAAGGAAGGCAAGGGGGCAAGGCTTTTGACGGCAAGAGGGCCAAGGGAAATGGCTTTTGGAGGCAAGGGAGGTGGGGGAGGCTTTTGGCAGTGAGAGAGGTGAGGGGAGGGAGATCAGCTGGATAGAAGAGGGAAAGCTTGGAGGGGGAGACGGAGAAGGAAGAAGCAGGAGGAGGGAACAGTGGAGCCTCTCAGTATGCTTCAAGAAGCCCCAAGGGCTCTGCAGAGCACAGTTTGAAAACCACTAGTGTAGATGAAACTTTGACTTGAAAGCACAACTATGAAGAAACTAGACAAGATCCTCAGGTATAAAGATTTATCTTTGAATTTAAAAGTCAAGATTGCCCATTCTATTCTATTTTCTACTTTTATGTAAGGCTGTGACAGTGAGGACCGTAAACAAAATAAAATCTATCTACTACTATGTCACTGTAAAGCTTTTTTTTTTTTTTTTTGGTAAACTTTCCCCAAACTCCCTGTTTGCAGCACAGATGCAAACTATAGTTTGCTTGATGCAATGAAATAATAAAGTATGGTTGGTGCCCAACCAGAATTAAAGGGTTTAACTTACTATAGATGTAGGAAGGGGATGTGCGTAGCCCAAATTTCCCATTGTTTCTTTATATATAATGACAAGAAAGAAATAAAGTTTGGTAACATGTGAATTATCTCAAGGTGAGATTTTTAGAGGCACAAAACATCTTTAAGGCGTACAAAAAGCATATATGTCATTTTCTCTGTATAGAAGAAGGAACAGTGAAAGCAGTGCTCAAACAATGATTATAATTTCTTTCTTTATGTTCCAAGTAGGGACACTGCAAAGGAAGGAAATTCACTTTATATTCATATCCTCAGCTTGAACTGAAGCCTCATATACCCTGACACCTAGGAACAGCCCCTATGATCACTAGTGATGTTTTTAGTATAATACTCATATATTAAACATCAACCACAATTGATCTCAGTATATCTGTAAACCTGAAGGCAAGGAAATGTCAAATTAAGAATTTGGAAGCCATTCTAGAAACATTTTTGCCTGAAGGATGAGATGTACATGCAATAACAAACACACACACACAAACACACATGTATACAGTAAGTGTAATGAATGTGCAATTATTTTTATGGTAGAAAATTAAATTTTACAGATCTTGCACCTAACCAGGGGTGGGGGAATCTCAACTTCATCCCGCTGTTTGTAACATCTTTGCAAGCATTGCATGACAGGTTATTATTATTAAACTTTATTTGTACCCCGCTAGCATCTCCCAGAGGATTCGATGCGGCTTACAACAGGCCGAGGCCACAACAATACAACATAACAATACAATCAAGGTTGAGTGTCCCTTATCAGAAGTGTTTTGGATTTAGGATGTAGACAATAACTTATCTTGGAAATGGGGAATCAAATACATGTAGTCTGAAGTTAATATATACAATATTTTTTAACATGAAACAAAGTTTTTGTACTTTGAACCATAAGACAGCAAAGGTGTCACTATCTCCGCCTTCTCCTAGTGAATGATTTTGGATTTCTAGGATCTTGGAATTCTGGAGAAGGAATGCTAAATATGTATTACAACGAAGTGTGTTTATTGATTCAAAACATATACCTGCACTATCAGCATTTGAACTCCCAAGTCTCCAAGCACAGGTTGCTAAATCATGACATGGCATTGCAATCAAGAAAACCAGCACCAACTTCTCTTGGAAACAGAGTTGCTAAAGCAAGCTAAATGAGAAAAGGAGCAGACTTATAGGAGTGCCATTCACTTCAGAATAGATTTCCTTAATTACTTTTCCCTTTACACAACATGCAATAGATGATGGTGTTCTTATGTAATCAAAGTTGATAGATTGGTTGTACATATTAATAGTTAAATATATGAAATCACTCTGGCTATAGAGTCCAATTCTCAATTTGTCCTATGTTTTGGAAAGGGGAGGGATGGGAAAGAGTTCATTACAAGGCTGTAATATTTTGTTATTGTTTTTGCTTTGCTATGAGTTATTTATTGTTGTATTGTATTGTTGTGGTTGTGTTTTTTGTTCTGATGTATTTTGGGCTCGGCCTCTTGTAAGCCGCACCGAGTCCTGCAGGAGATGGTAGGTAAAGGTAGTCCCCTGACATTAAGTCCAGTCATGTCTGACTCTGGGGTGTGGTGCTCATCTCCATTTCTAAGCCGAAGAGCCAGCGTTGTCCGTAGACACCTCCAAGGTCACGTGGCCGGCATGACTGCATGGAGTGCCGTTACCTTCCCGCCGAGGCGGTACCTATTGATCTACTCACATTTGCATGTTTTCGAACTGCTAGGTTGGCAGAAGCTAGGGCTGACAGCGGAAGCTCACGCCGCTCCCCGGAATCGAACCTGCGACCTTTCGATCAACAAGCTCAGCAGCTCAGTGCTTTAAACCACTGCGCCACCGGGGGCTCCGCAGGAGATGGTAGCGGGGTATAAATAAAGGTTTATAATAATAATAATAATAATAATAATAATAATTATTATTATTATTATTATTATAAACCTTTAGAAATCAAGAAAATAATAATAATAATAATAATTATTATTATTATTATTTTCTTGATTTCTTGAATTTAATAGATATGTTTATCTTTAGCAATAGAGCTTCTTAACCACCATACCAGTTCCTTTACAAACAATCACAGCTCTATTGTTGTTCATTTGTTCAGTCATTTCCGACTCTTCATGACCTCATGGACCAGTCCACGCCAGAGCTCCTTGTCGGCCGTTACCACCCCCAGCTCCTTCAAGGTCAAGCCAGTCACTTCAAGGATGCCACCCATCCATCTTGCCCTTGTTCGGCGCCTCTTCCTTTTTCCTTCTATTTTCCCCAGCATAATTGTCTTCTCTAAGCTTTCCTGTCTTCTCATGATGTGGCCAAAGTACTTCATTTTGGCCTCTACTATCCTTCCCTCTACAGCTCTATTACTAAAAACAAACGTATCCAGAAGTTCAAAGAAATCCAGGAAATCCTTGTTTTGCTATCTTTTGAAAATGTTGCCTGTGTAGAAGAGAGGGAACATAAATGGGTTTCAGCAACACTGCAGTAGGAAATGAGGGGGAGCACAGAGAGCAAAAAACTTCTGTCCCAAAGAGGGAGGTATCAGGAGAGACAAAAGAGCTGAACAGTAGCCTATTAAAATCTCCTTTTCCCCAGTGCTCCCATTCAGAAAATTGTCAAAGGAAAAGAACAGGGTGCAACAGCAGCCTTATCTTTCTTATAGCTTGATTAGGTTGTACATTCCTGATTGATATAATTCCTAAGCGGCTCTACCATACAGTAATCTTGGCGGACCATTTTGCTTCCTACATTCCCCATTCCAGGGCCCATGGGTAGAACAGAGATACGATGCCTGTGTGGAAAGCTGCTATAGAGGAGAGAAGGTGAGTTCTTACATCTACCCATCTGTCTCTACATGTACAGTAAGGATATGATTACTGGACTAATACACATAATTGGTTGAAGAATTAGAAACATTAGAAATAAAGCATATGTGTGAAGTGACATCTATGGCAATCATGATGTGCTTGTATGCCGAAAGTAGATATAAAAACTTTCAGACATTATGCTAAATTTTGACATTTCACTCACAGTTCAGCTATAAAAAGAGGCACAGAAGACTTTTGAATAAGCGTATCCATCAAGATGAAATTTTACTTAAAGCAGTAGAAACACCCACGTGGGATAAAGGTGATTTACTCAGGGCTTTGGTGGGGAAGTGGGGGGGGGGATAATTACCATATGTCTTTCATGCAAAGAAGCAGTTGCTATATTACATCCTATGAGTCATAGAAGTTTCTAGAGACCTCACCAAAATGTATATGCTGCACACAAGTAAAACTAAAAAAAGTTATCATGGAAATCAGCATGCGGTTAGTCTTAAATCAAAATGCTGCACAATTTCAGGAAAAGAATGAGGCAAATGTGTTACAAGAAAGCAGCATATATAAATGTATTGTATGACAGATGATCTGGTTAAGTATTATTATTGCTATTAATTTTTCACAATCAATTTAAAGTAAAAAAACCCAACAAATATAAACTCTAGAACAAAAACCCCATAATATCCTATGCCATAATGTCTCCTATCCCTAGTAACATAGATCAGCAACTAACCTCTATCCCCTGCTTAAAATAAAATAGTAAACAATTAAAAACACAAACAAAAAAACATCAAAAACACATCTAACTTTCCCCTCCTCTAGCAAAGGCAACAAACTTTTACATATGCTTCTTGTTCTACTTATTTGCATTTCAGCTTCTGCTAAATATAAATTAATATATTTGAAATTAATACATAATTCATATCAACAATTCATCTTTTTTGATAAAAATTCCAATATGTATACATTTTTGTAAAATTATGTTTAGATTACCTTAATATCTTCCCAAATTTTATGCCTTTTTAATTTAAATTAATTATAAGTTATCTTATAATGTCCCCCCATTTTTCCTTTTAATCTATATTAATCTTACTGTATTTCAACATTTTTTTCAATATGATCTTGTTATATTTCCTCTTTCATTTTAAATGTTCCTACTGTCTACAAATGATATTAATACAACGATCTAAATGTTTTGTCTACAATTCTTGTAATTTCTTTACTAATCTAAATATATATCAGCAAAGAATAAATTTTGTTTATTCTTATTGTTCTTATTTTAATTGCCCACTCCATAACAGAAGTCATTATTGTATTTTAAATCTTCCAGAATTCACCATTCATTGATCCCCATCCAGTCTTAATTCTTTTCTTGAAAGTCAGGCCAACTTTTACAATAATAATATGTCCATTTGATTTTAACGTGTTTCTCCCATTGATATCGGCTTTCAAAAGGACTACACAGACTTTCTCTATGTAGGTTATCCAACTTCTACCACCTCTGCCTGTCTTTTTCAGTAAAAAAACTTGAAAAAATGAACATCTTTTCTCTTGTGATGTTGTATGTGAGTCTCAGTTTTTCTTTAGTCTGAAGACAAATTTGCATCCATTTGTCTGGCTCAGTCATCAATGAATGCAGTCTGTTTATAGAAGTCTGGTTTTATTGCTTCTAGTTCAATTGTTGTTTCTTCTTCATGAGCTGGTAATTGAACTGGTATTAATTCCTTTATACTCTGTTGGTGACTTTCTTGTTGTAGTTTTGCAATGTGTTTTGTGACAATTAAAATGTATTTAGTTTCAAATGTTATATCTTTAAGATTCTGCTTGGTTCTTTCTTCTGGTTGAGAAAGCTATTTTTTAATTCCAATAGCATTTGCAGAATCTATAATTGTGACATCTTTGGACAATGAAAGCAAAGACAAGAAGGAATTAATTACAGGCTTTCTAGCAAATGTTGAACATAAATTAACTGCTTGCTCCCACACAGGTGGTGGAATTTTATTTTCCAGTAGGAGATACTGTAAATTATTCACTTGTTGCAACCGTTTTATCTCCTCTTGGAATGTGGACTATTAATTGTAATCTTTGTAGTTCAGAGTATCTTAGCTTTGGGAGTTGTCTAGAAATATTGGCCACTTAGTAATAAATTGTTTTCAAACCAAGGCTAGCTGGTCTTTACTCCCTTTCAACAAACCAACATAGAAGAATCCTAATTCCAACATCAAAGGGAAAGAAGAGAGAAGGAAGTCTTCTCCAGCTAATAAGCAGGCTGTTAAATTTTCTGGTCAAATTGAAACAGAGATAAGTGAGAAGTAGAAAAACCTGCCTTCAATTTTGGAAGGTTCAAATTGTTCACTCTTCATTTAAGTTGCTTTATAATGATGGTGGAAGGATGCTTTGTCCTGTAGTTCTTCAGATTTGTAGTTGAGACAAATTTTGCAGAGAGGCTAAGATGGCCACCAAAATCTTTGTCATATCTGACTGCTACTCCCTTTGGAGCTCACAGATCACATAAGACAGCAATTGGCCCACGTGCACTATACTTCAACATCTTTTATATTTAAAAGACACGAAGTGCCAGTTTTGGAGCTCCAAAACCAACTTTTTTCTGTGAATTGCTTCTCCCTCACAACAAGGTGAGGTGAGGAGAACTTTCACTCGAGGCCACACCCTCAAATTCCTATCTAGTTAAGTATTTATGAACATATCTGCCAGTCTGGTTTCCTGGGATAGGCAGAATGCAAAATACTGGATAATGTGATCCAGAACACATTGTACCTTCCAGCATTTTGCTTTATGTTAAAAGGAAAAATCAACACGTATTCTTGGCCAAGGCATCCTATCCAATTAATATCAAAGTGCACCTTTAACTACAGTACAGAAAAGCTAAGCATAAAAACTGAAAATCCATTAAAAGTTATCTCAAAAAGTGCAGAAAATTTGGATTTAATAATTTTCTGTATTCCCCTGGTGCATTCAGAAGAATAAAATAAATCAGATTAGTGGTTTCAAATGATGGTGGTGGTAGAGGGTTTGCCCATTTTTTCCATTTTCTATTTTTCCAGCCACCTCTGAAAGCCTCCGGGGTCAAACACACTTTTTGTCAATTTTTTTCAAAAACATTTTTTGCCCTGAAATGTTCCAATATATTTGCTATAGGCATGTGGGTGGGGATGGAGGCTCTACATTACCATATAATGCAGTTTGGAACCCACACCCTTCCTCACAGAGAACACCTGTGTTAAGCAGACATAAAAGACTATCTCCCATCAAAAAAACTGAGAAAAGGGAGCAATGACCAGGAATTGTAATGATGTGAGGCAGGCAGATTGAGATGAAAACAAGATTAGAAGGGATCTAAAGCTACAGTGGAAGTTATGTAGTCTTACTACGCAATACACTATGAATTGAGTTCCTTTTATGAATTGATGCAAGAAAGCTTAAGGAAGAGAAATCAAATGTAACTCATTTTATTAAACAACATCTGGAAAAGTCTAATAATTGGTACTGGTGGTCAAAAATAGAATTGCTGGCCAAAGATGCAATTCTGCAGTTTCCACTGATATAGGGACATGGACACATTGATGTATGGTACAGGGTGTTGGGGAGACAGAGTTGTGGAAGAGTAGTGGTCAATGCACTTATTACAGGACACTTAGCCAAAGTGGATTTTGCTCAGTTCCAGCAAAGCTCATCTTGTATTTTGAGATTATCATTTTTGTCTCAAGTAATTATAAACTAGTACAGCATGCAAGAGTATTCTCCTAGAAGTAGGTCAGCATAGTAAATAATGTATCACTGTCATCATTAATAACTTATTCTTTTACATCAATGTTTCCTATAGGCTTATTCCTTCCAAACACTGAAACGGAAGCTTTCCAAAGACATTTAATTAATATAAAAAACCAAAGACAAAAAGCTAGAGAAAATCACATACAGAAACATGCAAAACAATCAACAAGATATATGTTATATAATAACCTCCTTGCTTTTGGCTGAAAGTAGAAGAATCCGTCCAGGGGAGCGAAGTAATAACAGGCAACAAAGGATATTAAGGATGTCCTACAGGTGGGAATTCTCTTAGAAGCATTTGCAATGTTGCTGTACAGCTCAAGAAGATGACAAGATACAATGTTCTAGGCAATTGAGACAGTCAGATGGAGATATACATTTGAGCAGGGATTCAGGAAGACTTTGGGGTGCTTCCAGACAGGTCTTAAACCCGCTTCGTAGCAGATTAAAGAAACTCACTGCAAAGCGGGTTTAAGTCCCCATGCCCTGCCCAAAACAACGGTTAGCTTCCACACTGGCATGGGGCCACCGACCCCTCCCCTCACCAAAAGTCCTTAAAATAAGAAAAACATTACCAGGACCATGAGGCCCCTATTGTAGGCCTCCTGGTGCATATAAATGATGCACCAGGAGGTGGGGGTGATGGTGCCATGGGTAATCCCCCCTGCCTCCTTGTGCATCATTTTACATGCCAGGAGGCTTGTGGAGAGGCCTCATGGTGCCTGGTAACTTTCTTATTTTAAGGGCTTTTTTTCCAGAAGTTTGGAGAGGGGTGAGTGCCCTCTTCACTTCTCTGAGCTCATGGAGCCCGGAGAAGCTAATTGGGCTCTAGGGACAGACTCCATTAGATCCCAGCCTTTCAGGAAGGCCTAAGTTTAATGGGTTATCTATTTAATTAGGGACAAAGCAGATTTTCCTGCTTTGTCACAAATTAATCCTCTTTTACTTGAGGCATCATTTGGATGCCTCTGGCAAAAGTCTGACAGGGTCTGCATTTTGGGCCCTGTCTGGAAGGGTCCTTGGTCAACAGTGGTTCAGGCATTATTAGGAACTTGGTCAGCTCCATGAAAGTATGGACAACATAGCTATCATAAAGCAAACTCAATGGGGGAAAAGGCAAGCTGCCACAGCCCCACAACAAAACAGGTGGGCAACTGTGGAAGACTAGGAGGCTATGTTAGCTCTCCAGGAGACTTGGAAAGGCTGTATCTGCACAGTTGTTTTTGAAAATGTTCACAAAATAATATTTTGTCCCCTTAGGCATCAAGGTGTTCCTCACTAGCTTGGAATGCCCTCCACACCATCTAGAGATTGTTTTTTGTTACTTTGGGAACAATTCCTTATCCTAAGGAGTTATGGTTCTGGGATCCACAAAAACAGCCCTAGGGCTGCATAAGACTTACAGCCTGCACTTTATGTACCTCTGATTTAGATAATTCTTCAGCTTACTTAAGGCTCTAAAGAGGCTTTAACATAACTTCAATTCAGTGATAGTATGACCTTACCAGGCCAGGGTGACAATGGTAAAGGAATTCTTGGGGTTCCTTATGCTCAAGAGCTCTGGGAGACTATAAGATTGTCTGGAGTCAGCACTACTGGCAACCATCACCCCACTGTGCATTTTCTTTAGAACTGATAATTTCATCTCTGAAGAAAGAAGTCATTCATCTTGTTCTGTAAAACACTATGGGACCATGTGGTTGAAATAAGAATTAAGTAAAATTCTGAAAACTCTTCACATTTTCCAAAAAGCTGGAAAAATCGGACTTTTTTCTTTGACATACGACAATAGCTATGTAAATCGGAAGCCCATCCACCCAGGCTTTATGGACTCCCAAAAATCCATAAGGACTCCACCCCACTCAGACCCATCGTGAGTGCCATTGGATCCCCCACATACGACCTAGCAAAATTTCTTGCTGCACAGTTACAAAGCCATATTGGGCTCACTACACACTACATCAAGGACTCAGCCCACTTCATAGAAAAAATCAGCAATCTCAAGCTAAATACCAATGACAAACAGATCAGCTTCGATGTGGTATCTCTATTTACCATGGTCCCGGTAGCAGACACCATGGTACTCATCAACCAGAGATTCCCAGAAGACATCATGGCTCTGTTTCACCATTGCCTCACCATCAGTTACTTTCAGTGGGACAATGAATTCTACGAACAGAAAGATGGAGTAGCTATGGGGAGCCCTCTCAGCCCGGTCATAGCTAACTTCTACATGGAACACTTTGAAAAACAAGCCCTGGAGACAGCAACCAAAAAGCCCACAATATGGTTCAGATATGTGGATGACACCTTCACCATTTGGAGCCATGGAGAGGAAGAACTCAACAGGTTCCTGGACCATCTTAACAGCATCCACCCAAACATCCAGTTCACCATGGAAAAAGAAAATGAAGACTGCCTTTTCTAGATGTCCTAGTCATCCGCAAACCAGATCAACAATTGGGTCACACCGTCTACAGAAAACCCACACACACAGATAGATATCTACATAAAAACTCCAACCATCACCCAAGTCAAAAAAGAAGCACCATTAAAGCCTTGGCAGACCGTGCAAAAAGAATCTGCGAACCCCACCTCCTCCAAGATGAACTGAACCACCTCAACTGGGCTCTCCAGGCCAATGGATACTCCACCTCAGACATCAGAAGAGCTGCAAGACCAAGAACAAACCACGAGAGTAAAGATGAAGATCCACCCAGAGGAAAAGTGTTCCTGCCATACATCAAGGGAACCACTGACCGCATAGGGAAGCTGATGAGGAAACACAACATACAAACAATCTACAAACCCACCAAGAAAATCCAACAAATGCTACGTTCAGCAAAGGACAAGAGGGATCCTCTCACCTCTGCAGGAGTCTACCATATACCATGCAGCTGTGGACAAGTCTACATAGGGACCACCAAACACAGCGCCCAGACACGCATCAAGGAACATGAAAGGCACTGCAGACTATTTTAACCAGAGAAGTCAGCCATAGCGGAGCACCTGATGAACCAGCCTGGACACAGCATATTATTTGAGAACACAGAAATGCTGGACCACACCAACAACCACCATGTCAGACTACACAGAGAAGCCATTGAAATCCACAAGCATGTGGACAATTTCAACAGAAAGGAAGAGACCATGAAAATGAACAAAATCTGGCTACCAGTATTAAAAAACTCTAAAATTACAACAGCAAAACAACAGAGAGGAAACAACCAGGCACAGATTAACACCTCCCAGCAAGAGATTTTCCCAGGCTCAGGCAGGCCTTCAAATGCTAATGAAGGTTATCAGCTGAAACATTCACACCTAACTGCAGCAGGGAAGAGCTCCTTGCCCCACCCCAGCCATTCCACAGATATATAAACCCATTGTCCTAATTCCAACAGACCTCACTACCTCTGAGGATGCTTGCCATAGATGCAGGCGAAACGTCAGGAGAAATGCCTCTAGAACATGGCTCTATAGCCCGAAAAAACCCACAAGAACCTAGGACTTTTTTCTGTTCAAAACACACATTGGAAGTCTTTTTAGTTGCACAATGAGAATAGTTCCTCTTTTATTAGATTACGTGTGGACTGTGTATTGTGCTTTATTTGCATGACAAAGTTCTGAGCAACTACAGTTATTCATGTATCATGCCTAATGACATCACATGGAGCCTTCTCATATGACATCACTGGACGCCATCTGTGAAACATTAGCAGAGGTCATTCTTAAGGTTCAGGTTTTGACCTAGAAATGTCAGCCGTTGATATGCTTCTGACCTGTGGGTGAATGTTTGAGGTTTACCGAAGCCATTAATTGAGTTATCCCTGTAGCCTGCTAGCAGTTCTTTTGCTTGTGTGATTCTAATGCACTGGAAGAAGACTTGTTCTCAAAGTAACATCTTCCACTAGTCAAATACAGTGGAGCATGCTCTTCAAAAACCCCTCTATAAAAACATCAGAGCTTGCTGATTCCACTCCTTTGGCACTGATTTGGGTAGCAAACAACATAGTGACTGCTACTTTAGTGGTGCTCAATCAAGCAAAACTCCCCCAAGCTAGAGAACTGCCACTAGCTCTATGTGTTCAGATGCATTCACTCACACCCTTGCTTCCATTAGTGTATTCAAATGTAGTCTCGGCATCTCTTCTGTGTTTACTACAGC
The DNA here is from genome assembly GCF_037176765.1 of Anolis sagrei. NCBI lineage: Eukaryota > Metazoa > Chordata > Lepidosauria > Squamata > Anolidae > Anolis > Anolis sagrei. Next base: position 66,696,260 of record NC_090026.1, read on the forward strand.
CTGCAATGCTCAGAAACAGTGTAGCTTTTTGCCATCTGAAGATGATGTGCTTGTTAGCAAGGCTCACGAGGCACACAAATGGGAGCCTTTGATTGCAGAAACACAAATGAATAAGATAATTAAAACCTGACTCTGGGGAAAGTAAATGGTATTATTTGCAGTTCTAACTTGATTTTACTCCCTAGGCAGTTAGTGACATATTGTAAGAAATTACAGCTACGCTTCTCTAGTATTTTTTTTTTTGGATTTATTATTTTTGTGTCCCTTTTATTTTGTTACCAGAATGCAGGAGAAAGGAATCTACAAAACAGAGATGGGAATTCTGCAAAGGCTCTACTGTCAATTCCAGTCAGAGATGCAAAATAATTTCCCAATTTTTGAACTTGCATACTTGTTTATCGGTTAAATTCACAAAAGTGCCTTCTTATCAAGATTCATCTTTTTTATTTGAAATACAAACCCAAATATGCTATAATCCATAAGATTAGATCACAAGTAATGCATTACATTTGGAAAAGGAAGCTGTCACTCAAGAAACAGATGCCATGGTTACTACAACAGCACACAGTGTTGCCATAATGCATTTTCAACAATGGATAAAGGGAGGGATCAAAAAAAGGATACAGAGAAAGTCTAGTTCCCCTAATCACAAATTTGACATGTATACAAAAGAGTCTGTGCAGGTATAAACTGATAACATGTGCTTCAGCATCAACTCTATTTAAAACATTAATATTCGCTTTTCAGTCATTTATTGACTCACATACCCAGACTTTGTCCTATAAGCATGTGGAGCCATAAAACGCTGTGAGATACCTTTGGCTGTGACCACAGACAATTCTCTCTCATCTTTTCAATTTTGTTCCACATCTAGACTGCCACTACATTGTAGAATTAATGCAATTTGACACAACGTGAATTGCCATGGTACAATGCAATAGAATCCTGGGATTTGTTGTTTGTGAGGCAGTAGCACTCTTTGGAAGAGAAAGCTATAGACCTTGTAAAACTACAACTCCCATGAATTAAACTACATTAATTCTTTATGGGATGTGCACCAGAAAATATTGGCAAATATAAAATGGGATGGAAGGTCACCAAAATCTCCAGAAACTGGGGCTGGAGTGAGCAGTGAGACAGCAAAGGTATAGATTAGATTAGATTACTGCAACGCACTCTACATGGGGTTGCCTTTGAAGACTGTTCGGAAACTTCAACTAGTCCAGCAGGCGGCAGCCAGATTAGTCACCGGAGCGTCATACAGGGAGCATATCACCCCTCTGTTATGTCAGCTCCACTGGCTGCCGATCCAGTTCCGAGCACAATTCAAAGTGCTGGTCTTGACCTACAAAACCCTATACGGTTCCGGCCCAGCGTAACTGTCCGAACGCATCTCCCTCTACATTCCACCTCGGAGTTTGAGATCTTCTGGGGAGGCCCTGCTCTCGACCCCACCTCTATCACAAGTGAGAGTGGTGGGGACGAGGAGCAGGGCCTTCTCGGTGGTGGCCCCTCACCTGTGGAATTCACTCACTCCCCCGGGAAATTAGGTCATCGACATCCCTTATCTCTTTCAGAAGGAAATTAAACACATGGTTGTGGGACCAGGCTTTCGAGCAATCTGGCGGTTAGATAAGGACAATGACAACCAGAATCAATAGTACTTGACAATGTGGAATGAATTTACGGACTCTGAGATGGCGAACGCTGAGCATTAGATTGTTTTTATTGATTTTGATGTATATAATGACTGTTTTAATTGTTATAATTGCTGTTTACATGTTTTATCCATTGTTATGTTTATGCTGGCATCGAATTGTGCCTTTGTAAGCCGCCCTGAGTCCCCCCTCGGGGGTTGAGAAGGGCGGGGTAGAAATGCCCAAAATAAATAAATAAATAGGTACCTGGAGGCATTACAGGGACAATAGACCCATGGTGAGAGAGGCAGCCGAGCCAAGCATAAAAGGAACATAACTGCTGGGAGTAAAACTCCCCCATCCCTGAAGAGGTGAAAGAATCAGCCAGCTCTGTGGCCATGGCTTTCACACTATGACTTTAATCTATATGATGCAACAGAAGAAAAAGGTACAAATGGTTTTTTTCAAAATTTTCTCATTTATTTATTTACTGTATTTATACCCCGCTCTTCTCAACCCTGTAGGGGACTCAAGGTAGCTTACATATATAATTAGATGCCAAAAAGCACACAGAGTAAAAATATAAGTATTAAAACAATAATTAAAACATAATAAAATATTTAAACCAATTATTTAAAATTACACAATCTAATATCGTAGTCCGTAGCCATTCCAATTTGTCAATGCACTATTTCATCTTCTCTTCCTTATGCTTCCACTGTCTCCTTATTTTCATTAAACACCCTCAAACTGCACCTAAGGCTAGTAGCACCCCCTTGGATTGTTCCGGCACCCACAGGGTGTGGTATTGCTCAACTTGAGAGTCACAGCTTCAAAGCACGGAGACATTCCTCAGACAATGCGGAAATATGGAAAAATGAGTTTTAAACAAGAACATCTAGTACTATACTTAACTATTCAGCACAAAATTGGATTAGAAGTTCCTGTATAAAGAATATTATTTCATATTCAGCATATGTCGAACTACACAGCTTCTTTTTTAAAAACAGACCTAAAATAACAATGTGAATATTCCTGGAAGCTGCAGATAATTAAAGCAGCAGCTATGTGGCTGCGTGCCAATTAGAAGCCATCAACTGCACACCTTCCTCCCAATTTCTGAAGTATTCACACAATTAATTTAGAGCCACCTGCAGTTCTGTTTATTTTATATATTATTTTTACATTCTTATCCTACTATATGGATTTCAGATGGCTATAGGAACTTTCTAAAATCAATTATTAAATATTAAGCAGTCTAAAATATATTAAGCAGTTGTACTGACATGTCACCAGAATTCCTGTCCTTTGAAGAAGAGGTGGCTATTGTGTAAGATACTTTAAAAGTTACTTTTTGGACTAGAATTCCCAGCACGTCTCATCTGGGAACTTCTGGGAGTTTCCACAAAATGTAATCTTTAAATTACTGCTTTATAGCCTTTACACCTAAGTAGAATTCTCAAACCCAGAACCTCAGTCAATGGCTGATACCCATTTTACATAACAGTCACTAAATCTACATAATTTATTTGTCGCGTCAGGGCAACCAGTCAATTGTATTACATTTCTAACAGAACTAAACAAACAAACAGACAAAACACAAAATTTGCAAGTTTGGTAGTTGATTAAATGCCTTTTGACCAGTATCTGGCCACTTGGAGTACTTCTGGTGTTGCTGCAAGAAGGTCCTCCATTGTGCATGTGGCAGGACTCAGGGTGCATTGCAGCAGGTGGTCAGTGGTTTGCTCTTCTCCACACTCGCATGTCGTGGATTCCACTTTGTGGCCCCATTTGTTGAGGTTAGCTCTGCATCTCGTGGTGCCAGAGCCCAGTCTGTTCAGCGCCTTCCAAGTCGCCCAGTCTTCTGTGTGCCCAGGGGGGAGTCTCTCATTTGGTATCAGACATTGACTGAGGTTCTGGGTTTGAGCCTGCCACTTTTGCACTCTCGCTTGCTGAGGTGTTCCAGTGAGTGTCTCTGTAGATCTTAGAAAACTATTTCTAGATTTAAGTCGTTGACATGCTGGCTGATACCCAAACAGGGGATGAGCTGGAGATGTCTCTGCCTTGGTCCTTTCACTATTGGCTGTTACTTCCCGGCGGATGTTAGGTGGTGCAGTGTAATTTCTCCAGTGGTGTAGGGCGCAGACACCCCGTGATAATGCGGCATGTCTCATTAAGAGCCAAATCTACTGTTTTAGTGTGGTGAGATGTGTTCCACACTGGGCATGCGTACTCAGCAGCGGAGTAGCATAGCGAAAGGGCAGATGTCTTCACTGTGTCTGGTTGTGATCCCCAGGTTGTGCCAGTCAGCTTTCGTATGATATTGTTTCTAGCATCTACTTTTTGCTTGATGTTCAGGCAGTGCTTTTTGTAGGTAAGAGCACAGTCCAGAGTGACTCCCAGGTATTGGGGTACGCTGCAATGCTCCAGTGGGATTCCTTCCAAGGTGATCCTCAGAGCTCGGGATGCTTGTCTGTTCTTGAGATGAAAAGCACATGTCTGTGTTTTAGAGGGATTAGGGATCAGCTGGTTTTCCCTGTAATAGGCAATAAGAGCACCCAGAGCTTCAGAGAGCTTCTGTTCTACCATCTCAACGCTCCCTGCTTGAGCAGTAATGGGGGGACACGAGAGAAGCCTCCTCGCAGGATTGCAAGATATCCAGGCATCCCCTGGGCAACATCTTCGTAGACGGCTGATTCTCTCACTCCAGAAGCGACCAGAAGTGACTTGCAGCATGCAAGCAAGCAAACAAATCTACATAATACAATACAGTTTAATGTTTCTTTTTTTTTATGCTTCAGTTTATGTTCTGGATATTCATCATTTTGAAAGAAATAATGACCTGTCATTAGCATTCCTCCAATTTCCTGCTAAGAATCATACCAATCCTTTTGGCCTCAAAAGTGAGTTCATTCTTATTTCTGAGTTTAAACCAGAGTGGGAATTGTGTGGCCTACAGATCTCATTGGAGACTGACTCCCAGCAGCCCAAATAAAGTTAGTCAGTGTTGAAAAATATTGTATTTGTGTCTCAACAACATTTGGAAAGCCACATCATCTCCATTCATGCCTTGCTCCTCAAGGTGCATTACTGAATTGTTTGCCCTAGGAAGAATTCTAAAGATACACAGTAGGAGAGAACGTTCCATTGAACAAAGTGTTATTTATTTAGAAATAAATATGTGCATAATTCTGCTGTTAAATCTAAGTACCAAGGTTAGAAGGGAAATGACAAATCCATATGATACTTAGCTCTCTCTGTAAGTCTCTTGACCGCATCTATACTGAATATTGAGGACCATGTGGGGTTGGATCAGTCCACAGGCAGCCACAAAATAGATGTGGGCTGATCTAGATTGAACTGGGGATGCACTGAATGCAGTTATACCCTGGGTTAAAACAACTCAGGGGAAAAACTGTATCCTGAACCAGGATTTGGAGTTTTCCCTGAGTGATGACAGTCCGGATAGTTGCAGTCAGTCCTGGGATTAGGTGGCCTGCATTATTAAGCTGTGTAGAACTGCACTGGGCCTGGCTTGTTCCTGCTGTTCCACTAGGCAAAATAACTAGTGCCAACAAAAGAATCTGGGAGAAGTAACTGGCACCACAGGAGATGGAAAAAGAAAATGGAATGACCACAGGTAATCAAGCAGATTATGGCATAGAAAAGCATTCTGTTGGGGGTTATTACTGGAAATGGCAATATCCTTTGATTGAATACTCTTTGATTTCCAAGATTTTAACTGTACAGTTTGAATTCTTTGGTGAATTATATGTCAAGCAACCATAGAATCAGTTCTGAGCTGCATTTTCAGTAAAATAGACAGATAATGTACAATGAATATGAGACAGGCTAGCGGAGGAGTGAGAAAAAGGAACAACCTATATTATAACAACGTTTTAAGAAATTTCAGAAAATCTGGCACGACTTCCATGACCTTGCTAGAAATTTACCACACATCACTGGCTCTCTGCACCCTGCACTATCATTGTCTGGGTAAGATAAAAAATCAGCTTGTAATCTGTTTCACTGAGAAAGGGAATAATTAGAAAGGGAATTAGAACCCAAATTGAGTGGAGCAGAAGCAAGATACAAAGATGAAAGGGACATACCATATATACTCGAGTATAAGCCGGCCTGAATATAAGCCGAGACACCTAATTTTACCACAAAAAACTGGGAAAATGTATTGACTCGAGTATAAGCCAAGGGTGGGAAATGCAGCAGCTACTAGTAAATTTCAAAATAAAAATTGATACCAATAAAATTATATTAATTTAGGCATTATTAGTTTAAATGTTTTTGAATATTTACATAAAATTGTAATTCAAGATAAGACTGTCCAACTCTGATTAAACCATTATTCTAACCTTCTTCAATGTAAATATGCTTACATGTCCTCCAATAATAATAAATAAAGTAAAATAATAATAATAATAGTGTGCTGTCACGCACTGAGCCTATAGCAGTTGGCTTTTGAACAGGACGTGCTCTTTATGCCCAGTGGGAAGCTGGGGTGCCTCGAGTGAGAGGCCCTAAGGATTTTCCTATACAGAGTCTTTAGAAGCTTGAAAGGTTCAACAAAGTCCTTTATTATTGCTTAAGTCTTCAACAAACAATAAAATACAAATTAAACAAATGCTTCAAGGCTTTGAATCAACTGGTGGGCACCTTGCTTGGAGAACTATTTCTTACTTTAACAAGGAAAACCCCTTTTGACCCCTCCCGGACAATCTGTTTTCTAGGCTCTGCTGGTGTGGGCCCTACTCCCAGCTCCAATTGCTTCTGGTTACCCGAGTAGACCTACCAGCCAAGACCTTGTAGATTTTCCAGCTGGAGTCCTTTTGGATTTTCTCCACAAATGATGTGGATCTGTATCTTTAACCCCAACAAGGATTGTGCTGTAAAACTCTTTTCCTTAGAAGTGTTAGGGCTGTTTCCCCCGGATGTTGTGAGAAACGAAGCTTCTCTACAGGTGGGGAAAGCTCACGTCCTGTAACTGGGCTTCCAAATCTGAAAGACTGCCTGAAGTCTTTCTTTTTCCTCACAGAGCCCCGGGGAAAGGGGCAGAACTAAAGAACATAACGATGATTGACAGGTCATTGGCCCTATAATTGCAGAGCAAGGGAAACCACCTTATTGCAAAATGCATGGAATCTTGGAATACATGCAAACACTCAATAGAAAGAAAATGAAGTAGGAGCAGCCGTACCAGCACAAATAGAGTAAAATAATAAATGTAACAATTACAATAGAGTAAAATAATAAATGTAATAATAACAATAATAAAATAATAAACGTAATAATAATAATAACAACAACAACAACAACAACAACAAAGTAAAATAATAAATAACATTGACTCGAGTATAAGCTGGGGGAGACTTTTTCAGCCTAAAAAAAGGACTGAAAAACTAGGCTTATATTCGAGTATATACAGTACTTTAAAGGGTAAGACAAAGATTAAAACCACACTTACACCTGAATGTCTTGATATTTTTTTTTATTTCTTTAAGAATTTTAGAATCAGTTTTGAATAGGTAATAATTCATTTAGAACACTATATAATTCCTTAGTTGTAAACAAAACAAGGAGCAAATTAGCAAAATTTTCTTTTGCAGAGTGACCTCATATGCAGGATAGTGTTTCAGTTATAAGATTAAAATCCATTAGAAATTAATGTATAAATCCAAGGGAAGGGAGCAGGTTATCTCTGCATTTCTGTGAAAGACATTCCCTCTGCTCAGAGCAAAAGCCACCATTTGATTAACAACTGATTCACAGGTGGGCTAATAACAAAATTCAATCATCAACTAAACAGTTTCCGCTCTATCTGAAGTAACGCTGCTGACATAAAAACTTTTTCAAAAATTTGCACATATGCAAATTGGCACCATGCATCTAAGGGTTATACAAGACATTAAAAAAAGTCTCAGGAAAGTCTGAGTTCAGACAAATAAATATTGCTGGAACTTGACTGAGGTTTTTAAGGGTTGCTCAAGAGTTATTTCCTGGTTCTTCTTCTATCCCATTCTTGTCCTTTAGGTTCAGAGGTCCTCAAAACGTGAAGGAAAGTTTCATATGCAATGGAACATTTCCAGCTTATTTTGGCTTCTAAAATGTGTTGATCAGCCCAGAATCAGAATTGTAATGTTTGGGTGAAAGCTGGATTTATCCACCCCGCAAAAAAAAAAAAAAAAATTACTAAGGAGGTATTTGAACGCAGAAAGATCCCATTAAATACAGTTAAATATTGTGTTAGACCCAGAATTGATAACATTGTCAGTTCTTTTTGTGCAAAAGTGAAACCAGGGATTGAAGTTGGTTAGCAAAGCCTTGGTAGGGCTCTACCCAGGTAATGCAGATGCCAATATAACACCCATAATTTACATTAGAACGAAAAAAAAATGCCAGAAAGGAAAGGATGGGCCTCAGGAATACTGTATACTACCTTCATCTTGCTCTGCTTGCCTTAATCTTCCATCTGGTTGACTATTTATAGCATTTAATCATCAAGTGAATCAGATGCCCCATGGAAAATTACAGGCAAGCAAGGCAAGATGGAGGTGTTATGTTCCTATCTGCCAAAGTACATGGTCCCTCAGTGTGACCCCCCCCCCCCCCCATAGGAAGCTCTATATTGTTGCACTTCCAAATGTCATGAGAATTTGAAGCACAACATCAATGTAACAGATCCTTTGGTTCATTACAGCTGCTGGAACACTGATGGAAACTACTAGTAATTATAGATTCAAGATTATACCCTACCCACTGATAGGTTCTACTATAGATCAGGGGGGGAAAGAGCTGAAGTTGAGGAATATCACTTTAGGACATATATATATATATATATATATATATATATATATATATTTGTCGTGTCAGAAGTCGCGTCTGGTGTGAGAGAATTGGCCATCTGCAAGGACGTTGCCCAGGGGACGCCCGGATGATTTTGATGTTTTTTTATTATCCTTGTGGGAGGCTTCTCTCATGTCCCCACATGAGGAGCTAGAGCTGATAGAGGGAGCTCATCCACCTCTCCCCGGATTCGAACCTGCGACCTGTCGGTCTTCAGTCCTGCCAGCACAGGGGTTTAACCCACTGCGCCACTGGATATTGAATCTTATATTAATATACTATATTGTTAGCAGTAATTACACATATGAATTCCATACAAAAAGCCCTACAAACTGAAATCCTTCTGTGCTAATTCACTGACAACAATATACTGTAGTTCTTCAAAGTTGTTACTATATACTGACTAGATTATCCTAAGACTTTATTCACAAAGAAGGTTAGAGGGTTTCCTCGTCTGAACCATTTATTCAGTGGAGCCTACAATTAAAGCTACATAGGTTTCCACACAAAGGAAAATAACAATAACAATGACCTGACAGCAATTGGAAATGAATTAATACATCATGATGAGCAACCTCACTTCACTAAACACTTTGGAGGGAGGGTGTCTGTCTTAATAGAAGGAAACATTGAATCATAGCTTTCATTCCAGCAAGATCTATTGACATCTTGATCTCTAACATTCACCCACGTGAAACTGCAATACATGGAAGAGCAGAAATTACAAATAAAGGTTCGGAAGAGGACAAAAAGAAACAAAACATAAAATGTAGAGCATGTTACTCTTCAAGAATGAAAAAGACAAGAAGAGATCAAAAATTTATCCATTTAATGACATAATTCAGTTTATTTAGACATCAGTAATAGCTTCAGTAGCCATTATACTAAACCGACGGGTTTCCAACACAGCCTTTCTTAGAGAGTGCTAATTCTGGGAATAGAATATTTTAAATAATTCAATTTATTTAGACATCAGTAATAGCTTCAGTAGCCATTGTACTAAACCGACAGGTTTCCAACACAGCCTTTCTTAGAGAGAGCTAAATCTGGGAATAGAATATTTTAAAAATCCCACCGATGGTCTTCCTCACTATGGTACCTCTGATCCCTTCAACTGGAGGTGCTCAGCTTTAATCTTTGACAAGCAAAACGGGTACTCTACTACTCAAATTTAGAACCTCACCTGGGTGCTATGTTCATCATTGTTGAAATCAGTTTCATTTAGATGCCATGTGTGCTGAATGTTACAACAGCCCCATCTACACTGACCATTTAGTGTAGTTTGAGGCTAGCTTCAAACTGAGGTAGCCAGACAACAAATTCCCACAAACGTGTGCAAAAGAAAGTCATTTTGTGTATTAGTGTCCTGTGGTTTCTGTAATCACCATCCAGGCTTCAAACTGATTCCAGAGTTCCCTAATGGAAGGCAGACTGTACACATGTAAGAATAAGTGAAAGAACTAGAGCAGCCTGAAGGAGAAAGCTGCCCTTAGATGAGGAGATGGTCTGCATCCTCATCAATATCATCAGCATTTATTTATTTATATAGCACCATCACTGTACAAGCAAAGGAACAACAAAATAGCTCCCTGCCCTCATGGAAACAGGCCTGTCTTTCAGTCCTACCACCATCACAGACATGGTTGGGGAGAACACAAGAGACAAACTTCTTAATGGCTGCTCCCAAGCCTGCAACAGAAAGCTAGGCTTGGTCCCTACTCTGCTCTCCTTCTGGACAATCAAATGTTTTTAAAATGGGGAATGTTTTCCTTTTTATCTTTATCTGTTATATTGTAAAGGCCATTTAACAGTATCATTCATATATACACACACACACACACACACACACACACACACACACATATATATATATATATACACACACACACACACACACACACATACATACACACACTAGCGGTCCCCTGCCACACGTTGCTGTGGCCCAGTTTGGTGATATGGAAAATAAAGTAATTAGAAAGTGCTGGTTTCCAATATATGTAATGTCTTTATGCTTGTGCGTAAACAGTATTTCTTGATGTTTCTTTGACAGTTTTGATGTAGAGATTGTCTGGCTTACCTACTCTGGAACATGCAACATATAATTGTCTATCTTTAGGAGTCTCTTTCAAATCTATAATACTTTATCTGTGTGTGTGTGTAAATCATATATATCTATCTATATCTATAGCTGGATGGCTCTCTGTCAGGAGGGCTTTGATTACTTTTTCTTGCCCTGGTGAAGAGAGTTGGACTGGATGGCCTTAAGTATTTTCTGTTGGTAATGGGGGTTCTGTGTGGGAAGTTTGCCCCAGTTCTGTCATTCGTGGGGTTCATTTAGAATGGCCTTTGATTGTAGGTGAACTATAAATCCCAGTAACAACTCCCAAATGCCAAGGTCTATTTCCCCTAAACTCCATCTGTGTTCATATTTGGGCATATGGAATATTCATGCCAAGTTTAGTCCAGATCCATCATTGTTTGAGTCCATAGTGCACTCTGGATGTAGGTGAACTACAACTCCCAAACTCAAGGTCAATTCCCACCAAATGCTGCTAGTATTTTCTGTTGGTCATGGGAGGCCTGTGTGCCATGTTTGGTTCAATTCCATTGTTCAGAATGCTCTTTGATTATAGGTGAACTATAAATCCCAGCAACTACAACTCCCAAATGACAAAATCATAATTTTTGAGTGATGGTCACTCCTTGTGTAGTCAGACGTTTTGTTGCCAAATTTGGTGTGATTTCGTTCATTGGTTCTTTTGTTTTTAAGGTACTCATTATGCACAGAGCATTTATATATATATATAGATATTTACTGACACTAACTTTATTCTGTAATAAATTATATTATTAAGGAAATGAAAACTATCTAGCAAGGCTGAGGAGAATTCAAAATAGTCTAACCCCATGTGTACCTCCTCCTTCATCTTCAGATGTTACCCTTCTAGTTCATTCTGCTCCTAATTCATGTGCTGTTGCTGGCAGATGCTCCCAACACTCCTCTTCACGCCTCCTGCCATATGGCTGTGTAAGCCAGAAAAAGCCTAACCCACTTGCTCTTGCAAGCCACCCCCTCCCATTCCTCCCCCAAAACCACTGCTTGTAATATAGATTTCTATTAACTATTAAAATAATCCCCCTCACAGTGCTGTCAACTATAAGTTAACCTTTCCCTATCTTCACTATTCCATTAATCATTTTCATTGTAAACTCTTATGGATGTAGGACCACATCACATTTCTGTTCTTTAATGCACCTATTATTCAGCTTGCGCAAAATAAATATTCATTTGATATCAGGCAGCATGTATGCTGCAATTCCAGAGACATCCAGGAAAAATGCAGACTGTGTTACAAAGTTCCTGAGGATGTCATTTAAAAAGTAAATTTTGTCATTTTATTTTTGCATTCTTGCTACATTTCCACAAAGTGACACACTTTATATTTTAAAAACCAGAAAAATATAACATATTTTTTTAAAAAAACATATTGGCAACAATGAGATGGATTAGTAAGAAATCAGCAGTGTTTTATGGTGTTCTCCTACATGTCTACTCAGTGACATAAATATGAAACTGATTCTTCAGTCCCACTAGAATTTAAGTCAAGAATAGCTAACTCAAATCCAGATGTCCCCCAACTAAAGCCCACAGGCCAGATGGAGCCCTCCAAGGTCATTTATCCAGCCCCCATCCTAAACTTTAGACTTAGGGTCATCCTAAGTCTGAAACGACTTGAAAGTACACAACAATCCAAACTAACTTGACTATCTCATCGGCCAAAAACAAGCCCACATTTCCCATTGAAATACTGGTTAGTTAATGTTGGTTAAAATTGTTCTTCGTTTTAGATATTTTATTATTTCATGTTTGGCACTACCAATATGATATGGGCAGTGTGCATAGGAATCCGATCATTTTTTTCACACTATCGTCCAGCGCCCTAACAATTTAGGGACCATGAGCTGGTCCTCTGTTTCAAAGGTTTGAGGACCCCTGCTCTAATCTCATTTCTTTCAATAGGCCAAAATTGTACAGGGGACCTTAAAACTGTAAAGGCACTAGATCTCATTTGTTCTGAGAAACTAAGCAGGTCAGTCCTAGTTAGTACTTGGATGGGAGACCATCAAGGAATACCAGGTTCTATAGGAACTGGCCAAACCACCTATGAGTATCCCTTGCCTAAGGAGTCATGGGACTTTCACAATTTCCTCTTCAGCTCACCCACTGTGCAAAAAGTCACAGGTTAATTGTAATTTTAAAAAACTGAACGAAACAACAGATCGTCCACAGTGTTTCCATGGCCAAGCAAAATTTGGAACGCTAGTCTCCAGAGTCATATGTCAATGCTCAAACCACTACACTATATTGGCCTTAATACGTTGTTGTTGTTGTTGTTATTGTTATTTGAAACACAACAAGATGAGTCCACAGCAGACACTCTGCTGGCAGTTGTATTGGATCCCGATGTCGGACTCTTCTCAAGTGTCTAGGACTGTGTGATATCGGCGAATAATGCATGCAGATCCCAGTAAGGTGGCCTTCTGCAGCTGGCAGATGGCAATTTTGTCAGTGCCGATTGTGTTTAAGTGCAGGCCAAGGTCTTTAGGAACTGTACCCAGTGTGTCGATCATCACTGGGACCACCTTGACTGGCTTGTGCCAGAATCTTTGTAGTTCGATCTTTAAATCCTCATATTGTGTCAGCTTTTCCAGTTGTTTCTCTTCAATCCTGCTGTCACTTGGGATTGCAACATCGATGATCCATACTTTGTTTTTTAACACGATTGTGAGGTTTTTTAACACGATTGTGCTCCAAAACTCTGTCTGTTTGAATTCAGAAGTCCCAGAGTAGCTTGACGTGTCCATTCTCTATAACGTTTTCCGGCTTGTGATCCCACCAGTTCTTTGTTGCAGGCAGATGATATTTGTGGCACAAGTTACAATGAATCATCTGAGCAACGGTGTTATGCCCCTGCTTGTAGTCTGTCTGTGCAATCTTCTGGCAGCAGCTGAGGATGTGATCTATTGTTTCATCTGCTTCCTTGCAGAGTCAACATTTGGGATCTGTTGTCGACTTTTCAATTCTAGCTTTGATGGCATTTCTCCTCCTCCTCCTCCTCCTCCTCCTCCTCCTCCTCCTTCTATCATGGCCATAGTTGAGAATGCAAAATTAAAGCTATTTAATTTGAATATAAGTTTAAATTTCTTTAATATTATTTCATGTACATCCAACCCCAGTATTATGAAAACAAAGAAGCTTGCCTTGATTAAGCATCCACTGAGCTACTGAAAGGCACTTCACAGATTCACGTGGAACAAGACATTATGAGAGCACTCTTGCTTGCTGGCAAAGCAGCTACCTCCAATGTACTGAATAATGGCTTTTTAAAAGAGCCTTGAATGCCAATATGATCTTTTAAAGGAGAATTAAACAGGGAATGTTAATTCTGTATTAATTTTTACTTATCAGCTCAAATAATATAATCATCCATCATGCTATCTTGGTTTTCGCCATCATCTGACAGCGTAGTGTAAAGTTAAAATCTATTGGTTGTGAAAATTTTATGTTGCCATGGAAACTAACATGGGTTGTCATGGAAATTACTATGTCCAATTTAGCACTGCATCTTCACCACAGGATGTAGTCAGGAAGAAATGGCTCCTTGATGAAGCATTAGCATTTGTAGTGGAGCTGTTTCTGACCTAGATGGGTATCCGGGGAAATATACCTGTTCTATGTACATGGCCATGTGTGTAGATCAAGCAAGAGTTTACCTGACCATATGTTCCCACCATGGAATCTGGTGTCAAAAGAAGTTTTTTTAAATGGGCATATAGCATAACAGATATTATAAAGACTTTACAAGGCATACTATTTATTCAGGTAGGTAACATGCCATCTTTCCTAAGGTCCGAAATATAGCAGTTCTCATTAAACACAATCCCAATAATGTGTGAAGAAGTAGGTGTAATTTAAATCATAACAGGCATGTGCAGAAAGAGTGGCTGCTTTACTTTCTCTTCAATGAATGTCCTTTTGTCATATCCATTTGAAGGGAAATAATGAGGAATGAAGGGGGAGGAATATGTTGTGAGGAGCAAGGCATTAAGTAGGAGAAGAATACAGCAGAACAATCCTTTTCTGATTTCATTAGCTCTTGTCTTCCCTTTACATGTGATGGAATAACGATTTCCTTAAAGACACCAACCTGTCATTCTCACATAATGTTTGGATTGAAGAATGGGAAAGGTTAAATACAATAAAAGTTTCAGTAATTTCGGCTGTTGCATCTTAAATCCGTGTTTTACAATAAAAGGTTGAGTGGTTTCAGCACTCTGTGAAAAAAACAGTCACAACCTCTGAGGATGCTTGCCATAGATGCAGGCAAAATGTCAGGAGAGAATGCTTCTAGAACATGGCCATATAGCCCGAAAAACCTACAAAAACCCAATGATCATATTTCTTTAATATAATAGTTATATCAAATATAATAAAAACTCAAAGTGGAAATGTAATTAGCAACTACACATAACATGTGCATATAAAATCTTTTCAATGAGTTTTTGAACAAGGGCATCCTTCTGACCAGTACCGGATTCTGAGCTCTTTAGCCATGGTAGCAGTGGAAGCGAACTGCGTACTGTGCAATCAACTCAAACCCAGTTTGTCCCTGCTGTACAGTCACCCTTTACCTGGCCCGTCATCTCTATCACCATAGTAGCCAATCAGACCTCTAGAGATATCTTAGCTATCTTGCTAGGCCCCTCTGCTAATGTCACCAAATACGTCCAGTAGCAGTCAGGAACTCTCCAGAACTCCATGGGTGACAGCCACTGTGACAATACGACCTGATCTTTTCCTTTTAGGCTGCAAAGCCAGAGAAGAGAGGATGGCACCAGGCTGTGTGGACAGTGGACCGGTTCAAATTAGAACCAGTCCAGCTATCCACACTAATCCTAGAGTGTGGGGCTGTTTTAGAGTTTCACTGACTTCTACTAAGGTGCAACTGGGCATTCAGGAGTGACTTCTGATCAATGCTGGAACATGGGGTCAGTATAGACAAGCTCTGGCACATGAATAATAGGAAAATCCCACATAACATATGGGTATTGAATTATAAACAGATGTGGTTCAGGATATTTGAGTCCAAACACATAAACATCCAGCAAAAGGAAGTGAACAAGCAGTGTAGGACTTGGGAAAATACTTCTTTTGAGCCTACAACTTTCACACTCTCTCAACCAGTCTGGTTATTGGTTATTTTGGTCAAGGGCCCTGTACATTTCAGAACAGATTTTTTCCAGCATCTAGCAGGCTTATATAATTAAATTTATAAGAAATAAGATGTTGTTACAAAGCACTGGCGCTGTGCTAATAGCTCAGCAATAAATTGTAGAGTCTTAGACCAGATTCAAATATTTACAAGACTTATGCTCCAATTGAAATTACAGAGGAGTCAAACTTTTGGGAAAGCTGTAGACAAATCTGTTGTCAAATATAGTTGGAGATACAGTCCAAAAATAATATATTTGGGTTCTTAACCCTGTGCCTGTACCATGTACATAAGATCAGACATGACATAAACATCTAATCTAGAAGCTTGTGTGCATGAAATCCACATTTGAACAAGTTAGATTATTGGTGAATGGACTGGTGCTGGGGATGTTGTGGGTGGGATTTGGTGGGATGTTTAACTTTTAAATGTAATTTTAATTGTATTTTAACTTTTGTATTGATGACAGTAATATTTAATTGTTTTTTATTTTTGTATTCATAGGTATATGCATTTGTTTTGTTTTTAAATTACATTGTGTTGTGTCATTATAAATAAAATGTCCAGAATTACCTTTTTAAAAAGCAGGTCACATCAATTTGACCACTATGGTTATGAGGTCTACAAACACGATCTGAATCACATACTGCATAAAATGAGAAGAGGAGGAAAGGGGCATGTTCTCACCAATCCACTAGCCCAGATTTTAAACAATAACTAACAGTTCAACAGCCAAAAGTCCAACGAATAACTAAAAGTTCAATAGCCATCAGAATGAACCAACATTTATTGCCAATATGACCAATGTTAGGCTAAGTGTGAAAGGTGTTGAGGCTAGGTCATGTTGTAACTGAATGTGATCCAATAAATTTTAGGTCATGCTTTAAAATCCAATTTGATAGTGCTACTTAAAACTACTTTAACATCTACTATTTAAGCCCTAGATTTAGAAAAACCCTAATCATCCAAAGCTTATATATTTAATCTTTCACAGTCTTTCATCTTTTTGCTAGAATTGCTTAGAAATCCTTTGAAGATCAGGATGATTATCTTCCTTCACCCCTTATCAAAGTAGACCAACTTTTTGCAATAACAAATTTCTCACAAAGGAAGAGTCTGAATTCTCCTTAGAAACAAAGAGTGCTTCCAGACAGCAGAGATCTGCGTTGGCATATATTTCTGTCCCTACTCCCATCCAGAAACACCAGGCTTTCCCGGGGGGGGGGGGGGGGGAGAGGGGGTGGCTACATGCCATCCTTAAACTAATTGGGATAATAATAGTAATTATAATTATAATTATATTTCTTATCTACCTCTCCTCAACGGTTCGAGGCGGGTAACAACATTGCTGAAACACACACTCAAAACACACAATCATTGAAAAACACTCTGTAAAATACACATATTAAAACATATTTCCATACAATACATACACACAAAACAAAAATTAGACATAGAAGTTAAGTTTAAAAGTTGTCATTAAAACTGTCTGGGTTGGTCAGCTGGAAGAGAAAGGTCTTCACTTGTGTCCTGAATTCCGACAGCTGATCTAACTGTCGGAGCTCTATCGGGAAGTCATTCCACAGTCCTGGGGCGGTCAATGAAAAGGTCCTCTGGGTGGCAGTTGCCAGTCATGTTCTGACAGGATGGAGCAGACACCCCCCAGAGGACCTCAGTGTTTGGGACAAATTGTATGAGAGATTCTTTAGGAAATCTGGACCTGAACCTTAAGGGCTTTAAAGGTCTAAACCAGCACTTTGTATTTTTCCCAGAAGCTAATTGTCAACCAGTAGAGTGACTTTAATCTAGGTATAATATGCTCACTCCAAGGTGAGCATATGTGACCAATTTGGCTGCTGCATTTTGAACTAATTGGAGTTTCCCAACTGGGTACAGAGGTAGCCCTATGAAAAACACATTGCAGTAGTCCAACCTTGAGGTTACCAGCACATGCACAACCATCTTGAGGTCCTCTGAATCTTGGAAGGGATGCAGCTGGTGTATCAACCAAAGCTGATAGTAAGAATTCCTGACCATTGCATCAACCTGGGCTGACATCTGGAGAGATGGAACAGTCTTTCAGGGGGAATGTAACCCCATCCAGAATTGGTTGACATACCACCATCCCCATATTAGGGCCCTTGATGGCAAGCATCTCTATTTTGTCTGTATTCAGTTTACAGTTGTTTTTGCTCATCCAGCCCATTACCTCCTCCAAGCATTCATTCAGAGGAGGCATGCTATTCTTAACTGAGGCTGTTTTTGAAGGCATGGAGAAATATATTTGGGTGTCATCAGCATATTGTGGAGCCCCCGGTGGCACAGTGGGTTAAACCCTTGTGCTGGCAGGACTGAAGACCGACAGGTCGCAGGTTCGAATCCGCAGAGAGTGTGGATGAGCTCCCTCTATCAGCTCCAGCTCCTCATGCAGAGACATGAGAGAAGCCTCCCACAAGGATGGTAAAAATATCAAAAATAACATCCCCTGGGCAACGTCCTTGCAGAAGGCCAATTCTCTCACACCAGAAGCAACTTGCAGTTTTTTAAGTCACTCCTGACACAACCAAAAAATCAGCATACTGACAACATCTTGCCCATGTCTATGGATGATCTCTCCCAGCGACTTCATGTAAATACTAAAGAGCATTAGGGACAGAATGGCACCTTGTGGGATGCCACACAGCAGCTCCTTTTTAGCGGAGCAGCTATCCCCAAGCACCATGATCTGGAAACCGCTTGTGAGGTATGACCAGAACTACTGCAGCACAGTGTTTCCGATTCCAAGCCACTCCAGAAATTCCAGAAGGATTCCATGGTTAATGGTATCAAAGGCCACTAACACTGTTGGTGTTAAGACAGAGATAATCCACTAAGGTGACCATAGCAGCCTCAACTCCGTATTCTGATCTGAAACCAGTTTGAATTAGTCTGAATCAGATCGGCTCCATCTCTCCTTTCCTTCAAGAAAAAGCTCAAGACATGGTTTTGGGACCAGGCATTTGGGTAGCAGGCCTAACAGCAGTTGCAATGTTATATTTTAATTGATAATGCACAGGCTTTGGATTGGGTCTCTCAATTGAACTTGGATGCAGTTATATTATTATTGTGATAATAATGTTTTAAATGTTTTAAATGGCTATTTTATTAATTAATGTTTTCATTAATGTTGAATCTGTGTTATTTTGTTATGGTGTGTGTGTTGGCATCGAATTGCTGCCGATTTTAAGCCTCCCTGAGTCTCCCCTCGGGGGTTGAGAAGGACAGGGTACAAATGTTTGAAATAAATAAAATTAAAAATAGTCAAGGAAGTGTATGTCATCCAAGACTGTTTAGAGTTGGAGGACAACTGCCTTCTCAATCACCTTACCCAAAAAAGCAAGGTTAAACACTGGTCTGTAATTATTAAGGTAGAGGGGATCCAGGGAGGGCTTAAGAGGTGGTCCAACTATTGTTTCTTTCTCCTGGAATCTTAAAGTATCAATTAACCTTCGAAGATAAACCATTTTAATAGGTCCTCCACCCCTGCAGTGGTAGGTTGTAGCTATGATACTAGTCCTGACCAGAAAGTGATCTGTCCATGACAACTCGGAAGTATTGATCACCTCCACCCACAAATCTGTATGTTCTGAGGTGACAATCGCATCAAGGATATGACCTGCCGAATGTGTTGTTCCTGAAACCAACTGGGATAAGCCCATGTTTGTCATGGATACCATGAACTCCCGAGCTGCACCTGACAAACTGGTCTTCAGTGGTATGATAAAGTCACCCAGAAGCAAAAGTTTGGGTGAATGTAGCAACACCTCTGAGACCAGTTCCGTGACCTCGGCCAGGGTGTCTGTTAGGCAGTGGGGTGGACAGTACACTAACACAATCTCCAGTCTATCCTTGGTTTTCGGACTCAGGTATACCTGCTCAATGTAATTCAGCTTCCTAATAGGTACTCTGGCCAGGTTAAAGTGATCTTTATAGACAACAGCTCCCCCCGCCACTTTCCCTCACCTGCTCACTGATGCAGTACCCAGCTGGGAGGGCCTGGGTCCAGGTTGGGACACTATTATCCCCCAGCCAAGTTTCAGTGAAGCATGTCAGGTCAATTCCCTCATCTTTGATGAGATTGTAGATTTATGAGTCTTATTTTTCACTGACCTAGCATTACTTAAGAGCAAAGTGAGATTTCATGAGTGGTCTGGCTCACTCTTCCAAGTTTCTCAGGCTGGTAGGGTGACTAGAAGGTGAGATAGGTATTAAACACCTTTTGCTCCTTCCCCAATAAGGACATGTAACCCTGTCATCACCATATCTCCCTTTGCCCTGTATGACTTGTATTGCTGCCCCAGGTTCTATATACATTGAATTAAAAGGAAAAAAATAAAGGGCAAAAGACAAATTATAAAACATTAATGCAACAACACTTAACTCGTAGTTGTGAAGAACCATGCTCAGTATGCTGGTACAGCTGGCCTCAGGCAGAAATTCTTACAATCCAAAGGGAGGCAAAGCTGTGATACTTGATGTAGAAGCTCTTGCCTTCTAGACTGTCTCTGCCACTGAGCAGAGAAGGCTCCCAATCACTGCTGTCCTCAGGTAAGGGTTGCAGCAGCTTCAGGGAGCCAAGCCCAACATGCAAGCAAGGCTGGCCTCAGGCAGAAATTCTTATAGTCCAAAAGGCATGCAAAGCAGGAATGCTCATTGTAGAAGCTCTTGCCTTCTGGACTGTCTCTGCCACTGAACAGAGCAGACTCCCAAGGGGTCCAGTGACTCACCACTAATCACTGCTGTCCTCAGGTAAGAACCGCAGTATCTGCAGGAAGTCACACCCAGGATGCATCCACCCTGATATCCCCCAAAACAACCCTTAAAACTTAAAAAAAAACTTACTGGGCCATTGAGGTGGTCCTTGCATCCTACTGGTGCATAGAAATGACAGGCCAGGAGAACTGGGAGCGGGGAGGAGATAATAGCTAATCACCCCTCGTCTCCTGGTGCATCATTTCTATGTGCAAAGAGGACACAAGAACCACCTTAATGGTGGTCTGGTACATTTTTTTAAGTTTTAAGGGTTGCCTTGGGGGCTGGGGAGGGGAAGAGGGGTTAGGCACCATTCCAGACCTTTGGGCTCCCAGAGCCCAAAAAGTCTGGGATGGCAAATGGGGACTCACCCCAGGAATGACCCGGGGCTGAGTCCCCACAGGTCCAATATACAATTACACCTGGGCTTTTCAGGAAGGCGGAAGACCACTATAGACAAAAAAAAAATACAGTTATATACTCACAATAATATATCTCATATCTATGCTTCTAATACTATCACATTCAATGTACTGGCATCTACTACAAAGTATACTACGTGCAATTCTCTAAACCAAAAGATTTCCTTATATGGGATAAACAACTGCACAGGTTTGTAGGTTCTTTTTGAAAACCAAAAGTTTATCAATAACAAATCAAAGTTTGTAAGTCTTTTTTGCAAGTCTCTTAATCCAGAGCTCCTTGATGTGGATACACAGTTAGTATTATAAGCATAGATATGAGATACATTACTGTGAGTATATAACTGTATTATTTTTTGGTCTATAGTGGCTTTCCGCCTTTGCTTTTCAGGAAGGTCCAGAACTAATGGGGTATTTAATTAATATGGAATAACCAAGGAAAGAAGGATCAAATGTTGGGCAAAGGGAGACGCTGGCTATGGTAGCGTTAGATCCTTCCTTCCTTGCCTGGGCTTGCCTGGGTGGCAGGGACCTTGGTTGCAAGGAGGAGATTACAAATGGGGCTCTGGCAACAGTCTCCTCAAGAGCAGGTAGAGAAGGTTCCAACAGTTGGAAAAGAGAGGGAGCAGGAATGGTGGGACTGGATCCTTCATTCCTTACCTGCTTTTGAGACAAGGAAGGCAGCCCAGTTCGCAGGCTGGATCGTAAGGAGGAGGAGGCAGCCAAAACCAGCTGGTCAGTGAAGGTGGGGCCCAAGAGAAGTTTCATCACTGGCTCTGCATGAGAAGGGAAGGAGAGGGAGCATGTGGGTCCTATCTCTCTTTGGCTGGGCCAAAGGGAGAGTGTATTTTGTATGCGGGTGATTGAAAAAGGGTTTGATTGATCTCGATGGTCCATAATGTATCCAATTTTTGCCTCAGTGGTCTGCAGCCCCTTAAAGGTTGGGAATCATTGCTCTAGAGAACAGGACACAGTGCAATGGATTCAAATTGCAGGTTAAAAATGTCCTGATTGTAAGAGCTGTTTATCAGTGGACTATTCTAAATCCAATTGTGTTGGGAGACTTCTTTTCTGGGGTTTTTTTTAACTGATGCTAGAAGGCCACCTGTTGGAAATGCTCTGATTGTACCTTCCTGCATGGCAGGGTCTTGGATTGAATGGTACTTGTGGTCTGCTCAAGCTCTTTACAGAATCTTATGATTCTGTCAAAGATGCCATGGCCACGAGTCTGCAAGAACTGTAGTTGTCGTTGCTTGGATTTATAGTTAACCTACAATCAAAGAGCATTCTGAACTCCACTAACGATGGAATTGAACCAAGCTTGGTATACAGGACTCCTATGACCAACAGAAAACACTAGAAGGCTTTGGTGGGCATTGATCTTGAGTTTTAGAGTTGTAGTTCACCTACATCCAGAGAGCACTGTGGACTCAAACAATAATGGATCAGGACCAAACTTGGCACAAGCACTCAATACGCCCAAACACAGATGGCGTTTGGGGGAAATAGACCTCAACATCTGGGAGTTGTAGTCACTGGGATTCACGGTTCACCTACAATCAAAAAGCATTATGAACCCCACGAAGGACAGAATCGGGGCAAACTTCACACACATAACCCCTATGACCAACAGAAAATACTTAAGGCCATCCCATCCCTTCATCAGAGCCATCCAGCCATCGATATAGATAGATAGATAGATAGATATGATTCACACACAGAGAGATATAGTATCATAGATTTGAAAGGGACCCTTAAAGAAGGACTATGATAGGCATGTTCCAGGGTGGGCAAACCAGACATTCTCCACATCAACACTGACAAAGAAACACCAAACAATACTGTTTACCCACAAGCATAAAGAAATTACATATATTACATATATTAGAAACCAACACTTTCTCATTACTTTATTTTCCAAATCAACAGACATGACCACAGCAATGCGTGGCAGGGGACAGCTAGTTTCATTATAAATTTGGTTTTGTTTGGGTCTTGCAACAACATCTCTCCTTCTTCTACCAAATAAACTTTCTGAAAATCTTGAAAGATAAAAGTCTGTTTTTGTTAAGATAAAAACATTTTTTATAAAAAGGGAGCTGAGAAAGAACAGTGTTTGACATTTGCCAGGAAGTGGAAAGAGCAAATTCTTAAAGCATGTCTATTGGGAAATGTGAGCGATCGAAGTGAATCTTCAAAGTACTATAAAAAGGCAGAAGCTGAACAACAACACTCTCATGTTCATGCACAGAGTCTAGGAGGGAAATAAGCAAGCCAAGACTTCTTTGTAAAAGCATATAAAAGGTGCATTCCTTACAATCAAATACATGTTCTAATGGATGAAACAGGGACAGCAGAAAAAGAAAAAAACCTGCAGGTTATTGTAATATAAAAAGAGAGCAGGTAGAAGAAAGCGAACAAACAGGAAAGGAGACTCCATCTGAAGATTAGGAAGAACTTCCTGACTGTGAGAGCTGTTCAGTAGTGGGACTCTCTGCCCTGGAGTGTGGTGGAGGCTCCTTCTTTGGAAGCTGTTAAACAGAGGCTGGATGGCCATCTGTCAGGGGTGCTTTGAATGAAATATTCCTGCTTCTTGGCAGGGGGTTGGACCAGATGGCCCATGAGGTCTCTTCCAACTCTATGATTCTATGATTCTATGAACACTGAAAACTGAGGGCCCTTCTATACAGGCCCTATATCCCAGGATTTGATCCCAGGTTTTCTGTTTAAGTGCAGACTCATATAATCCAATTTAAGCAGAAAACCTGGGATCAGATCCTGGGATATAGAGCCTGTCTGGAAGGGCCCTATGACAGTATACGCATCAAATATTGCTAACTGTAACAAATACACAGAGAGGAACAGTTTTAAAAACTGGGGAAACTGGGGAAAATAATATATTTTCTTAAAGACAGACATACATGTTTCTCTCCCATGTTTCTATCTGCATAAAGCCATTCAATTTTGTCTTTTATAAGCATCTGCATACAAACTATTAAATGTATCTTTTATTATTGAAAATATTTTAATAAGCCCTTTACTACAAGAATAAATGAACAACTTCTATGGAAACTACATAGTAAATTGCCATGACTCACAATTTCAACTGACTGAACAATGACAATGGTTGTTCACAATAGCATAATAAAAATGACTTGTAAGGGTAAGTAGGAAATGAACCTTTGCATGTTAAAAAGATCTGTTCAGACATCAAAGGAAAGATGGGTGTTTTAAAAGGCTTTACTAAAGTAAAGAGAGCTATCATCACTTTCCTTCTCATGGTAATGAATTCTGGCTTACATTTCCAAGGGAATATAGAAGTCCAAATAGCAAATTTCTTTCTTGATTAAGTTCATTTTGAACACCACCTTGCAGACAGCTAGTCTTTTCTTCATGACATCAGTAAAGGTAGATAATTAAATGGGGGCAATAACATTTTCATATAAAAATCAATTTACAGCAAAGAGTATAAAAACACAATGAGGTGTACTCCATATCTGATGAATATTAAGATAGTGACAATATGACAGAATATTAAAATAGCTAGAGTATGACAGAGTAACGAACACTCATACTGTACACACCACAGCTGGATATATAACTAATAAAATGTCAGGAGCAAGATTCTAAACAAAAATAATGTCTTGCTGCCAATACATGTGTGTGTGTGTGAATACATATATACTTAGTAGCATACGTATTTTACAGCCACTCAGGCCCGTAGCCAGGATTTTGATTCGGGGGATGCTGAGTTTGATTTGGGGGGGGAGGGGGGGCTGAGCATCTACACTAGCAAACCTTTTGTATCGTTGTCCCAATACCTCCATGCATATGGGATATATTGAGCATGGTGATCAGATCATGATATTAATAAACATAACAGTTTAAATAATGTACCGGTAAGGCCATCTTGAGGACCACCCTGAGAATTTCGGGGGGGGGGAGGGCTGAAACCCCTCAAGTCCCCCCCCCCCCCCGGCTACATGCCTGCGAGCCACTGTAAAATGCATTTTTTTTATGTTTTACTCCTGATAGTAAGGCATTAGTATCCCAATGTACAGTACACTGTAGGAGCCCAACCTCTTTAGATCTTCCAGTTTTAGGAAGGAGCGCAATTTTATTTATTTATTTATTTACTTTACTTTACTTGTATACCGCAGTTTCTCAGCCTAACAGGCGACTCAACGCGGTTTACAACAAGGATAAGATCGATCAATGATATACAATTTAAAACCATTAGAGCACAATATACAATATTGACACAACAATAACAACACAATGCATCTCATAACTAGAGTCGTGATCCAAATTTGTCGTCCATATTTCCATTCCTGTAATCGTCACATTCATTGCACTGACTCAGATCTATGCAATTGGACTCAGATCTATGCAATGTATTATCCAATATACTGTATATACATAACACTGTGTCTTATCCTCTCAGGAACCCATGGTGGCGCAGTGGGTTAAACTGCTGAGCTGCTGAACTTGTTGACCAAAAAGTCATAGGTTCTAATCCAGGGAGCGGCGTGAGCTCCCGCTGTTAGCCCCAGCTTCTGCCAACCTTGAAAACATGCAAATGTGAGTAGATCAATAGGTACCACTCTGGCAGGAAGGTAACGGCACTCCAGGCTTAGAAATGGAGATGAGCACCACCCCTCAGAGTCGCACACGACTGGACTTAATGTCAGGGGAAAACCTTTACCCTAACCTTTACCAATCCTTCACACTACCAATAAGGTTTTCAACTGAGTATCAAAACAAAAACAGATATTGTAGGATAGAAATAAATACTTTTGGAGTCCACACTGCCATATAATTCAGTTTAATGTGGATTTTACACAGCTGGGGGGCCTAAGCGACAGCTATATTAGAGGAAAAGGCTCATGTTGTGAGATTATAGCTCCTGTGCCAGTTTAAAAATAGCTGGAAGGTCTGTTCAGGTGATAGTGAAAACACAGCAAGTGAACTCTGTCCGGGAAAGATGTGCATAGCAGGCAGGCTACAGAAAGAAGTGGAGGAAAAAATGCTAAAAAGTCAAAAGAAATATTTTTGTCAAGTTTAGCTGTACGCAAACCAGAAATCCTGCAGACTCCTCACTGACCATCTACTTTGATAAGCAAGCCTGACTCATGGATTCTATCAGCAGGAAGTTCCATTCTCTGATAACTTGATTACTTCTAAGGCTCCTTCTACACAGCTGTGTAAAATCCACATAGAATTGGATTACAAGGCAGATAATCCAGTTCTAAACTGATATTGTGGATTATCTGCCTTGATATTCTGGGTTATG
Organism: Anolis sagrei; assembly: GCF_037176765.1. Lineage (NCBI taxonomy): Eukaryota > Metazoa > Chordata > Lepidosauria > Squamata > Anolidae > Anolis > Anolis sagrei. The sequence continues at coordinate 66,722,538 of NC_090026.1, forward strand.
TGACTGTGTGGAAGGGCCCTAAGTTTTTGCTAGCATAGCCAAAGGGGAGGAATAGGAAGATCTGTGCTCCAAAAATAAATAAAGGTACTAATTTGCCTTTCTCTATTCTAATCCTACCAAAAATGGTGGCTCTAATTGCTCCCCCTGCAGAGGTACTTTTGTATATAGCTACAAACTATCACTATATTATGGACTCCAGAGTGTTTTTTTCAATTGAGGTACTGATTTCCTTCAGTTGGGAGTCTTACAATCTTGAAATTATATGCCACCATTAAAATATTGCCAAAGGAATATACTGCCTTGGAAAGTGGTGGCATCTTCTTCTCTGGAGGGTTTTTTTTTAGTAGAGACTGGATGGCCATTTGTTGGGGGTGCTTTGTATGTTTATGCATGGCAGGAGTTTGGACTGGATGGCCCTCGTGGTCTCTTCTAATACTATGACTCTATTATACCTATCCTTATGATTAAATACAGTCTTGTAATTCACATATACTCAAAGCACTTCAGGTTAAAATCCTACCTCATATAACATCATAAAACTGTAATAAATTATTCAGCCTCTTATTATCATACACATTCCTTGGCTCTAACTAAGATAACTCGGTATTTTACAAGACATAGACATATAACGAAGAAAAAGAAGAGTGAACATAAGGTTTTATAGACTGGGTGTACTTCTGGACTGCAACTTCCAGAATCCTACAGTCATCAGAGAAAATTCTGTGTCTAGAACTCAATCCTCCATAACCAAAATCTAAGAATTTAGCCCAAATTCAAGGTAGGACAAAATTCAGCATTATCTTTACTGTTACCAATATTAACTGCCACTGTCAACAGGCTGAAGTATGTGGAAAACATTACAAAAAGATCAGAGTAATACAGCAACAGTAAAAAACCTGAACTCACAAAAAGACCAATAAAACATGTTTAATACAAACCACAGAGTAATAGAGTAAAGATACACTTTAAAAAACCCTCTCTCTACAAATCTTTGTTTTTGCACACACAGCATGAAAGAGAACCAACAGCAGAAATGTTTCAAAACAGCAACTTTTAGATTGCTTTCTGGGGTATGTTCAGAATTCACACGGTGATTCCATCAACACAATGTTTTTGTTCCATTTCATTCCTCACGATGATACCAGGCATACTATACAAGTTTAACTTGAATTCTGAAGGCTTGTCTACACACGGTTAGCAGTTTGTAATAACTTTTGGAAATCCTGCCTCTCTCACACACCTGAAGACTGTGTGTGCGTGTGTGTGGGGGGGGACGGGACTCAAGAGCACCCCTCGGGGATTCGTGCTATACACAAATGCGTATCTTGCCTATTGCTTCAGCCGCCCCTGTGCACAAGATATGTATGCATTTGTATATATTAGGATCCCATCCTCTTCCCAAATGCAGTGTAACCCATACTAGTCAACAAATAAAGCTGTGGGGTGCATTCGGTTGTAAGTGGATTTATTTTCAGAAAGTGAAATAATATGTGGAAGAATGGTGTTGAATAATATGCAGCAGTCCCTCTCAGTGTGGGCCACAATGAGCAACATATTTTATCTGCTGCCTCACTGACAATGGAGCAGCTCTGTTCAGAGACTACAAGCCACATCATCAAGTGCATGGAGTGCCTCAACTGGCAGATTTTATATATATGTTTAGTTCAAACATTATACCCAGTGCAATGAGAGGGAAATGATATGCAAAAAGGGCACGTGTTAATCATTACCTTAATGGTAGTATTTAAAAACTAGTAGTTGTGTGGCAGTGCAAATATTTTTGCAAAGATGAGCTGATTAACACACTGAATATGAAAAAAGGGGAAATATGATAAAGATACTTTAAAGAGAATATTTTTGAAATAGATTTCTTCCATCTGTATTTCTGAAAGCAACTACACCTGCACAATTCTAGTTGTTTGCTGTTATTTACTCCCATTGTAGTCTGTATTTTTCTTGAATAATTTTTCTGTAAATTTGATTAAAACATGACGCTCTATTTCAGGACTTCCTGTGGTATTTCATAGATATGTATGTTTTACCATGGTTTATAAAACATGACAGAATTAGCTTCCATATGCCTTAGAGCAGTGGTTCTCAACCTTCAGCTCCCAGAAATCCCTGCCAGTTTACCAGCTATTAGGATTTCTTGGAGTTAAAGGCCAAAACATCTGGGGACCCACAGGTCACTGCCCTTGAGGTTTCAGGGAGCATTTTGATTACAGAGAATTAGAATAATTGATATGTTAAAAGTGTAACTCTTTTTCTAATGTCTCTCACTTTATCAGACATTTTTATCTTTTCTGAGTTATGTGATCTCATCATATGTCCAAATTACACAGCCTTAGTTTGGACTTCTACTGGGGATTCAGATTTGATTTGCCTCAGACCCTTTTAGAACTGTCCTCTAGAACAGCTTTTCGAATGAGTTGACCATCTTGTCAACTTTCTTCACTGTCCAGTGTCACAACAATACATAGAAATTGGAAAAACTCTGCAATGGATTATTCTGACTTTGGTGTATAACAATAATAGTACCTAATTATGCACTTTCTGTTTACTTTTGCTCTTTCTAAAACACCACTGACATTTCCTTGACTTTCATTCTTCATAAAACATGAAAAAATATAGCATTACTAAAAATGAAAATACCTCATTCTTTATTTCCTGAGACATATTCAGCAAGTATTTTCAACCTTTATCAATTTACATCCACACACCCAAACCAGAACTAGAGTTATTTTAGAATCCAGTGAAATTCCGAGAGATGCTATGTTTTAGGCAAAATAATTGGAATTGTTCTGGTATATTTGTCCAAAAATATACAATATGTTTTTTCAGCTATATCATATTAATAGACTCTGTAAATACTACATCTAATTTTAAGGAAAAATAATAATCTGTTTCCCATTGTGTGGGACATAAAGAAAATTCTGTGACCTAGAAATTGCTGCATTTATAATGAACCATGCTGCAGATAACTGTGACACTTTGCAATTACCCACTTTTTTTTCATTTTTCAAAGCTATTAGAGAATGATATATCATCTTTGAAAAAACTCTCAAAGCGAAATCTTAGAGGTTCCTTAGAAACAGGAAGTCTAAATAGTACCAAAATGTAGCACTGCGCCATCTTGGACACAAAAAACCATCCTGCTTTCATTTCCAGGTTGTAAAAGAACTAAGTCCTGAAACATTTTTGTAAATGAAGGCTCCAGCAGGCCTTAATGATGAATTCATCATCTTACATTGTATATCCTTCACATGACACAATAATTTTTAGCAGTTCAGAGTTATCCATGTTGCACAGCATGAAATAGCAAGAAATGTTTTACATCTGAGTTAGCAGCAAGACAGGCCAAAAGGATATTTGAGGACACAACACTGGCAATAAATTCCATTTTTCTATTCCCCTTTTCTCCTTTTTCTGCTGTCAGTTTGCCTGTGACTGGTTAAAGTTAAAATCTAAAAGTGTTAGGAAAGAAAACAGAACTTTTGCTGTGTATTGAAAGAAGACTGGTTGGAATTACTCAATTCAAGAAGCAACACATGACTGAGCACAAAAAAGCCCCCAGAAAACAATGTGATTTGGGGCACATCTGCACTAACCACTAAGGTCAATGTGAGGGTGGATCAGTCCCTTGGTAGCTAAATGCTACATGGAGATAACCTGGCTTAACCCAAGGGAAGGCTGCCTTGACACAGTATTATCACAGGTTAAGCATACCTTGCCATTAGTTACGGTGGTTAGGGCTGCTAGAAATGGCAAATCAACACTATCTAGAAGGCAGCAAGATTCCTACCCCTACTTTAAAAAGCAGTATACAATTGGGCAAAAAATACATCATCTTGCAGATGTGCTGATGTAGCAACATTTAGGCCATATATCACCCTATGTGAGAGTAGTTTCTTTAAAAATACACAAATTACAGTTGATTGCATTGATTGCATCATAGAAATAAAAATAAAACAAAAAATGGAAGACTAACAAGATTAGGATTAGCTGAAACCATGAAAGATAGGTTTGTCAGTGGGTAATTGCCATAACACAACTAAAATGTTATCTCCATTCTCAACCAATGAGCTATTACACTCTAATCAACTTATTTTAGGGCCAGAGGTGCACCTAAAAAGTCACAGAGTCCATGAAGGTTTATGATGAAATAAACTGATTAATGTTTAAGTGCCACAAATCTCCTATTTACACGGCCAACAGATTAATATTGTTGCCTCTCTAAAAAATTCATTTTAAAAGTTGTAGTGCTCACAAGTTGTTTAATGTTGAAGGATAGCAATTATACTACTGATATTTTCTACCTCAATCTTCTCAAAGCATTTAGGTGGTCACAGGGACAAAAATATTTTATTTGGAAAGGCATTATATCCTTCTGAGGTTGGTCATTTACCGGGGGGGGGGGGTTCCAGATGTGTGCAAAGAGCATACTAGATCTCATTCACATATTGGTTAATTCTGTTTCATTTTGCTTTTAGGTTTTATGCCAGTTGTATCTATACATGTTAAAATCTCCTTGATTGTTATCTGATTTTATTTTGTATTTTGTTGATATTTACATTTGCAATCTAGAGGCATTCACTAATATCATAAATAAATAGCAATGCATCATACCTAATGCCTCAAACCCTGTGGGGTTTTAGCTGTATCAACAATACAACTCCATTCTTGGTTTCCCTTGCCACTGTGACTAAGTAAATATGTACTATTGCTGACTCATCATGCTGACTCTCCACTGATGGAGTGACACTCAATTTGTTTGATTAAACTTTCCGAAATAGCAACACACTATATGCCATTTGTGATTCCCAGATCCAGGCAGCACACATCGTAACTGGTGTCAAGACTACTGCCTCTGATGAATTGTCCTTTGGCAGTACGAAAGAATGGATGTTTCTAGAAGAGACACCTAGAACGTCTGTTTCAACCTTCTGACAGCAATCGTCACATGGAAAAAGCTTCTGATGCATATCACACATTATAGATGGATCATTCACATCTCTATGAAAGAATCTGCCAAAAGAGTGCTACAGTTGGAAGAGACCACAAAGATTATCCAGTGCAATCCCTGCCATGCAGGAAGACACAATCAAAATACCAGAAGCCAAGAGAGAAGCACATGCTATAAGCTGAAAGTTCCTATCCTGTTGTGGCAGACAAAAAGGAATTGGGGATTTGGCACCTAGTATATATACTGGCTGGGAGAGTGTTACCTTGTCCTAAACTACGAGGAGGAACACAACTATGGGTCCTTATTTATTTATTATTTTATTTATTTACTGTATTTGTATACCGCCTTTCTCAGCCAATTGGCGACTCAGGGCGGTTTACAACAAATCAGTATACATAAAACATAATAGATAAAAAAACATTAAACAGTATAAAACATCACAAAAGCAATAAAAGCCACATCATCAGTATCTCATTATTCTCAAGCATTGTCCAATTCCATTGTCAGGTCATTCGATTTCCTATATTCGCTACTCTGTATTTGTAAACGCTTGCTCGAATAGCCATGTTTTAACTTGTCTCCGAAACGTCAAGAGGGAGGGAGCAGATCTGATCTCCCTAGGGGGGGCATTCCATAGCTGAGGGGCCACCAATGAGAAGGCCCTGTCTCTAGTCCCCGCCAAACGTGCTTGTGACGAAGGTGGGACCGTGAGCAGGTGATCTTAAAGCCCTCAGTGGTTCGTAAGGGGAGATACGTTCAGACAGGTAAGTTGGGCCAGAAGCATTTAGGGCTTTATAGTTCAAAGCCACCACTTTGAATTGGGCCCAGTAGCAAACTGGCAGCCAGTGGAGCTGGCGCAACAAGGGGGTTGTATGCTCCCTGAGCCGCTCCTGTTAACAACCTGGCTGCCATTTGTTGGACTAGTCGAAGCTTCCCGACCATCTTCAAAGGCAACCCCACATAGAGAGCGTTGCAATAGTCTATACAGGATGTAACTAGAGCGTGGACTACCGTGTCCTTGACACATGTTTTTTGTTTTGCCTTATTTAAGTATTATCTCATGCCAGGATCAAGTTTTTATAAACACATTTGGGGGTCAGGTGTACAAATATTGCCTTATATTTGCATCAAGTTTCATATTTGGGATGCCTCTACATTTCTTAAGATGTTGCATCATTGTTTTATGTTTCTAACAAGCTGTCTCAAGCTTCATTTTCTAGTACTAAAAAGCTGAACTGTATCTACTTAATGCTTATGCATACTACAGAACTGAGTGTAATATTACAGTCACATAGGATACAAAGTCAACTCAATTAAGATATTATTCAGACATAATTACTTTTTCAAAATACACAAATTCTTGATTGTTTTGTGTCTTTCTGATCTGCTAGTTGCATGCTAGTTTTAATATATAAAATAAATTAATTCAACAAGTTAAGGAATTAAAAGTATTTACTATGCTTCTATACCGCCATTGTTAGCAGAATGGCGACTCATGGCAGTTTACAAAACGGCACAATTCGATGCCCACAACAGTACAAAAACAATTTAAACATTAAAAACATTTAACACAGGTAAAAAAATCATTACAATTAACATCAGTAACACAATAAAACCCATAAGTCTTCCGCATTTCATTACCAGTCATTATCCAGTCACGTTGTCCAACTGTTCTGAGATCAGAGTTTAATAGCTACACTGTGTTTGGGAAGGCCTGCTCATATAGCCAGGTTTTAACTTTTTTGCGAAACGTTAAGAGGGTGGGGGCTGATCTAATGTCCCCGGGGAGGGCATTCCACAACCAAAGGGCCATTGCTGAGAAGGCCCTATCCCTCGTCCCCGCCAATCGAACCTGTGAAGATGGCAGGGCTGAGAGCAGGGCCTCCCCAGAAGATCTTATCATAAACTAAACTTCTTTCCCCATGAAAAAATCTCTTATAATGTGATTTATTGATTATTTCCAGACTCCAGCGACTTTTCCACTGTACTGAAAAGAGTATAAAATTTCCCACTTCCAAAGGCATGCTTATAAAGGCTGATGAAACGTATTTCACCCATGCATCCAGGGCCAGAAAACACAATCATTTCAACATTATTCTCCTAAGAGAGTGAAGCAGTGCCATTTACATACTGTACATTACTTCTGATCCTCTCTGTGACTGGAAAAAGTACTGTCACAGTTAACCTCCTGGGTATAAGCTTCAACAGTTTATCATAAACTATACCCCTTTCCCTCCCTGACCACTTCTGACTGCCTGAGGTGGGTCCAAAGCTTCAGGAGTAATTCATGGAGCCAAGGTTCAACTGATGCCAACCAAATTCATCCAAATTGCCCATGCACCCTGACAGCATTGCTGAATACAAGCAAGAGCAGGCTGCTGTATTTGACCAGCAAAAATGGATTGTTGCATTTGAAAATGGAATGGCTTCAAAACACTCATTTTTTAATATTCAACACACAATACCAAAACTGGAGCTTTCCCCAAAATTACATCAATCATAATACAAAAGATGGAGAGCAGATGCTGGCTAAGCCACTGGTAAGTCTGGATCACTGGTTGCTGACTAGAAGTGAGAGAATGGAGAACATGATCCATATCGAATCTATTGGCACTCCACTTTGAGAGTCAAAAAGACAGGAGTAGCTTGTTAATACCATTTCAATGTGATGGTGAATTTGGTCTGGGATACCCAAGGTGCTGAACCTATTATGAGGGATAGAGTTCAGCACCCTGGATAGTTCCTTTACAGTTCCACATCACTGGAGGAGGCAGGATAGACTGTAATTTCCTTCCAGAGTGTCTTAGTAACCCTCCTGTAAATGTGTTTGCTGAAAAAGAATGTGTAGTAATATTATGTGTAGTAACATTATTTATCAGTCATGTCCAGGGCCTAAATACCCTGAAAGCACAAATTCTGTTTGATCTTGGAAGCTAAGCAAGATCATTCTTAGTTAGTACTTGATGGGAGAGCAGCAGGTGCATTACGCTGTATTTCAGAAGAAAGAACTGGAAAACTACCTTTGAAAATTCCTTGTCTAAGAAAGCCCTATCACATTCATGGGGACTCTATAAGTAGATAACTTGAAGACACATACATATTGCCCATTGTGTTCAAGGTGATGATGAAGCAAATATAACATTATCCATTGCAACATTTCCTGCCAGCAGATTATTTGACTTTGTGGCTGATTGGCAAAAATCAGAATCCTCTCTTACAAACAAATACTTTTGTCCAAGTGCATGATGTCCTAACCACAGAAAGGTTGCAAAACTCTATGACTCATAAAACCATTACTTAGCCTCTTGGACATTATTTATTCCATAAGAGGTATATGTGCAAGAAGGATGAGAGGAAAGAAACTGACCTGTGTTTAATTCAAACTGCATCACAGGTAGAGAATTCAGGATGGTGGAAACTACAGTGTCCCCCTCAAACAACCTGAGGGCCTTCCTTGACGCTAATGAGACTCGACAGGGAAATGTGCTTGGGGTATGTGATGTCCATTCTTGATCACAGAATTATGTATATTAAATTCATTTTCTGTTTGCTTAGGCACAGAGTCTAACTATATGGCCCACAATTGAATGGAATACACTCAGCTCTCTGTATCCATGGAATCCATATCCACGGATTCAACCAACGGTTTGAAAATAACACCTTAAAAAAATCAAAAAGGGAAACCTTGATTTTGCTATTTCATATAAAGGACGAGAATTTCAGCATGTACACAATGTAAACAAATTTCAGAATCTATCAAGAACACAATGTACATGAAATTTCAGTACGTTCTCCAGCACCAATGGCAGACAGCAATATTTCTATTCCAAATTTCCCTGAACGCCATAAATGATAAAAGAGATTTGACTGCAAAATGCTAATTTCAGTTACTTATTAATCCTGCAGCCATCAAAAACATGTATTGATAAGGGCAAAGACAAAGCAAGAACTTTTCCATTATTGATGACCTTTATCTGGATAGGGTTCATCCAAGATCTAAACCAGTGGTTCTCAACCTGTGGGTCCCCTGGTATTTCGGCCTACAACTCCCAGAAACCCCAACCAGTTCACCAGCTGTTGGGATTTCTGGGAGTTGAAGGACAAAACATCCGGGGACCCAAAGGCTGAGAACACTGAACTAAACAAATAATCCAAAACCCTTATGTAACAGATTTACAGATTCAGATACAGGTAGTACCCCTGGTTCCAAAATTTCTTTCTCAAAATATTGGACTTTGGTCCACGAGGAGACACTTTTTTTTTAAAAAAAGACTTTAAAAAAGAAACCTGAGTACTATCTGTTAGGTTTTACAGACTTGGAGTTACAGCTTAGTGAAAACGACGACAAATTATTTACTTTTATTACAACGGTGGCAAGAATTTTTTTTTTTTTGTGAAATTCTGGAAACAGGAACAAACTCCAGCCCTTGATGACTGGTTGGATAAGGTGAGAGAAATAAAGGACATGGATGAATTAACTTTTTTATTAAAGAAGAATACCGGGAAGACAAAAAAAAAAAAAAAGGACGGATTGGGCTCTCTTTCAAGACTACAATAAAAATAGAAGAGAGAAAGAGTGATTGGAGATTTAAATAAGAATTGAAAACTAAATGTGAGGAAATGTGAGGAAAAACCATGAAGATGAAATGGAAGTCTAATCCTTCCCTTATTATTATTATTATTATTATTTTCTTTTTTCTTCTTTATTCCTACTTTTCTATCTTCTTTTAAATATCCCCCCACTTTTGTATAAAAATTATACCAAAAAAAGAATGACTATTTATTATTATTATTACTATTATTATTACTATTATTGATACCTACTGTTATTTTAAAGATTTATGTATTTATTTATTTAAAATGTGATTTCAGCACAGAACCTGCAGAAATTTATAATAGCATAAGTAATGGTAAATGTTCAGAAGCCAGCCATTCTTCAGCCTTTTACTCATATAAAATCCCTGAACATAATCCACGCTAAAGTGCCATTTGCTGTCCAGATATTAATTGAAAGCAGGCTTTTTTTGTTCCACAGACTTCTTTGTCAGTCAGGTGAAAACCATGGACGCTTCTCAGAATGTAATGGCAGATACTTTTATGGCACTCAATATCCATATGTCTTTAAATCAAAGTTAAGGTTTATTCAAAATGAGGTTTTACATATTTCTTACAATTTCAACACCTGATAACCTAACACAGTGCAACATCTGTTTGAGAGATAATTTTGGAAAAATATTTTAAAATTTGAGTTTTTTCACGACATCATAAAAACACCACCACCATCCATACCATCCTTTTTGCAGGCAGTAATCCACTGCGGTCAGAAGCTCACAAAATGCAAAAATGCTAAGTTTTACAGTGAGCTAGGAAATATTATTGTCAAAATAACTAGAACTGCTAATTAATTAAAGGAATTTTAGTTTATGTATCATCTGTTTTTAAATAACTAACCAATCAATCTATTAACAAATCTAAATAAGTGTATTGCCAAAACCTCAGCATATTCACAAGTCTTGTATCTAAATTCAAACTCCATTATCCTGACTAAACAGAACAAACTGCAGCCACATCAAATGACGTGGGGGGGGGGGGGCATAATTGACCTGTTGACCTGTGAGCCTTGAGTTTGACATCTGTGCTCTAGAAACATACCAGCAACTTGGTATAGCAACCAACAGGTAAAATAGTGTGCACGGATAGGACTGTAGATAACTATTCATAAGGTACTCCATGTTCTTTCACTTCCCGTTTCTTCCTCTGACCATTGTGCAAAGAGCTAATTCCTAATACACTGAAATAAATGGAATTAGGTGTGACTAACAAGTTCCATTCATCTCAGTGTGTCTGCTCTAGCTTGTACTTAGTCCATGAAAATTAGAGAGATGGGAATGATCTGTTGACTGCTGGAACAACAAAAACACTTCATTGTGTATAGTGATAGCCCTTCCTTTAGAACTGTTCTAAGGAGAACTGAATATTTGGTTGGTTTCATACACAACACAGGGAAATTGTCACAGATTTTCCTTATTCTAGTATTAGCTTTCCATCCCTCCCTGAAAATGCTTCTCCTGCCATGCCAGTGGAATAGCTCAGGACAGTTGAAGGTGGTCGCTCTCATGTCAGGTTAGTGGTAAATTTGCTCTGAGTTTTTGCCAGAACGTTGGGGGAACTCTGCAAGGTGCTAGACCTTTTTCAAGTATATGATCAATTTTGCCTTACATGGTTATGATATAGCTCATGCCCAAATTCCATGGGCCCCCGGTGGTGCAGTGGGTTAAAGCATTGAGGTGCTGAGCTTGTTGACCGAAAGGTCTCAGGTTCGATTCCGGGGAGCAGCGTGAGCTTCCACTGTCAGTCCTAGCTTCTGCCAACCTAGCAGTTCGAAAACACGCAAATGTGAGTAGATCAATAGGTACCGCTCCAGCAGGAAGGTAACGACGCTCCATGCAGTCACATGACTTTGGAGGTGTCTATGGACAATGCTGGCTCTTCGGCTTTGAAATGGAGATGAGCACCACACCCCAGAGTCAGACATGACTGGACTTAATGTCAGGGGACAACCTTTACCTTTATCTTATGGACTCTATAGCCCATGCTAAAAGTCACACCCACTGAAATGAAATTCACCAACTGCCACAACACCAGGAACAGAGTTTTTCTCAGGCTTAACCTGCTATTAGGATATGACATTGCCTTGAAGAAAACTATAAAACACAGGAGGGGGAACAAAGAGATAAATGGATAAAGATGTATGAAAGTGGCATGAGACATGCACAAACAAAGAACAAATAGGTAATGTCAGACTAAAAAGACGCCTGTTACAATAAATCAAGAATGCTTAGAAATCCTTGTATTTGTGTCAGAGAGATCTTCTTTATATTGGAGCCAGGGTGGGGGTGGGGGAGAACTATTATATGGGATAACAGCTTTGTTTTGAATCATTTATTTTAAAAGAATGCACTTTGTTTCCTAAAAGACCATGGCCTGAAGGGGACTCCCTAGCTCATAGGTAACATGCCCAAATCCCAGGCATATTTCCTTTGAAATAATTTCAGTGAGTCTAGTTATGAGTTGATATGACTCCAGCTTCAGGATAGTTTAGAACACAAGAAGATAATTAAAATCCTGGGGACCCAATTTACTCCCCCAAAAGCTTCAACATGGCATCCAGCACAGAGCCTCATCTAAAAAGCCACTCACAATCAATTTTGTCCAAAATAAGTGAAAGATACACAAATTGCTCTTCACCATACTTTGGCAGCCATTTCTCACAGTGTAGAAGATTTAAGGTTAAGTTTACATCAGGTTTAGAAATAAACAAGTAGTGTTTTAAGGATTTGAGATAGAAGCATAGGAGAATGTGTGTGGTATTTTACATGAAATATAGAATTATTTTGCTTTATTATATAGTGGGACTTTTGGTTTGGTTCCAGAATCTCCCGTGATACCAAAATCCATGGGTGCTAAAGTCTCCATGCAGGCCCGTAGCCAGGATTTTGTTTTGGGGGGAGCTGAGTTTGATGCGGGGGGGGGGGGGCTGAGTCTGAGTGAAAGAGGGTCCACCCTAGCAAACCTTTTGTATAGTTACCCCAATACCCCCATGCATATCTCATATATTCAGCATGGTGATCAGATCATGATATGAATAACAACAGTTTAAATAATGTACCAGTAAGGGCTTCTCGCGGACCACCATCAGAATTTCGGGGAGGGGGGGGCTAAGCCCCCCAAGGCCCCCCCCCCTCCCCAGCTCCATGCCTGTCTCCATGGGTGCACAGTAATATGGTATCTCTTATATAAAATGGAAAAATCAAGGTTTGCCTTATGGAATTTTCAAAATATTTTCAAAATGTGGATGTTTAAATCTATGTATTAACATCCTGTTACATTCTGTTTTTATATACTCTTGGTCTCCGGTAATGCTATTTCAGTTTGGATAAGGAGTCTGTGGCTACAGAATTGAATCAGGAGGGTTTGTGTCCACTGGGGATAGAAGGTGTATACATTCTTATAAGAACCTTAATGACATTTAGCTGGTGCACACTGTTGGTACCACATTAAAGGGACAAGAGGAAGTCTATAAAGTGAGGATCACATAAAACTCCTCTCTCTTGGTGACTACTGAATTAAAGGACATTAAACCCACCAAATGACTACAATGGTGGGCTTACATGAGGGGGCCACCACATGGGTGACAAGAGATCTGCAAAGACAACACCGCCACCCTCATTTTGGTGGAATCCTAAAAGCTGCTTGTTGCATTCTGAAAAGCGTACCTCCCCTCTTGCCCAAATCCATCTTCTTGTCCTTCATTGTTCTTCCAGTCTATACTTTCATACATTGCAAAGCAGAAGTGAGCAGCTCTGCCACATAGCGATACTGCAATTGTCCCTGAGATCTAAGAACACCTTCAGACATTCTCAGACTTTTGGCAATAACAACTGAGTTGCAGCATGGATGTGGCCACCAGTTGGTTGGATGGAAACCTTTGCCCTGGCCCTAGCTCACTGCAACCTTTCTATCACCTCTCCATTGTGGGCCTGTTGCCAGTGTTGATGAGCCAATGTGGTGGAGCGCTTGACCATGGGGATCAAGGATCAGGGTATCACTGTCTTTTGCATTTCTCGCTCAAGTCTGAGTCATTGCTGGACTTTGGAGTCATGACAAGACACCCCGGAGAATACACTGTGTAGATTGCACAAGAAGGCTGGTTATGGAAAGGTTGGCAAGCTGTCCTTCATTACTAATTTTGTCGCCAAAGATCGAATGTTAAGTTCCCCGGGAACCCAAGAGCTTCCTGGAAAACAGTTTGAAAAACTGAAGATCTAAAACTGTTATCGCCTTCATTTCATTTCGACCTCTGGTTTTTTGCCTTGAAATAACTATACTTAGTAATAATAATAATAATAATAATAATAATAATTTTAACCCATCCTCTTTCCCCGAAGGAAGTCAGGGAGGCTTCCAAAATAGTTGATTCCAAAATCTTCATCAGCTATTTGAAATCCCAAAGGAATTTTCAGTGTTAAAAAGAAAACTGCATATGTTATCTAGTAGTCAATTGCAATATTAACATGTCATATATGTTTAATCTGTAACAGTGCTTGTGAGAAGTAATTGTAACCATAAGCACTCAGTACAGAAGAAAACGCTACCTTTAGCAATGCATGTGAATATTTCTAAATAGAGAATAAAGTGGTACATATATATTAAATCTAAATAAGTCCTGGTTTTTATTGTAAACTTTGTGATTGCCAGCAATCTGCATAAAATAGCTTTTTAATGGGACTGGCATTTCAAATCAACTATTCATCTTAGAGACATAAAAAGTGGCTGAATGTTCTCTTTGGAAAGGCAAACAGCACGTTTTCAAACTAGATTTTTCTAACATCTTTTCAATAAGCTGGCAGGATTTAAACAAATGCACACCACTTACTGAGTATAATTCTACTCAACAAAGGCACAAAAAATAGCATCACGTTATTTTAAAATAATTATGTGTTTATTTTAGACAATCTAGCAAAGACAAGTAAAAGGTGCAGCCAAGACCCATACAGTACTGTACTCCATTTCTTTACAAACACAGAGAGAGAGTATGTGTGTGAGAGAGCAGAAAAATGATAATCCCTTCTTAGTGGAAAATCCAAATTTTCAAATGAATCCCCCAGCTAAAATGAATTACTGTAATAACCAGAATCCTCCCATGTTCAGCTGCTCAACAAAGGCACAGCTGACCACCTGCTATGTTACATCTTCCAGGCAGCAGTTTTTCTATTTCTCAAATGCTATTCACTTCATTCCAGCCCGAATGAATCTGATGGCAGATTATTATAAACATGGACAAATAGCTAGGGGAGCCATGGAAAGGGTTCTCCTTCCGGACAGTGTCTCTACACTTCTTTCTACTGAGCACAGCCCACAGAGGAGCCTCTGCAGTTCTTTAAAAAGGAAGAAGGTAAACAGACAGAACCAGGCCAAATACATCATGGCTTCAACTGAGGAAACACAACTGTCCATTGGAAACCCCACGACCTCCCGATGTGTTCAATTGTGCTATGCAGCGAGGAAACACTTTAAAAAAAGCTGCACTGTCCACAGACGCAACACAGATCTTATGCTTCAAACTGCATGTGAAAACAACCAGGCAAAGTGTGGAATCCAAATCAATACATTGTTCATTGATTCAAAACATGAAAGGGGGAGGGGAGATAAGCAAACAACTCCTGATGAAGAATGCATCACACTGGTAGGAGATTCAGCATAAATACTGTCCTTCTTCTACTGGACGACACCATCTATTGTAAGATGCGCACTAATTTCAGCATCACCAAGAGAAACAAAAAGCTTTATTAAGAGCACCCATGATTCAAGGGGCCCTTCTACACTGCCATAGAAAATCCAGATTATCTTATCTGAACTGGACTATCTGGCAGTGTAGACTCATATAATACTGTTCAAAGTGACAATCTGGATTATGGGACATCTACTTCGACAATCTACTTCGACAATCTGGATTATGGAACAATTTAGAAGAGGGCTGAAGCCCCTTCTGCACAGCTAAATAAAATCCCGCGTTTTCTGCTTTGAACTGGTATATATGGCAGTGTGGACTCAGATAACCGAGTTTAAAGCAGATATTGTGGGATTTTCTGTCTTGATATTCTAGATTATATGGCTGTGTGGAAGCGACCTGAGAGAGATGTTTATATGGGGGGAGGGGGAGGAGTGTATCTTAGAACTGAAGACGTAGGCCCTTCCACACTGCCATATAACCCAGAATATCAAGGCAGAAAATCTTACACTATTCGCTTTGAACCGGGTTATCTGTGGGCCCTTCCAGACAAGCTCTATAACCCAGGATCTGATCCCAGGTTTTCTGTTTATCTCAGATTATCTGGCAGTACAGACTCATATAATCCAATTTAAAGCAGAAAACCTAGGATCAGATCCTGAGATAGAGGGCCAGTTTGGAGGGACCCTGAGTCCACACTGCCATATATTCCAGTTCAAAGCAGATGATGTGGGGTTTTATTCAACTGAGTGGAAGGGGCCACAGTTGTATAAAATCCTCATTGAACTGGGTTATTTGACAGTGTGGACTCAGGGCACTTCCACACAGACATATAACCCACAATATCAAGGTATAGGGGTCAGACAGTGCCCCCTATCTTCAGGATCTTCTGCCTTACCACTATGAATCATCCAGACGTCCAAACGATTGAAAACAAGTACAGATTTATTCTCCTAACTGCAGTTTGAGGGCGAGCAGACATACACAGAGCAGAAAATCCCACAACTGAACTGAAATATATGGCAGTGTGGACTCAGATAACTCAGTTCAAAGCGGATATTGGAGACTATCTGTCTTGATATTCTGGGGACCCTTCCACACAGCCCTATATCCCAGAATATCGAGGCAGAACATCTCACAATATCTGCTTTGAGCTGGAATATATGGCAGTGTGGACTCAGATAACTCAGTTCAAAGCAGATATTGTGGGATTTTCTGCCTTGATATTCTGGGATACAGGGCTGTGTGGAAGGGCGCATAGATAATCCAGTTCAAAGCTGATACTGGCGACTATCAACCTAGATATTCTGGGGGCCCTTCCGCACAGCCCTATATCCCAGAATATCAAGGCAGAAAAACCCACAATATCTGCTTTGAACTGGGATATGGACACTCAGATAATGTGGGATTTCATGACTGGGAAATTCTGGGATATACGACTGTGCGGAAGGGCCCTCAGATAACCCAGTCCAAAGCAGATATTGTGGGATTTTTCCCCCTTGATATCCTGGGATATAGGGCTGTGTGGAAGGGCCCTGAGTGTGGACTTTGATAACCCAGTTCAAAGCAGATATTGTGGGATTTTCTTCCTTGATATTCTCGGATATAGGGCTGAGTGGAAGGGTCCTGAGTGTGGAGTCAGATAACCCAGTTCAAAGCAGATATTGTGGGATTTTCTGCCTTGATATCCTGGGATATAGAGCTGTGTGGAAGGGTCCTGAGTGTGGAGTCAGATAACCTAGTTCAAAGCAGATATTGTGGGATCTTCTGCCTTGATGTCCTGGGATATAGAGCTGTGTGGAAGGATCCTGAGTATGGAGTCAGATAACCTAGTTCAAAGCAGATATTGTGGGATCTTCTGCCTTGATATCCTGGGATATAGAGCTGTGTGGAAGGATCCTGAGTGTGGAGTCATATAACCCAGTTCAAAGCAGATATTGTGGGATTTTCTTCCATGATATTCTGGGATATAGGGCTGTGTGGAAGGGTCCCGAGTGTGGAGTCAGATAACCCAGTTCAAAGTAGATATTGTGGGATATTCTGCCTTGATATCCTGGGATATAGGGCTGTGTAGAAGGGCGCTGAGTGTGGAGTCAGATAACCCAGTCCAAAGCAGATATTGTGGGATTTTCTGCCTTGATATCCTGGGATATAGGGCTGAGTGGGGAAGGGTCCTGTGTGTGGAGCCAAAGCAGATATTGTGGGATTTTCTGCCTTGATATCCCGGGATATAGGGCTGTGTGGAAGGGTCCCGAGTGTGGAGTCAAAGCAGATATTGTGGGATTTTCTTCCTTGATATCCCGGGATATAGGGCTGTGTGGAAGGGTCCCGAGTGTCGAGTCAAAGCAGATATTGTGGGATTTTCTGCCTTGATATCCTGGGATATAGGGCTGTGTGGAAGGGTCCTGCGTGTGGAGTCAGATAACCCAGTTCAAAGCAGATATTGTGGGATCTCCTGTCTTGAGATCCTGGGATAGAGGGCTGAGTAGAAGGCAACAACATCCAGCACGGGATTGCAGCAATGCTGGCAAATTGGTATGAAGGGCAAGCAAAGCATTGCACATTACACTTCCTTTCTGTCTTGTTTTGGTTGCTGCTCTTCGGAGGCGCCAAAACGGAGGAGAAAACACGCACATCGCTCTCCCCCCCCCCCCCCCCCCCCGTTTCCTTCTTTCCTTCCGTCAACAGAAGGCTTTCCCTGCAGAAGAGGCAGATGGGGAGCAAAGGCACAGCGGCACCTTTCTCTCTCTCCCTCCTCCGCCCCCCCCCCCCCTTCGCCTCGCGCCGCCGCATCCTTCCCGCCCTGTGCCAATGGGGCTGAGGGGAGAGAAAGGTGCGCGCGCGCTGCTGTCACTGAGGAGAAGAAGGGAACGGGCCTCTTTGTGTGCTCCGTGACTCCTCAGGAAGGAGGCCGAGGAGGGCGAGTGCCGCAGAGCCGGGGGCCGAGGAGGAGGGAGGCCTTACCTGGAGAAAGCCGGGCTGGGTCCAGAGCATGCTCTTCGTCCGGGGCAGCGGCTTCAGAGGCGACCCCACGTGCGGCTCATGGCCCAGTCGCTGCAGTCGGGGCCTTCCTTCCTTCCTTCCTTTGCCTCAGGCCTCCTCTTCTTCCCTCAGCAGCCCCTCCGAGCCGAGCCAGGCCAGGCCAGGCGCCCACTCTCCTCTCCTCCCCTCCCCTCCCCTCAGGCGCAGCAGAGACTGAGAAGCCGCGGCGTGCGTAGATGGATGGGCTGAGGCTGACGCGGCGAGCACGAGCGCTGCCTCCGCGGAGCCCGGCCTTGGCTCCGCCTCCTTTTGGGTACCAGGCGGCAGGAACCAATCCCCGCGCGCGCCGGGTGGGAAGGGGCGGGGCCTCCCCACCTCCCTCCCCCCGCTCGCCTTAAATGACAAGAGCCGACCCGCTTCTCGCCTCAGAGCGCACCCTCTTGCCCTCTCTCTTCCTGTGACACCCTCCTAGTCGCCCATGCTGTGCTCGCTGCCACAGCATGGTCCAGGCCCATTCCACACAGCTAAATAAAATCCCACATTTCCTGCTTCGAAGTGGAATATATGGCAGTGTGGATTCAGGGTCCTTCCACACAACCAGGCATGTAGCGGGGGGGGGGGGCTTGAGGGGCTTCAGCCCCCCCCCCCCGAAATTCTCATGGTGGTTCCCGAAAAGGCCTTACTGTTGCATTATTTAAACTGTTATGTTTATTCATATCATGATCTGATCACCATACTCAATATATCCCATATGCATGGGGGTATTGGGGTAACACACACCCAAATACCTGGGAGTCACTTTGGACCGTGCTCTGACCTACAAGAAGCACTGCCTGAACATCAAGCAAAAAGTGGGTGCTAGAAACAACATCATACGAAAGCTGACTGGCACAACCTGGGGATCACAACCAGACACAGTGAAGACATCTGCCCTTGTGCTATGCTACTCTGCTGCTGAGTATGCATGCCCAGTGTGGAACACATCTCACCATACTAAAACAGTGGATGTGGCTCTTAATGAGACATGCCGCAATATCACGGGGTGTCTGCGCCCCACACCACTGGAGAAATTACACTGCTTAGCCGGTATTGCACTACCTGACATCCGCCGGGAAGTAGCAGCCAATAGTGAAAGGACCAAGGCAGAGACATCTCCAGCTCATCCCCTGTTTGGGTATCAGCCAGCACGTCAACGACTTAAATCTAGAAAGAGTTTTCTAAGATCTACAGAGACACTCGCTGGAACACCTCAGCAAGCGAGAGTCCAAAAGTGGCAGGCTCAAACCCAGCACCTCAACCAATGGCTGATACCAAATGAGAGACTCCCTCCTGGGCACACAGAAGACTGGGCGACTTGGAAGGCATTGAACAGACTGCGCTCTGGCACCACGAGATGCAGAGCCAACCTTCAGAAATGGGGCTACAAAGTAGAATCCTCGACATGCGAGTGTGGAGAAGAACAAACCACTGACCACCAGCTGCAATGCAACCTGAGCCCTGCCACATGCACAATGGAGGACCTTCTTGCAGCAACACCGGAAGCACTCCAAGTGGCCAGATACTGGTCAAAGGACATTTAACCAGCTACCAAACTCACAAGTTGTGTATTTTTCTGTTTGTTTGCTTTGTTCTGTTAGACTGGTTGTTCTGACACGACAAATAAAATAAAGGCAGGAAATCTCACTTTATCAGAGTGGACTCAGATAACCCAGTTGAAAGCAAAATATTGTGAGATTTTCTGCCTTGATATCCTGGTTTATAGGGCTGTGTGGAAGGACCCATACAGTACCATTTGGGCAACAACATCCAGTCTGGGTGACTAAAATGATCAAGGGTCTGGAGAACAAGCCCTATGAGGAGCGGCTTTAGTCTGAGCAGAGGCGGCCCTAGGAAATTTTCAACGGTAAGCAAACAGTATTTTGGCACCCTCCCCCCAACCAATCCTTGATATATATTTTCTGATTGTCGTGGGAGTTCTGTGTGCCATATTGGGTTCAATTCCATCATTGGTGGAGTTCAGAATGCTCTTTGATTCTAGGTGAACTATACATCTCAGTAACTACACTTGCCGCACTTGCTCCCTTGCCTGGCCCGCTTTGGCGTGCCTGAAGACCCCGGCGTGTGCACCAAAAGTCACCTCTTCTCCTGACTTTCTCCTCAGCCATTGGGACCAAGAGAAAGAGAGAGAGAGAGAGAGAGAGAGGTGGAGATGCCCACCCTTCCTGAAGGTAGGCGCAAAAACAAAGGAGGGAGCAGAGGTGGGAGATACCTCCAGCTGGAGGGGCTCTCTCTCTCTCTCTCTCTCTCGGTCCCAATGGCTGAAGAGAAAGTCAGGAGAAGAGGCGACTTTTGGTACACATGCTGGGGTCTTGAGACATGCCTCCGGACCTGAAGCCCACCCGTGGATTGGGGAGAGGAGAGGAGGCGGGTGGAGCGCTGGGGGATTGGGAAAGGGAGCCGGTCATGGGTAAGGGATCGAACGCGGAGAACGATTGAGCGCCGGCTCTGCTTGCGCACCCGGTGGCCGGGTGGAGTAGGAATGAGAGGGGCTAGGCGAAGCTCAAGGGCCCGGCCCCTTTGGGAACAGGATCGCCCGGCAGCGAGGCAAGAAAGCCAAGGCTCCCCCTGGACTGCTAGGGCTGTTGTGAGCTGAGGGGCGCTCCTCAAATGGCGGTCGAGGGGCATTTACAGAGGCATCTCTGCACCCCTGGCAAAAAAAAAGTGTTCTGCGACCACTTACTTCGCGTAATGGACAAGCCGCCCTTGAGTTTAGGTGACTAAAATGATCTGGAGAACAAGCCCTATGAGGAGTGGCTTAAGGAGCTGGGCATGTTTAGCCTGAAGAAGAGAAGGCTGAGAGGAGACATGATAGCCATGTATAAATATGTGAGAGGAAGCCACAGGGAGGAGGGAGCAGTCTTGTTTTCTGCTTACCTGGAGACCAGGATGCGGAACAATGGCTTCAAACTACAAGAAAAGAGATTCCATCTGAACATGAGGAAGAACTTCCTGACTGTGAGAGCCATTCAGCAGTGGAACTCTCTGCCCCGGAGTGTGGTGGAGGCTCCTTCTTTGGAAGCTTTTAAACAGAGGCTGGATGGCTATCTGTCAGGGGTGCTTTGAATGCAATATTCCTGCTTCTTGGCAGGGGGTTGGACTGGATGGCCCATAGGGTCTCTTCCAACTCTATGAATATATGAGTCTATGATTTTCTGCTTTCAAGTGGAATATATGGCAGTGTGGACTCAGGGCCCTTCAACACAGCCATTCGTTCAGTCGCTTCCGACTCTTTGTGACCTCACGGCATTGTGGACTCAGAAATTCCATTTCAAAGCAGATATTGGGCCTTTCCACACAGCCATATAACCCAGAATATCAAGGCAGATAATCCACAATAATCTGCTTTGAACTGGAATTTCTGAGTCCACATTGCCATATGATCCAGTTCAATTTGGATTATATACACCGGTGTGGAAGGGGCCATTGTGGATTGTTGTTGTTGTTTATTCGTTCAGTCGCTTCCAACTCTTTGTGACCTCATGGACCAGCCCATGCCAGAGCTCCCTTTCGGCCATCGCCACCTGTAGCTCCTTCAAGGTCAATCCAGTCACTTCAAGGATATCATCCATCCATCTTGCCCTTGGTTGGCCCCTCTTTCTTTTTCCTTCTATTTCCCCCAGCATCATTGTCTGTGGGAATGGTGTCTAGACTGCAGTCCAGACACCAAAAGTAGTGGGTTTATCCCACATCTTCCAAGAAGGCATGGAATAGATGCACTATCAAATTCACCACAACCCAGGGTTTTCCTGGTTTGTGGCTAATTAATTTGGGATTGTCCAGAATGTTGTCTGGACAGCCCCCTTTTTATTACAGTAGTTTCTGCAGTAAAGCTACGGTCTAGATGGGCCCTGGGTTATCTGAGTCCACACTCAGATAATGTGGGATTTTCTGTCTTGATATTCTGGGATATAGGGCTGTGTGGAAGGCCTCCAGTCCAAAGCAAATATTCTGGTTAATAGGCTGTGTGGAAGGGCCCTCATATCTTCCACTTTAAAGCAGTTAATCTGGGATAAAGGGTAGTAGGTGAGTGATGCTGAGCTTCCCTTTTACTGCTCAGACAAAGGCCTCTCTGCAGCTCCATACTAAACTAAAACAATAAAATAGTAAAAATGCGCACACAAAACAAAAGTAATAAAACACGCACATATTAAAAACACTTTTTTTTTCTTTCTTCACGCCGTTACCCAGTGGCTTTCCATGGAAGATAGGATTCAAATCCGTAATAAAACCATGAAAGCAGAGCTTTCCAAGCACATCATGCTGGAGACATACTTTTTAGACATGCATCATTTTGCAACACAGTCTTTCAGCTTTACTGGCAAACTAGAGGTTAAATCATAGAATCATAGAATCAAAGAGTTGGAAGAGACCTCATGGGCCATCCAGTCCAACCCTCTGCCAAGAAACAGGAATATTGCATTCAAAGCACCCCTGACAGATGGCCATCCAGCCTCTGTTTAAAAGCTTCCAAAGAAGGAGCCTCCACCACGCTCCGGGGCAGAGAGTTCCACTGCTGAACAGCTCTCACAGTCAGGAAGTCCTTCCTCATGTTCAGATGGAATCTCCTTTCTTGTAGTTTGAAGCCATTGTTTCGCGTCCTAGTCTCCAGGGAAGCAGTAAACAAGCTTGCTCCCTCCTCCCTGTGGCTTCCTCTCACATATTTATACATGGCTATCATATCTCCTCTCAGCCTTCTCTTCTTCAGGCTAAACATGCCCAGTTCTTTAAGCCGCTTCTCATAGGGCTTGTTCTCCAGACCCTTGATCATTTTAGTCGCCCTCCTCTGGACACATTCCAGCTTGTCAATATCTCTCTTGAATTGTGGTGCCCAGAATTGGACACGATATTCCAGGTGTGGTCTAACCAAAGCGGCATAGAGGGGTAGCATGACTTCCCTAGATCTAGACACTATGCTCCTATTGATGCAGGCCAAAATCCCATTGGCTTTTTTTGCCGCCACATCACATTGTTAGCTCATGTTTAAGTTGTCCACAAGGACTCCAAGATCTTTTTCACACGTACTGCTCTCCAGCCAGGCATCGTCCCCCATTCTGTATCTTTGCATTTCGTTTTTCCTGCCAGAGTGGAGTATCTTGCATTTGTCACTGTTGAACTTCATTTTGTTAGTTTTGGCCCATCTCTCTAATCTGTCAAGATCGTTTTGAATTCTGCTCCTGTCCTCTGGAGTATTGGCTATCCCTCCCAATTTGGTGTCGTCTGCAAACTTGATGATCATGCCTTCTAGCCCTTCATCTAAGTCATTAATAAAGATGTTGATTAATGGAGATACAGTCATCTTCAGTCCCGTCGGGTAGAAAGGTGGGGTATAAATAAATTAAATATAATAATAGTAATAGTAATAATAATGACCCATGCATAAACTGTGATAGCAAAATGTATGGGGACATGATGTTGCACATGAAAACATTTCATTTATATTTTCAAAAACATCATTTGCAAGATAATAACATATGTTTCCAATATTTTTATTATTTGTGAGTGACAGTATTTAAATATATATGCAAGAATATTTTTTTAAAAAGTAAAAAAACCCTACTAACCATTGTTATGAGATCTGTGAGCTTGATGGAATGAATATAGTTTTTAAAATATTTATTTACTTCATTTCTACTCCACTTTTCTCACCTGAAGGGACTCAAGGCGGCTTGAGTCCCTTTGGTGGAATATTAGAGAAAGACACTCATTTTCAAGTTTCTGTGTTTCAGTGGTATTGCTTATTTTACTCATCCATAGACACAGAAGTTTCTTGTTACATTTGCATGACACACCTATGCACTGCAGCCGACTCACCGATATGTCACGATATACAGTTTGGAAAGCTCTGTACTAAACCTTGCTGGCTATCTTGTAAATAGGTTAAAGGATGAAAATTTACTATTTTGACTTTTTAAAAATCTTCAAAACAAAAATCCTTTCTTTGCTGGTTCTCTCTTTTGTGCAATTCTCTTACATATGGTATTTTACTAAGTATCTTTCTATATTAGCGATGATAACTATTAACTTGTTTTTAACAACTATATTTAACATCTCTATATTTAGAGAACAAATATGCTAGATACCTATAATTGTCACTGGAAATAAGATTCAATCCATAATCCATAGTCTGGACTGTATGAAGAGAAACAATACAAAAGGCCAATATCTGTGTAATGATTTGCAAACCACCAACAGTTTTAAAAGTTGCAGATCTAAAATCAATAAAAATGTCTTCTCCATTGCTAAAAAATATTCTGGCACTAGGCAAGGTCAATATGAAAGATGGTCTATGAATGAGGTACCATGACTGGAAAGCACCCCTTCTCTAATATCCACTTTACCTTATTCAACAGGCACATCCAGAGATGTCCTCAGAAGGGCTATTTGTTCAGGTTAAAGACACCAAGCCATTTATGGATCTATTCAATTTTTCCTGTTCCTTTTCCTTTAAATGGCTTTAGGAGTCTCACAGATTAAAAAGCAATAAATACAGTATAACATATAGCCCACCACAACAATTTGCAAAGATAATCAAGTGGACTGAGATCACTATTTAGAAATTATCTGGTTAATTCCATCCCATTCCTGGAGGCAGAGGTGCACCAGTATGAGTTTGTACTAGACTTGAATATGTTTTCCACACTATATAGTACTATGGCATTAGATCACATCATTACGCAAATGTCTTGCATTCTACAAGATTCTAGGACATGTCCTTTGGGAAGGCATTAGTGCTCTCTGACAGACAGAAAAGGAGGAGGGAAAAGAAGAAGAGAAGAAGGAAGCAGAAGGAGGGGAAAGAAGAAGAAGAGAAGAGGGGGAGTTAGAGGAGGAAGAAGAAGGAAGAGGAGGAGGAGAAAGAAAAGTTCATCATGTTGTTATCAAGCTATTTATCCCCTTTCCAAATTAATCGAGACCTGTGGAAGACTGTACATTAATTTATATGATTTTTTCTTTTCCTTTTTTATGCTTTACTGCAGCTTTGTGGAGAATCATAGAATCACAGAATCAAAGAGTTGGAAGAGACCTCATGGGCCATCCAGTCCAACCCCCTGCCAAGAAGCAGGAATATTGCATTCAAATCACCCCTGACAGATGGCCATCCAACCTCTGTTTAAAAGCTTCCAAAGAAGGAGCCTCCACCACACTCTGGGGCAGAGAGTTCCACTGCTGAACGGCTCTCACAGTCAGGAAGTTCTTCCTCGTGTTCAGATGGAATCTCCTTTCTTGCAGTTTGAAGCCATTGTTTTGTGTCCTAGTCTCCAGGGAAGCAGAAAACAAGCTTGCTTCCTCCTGCCTGTGACTTCCTTGCTTCCTCTCACATATTTATACATGGCTATCATATCTCCTCTCAGCCTTCTCTTCTTCAGGCTAAACATGCCCAGCTCCTTAAGCCACTCCTCGTGGGGCTTGTTCTCATGGGCCAGGACAGATCTTTTTAGTCGCCCTCCTCTGGACACATTCCAGCTTGTCAATATCTCTCTTGAATTGTGGTGCCCAGAATTGGACACAATATTCCAGGTGTGGTCTAACCAAAGCAGAATAGAGGGGCAGCATTACTTCCCTTGTTCTAGACACTATGCTCCTATTGATGCAGGCCAAAATTCCATTGGCTTTTTTTGCCACCACGTCATATTGTTGGCTCATGTTTAACTTGTTGTCCACGAGGACTCCAAGATCTTTTTCACACGTACTGCTCTCGAGCCAGGCATTGTCCCCCATTCTGTATCTTTGCATTTCGTTTTTCCTGCCAAAGTGGAGTATCTTGCATTTGTCACTGTTGAACTTCATTTTGTTAGTTTTGGCCCATCTCTCTAATCTGTCAAGAAGTCAGAAGCTCCAGAACAACCCAGCAGCAACTGTACCCCATGCTTTATCAGGTTAAATCCTTAAATATATGTATTCAATAATATTTTGTGTATGCTGTATTAATTGGAGTTGTATTAAGTCAGATCAAATGTATTTTGAAAGCACTCTTTTACCTAGCCCTCTCTGTTAACATAACCCCCCTGAGATTGCTGAACCATTAAGAAATATCCCTCCAGCGCTCTCCCAAGCTTAAAGATGGAATACTTTTGTGTGTTGGTGAAAGACAGATAATCTCTTTATTGCCAAGGCTGTGTTTTGCACTATTTACCTGTCCAGATGTGTTCAGCAGCTTACGATTTTCACAGAAGACAAGGCTAGGAAGAAAAGAGTGAATCAGCATTTTGAATGGGTAATTCAGCCTCTGGATAGCTGGTATAATAATATTTTCTTTCTGTGCTTATCACCACTGTCTCATTTGGAACTGGATATTAAGTCAATTAAGGACACATTTGCACATTCACGTTGTCAAATTCTCAGATTTGTGGAATTTCACGGGACGTCCCTGCAACAGACTGGGCCTTTAAACCCACCAATGATCAGCTGTTTTTCTTCTGCCAGGGAGAACCCGTCCACTTGCCTGTGACATAGAGGAAATCTCCAGCCAATCATGGTGCGGATCCTAGCCAGTCTCAGCCAGTCAGGAGGTGATGCAGGAAGTCTGAATAGTTGGCAAAGTGTATTTGTTTGTTGTTCATTCGTTCAGTCGTCTCCAACTCTTCGTGACCTCATGGACCAGCCCACGTCAGAGCTCCCTGTCGGCCATCACCACCCCCAGCTCCTTCAAGGTCAGTCCAGTCACTTCAAGGATGCCATCCATCCATCTTGCCCTTGGTCGGCCCCTCTTCCTTTTACCTTCCACTTTCCCCAGCATAATTGTCTTCTCTAGGCTTTGCTGTCTCCTCATGATGTGGCCAAAGTACTTCAACTTTGTCTCTAGTATCCTTCCCTCCAGTGAGCAGTTGGGCTTTATTTCCTGAAGGATGGACTGGTTGGATCTTCTCGCAGTCCAAGGCACTCTCAGAACTTTCCTCCAGCACCACAGTTCAAAAGCATCTATCTTCCTTCGCTCAGACTTCCCTAAGGTCTAGCTCTCACAAAGTGTATTTAATATCATGTATTTATGTTGATGTACATTTTAGAGTGCAGACTCTGTACTTGCACCCCCTTTGGCCAAATTGTAGTAAACCTCGGTCTTTTGCCTTCACACTCAGTGTGCTTCATACGCTGTCCTGTCCTATCTGCTTTAGTGGAAGCTCACTGGACATGGATATAGCCCCCGGTGACGCAATGGTTTAAACCCCTGTGCCGGCAGGACTGAAGACCAACAAGTCACAGGTTCGAATCTGGGGATAGGCAGATGAGCTCCCTCTAGCAGCTCCAGCTCCTCAGGCGGGGACATGAGAGAAGCCTCCCACAAGGATGATAAAACATCAAATCATCCGGGTGTCCCCTGGGCAACATCCTTGCAGACGGCCAATTCTCTCACACCAGAAGTGACTTGCAGTTTCTCAAGTCTCTCCTGACACGACAAAACAAAAAACAAAAACAAAAAACAAAACTGGATGTGGACTCACTATCCGCAGTTTCTGCTGAAAATCACAACTATGTCCCTATAAACTTTTCATTCCTAACTAACAATGTACATACATGAAATGAAACAACCAGGACAGATAAGCCATTTTTTTCTCACTTCAAATTTTATTGCAATGTTAATTGCAGACAGTACTGCTGCAAACCAACATTGAATGCCTGTGCTTCTCCAGCCCTCCTTCACAATTCTCCCAATGCTTAAAATATCCAGCTGAACAGAGGACAAGGAGGAAATGTGCAGTAGGCTGCTGGGTAGCCTTTGTAAAAAAATTATTGATAGATAATACATAATAAAGTGGTTTTAAAAATATTATCACGTCCATAAACATTTACTGGAGTGACATCCCACTGCTTAAATTGCACACAATTTGTCACGATGATATCCCCCTTAAATTCATGGCTGAAAACTGGTCACCTTAGACCCAAAAGTGACTGGAGGGTTTTTTAATTAATGGTGTCAAATTCTAACTGAACACATTCAGCTTACGATTTAAAATCCTCAGGGACACATGCAAATAATAACCTAGATTTTAAGACATTTTATGCCAATTAGTGGATGAACACTTTGCAAGAATAACTCATTTCATCCTGTTGCATTGTGATTCTCTTCCAGTCATTCAGCTGAGATAGTAGCTACTGCATACACTTGTGTAATATCTGTTATCACAAAACAGCAACTCATTAAAACAACTAAAAAATATCACATCTGTATATGATGAAATTCTCTATTAGGAGTATATATATATGGGATTCCCATTTTCTTGAGCTTTTCAAGAGACTACATACATAAAGTACAATGTCTACAATGTAAACCACTCCCTTCTCTGCCTAAATCCATATGAAGATTGGTACTCTTCTTTGTAATTTTAGTTATGTAAACAAAGAAGATTTCTAATGGCAGTGTGGTTTTACTGATACAAAAGGGCTTAATGATATTCTATTGATTACATCTCCTACCCTTCAACACAGCACCGCAACAGTGACGTGATTGTCAGAGAGCACTAACCATCAGTTCCAGCTATTTATTTCCATGGCTTCTTGTCGGTATTTTTCTTCACCCGCACAAAGGGACTGCTCTGAAATGATTGTCTAGGAAGGTCCTGCTATAGCTTTAGCAGCTGTACTTTGCTCTCTTGGGAAAACACAGTCACCCGACCTCCCCTCTAATTGCGAATGTCACTGCTCTCTATGCACCTCATTGCTTTCTCTCCTTTTCTTCCTTTCCTACAAAAGAAATGTGTTGATCTCCCCCTAAAAGCAGGAGTCCAATTGCATGTTGCAAACTGAAGATCATTATCGGCACAAAGGTGCCACACTCCTATAGGCTTCGCATTTATATGAGGAAGGGGTCCCTCATAAATCAACAGGCCAAGCACAGATGGAGGGGGCTGCTGAAGGAGGTGGATACTGCAGTATATATTTGCCATTCACTACTGTCATTACAAAAAAAAAGATGTAATGTGTATAGCCTTTTTTTGAGATTAAAAGCAATCCAAGGACCCAGCTAGAGCAGCCCCCTGAGGATCCCCAGGCAGGTCTATCTGTAATTGTGTAACTATAGTGGGGAAACAGAAATATTTATCCCATACATAATATGCACAAGGTCACAAACTGGCCTTCATGATTCAGATTGGTATATCAGAGAGAAGGGGAAGTAGAATCTTTTTAATCTGGAAAAATTGAAAACACTTTCATGGTGGTAGGTAATGATTAGGTATCAGCTTATGTGCGACAGGAAGTTGCTGCTAAATGTGAGAGAAATAAGTTTGAACACTGTGAAAGCCACCCACTACATGGCTACAGTATACTGGTGGTGGGTACGCAGGTGACTGTGGAGCCTTATTCTTGATCTGCATGTTCTCCCGCAGTAAGGGCATTGGTTTCCAGGTGGAAGGTGGTCCTAGTCAGGGTTGGCTTGATGTGCCTTCCATGTTTCTATCTTTCGCTCTCCATTCGTGCCTCTTCAAATTCTACAGCACTGCTGGTTACCGCTGACCTCCAGCTCAAGGGTCAGGGCTTCCCAGTTCTCAGTGTCTATGTCAGAGTTTTTAAGGTTGGCTTTGAGCCCATCTTTAAATCTCTTTTCCTGCCCACCAACATTTTGTTTTCCGTTCTTGAATTCGGAGTAGAGCAACTGCTTTGGGAGACGGTGGTCGGGCCTTCGGACAACGTGGCCAGTCCAGAGGAGTTGATGGCGGAGGACCATCGCTTCGTAGATATACCCTTATTTAATTCTTTATCATAATTCTATGCTATCTCTCATTGTGGAGTGCCCTTCTCTCAGAGGCCCAAGAGTAGCAATGCTGACCTAATTTGGTGACAATCTTTGGTGGATTGACTAATGACTATGTACAGTGCTTTACTTTGTTGAATTGATTTGGGTTACTTATATTATTTTATGATTATTTAGTATTGTTTGATTGCTGTTCCCCACTTTGAAATATCTACATATCAGGTGGAATATAAGTATTTTTACTAACAAAAACATAGTTACGCACACACAGCATAAACTTCCTGATATGCTCAATAGCACTTTCTAGATCCACATCTTGTAGCTTTAATTCCAAGAAATATATTCAATGGACTTTGGTATGAAAGATGCCACTGGATGATATTTGTAATATGTAGATAGCTTGACTTGAACAGACAAATTGAGATACCCAGAACACCTTTTGCTGGAGGCCAAAAGACACTGCTGTTAACCACATTACTGTCTTAAACTGTAATGTTGTCAGTCTTGATTGCTCGTGAAGCACTTCCACATTGATAAATATAGTATTTAAAGATAAATTACATATAATACCAGTTACCCAATTAAAACAATATTTAAATGAAGGTGAATTTTCCAAATAGAAAAAGAAAATTCAACCTTTTTGAAGGCAAATGATAAAATACCAATTTTATCATTTTATCATTTATCAAATACCCACAAGAACCTAAAATACCAATTGTTTGTTTGTTTCTCCTGCTCTTCTGCTTTATATATCATCTAATTAATCCAATTATTTAATTGCCTTTAACTTGAACTTTATATGTTACATACACCCTATCTACACTTATCATTTAATGCAGTTTGAAGCTAGCTTCAAACCGTGGTGGTGAGACAGCAAACATCCAGGAAACTGCACAAAAGGATCCCTTAATGCACATCAGTGCTCTATGATTTCTGTAATTACCATCCAGGTCTCAAATTCGTTCCAGGATTTTCTGTATAATCATCTGCACTATGAAACAACTTTCTTCAACACCAGTTTGAAAATGAATTAAATGGTTGATGTAAACGGGGCCATATATTTTGACAGATATTTTACAGATATAAATCACTGTTAGAAGGAGATGGACATCTTTTAGTATGTGAATTTAAAAACTCCCATTATGTTTATTAATTGAAACCAACATAGCCTTTGACTCAAAGCACACATTAAAACATATCATTTACAAGCAGAGGTGGCTCAATCCATTACGCAAAGTAAGCGGTTGCGATACACTTTTTTTGCCAGGGGCGCAGTGGTGCCTCTGTAAATGCCCCTCGACCGCCACTTGAGGAGCACCCCCTTGGCTCACAACAGCCCTAGCAGTCCGGGGGGAGCCTTGCCTTCCTTGCCTCACTGCCAGGCAATCCTCTTCCTGAAGGGGCCGGGCCTTTGAGCCTCGCCTAGCCCCTCTCGTTTCTGCTCTATATCAACAATTGGTTGGGGGGGACACACGCCAAAATACTGTTTGCTTACCGTTGAAAATTACCTAGGGCTGCCTCTGTTTACAAGTAAAATTTGATCCTATCAGTTAATCAACTAATAGGAATATTAGAATTGGTGGAATATATTATCACTTAGATGTACCTAAGGATAAGGTTGTAAAGCTTTGAACTACTGGTTCCAAGATTCTGTCACATATAACCAAAACAGAATAAATATATAATCTAGATGGGATTCTGGGTTCTCGTTTTTATGACATGTAAAACAGCTCCCCAGAACAATATTAAATCAAAAAACACAATTAGAATTGCATGTGCAATTATTCCGTTTCTGTGGTATCACATTTTAGGATTATAAACCCATTGAATGATGTGAGTTCCATAATGCACAATCCTAAACTAGTTGAGAAACAAGAAAAAAAAACATTATCCAAAGTAAGCGTATTTTAATGTATTATTATTATTATTATTATTATTATATTTTCAGATCACTTTATTTTGAGGAATGCTTCCACTAACTGAAGACACAAAAATATGAAAATTTTACAGAGGAGCTGTGTGACAGAGGATTATACTGCTACGTTGGAGGTTTTAAAGAGTGGTTAGAGAGTCATCTGTCAGGAATGCTTTGATTATGTATTCCTGCATGGCTGAGAGTTAGATAGGAAGGCCCTTGATTCTATCAGTGGCTGTGGGCCATTCTCACGAGCCTTTTACAGCTTAATTGGTATGTGTGTCATAAGTACCCTGATATATCGTAGCATTCAGGCTTCAGAATCTGCAGAAAATTATGGAAGATTTCTCCACAGCAACAATAAGTACTTCTCCCCAAATTCAATAAATACTGCTTCCCACATTTCTCATCATGCCACATTCCATCAAACATTCATGAAGATGGAAGACTGAAATTGTGACTACACAAAGGGATGATAGGTCACAATTTCATGAGACACAAGGAATGGATGAGATGGAATAAACAGTGCATTTATCATGTTAAAATAAGAATAAAAATGCAGTGTATTTTTAGTCTAAGAAAACCAAAAACCATATAAATAATGTAGGGCACATATAACACACCTTGATTGTGGTATTATAGTGTATTACCACAGTGTTGTTTTATGACAGCTCTTCTATCTTGATCAAATTAATTCTAGCCTCAAGGTTATAATAATTGGCATAGCCTAGTTTTAAAAAACTGCTTTCTATGTGAAAATGCACTAGTTTTACATTTTCCATTATTGCATCTCTTTTTCTCCAACTCCCTTTCCCCCAAACTGCCTGCCTATGTGCTGCACAAGAGATAGAAGTTTGCAATTATCATATTGGCAGTGCATGCATTTCCATTTGCATAAAGTATTAGCCAACATGAGTAAACATACCACCAGATTTCCTATTTGATGTCATTGTAGGCCCATTGAAAGATGGATGCAAAAAGCATAACTGATTTTTACAGACTGAGTTTGTAATGAGTGGAATGGGAGAATCTATGAATAAATAACATAGCTTGCATTGTGTTCCAGCTTTCCACATGGACTCCAAAGCACATAGAGTGTTCCT
This sequence comes from Anolis sagrei, assembly GCF_037176765.1. NCBI lineage: Eukaryota > Metazoa > Chordata > Lepidosauria > Squamata > Anolidae > Anolis > Anolis sagrei. The sequence goes on from NC_090026.1 coordinate 66,755,541, forward strand.
GACTGAGTACACTCCTCCACATAACTTCAGTGATTGCAAACAATTGTAACATATGATGTAGTGCTAGTTCCTAAGGGCAAGTTCACACTGTTCAGTAAAGCCAGACTAGTGTCACCATGATGGTCTGTTCTGTTGTGTGCTGGGCCTGTAAAGAATTTCCTTTAGAACAGGACGGGCAACCTTTGCCTAGCGGCAAGCAAGGGGGCCCAAGGAGAAGTTCTCAGAGGTTTTCCACCACAAATGACCTTTAGATGGCTTGTGAAGTATAACAAAGTCTTTTATTAATGAACAATCAAACAGAAACTTCTCTTGTCTTCAGAAAGTTAAACAAATGCTTCCAGGCTTTTGTGCAACTGGTGGCTACTAACTGTTACTTTACTTTAAAGGAAAATCCCTTTCTAACTTCTCCCAGGCTGACTGTGAACCTAAACCTAACTGATGTGGGCTCCACTACTGGGTTGAACTGCGTCTCAAAGCACCGAGTGGACCTACCAGCAAGGCCTGTAGTCTCTTCAGCTGGAGTTCTTTTATATTCAAAGCTGTTTTTCCCTCCGAAATTCCTCAGAGCTTTAGGGCTGTTTCCCTGGGAATCTTTGGATGTTCTTAAGACTGTTTCTCCCCGGAAAGTCTTAAGACTGTTGAAGGTTTTGTACAGGGGAAGCTTGCACACGTCCTGTACATTAGCTTTCCTTGCTGAGACTAACTAAAAATGGCTCCCTTCCCTTCCCCATTGCCCTGAGCAAGGGGCGGAACCAAAACTTAACGATGATGGACAGGTGACTTGCCCTATGACTGCAACCAAAGGAAGCCACCTATCTGCTGAGTCCCTGAAACCTAGGAGTGCAAACAAACATTTAATACAAAGCAAATAAAGTTGGAGTTCCTGGTACAGCCATACCAGCACAGTGACCAAATGCACCAAGCCAGAGCTGCCATGACAACATATTTGCACCTAGATGTTCTGCATTAGCCTGGCTGGACCATCAACTTGCCCTTCAAGTTTCTGCTACTGCTCTTTGCTAGTCATGAGCTTCATCCTCCATCAGTGCAGGGAAAGAGTAACAGCATGACATCCATCTGGATGGGATTGGAACTGCAATACTCACCAGAAGTCAGCATGCGCTGTGGGGACAGCCAGTGCAGGATTCAAGGTGCAGCCACTTTTTCTCATATATGGAGCTTCTTTGTTGTTATTTATTCAGTAGTTTCCGACTCTTTGTGACCTCATGGACCAGCCTATGCCAGAGCTCCCTGTTGGCTGTCACCACCTACAGCTCCTTCAAGGTCAATCCAGTCACTTCAAGGATGCCATCCATCCATCTTGCCCTTGGTCAGCCCTTCTTCCTTTTTCCTTCCATTTTCCCCAGTGTTATTGTCTTCTCTAAGCTCTCCTTTCTTCTCATGATGTGACCAAAGTACTTCATCTTTGCCTCTACTATCCTTCCCTCCAATTAGCAGTTGGGCTTTATTTCCTGAAGTATGGACTGGTTGGATCTTCTGGTGGTCCAAGGCACTCTCAGAACTTTCTTCCATACCACAATTCAAAAGCATCTATCTTCCTTCACTCAGCTTATGCGAGGGAGGACTTTTTTTGGGGTGGGGGGAGGACCATCTTGCATCTCTGGGCTCCAGGAGCCCAAATGGTGCAAGATGGGTGCGGGGATTGGCCCTCAGGTATTCCAGGACTACCCAGTAGTCTGTCCCCACAAAGCCCATAGCCCATTAGAACCGGGCCTTTCAGAAAGGGCTATCTAATTAATTCAGGATAAAGCAATTTTTTCCTGCTTTGTATGAAATTAATTCACTTTTAACAGAGGTGTCGTTTGGACGGCTCTGGTAAAAGTGCAAGAGCTCACGCATTTTGGGCCCTGTCTGGATGGGCCCATGGATTCTCCTTAAGACAAAAGTGTGATTCAACTTATCCAAATAGCAACTCTATTTTTCAGAGCGCATACAAAGTCTATGTGGAAAGTAACTTACCGGATGACCATATTAAACTGAATATTATACGGAACCAGCTTCTAGCTGTCCATTGCCAGTCTTAACCATGATCATTCCCAATACCCTTTAGTAGAAGTTCTTCCTAGCCAAACCAGCTGCTTGACAGTCATACTATATGGTAGGTTTATTATGCGGGGAGAGTGCCTCCAAGCATTTATCCTAGTATATTATTTTCCTCAACTATCTTACTTTTATTATGTTTTGTTTGGGAGTTGACTATAACTGGTTGTTTAGATAGGCATCTCTTCCAGACAGCACCAAAATGCGGGATTAATCTGCTGGATAAACAACTCGGGACCTCAGAGCAGGTTCCCACACAGACCTGCCGGTCTCAGACTTTCTTCCCCCACCATCCTCACAGCTCTTCTGTATCTTGGGATAAAATGGAGGGTGGACGGGGAACACCCACCTGAAGTTTTTTTTTAAAACCACTCAGTTATGCACTGCTCCTCATATATACACATGTGAATATCTTAATACAAATATGGAGAGATTCCTATGTGCACATATATGTAGAGGGGAGGAAGAAGGAGGGGAAATGATGTAAAATGGGATACAGGATGATGAAGAAAACTAAATGAAGAGAACCTTAGACAGATAGTTATGTATAAGATCAATAACACTCTGAGCTACAGTCAGTTTATTTGCATTGTGTTTAGACTATAGAATAACTGGAGAAACCAGCAGGAAAAAGAGACCTGCAGTTTGAGAAGCTTTGGTCTATGTACTAATACAGAAGGATGCCAGGTAGTCCACTAATATAAACACACTGCTTTGTTTGTTTATTTTGAATTCCTCTGTTGATCAGATTGGTACCATTGAAGAGAATTACCAGTTAACACATTTTCCCCTACACTTGTTCGGACAATCTTTCTCATACTGTCTGAAATACCCGAAATCTCTATAAGATGTTAGCAGTACCACTTTTTGGTCACAGATTAAATTATTTGGCCACACCATCACCTCATTTTTTTAATCTCACGAATCTTACTAAGAAGCAGAGGTCCTATCAGCTCTGCCATAAAATGGAGTTTCAAACTGCATTGGCCTGCTTTATATGAGTCTACACTGACCATATAACAATGTTTCGAACTGCAGAGGGGCATTTCCAATTTTCCTGATCCTTTTTGAAACTAACAAACCCAAGACTGTTGGCAGAAGTGCCTTGGGGCCTTTCCACATAGTCATATAACCCAGAATATCAAGGCAGATAATTCACAATATCTGCTTTCAACTGGATTATCTGAGTTCACACTACTATATAATCCAGTTCAACGTGGATTTTATACAGCTGTGTGGAAGGGCCCCCACAATATCTGCTTTGAACTGGGGTATCTGAGTCCACACTGCCATATAACCTAATTCAAAGCAGATAATGTGGCATTTTATACAGCCGTGTGGAAAGGGCCATAGGGCGGTTCCAGACTGCCCTTTCCCCAGGATCATTCATGTTTTAAAACTGCGGATGTTCCTGGGGGGCTGTCTACACCCACTCTAGAAAGCACGTGCATCATTTCTATGTGCCGGGAAAGTGGCTGCAACTGTGCCGTCGCGCCTGGGGGCTATAGCTCTTAGTGAAAGAGGCATGGACGTGACATCTTTCCCCAGGGGATTGCTTCTTGCCCTCCTTTAGGAAACTGGAACTCTCAAAGACCCAAACACTGTAGATAACTCAAAATAAGTTTTATTGTTCACAAAGAGTTATCTCTTTAAGGCAATAAACTGGAAGTTTCAAAGGGGTGAAGGAAAATGTACAATACATTCTCTGGTTTTCTTGGGTCCAAGAAGTTTTGAAGCTGAGAAGCTTTTCCAGGTCCCTCTTTCTCAATGGCTGTAAATGCTGGAGCAATTCACAGCCCCAGTCCAGATGGCATATGTTTGAAGAACAGGGTCTTCCTCTGGTGCCAAAGGAACTGGTCTGAAGGCTCTTGAGACTTCCCAACGTCGTTCAGGTTGGTCTGAACATGAAGCATAAGTCTCAAGGGTAAAAACCTCAGAATTGGTGCTGAGAGGTAATTTAATCAGGGGCTTTTAGAGTCAAGTCTCTTACTCACGTCCATCTGATAGAAACTCTGATGGCAGAATGAAAAAGGGGAGCACTCCCCTCCTCCAGGAAGAGGTGGAGCCAAACAATTGAGCTGAAAAAGCAATTCAACTGGTGCAAACAACACTGATTGACAGCTATAAATAACCAATCAATCCAACTATGCATAAACAGGGTAAAAAGGCAGGATTAAGCATGATACAACAGTTTAAATCTTGCAACTAACAGATCTACACATAGGTGGCGCCACTCGCGACGTCACAGCAACAGTGAGAGAGAGAGCCCGTGGAGAGTCCGTGGAGAGCCCGTGGCTCACGTCAGGGCCCTTTCACACAACCATATAACCTAGAATATCTGCTTTGAACTGGGAGCCCTTCCACATAGTCCTATATTCCAGAATATCAAGGCAGAAAATCCCTGTTCAAAGCAGATATTGTGAGATTTTTTGCCTTGATATTCTGGGATATAGGGCTGTGTGAAAGGGCCTTTAGTTTCCATCATGGCTTTAAGAGATAATGTGGAAATTGTTCATAATAACAAAAGGCACAAAACTGGGGGGAAAAGTTTTGATCAATTATCTCAACATTTCAGTCACTCATAAATAATATTTCCCTATTTTTTTATAATTTAGGTAACCCAGTTCATTCCCAATGACTGCCTATGGATGGGGTGTGGTCTTAAAAACAGTTTGAAATTTACCAGCAGTAAAATATGTATGCTTACAATTTTGGGAAAGAAAAAAAAATGGCATTTAAACTGAAAAACAACTTCATCTTCTAGAAAAAGCTATGCCTGTGTCTTTTTGTACCATTTTCCTGTGGCTTATATGTAATAGAGAACTCAATAAGGTCATGTTCTTTAAGGTGAAAAGCAGCATGTGACAATACATGGAGGTCAATCATATTTTTCATAGCTGCAGCGTAAATACACAGGTGAGCAACAAAATCTAAAGTAGGTGCTTCATTTCATGTAAACATATTGTGACATGTCAACCATGCACAAGAGCTATGTGTGAATGGGTAGCATTCACATGTAGCAAGATCTGACAAGGTTTACTGTGATACTTCACAACTTCCTTCACAGTTCTGGGGAAGTACAGTAGCTTCCGGGCAAACTTTCTCCGACCATGATGACTTGAGTATAGTATCATTTACACACTGACAGGAAAGCAATCAACAGAGAGGTAAAGAAAATGCAATTTCCTTGGGTGTATGGTGCTTATTTTGACCAAATTCATGGGCACGTGGCCAAGTAATTTAATCTGTGACCAAAAAGTGTTACTGCTAACATTTTACAAAGATACCAGTATATATTTCAGGCAGTATGAGAAAGACTATCTGACCAAGTGGAGGGGAAATGTGTTAATTGGTAATTCTCTTCAGTGGTACCAATCAGATCAAAAGATTACCATAATCTAAACTAAACATACAAAGCAATATGTTTATATTAGTGGACGACCTGGCATTCTTCTGTATAAGTACATGAAAAGGCAGTCATGCTGTATTTGGAAAATATGTAGAGCTGTAACACTGGTGGTCTTATCATTCAGTTGAGATGGTAGCTACTACATACACTTGTGTAATATCTGTTGTCACAAAACAGCAACTCATTAAAACAGTTGACATACAGAGAAAACAGGGGCAGAAACACTTTCTCAGCCCTGGCACAAAACATTACAAAGCACAAGATATTGTTCTGGTACAGTTGTACCAGGAGCTCCAATATTTTTGCTTTGCATTGAATGTTTGTTTGCAGTCCTAAGTTTCAGGGAATTTGCAGGTAGGTGGCTTCTTTGGTTGCAGTTATAGGGCAAGACACCTGTCCATCATCATTAAGTTTGGTCCCGCCCCTTGCTCAGGGCAATTGGGAAGAGAAGGGAGCCATTTTTTTAGTTAGTCTCAGCTAGGTTAGCCAATGTACAGGACGTGTGTAAACGTCCCCTGTACAAAAGCTTCAACCTTTAAGAATTCCCAAGGGAGAACAGCTTTAAGAGTCTCCTAAGAATTTCCAGGGTTACAGAAATTCCAACAGAAACAGAAGGAAAATAGTCTCCAAAGACTTTCCAGGGAAACAGCCCTAAAGATCAAAGAACTCCAGCTGAAGAGACTACAGGCCTTGCTGGTAGGTCCACTCGGTGCTTTGAGACGCAGTTCAACCCAGTAGTGGTGCCCACATCAGTTTGGTTTAAGTTTCAGTCAGCCTGAGAGAAGTTAAAAAAGGGGATTTTCCTTTAAAGAAGAAGTTATTGAAGATAGTTGCCTGTCCTTCATGGGCAAGTTTAGGAATTCACCAGTTGCCCAAAAGCTTGGAATCATTTACTTAACTTTACTGAAGACAGGAGAAGTTTCTGTTTGATTGTTCATTAATAAAAGACTTTGTTGTACTTCTCAAGCCATCTAAAGACTGTTTGTGGTGGAAACCTCTGAGAACTTCTCTTTAGGCCCCCTGGCTTCCCGTTGGGCAAAGGTTGCACATCCTGTTTTAAAGACAACTATTTACAGGCCCAACGCGCGACAGAACAGATATCATACATCATGTTAATCCCAATCCCCTCAGCATCTACATATTCACAATGAAAGGGTAAAGAGGTGAATGGTGACTTGTCTGAATGCATCCACCCCTACGTCCCACCTTGTAATCTAAGATCATCTGGGGAGGCCCTGCTCTCGCTCCCATCAACATCACAAATGTGTCTGGTGGGGATGAGAGACAGGGCCTTCTCGGCTGTGGCCCCCCACCTATGGAACACACTCCCAAATGAAATAAGATAGGCTTCTTCCCTCCTGGCTTTTAGGAAGAAATTAAAAGAGTGGTTTGGGGACCAGGCTTTTGGTCAGCAAACGTAAGTAGTACTTTAGATGGACATTGACTGGAACGACGACATGGCTAATGAGACTGCTTTTACTGCTTTTGTACTGTTTAATTATTGCTTATGTACTGTTTTAATTATGACTTATGTTCAATTGTGGTTATATTATTGTGATTGTCATGTATCACATCAGTGCCTATTGTCCTGAGTCCCCCCACGGGGGTAGAGAAGTGATGGGGTAGAAATTCCAGAAATAAATAAATAAATAAATAAAGGTGATAGATATTCTACATGACTAGATCCTGCTTTGTACAAAGTTACTCACCAACATTTATTGATTACTGGATGTATGCAGCACAATAGTTATGAGGTATCAACAAAAATCATGTTATACTTGGGGGTCACCACAACATGAGGAATTGTCTTAAGAGGTCAAGGCATTAGGAAGGTTGAGAAACACTGGATTTGTGTAAATTCCATAGCATGGGGAAAGGGATTAAGGGCAGGGTGATCCATACATGCACATTACTGGGGAGGGGAGTTGCAGATCCTGCAACTGGTTTGTGACCAGTCTCTGTAGCCCATATAAGCACCATTCAGAACTCAAACTGGTCCAGGTTTTCCTATCTAACCATCTGCACACCAAAAATCACTTTGTTCTCTTTTTATTTCACACCAACCTGAATACTATAGTCACTGTAGATTCCCTTTGCAAGGATGGGCACTGGAATACTTGCCTGCAAGAACAAAAAGGCAATCCCTGACTTGATATGAGAATGTGTTTGTGGACAGATATAACCAGTTTTTTTTATCATTGTTCACTATTATAGAATCATAGAGTTAGAAGAGATCGCATGGGACATTATCTGAAAAATATTTTTTAAATTACATGATAGCAATGGTCCTGTAATGGCTGCTTAGGGCCCTTCCACACAGCCATGCAACCCAGAATATCAAGGCAGATAGTCCACAAATAAGCCAAGATTCACATAGTTAAAGCAAAAGCATTCCCTGTAGTAACCTACGGATGTGAGAGATAGACCATAGGGAAGGCTGAGTGAAGGAAGATAGATGCATTTGAACTGTGGTGTTGGAGGAAGGTTCTGAGAAGATCCAACCAGTCCATACTTCAGGAAATAAACCCCAACTGCTCATTGGAGGGAAGGATATTAGAGACGAAGTTGAAGTACTTTGGCCACATAATGAAAGCTTAGAGAAGTTAATGATGCTGGGGGAAATGGAAGGAAAAAGGATGAGGGGCCGACCAAGGGCAAGATGGATGGATGGTCCATGAGGTCACAAAGAGTCGGAAGTGACTGAACAAATAAACAACAACAATCCACAATGCCCCCTTCCACACAGTTGTATATAATCCACATTGAACTGGATCACGTGGCATTGTGGACTCATAAATTCCAGTTCAAAGCAGATATTGTGGATTATCTGCCTTGATATTCTGGGTTATAAGGCTGTGTGGAAAGGCCCAATATCTGCTATGGACTGGAATTTCCGAGTCCACAATGCCATATGATCCAGTTCAATGTGGATTATATACAGCCTTAGTACTAGAGGGAGATCTTTTCTCTAACAGAGGCTCCATCTACACTAGTTGTTTAAATAAGTTCAAAGCTAAATTCAAACTGTGGTGGCCAGGCTGTGGTGGTTTGTCTAAACACCATTCAGGTTTCACAATGGTTCCAGGGTTTCCTATTAAATCAACTCACAGCAAAACCACTTTCTTCAATAGCAGCTTGAAACTGCATTAAATGGTCACTGTAGATGGGGGCCAGAGCCAAACGGCCTTCTGCTCAATTCCCAGAGCGAATGATGCTTTGAAAAGGGTCATTATATTTTGCAGCTCCAGATCTTGTAGCTAGCTTCCCTACTTTTAAAGATGCATCCTTGATTAATAAAAGAGGAGCTTTGTGCGGTCTCTTATGCAATTGGTTTCTGGAATTATCATGTCAAATTTGGCTTCAAGCAGGAAAGAAAAAGAATGCATTGAGACATTTCCTTAGTAGTTTTAAGGCTGTTAATGGTTATAAAACAGTAGTGCATAGGGACAGGGGTCTTCTGCATGAGAAGGAGAGATTGTAATCAAGATATGTTTGTCATTTACTCTGCATATTGATTTTTCACTTGGTGGCAACAAATTGCATTCCCATAGTCATCATGGCAAACAGACTTGGTAGAGATAGAGTTATTTCCCAAAGGCTATTTAATCAGCTTCAAGATAATCGTGAATCAGCTTCAAGATAATCCTTTTCTATCAAGTTGAAACCCAACACTGTCTATGGAATATAACACGATGAGACCCAAATATGAAAAGAAAGAAAAGAAAATATTGTTGTGTTAAGGAATTGTAAGAATATTAAATGAAGAACATTCTATATGTATAAACATTATTTCCCTTAGCATTGTGAAGCCACTTACAGGTTGTTGTTGTTCATTCGTTCAGTTGTTTCTGACTCTTCGTGACCTCATGGACCAGCCCATGCCAGAGCTCCCTGTCGGCTGTCACCACCCCCAGCTCCTTCAAGGTCAAGCCAGTCACTTCAAGGATGCCATCCATCCATCTTGCCCTTGGTCGGCCCCTCTTCCTTTTTCCTTCCATTTTCCTAAGCATCATTATCTTCTCCAAACTTTCCCGTTTTCTCATGATGTGGCCAAAGTACTTCATCTTTGCCTCTACTATCCTTCCCTCCAATGAGCAGTCGGGCTTTATTTCCTGAAGTATGGACTGGTTGGATCTTCTTGCAGTCCAAGGCGCCCTCAGAACTTTCCTCCAACACCACAGTTCAAAAGTATCTATCTTCCTTCGCTCAGCCTTCCCTATCATCCAACTCTCACATCCATAGGTGACTATGTGGACTATGCTTTAACTATGTGGATCTTCATTGCCAGTGTGATGTCTCCACTCTTCACTATTTTATCGAGATTGTATCATTGCTCCCCTCCCGAGAAGAAAGCGTCTTCTGATTTCCTGGCTGCAGTCTGCATCTGCAGTAATCTTTGGACTTACAAATTCAAAGTCTGTCACTGCCTCCACGTTTTCTCCCTCTATTTGCCAGTTATCCATCATTCTTGTTGCCATAATCTTGGGTTTTTTATGTTTAGCTGCAACCCAGCTTTTGAGCTTTCTTCTTTCACCTTGATTAGAAGGCTCCTCAGCTCCTCCTCGCTTTCGGCCATCAAAGTGGTATCATCTGCATATCTAAGGTTGTTGATGTTTCTTCCAGCAATTTTTACCCCAGCCTTTCGATCATTGTAATGTTAAAAGGCTTTCCTTGCACTCGAATTGAGATCATTCTGTCATTTTTTGGTTTGTATCCAAGCACTGCTTTAATGACTTTATTATTAATCATGAAGGCTACTCCATTTCTTTGGTGTTCCTCTTGTCCACAATAGTAGAGCTGGTGGTCATCTGATGTGAAGTGGCCATTCCAGTCCATTTCAGTTCGCTGACCCCCAGAATTGGTCTTGACATCTCACCAATAACAACATCCAGTGTGCCCTGGCACATAGATCTTACATTCCAGGTTCCTATGGTGTGTCGATCTTTATACGAGAAGTATTTTTTAAGTAAGGTCCATTTTGTTGTAGACACTAGTAGTTCGCGCGCATACCGCAACGAGCACGTGCGTCGTGTACCGGCATGCCTCGGGAACAACTGTGCTCAGTTTCCGCTCTGTAGCTAACCTGTACAGTTCCGTTCTGTGCTTTAAAAATGTTTAAGACTATCAACTCACCCTCCACATGTGAGGTTCGCTCAGTGATACGGTTTTTGTCAGCAAGGAACCTGTCTGCTGCAGAAATTCATCAACAGATTTGTGAAGTGTACGGTGATACTGTTATGAGTGAAAGCAAAGTGCATAAGTGGGTATGACAATTCAAAGATGGCCGTGACAATGTTCGTGATAAGAACTGCTCCGGTCGCCCTTCTTTGATTACTGACGATTTGGTTATCGGAGCAGGCGGCAAGTTTTTATGAAGAGGGTATTTTAAAATTGGTTCAGAGGTATGATAAGTGTTTGAACAAACTTGGCAACTATGTCAAAAAATAGAGTGAAGTATGTACTTTCTGAAAATAAATTTACTTTTTTGAAATAAACTTTTGTTGTGTACTTATGTTCAAACAGACCTTACTTAAAAAATACCACTCGTAGCATCAGATTCATCATTCACCTCCAACACCATTGGCCGCTAACCTTCCTTTCGGCTTTGAGCTAGTTGCATCATCACATCTGGGGCTAGTTGAACTTATCCTCTGCTCTTCCCCAGTAGCACTTTGACCATCTTCTGACCTGGGAATCCCATCTTCCAATGGCATACCGACATATGTTTGGTTGTGCTGGTCCATTTAGTTTTCTTGGCAAGAATACTGGGGTGGTTTGCCATTGCCTTCTTTAGGGATCGCACTTGGTCTGACCTCTCTGCCACGACCGTCCCATCTTGGGTGGCCCTTCACGGTTTTGCTCGTGACATCATTGAGGTGCTCAAGCTCCAGTGCCATGACAAGGCAGCGATCCTTTGCTGGAGCCACTTACAGGAGCAATGCTTTAAGTGTATATGGTAGGAAGAAAAATTAGCAGAATGTTTCAAAAGGCTGCTTTAGGATGTATTAAAGATTAAACTGCCAGTCCTTCCCTCCCCTCCATTGCACTCCAGCACCACACCAAGAGAAAGTATCATCATTCCCCAGTCATTTACATTAACCACTTTGTGGAAGAAGGATGTTATTTTTAGCTGCTTAAGTAGACTTCCACCTCCCTGACTTTTCTTTTGTGTGCCGCTTCTTCGGGATTAACAGAGAAAATGATTATAGACAATGATGTGGAGACAAAGATCTATGCTTTTAAGCTACGGAAATGTTGAACCCTTGTGATGATGAAAAGAAAATCCACTTGCTCCAGTGAGAAAGCATTTAAAACCAACTTCTTTCATCCTGGTTTTGGTCTAAAACGTTGAATTGCTTTTTCCATTTATGGCTTACCATCACAGCCAGAAGTTTGATGCTTTTGGTCTCTTGTGTGAAATTTTCCTTGGCCAAAGTAGACAATGACAGCTTAATATTCCATTGTCCAACTTCCAGAGCAATGGTTTCGGTTATCCTCTATGGAACGTAAACAATATGCTTTGAATGGCTATTTGCTCCACAATACTATGTTGGTATCACTGCCCAAGGTGGACTAAGTGATACGATGACACCACTTCTTTGAATCAGCAGGGAACTTTAATCTTCTTGGCCACTTTTGAATTCATTATACTAGCCACGATTGTTCTTCATTGCTTTGATGAGATAGGCTTGTGCATTTGTGTACTATACTACACGGCACTATGTTTCATAAGAATAGGAAGGATGACAAAAATCGGAAGACATGTCTGTTCTTTCATCTTTCTACGTGTGTTCCCTCCCATCTGAAGAAACACCCGTTCTCAGTCCTGGTGTGCGGAAAGCCATTGTACTGTGCATAATTATCAGGCCATAGTTGGAGACAGACAACCTCCTGCTGCTAAAAGCCAATATGTTGAGTTACATCAAATGCAAGAGGGAAAACATTTGGGCACATTTTCACATCCCACTCCAAGTGTGTTAGCACTAGCAGCTGTCAGGCTAAGCCACATTATGAAAGGCGGTGGATATGTGTGGGGCAAAAGAGTTCATATGCATAAACTCTGAGTGAAACATGTTTTTATGATTTGTTGCCTCTAATATAGTTGTTTACATTCAGAATAATGGCAGATTACTTTCACTGAGAGAAATAGCTACCACACAAGGAAGCAGGGGATGGTCTGAATTGGGATCAGAGGATGGACAGGTGAATGTATTGTCGAAGGCTTTCATGGCTGGAATCACTGGGTTGTTGTAGGTTTTTTTCAGGCTATATGGCCATGTTCTAGAGGCATTCTCTCCTGGCATTTGCCTGCATCTATGGCAAGCATCCTCAGAGGTAGTGAGGTCTGTTGGAACTAGGAAAAAGGGTTTATATATCTGTGGAATGACCAGGGTGGAACAAAGGACTCCTGTCTGTTGGAGCTGGGTGTGAATGTTTCAACTGACCACCTTGATTAGCATTTGATGGCCTGGCAGTGCCTGGGGCAATCTTTTGTTGAGAGGTGATTAGATGTCCTTGTTTGTTTTCTCTCTGTTGTTTTGCTGTCGTAATTTTAGAGTTTTTTTTAATACTGGTAGCCAGATTTTGTTTATTTTCATGGTCTCCTCCTTTCTGTTGAAATTGTCCACATGACTGTGGATTTCAATGGCTTCTCTGTGTAATCTGACATGGTGGTTGTTGGAGTGGTCCAGCATTTCTGTGTTCTAAAATAATATGTTGTGTCCAGGTTGGTTCACCAGGTGCTCTGCTATGGCTGACTTCTCTGGTTGAAGTAGTCTGCAGTGCCTTTCATGTTCCTTGATTCATGTTTGGATGCTGCGTTTGGTGGTCCCTATGTAGACTTGTCCACAGCTGCATGGTATACAGTAGACTCCTGCAGAAGTGAGAGGATCCCTCTTGTCCTTTGCTGAATGTAGCATTTGTTGGATTTTCTTGGTGGGTCTGTAGATAGTTTGCATGTTGTGTTTCCTCATCAGCTTCCCTATGCGGTCAGTTGTTCCCTTGATGTATGGCAAGAACACTTTTCCTCTGGGTGGATCTTTGTTTTTACTCTCATGCTTGTTCTTGGTCTTGGAGCTCTTCTGATGTCTGAGGTGGAGTATCCATTGGCCTGCAGAGCCCAGTTGAGGTGGTTCAGTTCATCTTGGAGGAGGTGGGGTTAGCAGATTCTTTTTGCACGGTCTGCCAAGGCTTTAATGATGCTTCTTTTTTGACTTTTGTGATGGTTGGAGTTTTTATGTAGATATCTATCTCTGTGTGGGGGTTTTCTGTAAACAGTGTGACCCAGTTGTTGATCTGGTTTGCGGATGACTAGGACATCTAGAAAAGGCAGTCTTCCTTCATTTTCTTTTTCCATGGTGAACTGGATGTTTAGGTGGATGCTGTTAAGATGGTCCAGGAACCTGTTTAGTTCTTCTTCTCAATGGCTCCAAATGTTGAAAGTGTCATCCACATATCTGAACCATATTGTGGGCTTTTTTGTTGCTGTTTTCAGGGCTTGTTTTTCAAAGTGTTCCATGTAGAAATTAGCTATGACTGGGCTGAGAGGGCTCCGCATAGCTTCTCCATCTTTCTGTTCATAGAATTCATTGTCCCACTGAAAGTAGCCGGTGGTGAGGCAATGGTGAAACAGAGCTATGATGTCTTCTGGGAACTTCTGGTTGATTAGTGCAATGGTGTCTGCTACCAGGACCATGGTAAATAGAGACACCACATCGAAGCTGATCAGTTTGTCGTTGGTATTAGCTTTGTCCCACCCTAGTCATTCCACAGATATATAAACCCCTTTCCCTAGTTCCAACAGACCTCACTACCTTTGAGGATGCTTGCCATTGATGTAGGCGATATGTCAGGAGAAAATGCCTCTAGAACATGGCCATGTAGCCTGAAAAAACCTATAACAACCCATGGAAAGGTTAGTTTTGGAAAACTATGACAAGCTAGTAATGGCGGTTTTGGGACATCCCTCTATATATCGTTTACCCCTTTTTGCTAGGTATCAAGAGCAAATGTTAACAAAATGTCCAGAATACTTCAAAGCTTATTTGACCTACTACTCCCTTTTCAGAAAAAAAAATTACCTACTACTCACCCTCAAATTTTAAGTGAGCAAACATAAAGATTCACTAACAAAATTGCATTCTTTAATGTGTATATATTTCTAGCTACATCAAAAACGTGTTAAGGAAAGATATTTGTTTGTACCTTAAAGCTTGAAATTATAAAATTATGTATTAAAATCGCCCATAGTAAACATATACCAGAGAGGATTTTTAAGATGTGTGAAGGTAGTTCTAGCAAATGTTGGAAATGTGAGAAAAATGTTGGGTCAACCTTTTTCCACTAAAGATAGGGACAAAATTCTACTAATGGCTTAAAAGAGAGTTATTAAAAGTAGACAGGTGGTTATATAGGGATATTTCAAGGGAAGAGTAAACTGAGAAATGAAAACCAACAGCCAGAGAGTGTGAGAGTCATAAATTAGTTTATCTTATTCTATGTGTTTACTCTTGTGGGGTGATAGTTGTTAGAATTAGTTTTAGAATTAGTTTTTTAGTTGTTCTAGGTCTGTGTTTTATATTAAGAAAAATGTCTATTGTATGTTTGTAAAGGGAATATGATGATTTGGGAAATATAACTTTCTGTATAGTTCTGTCTTTGTTTGATTATACTATGTAACAAAATTTGATTTTTTTTCCTGGTTTGAAAGTGTTATTTTTGTTTAATTGTGTGGTGCTTCCAAAGTAGTTGTTATATTCCAGGAACTGGCTGCCACAAACAATGTTGAATTGGTTGAGACTCAATGAGAAATTCATTGAAAAATTATAGCAAAATGTGCTGCAGGATGTCCCGCGAAAACAACATATTGGTAGTGTAATAAACTTTTCCATGTTTTATGAAAGAACCAATAAGGAAATGACATTTATATCCCAGGAACAAAAAATTGTTTTGCATAGTGTCATGTGAATGTAGGTTTGTTTCTTTGAATAAAAATAGTTATTAAAAAAAGAAAATTAAAAATAATTAAAAATAATGAGAAGAATGAACCTGGTGCATTGCTATCAGTTTATTAATATTCAGCTCTATTTTCATCAGCAGCATGAATTGAAATGTTTTAACACTTATTGCACTTGTACTATTGTTAACTGCTTGGCACACAATTCAGAAACAATCTAAATTAGATGTCATACGTGTCACCTATTTATAGTACTGTATCGTATAGAAGTCATTACATGCATATATTCCTACTGATGTATGCTGGGCTTCCTGACAATGGGTGAGACATTCGCCTGTTAAGATTAGCTTGTTAAGACATGTTGGCAAACTTGACCCTTCATCCATTGTAACTTAATTCATTTGAAGAATAAAATTATCACTAGACTTTGCTAAATTTATTTGCTATAGATTTAACCTGTCATGACTCTCATAGCAACAAGCAGGAATAGCCTTTGCACATATCAACATTAAAGTAATAATGTATTGTCGAAGACTTTCATGGCCGGAATCACTGGGTTGTTGTAGGTTTTTTCGGGCTATATGGCCATGTTCTAGAGGCCTTCTCTCCTGACGTTTTGCTTGCATCTATGGCAAGCATCCTCAGAGGTAGTGAGGTCTGTTGGAACTAGGAAAAAGGGTTTATATATCTGTGGAATGACCAGGGTGGGACAAAGGACACTTGTCTGCTGGAGCATGTGGACAATTTCAACAGAAAGGAGGAAACCATGAAAATGAACAAAATCTGGCTACCAGTATTAAAAAACTCTAAAATTAAAACAGCAAAACAGCAGAGGGAAAACAATCAGGGACATCTAATCACCTCTCAACAAAAGATTGCTCCAGGTACTTCCAGGCCATTATATGCTAATCAAGGTGGTCAGTTGAAACATTCACACCTAGCTCCAGCAGACAAGAGTCCTTTGTTCCACCCTGGTCTTTCCACAGATATATAAACCCATTTTCCTAGTTCCAACAGACCTCACTACCTCTGAGGATGCTTGCCATAGATGCAGGCGAAACGTCAGGAGAGATTGCCTCTAGAACATGGCCATATAGCCCAAAAAAAACTACAACAACACATTAAAGTAATATATTGTTTTTTTCTACAGTAAGGGTAACCAGTATATCCCTGCTGCCCTCAAAGTTTTTGAGACTAGGATTGGTTCTCTGTTACTGCATAGCTCCCTTGTTTTGATTTCTGCAATCAATAAGTCATTTAATACACTGCATTCTAAGTTTCTCCAGAAACTAATAGGGCTCCCTAGATGCATGCCTTATGCCAGTCTATGCATCGAGATAGGTCAAATCAATTTTGAAACCTTGGCATGGCTGAGAGCTATAAAATTCTGGTTTCATGTGCATTTTCAAGCACACCCCAATAGCTATATTCCTTCTCTGTTATTGGATCATTTTATTTCAGGATGGTATTCTTTGATTCTCATAAAGATCAAAGTAATTGGCCTGCAAGTCAATCAAGAGCAGACTTTTGGATCTTGACTTTCATAATCCGACTCTTGCAGCAAAAACAATTTGTTCCCCTACCACATCATTCATTCCATGCAAGCAAAGAGTCATGGCAGCATACCTTCACATTTTTATAATCCCCGCTTTGGAAACTGCAAGATGTAATGTGTTACCATTGGTTCTTTTGGATGGGAGATATTAAAAAGTGAAATGTTCCAAAAGGATTCGCTCTTGAGACTTGGTTTCTGTTGAAATATTACATCACTGACTGTGAGAGCTGTTCAGCAGTGGAACTCTCTGCCCCGGAGTGTGGTGGAGGCTCCTTCTTTGGAAGCTTTTAAACAGAGGCTGGATGGCCATCTGTCAGGGGTGATTTGAATGCAATATTCCTGCTTCTTGGCAGGGGGTTGGACTGGATGGCCCACGAGGTCTCTTCCAACTCTTTGATTCTATGATTCTATGATTCTATGATTCTATGATCATTCTTTGTTTGTTTGCCCCAAATATGATAACAAACAGACGGAATATAGGAATTCAATTTTTCACAGTGTTCTCAATGGCAAGGGTGTTGTAAAATTCTGTTATCTTCTGAACAACTCTGATGCATTCTTTTGTGAGATTGTTGCAAATTTTATTCTTTAAGATTAATAACTTTTAAGTATGTTTTCTTTTTATCTGTGACTTTCTCTTGTTGTATATACCTGTGTTGTGATTTTGTTGTTGTATGGCAATAAAGACTGTGTGTGTGTGTTTGTGTGAGTGATGATGAGCTTCTACCTGTGCCCTGAAATGTGTCCGGGTGCCCCCCAAAGCCTGTAACAGCAGGAGTAGATCACAAATAAATCACACCATGCCCTGTTAAGAGAGTTTCATTGGGCACAGAGGCTCATCTGTGCCTGGCTACAATTTGTCTGAAAGTTTAACAGTATATGGATCTTGGTCAATGAATGGCTGAGAAATCTGGCAGTGATTTCAATAAACTGTAATTGGTTGAATTTGAAGCTTGTCTGTTGCCTGGTGAGTTTGTCCCTTTGGGAGGGTCTAAAGAGGAATTTGAGCATGGCTGAAAGAAAATAGCCATTTGAGAGGATTATCCTTGAGAGTACAGTTCCCAAGTCTGAGATAATGGGATTGCCGGACACCCTGATGGGTCCTGGGAATTAGGAATGGGCTTTATCACATTGCACTATCATTTACTTTAACTGCCATGGCAACTTCCTATGCAAATCTTAGGATTTGCAGTTTAGGAAGGGGCATTGATATGACAAGGGGCAAGAATGTGGGTAAATGACTTTTTCAGTTCCTGCTGGGCTTGGAACCTCTGTGACACAGGAGATATGGTTGAGATAATAATAATAATCATCATCATCATCATCATCATCATCATCATCTTTATTTATATCCCGCCACCATCTCCCCGATGGGGACCCAGAGCGGCTTACATGAGGCCAAGCACAAACAACAAATGACAACAGAGTAAAACCGGAAATGCAAACCGAAAACACGAACAATAAACAACAACATCATAATTACATAATACATGTGAATACATAACAATATAAAATTACGATAAGCACAAACACAATGACAATGGGCGGGCTTGCTTCTAGTGATGGTGTAAGTATTAGTTAGTTAGTTTGTTTTTTATTTATTTAGAGCAATTATATCCCATTCTTCTCACCCCCGAAGAGGGACTCAGGGCAGCTTACAACAGGCAACCATTAAATGCCAAACAATATATTAAAACACACAGTTACAATTAAAACAGCAATTTAAAATAATTATAAACATTCAATTTAAAACAGGCCGCCTGTTCAAAATCATAGTCCAGGTCAGTCCACTATGATCACTTAAAACATGACCTTCCCAGTTGCTATATCTACTGCTCAAATGCTTGATCCCATATCCAGGTTTTAAGTTATTTTACAAAAGACCCGGAGGGAGGGGGCAGACCTAATTTTATTGGGGAAGGAGTTCCACAGCCGAGGAGCCACCATGGAGAAGGCTCTGTAATAAATAATAATAATAATAATAATAATAATAAACCTTTATTTGTACCCTGCTACCATCTCCCGAAGGACTCGGTGCGGCTTACAAGAGGCCGAGCCCAAATACAACAATAAAGCAGCAGCAGCAACAACAACACAATAACTCAAAAAAACAAAGCAAAAACAATTAACAACACCCAATGAAGCAATTAAAAACAATGGCTGGGCCAATTGTAACAATTAAAATTAAAAAGCGCTGGGCATGACAAGGTGGGGTGTTTGGAGGGGGATGGGCATGCAGATATCCTGAATCTCTGATAAAGTGCGTTGGGACATAATGCTAGGAGCTTCCTTATTCTGGAAAGGCACACTGGAACAACCACGTTTTCAAGCTCCTCCTAAAGATTGCTAGCGATGGGGCCTGCCTGATGTCCTTAGGGAGAGAGTTCCAGAGTTGAGGGGCCACCACCGAGAAAGCCCTATCTCTCGTCCCCACCAATCGCACTTGCGATGCAGGTGGGATCGTGAGCAGGGCCTCTCCAGATGAACGAAGAGATTGTGTGGGTCCATACACAGAGATGCGGTCGCGTAGGTAGGTGGGTCCCAAACCGTTTAGGGCTTTGTAAGTAAGCACCTGCACCTTGAATTGGGACCGGAAAATGAACGGCAGCCAGTGGAGCTCCTTAAACAGGAGGGTTGACCTCTCTCTGTAAGGGGCACCAGTTAACAACCTGGCCGCCGCCCATTGGACCAATTGAAATTTCCGGGCCGTTTTCAAGGGCAGCCCCATGTAGAGTGCATTACAGTAGTCCAATCTGGAAGTGACTAAGGCATGGACCACCCTGTTCAAATCCGCCTTCACGAGGTACGGTCGCAGTTGGCGCACGAGTCTCAATTGTGCGAAGGCCCTCCCGGCTACCGCTGACGCCTGAACTTCAAGCGACAGTGATAAGTCCAGGAGGACACCCAAATTGTGGACCTGTGACTTCAGGGGGAGTGTAACCCTGTCCAGCTCAGGTTGCCACCCTATATCCCGATCTGGTTTACGATCGACCAGGAGGACCTCTGTCTTGTCGGGATTAATCTTCAGCTTGTTCTTCCTCATCCAGGCAGCCACAGCGGTCAGACACTCGTCCAGCACCTGAGGGCTTCCTTGGAATTAGGCGGAAAAGAGTAGTAGAGTTGTGTGTCACCTGCATAGAGATGGCAACCAACTCCAAACTCCGGACGACCTCACCCAGGGTTTCCTGTAGATGTTGAAAAGCATGGGAGATAGAATGGAACCTTGCAGGACCCCACAGGTCAAAGGCCAGGGGTCCGAGCAGGTGTCTCTCGTCCCCACCAGTGGTGCCTGCAAAGGTGGTGGGATCGAGAACAGGGCCTCCCTGGATAATCATAACATCCTTGGTGGTATGGGGAAATGTGTGGTGAAAAGTATGGGGAAATGTGTGGTGCTTATCCAGACTTGAGCCAGACTCCTGAGGGAGGATTCATGTGGTTTTTGGATTTGGATGAAAAGACAGAGTGTGACCTCATGAGGTAATTCATCCATTTCTTGCTTTTTTGGGTCCATTTTCGATAACAATTGTCTAAATCAAAGGCTCGCAATTTTGTGTGATCTACAGAAGAACCTTAAAACCAAATACATGTTAATATAGGAAAGCTCATCCAGATGCACAAAACGTTGTGAATCTGATTCCTTTTTTAGAAGTCTTTGTAATAATAAATTCATGATGGTTGGTACGTTTAAAGCAGGGTGAGCAACTGTAATTGTCTGAGTGTTTTCATCTGCGTTTTTTTTCAGTCAATAGTGTCAGATGTTGCGAGACCCCTGGCCTTTGACCTGTGGGGTCCCACAAGGTTCCATTCTGTCTCCCATGCTTTTTAACATATACATGAAACCGTTGGGAGAGGTCATCCGGAGTTTTGGAGTTGGGTGCCATCTCTACACAGATGACAAACAACTCTACAACTCTTTTCCACCTAACTCCAAGGAAGCCCCTTGGGTGCTGGGCGGGTGTCTGATCGCTGTGGCTGCCTGGATGAGGACGAACAAGCTGAAGATTAATCCCGACAAGACAGAGGTCCTTCTGGTCAATCGTAAACCAGATCGGGGTATAGGGTGGCAACCTGTGTTGGATGGGGTTGCACTCCCCCTGAAGTCACAGGTCCGCAGTTTGGGTGTCCTCCTGGATTCATCATTACGTTTGAGGCTCAGGTGTCGGCAGTGGCCGGGAGGGCTTTTGCACAATTAAGACTCGTGCGCCAACTGCGACCGTACCTCGTGAAGGTGGATCTGGCCAGGGTGGTCCATGCCTTAGTCACCTCTAGACTGGATTACTGTAATGCACTCTATGTGGGGCTGCCCTTGAAAATGGCTCAGAAATTCCAGATGGTCCAACGGGCGGCAGCCAGGTTGTTAACCGGGGCTCCTTACAGGGAGTGGTCAACCCTCCTGTTTAAGGAGCTCCACTGGCTGCCATTCATTTTCTGGATCCAATTCAAGGTGCAGGTTCTCACCTACAAAGCCCTGAACGGTTTGGGACCCACCTACCTGCGTGACCACATTTCTGTATACGAACCCACACAATCTCTTTGATCATCTGGAGAGGCCCTGCTCGCACTTCCACCTGTATCGCAAGCGTGATTTGTGGGGACGAGAGAGAGGGCCTTTTCGGTGGTGGCCCCTCGACTCTGGAACTCACTTCCTAAGGACATCAGGCAGGCCCCAACTCTGGCAGTCTTTAGGAGGAACTTGAAGACGTGGTTGTTCCAGTGTGCCTTCCCAGAATAATGATCCCATAGCACTTTGTCCTCCAAAGCACTTTATATTGTTTTAGGTCTGCTTGTATGTTTCCACAAACACCCCATCACTTTTTCGCCCATGTCCAGCATTATTTTTAAAAATTTTAATTACATTTGGCCTACCCATAGATTTTAAAGTGTGTTGTCCTACTGTTAATGCTTATGTTACTGTTTTATTGTTTTTGTTTGATTTTAATTGTTTGTATTGTTGTTGTTATTGCTTGTATTGTTGTATTATGGGCTCGGCCTCATGTAAGTCGCACCGAGTCCCTTGGGGAGATGGTAGCGGGGTATAAATAAAGTTGATTGATTGATTGATTGAGATGCTGAATAAACCGATTTCTGCCCTGCCCTCCTACTGTGTAAATCTGTTTGGGCTGATTTGGAGTTCCCACACACTGGGAAGGAACCTAAGGTTGTGGACAACATAATCATGTCATGCGAAAACCCAGTGTCCTAGAAAATGGCAGTGAGAATTGTGTTCAACCACTAGAGGCAATAAAGTGCTCTCCTAACATGTTAGAAAGATGTCATGGATGGAAAGGTGGAGTGGCCAAAGTGGGATGTAGTGAGATACACCCACCACAATCACTAAAACATCCTCCTAAGATCCTTCCTAGAAACCAGCACCACATCAGGGAGAGTGTCTAAAGCAATTCACCGTGGGAGGGAAGTAAATTTTATAGAACACAAGTATGAACTGTAAAGTAGATTTAACAATGTTCATGTGAGACAAAGGAAAAATCCACAGCACAAATAAATGAGTATTACAAGCTTCATTTAACAAGAAGGAGGCAGAGCTTTGATCACACTCTTTGGGCTAGTCCTGGCTTCTACAGTCTCCACCCTAAATATTTATGTGTCTAAAGAACCCATAAAGCAGGGAGAAGGGAGGAGAGAGGAGAGGGAGGGAGCGAAGCTGGCTTTAAAAATAGCATCTAAATCTACTTGCACTTCAGCTGTAAGCAGATTTGAAATCTATTTAAAAGGCAAAGTGCATCTCTTGGTTGTATTTCAGTGACTTCAAAGGCTGCTTCCTTCTTTTGACTAGGTTTCTTTTTTTAATTTTTGATCACTACCTGATTCATGAAGTCAATTATCTCCACTGTAATAGTTACACATGCGAAGCAGAAACCAGACGTGTAATCCCAGAGACTGAGAATTTCAGCTATCACATCTGCCAAAATCATCACCCTTGGAGCATCATGGGTACAGTTTCATAGAGCATTGCCTAGCATCTGCAATGAAGCCAAATGCGCTGTGCCTGTTGATATGCAATGTTCCCTTATTTACAACAGCTGTGTCCTGCCTCAACCCAGCAGGGCTGCAGGCTGCTAACATAAAACACAAATTAAACATGAAGCATAAATTATAATACATCTATATATATATATATAGATAGATAGATAGATAGATAGATAGATATAGATGTATTATAATTTATGCTTCATGTGTATACACACACACACACGAGGGGTATTTTTTAAGTAAGGTCCGTTTGAACATAAGTACACAACGAAAGTTTATTTCAAAAAAGTAAATTTATTTTCAGAAAGTACATACTTCACTATTTTTCGACATAGTTGCCAAGTTTGTTCAAACACTTATCATACCCCTGAACCAATTTTAAATAACAGTCTTCATAAAAACTTGCCGCCTGCTCCGATAACCAAGAGTTTACTGTAATCAAAGAAGGGCGACCGGAGCGGTCCTCATCATGGACGTTGTCATGGCCATCTTTGAATTGTCGTACCCACTTACGCACTTTGCTTTCACTCATAACAGTATCACCGTACACTTCACAAATCTGTCAATGAATTTCTGCACAGGCAGGTTCCTTGCTGACAAAAACCGTATCACTGAGCGAACCTCACATGCGGAGGGTGAGTTGATAGTCTTAAACATTTTTAAAACACAGAACAGAACCGTACAGGTTAGCTACAGAGCGGAAACTGAGCACAGTTGTTCCCAAGGCATGCCGGTTCCGACCCCCAGGTTGCAAAATGCTACCTTAAGGCCATCCAGTCCAACTCCCTTCACCAGGGCAAGAAAATATAATCAAAGCCCTCCTGACAAAGAACCATCCAGCCATAGATATAGAAAGATCTATATGATTCTCTCTCTCTCTCTCTCTCTCTCTCTCTCTCTCTCACACACACACACACACACACACTTATGGCAGATATGATATCATAGATTTGAAAGGCACTCCTAGAGAAGGACAAAGGCTTTTCAACAGTCTGGATGGTCATCTGTCGGAGGTACTTTGTGCTTTTCCTGCATGGCAGGGGCTGGACTAGATGTGGCCTCTTCCAGCTCTTTTGCTTTGTTGACTCTATTGACAACAACATGCTTCAATAGTAAAATGCAATGAAGTCTTAAGTAATATTATAGATGACCATAAAATTCACAAATGTAAAGCTGACATCACAATGATACCACAGTTGCATACTCACTTGAGATTCAGCTGATTTCTGAGTACATTTTATATGTATTAGGGTGATAATTTTTAAAATGTCACCTAAATGCATGATGTTTTATTGCAGAAGGTATCCTTCTACATATCTCAAATGTAATACAAGCTTGGTGTGTACTTCCATGCAACAATACAACACCAAGAAGGGAGGGTTTGGAACAAAGAAGTATCAGGAAAGGAGGGCCCATAACTCTTCATCCAGTCCTTACCCAAACCATTCTTCCTACTGTGCCATTTCTCACATGGTTTTTCCAAAGGGGAGGATGATACATATTCCAGCTTTAGATCTGTGAGGTTATATTTGATGAGATTTAGAATAAATTATTGTTCTTGTTGTTATGCATCTTCAAGTCAGTACAAAGGATTGGAAACAGAGTTGGATAGCACCCCTGGGTGGCCAGCTGCTCTTGTTCCATGAAAACATGTCTCTTTGGCATGGATTTTTTTTGAAAAGGGATACCTAGCCATGAATAAATGAATCCACATAGGATGCCATGCATTAAAAAACCATCTTTATTCACCCAGTGGTCCCAAATGCATGGAATATGTATGTATTTATTTGAATATTTCTATATTTTCTTTTCCCACATAATGTCCTTTATGCAAATAAAACGTGAATAAGATTGCTATATCTTCTTTAACATGTAGTTCTGGAAGATGACATTTTTCATGCATATTTTGGCAAAGAATGTGAGAGTTAAATTTCATGATTAAATCATGAAATTTAATCATGAAAAGTTTTCACATGATGAAGTCCTATGTGAAACTTTTGTACTAGAAGACATTCTCAATGGAAGATTTTTGAATTCAAATACAGCACAGATCCCTCTAATTAGTGTATATATACTATATATACTGCAACCCTCACAAAGCTAAGTATGGCAGCAAGACCTCATTTCTGCCAAAGGGCAGAAACTATTATCATCCTTTATCTGATCTTTGAAGGCACACTGTGGTAAAAAATTCTTCAGACAAATAAATATATAAAATCCACAAGAGCATAGGCCTCTCTATTCTGTTCTTTTTTACATTTTTAGAACGTACCAAGTAAGAATAACTCAGCCTATAAAATATCCCATTTCTCTTACTTACACTCCAGTCCATGTATCTGCATGGTCACTTCTGGTCCACCAACTGATTTAGAAAGAGGAAAGCCCCAAACATCTGATTCCCAGTCCTCCAGGCATTCCAGAAGGATAACATGGTACTCACCAATTGAAACTGATCCAGTGTAATCCCACTCACTGAGGTATTGGACACCTCGTTGCTGGCCTCTGCTGCAATGACATCTTCTAAGTGGCCTCTTATGTGAGAGATTTTTATCTGCAAAATAGTTGTTAAAAGCATCATAGCGAGCTACTGAAGTTTCTAACAAAGAGTTCCAAGGGGGGGGGGGGCACCTGGGTTAAATTTCTCACCACTCAGAACTGCCCGGCTGGGCTTGAATCTGTAGGTACAATGTGTACAGAGAAGAAAACTTTCTTCACATATTGTCACCTTATAGGAGTGAAGGGGCACTCTATACCGTGTCTTGTTGCATAAAATTTGAGTTTTCCGCCATCTGCACTTTAGTCATCATCCTTCCCATTTCATTTTCCTGGGGGGCTCTGTATACCAGGGAGGCCGTTTTGTCATGGGTCAGAGAGGATATTCGCAGTGATCATGTCAATAGCCCTGGTTAGATTTGGATTCCACTTATTGACAAGGAATTCAACAGGATTGTTGGTGATGCCAGCCATAAAACAGTCTAATGTAAAAAAAATTTAAAAAATAATTTTTATTAAGAAAAGGATTGCTCCCAAGAGTAGGAGCACGTTATAAAGAGAAAAATAAGAATAAAAAGCAGTTATGAATAATAAGATCTAAGAATACATCGAAAGTGTGGGAACAAATTGATTTTAAGAAAAGTAGGAAGAAAAGAAAAATATTTAACCTAAAACCTAAACGTCAGAGTCCAAAAAAGAAAAAAAAGAAAAAAGGATAAAATTAAAAATTTAAAAAGAAATGTTGACTTCCATTCTTCTTACTAAAGCCTCAAAAACGAGAGAAAAAATTGTCTCCAAGAATATGGAATTTTCCTCAAGTAAACCGTTATTTACTTAATTACTGTCCTTATTATTTATATATTTGTCGACGGTTGTCCAATCTAATGTAATTTGAAATGTAGACTCATATAATGCAATTCAACATAGTTAAACTGTGGTATATACAGTCAAAAATGTCATTATATAGCAGTGTAGATGGTGCCCATGTGACTGCAACTTTTCCTAAGTAGGAATATGACTGTTGCTACTACTACAACATTTCCATTCTGCAGCATTTCTATTCTTAACATGCCATTGTTAACTAAGGTCCAGTTATAGTATTTACTATTACACAATTATGAGCTGCTTATTGCAAGGAGATAAACCCTTTAAGTGCATCTTCAGCTAGAAGATCCCCTACTGAGAATCACACATTAATTCATTTAAGCAGAATCGCCTTTAACTGGCCATCACACAATCTCTCCATTTAAGGCTATGCCATAAAGTGATACATTTCTGAGGCACTGTCTGGACAGCAGTTTGGAACTGCATTATATGGTCAGTGTTGACTCATAATGCAATCTAGGCAGTGAAACTGTATTATATGCGTCTAAACTGGCATTATATACCTACAAAGCTGGAACAGTGATATTTTACAGTTATCTCATTAGAAAATCAAAGATAGTAGGATCGTTTGCAATTATTTCAATTAGTAGCAGCTGCTGAAGCAAAAACTTAAAATTAATACAGTTAGACATTTACAAACTAACTGTGGGCTTCCAGAAAAGCAGCATGAATGATTCATTGTTTTATTAGAATTACCAGAAGCAGGAAGGAAAAACAGAAACTGCAGTTACAGCATTAAAAACATTAACAAAAAAGGCAGCAAAAGGCTGTATTTGGGTTTTTTGAATTATGAAGATCTCGCTATCCTGTTGGTTTCCTTGAACATGTTCCTCAGCAAAAGAACGTAACCAATACTTTATCAAGAAAGACTTGAAGTTCCTGTTTGATTTCATTAATAAAAGACTTTGTTGTACTTCTATAGCCATCTGAAGATTCTTTTGTAGTGGAAACCTCTGAGAACTTCTCCTTAGGCCCCTGGCTTCTCGCTGGGCAAAGGTTACACATCCTATCTGTTCTTTCTACTCTTCGCTTCTGAAGTGAAGAGGTTATAACAGTAGAGCTTAACAACATCACCATCACCTCTGTGTACAAGCCCCCAAATGAAGAGTTCTGCTTCTCCTCCCCAGAGAATTTTGATAGGCACCAAAGGGCGGTAGTAATTGGTGACTTTAACAGCCATAGCCATGTATGGGGCTATGCCCAAGAGGATAAAAATGGAGAGGCTGTCCTCTCCTGGTCTGAACTGCACAAACTATCACTCATCCATGATAGTAAGCTCCCACCATCCTACAACAGCGGGAGATGGCACCGAGGCTACAACCCAGACCTCCTATTTGTGAGCGACAGCATCGTACAGCAATGCACCAAATCAGTGGGACCACCAATCCCAAACACACAGCACCGACCAATAGTATGCCAACTGTTCCCAACAATAAGGCCTCAGGAAGTTCGATTTAAACGAAGATTCAACTTCAGAAAGGCAGATTGGACTAAATTCTCAGACATGTTAGATGACATGATCACATCGGCCGCGCCAATCCCTGAGGAATACGAGCACTGTATTGAAATCGTGAAAACCTGCTCACGGGCCTCCATACCGAGAGGCTGCAGAACCAACTACCTTCAGGGCATTACTCCTGAAACAGTTGCCTTGTTGGAAAACTATTACAGGCTCCACAACGAAGATCCATTTAGTGAGCAAACCCTCCAGGCAGCGCAGAGCATTGTGTCCTCCATCTCTGAAGCCAAGAAAGAACAGTGGATCAAGCTGATCACAGAGGTCGACATGGGCAGGAGCAGCCAGAAGGCCTGGAGGCTGCTGAGACGGTTGAGCAATGACCCCTCACAAACTAATACCCATGCCAACATAAAGGCAGATCAGATAGCACACCAACTCTTGAAGAATGGGAAACCCAACTTTGCCACCAAAGTAGGAAAGAAACCAATAGCCAGGCAACCAGAGATTGAGAACAACAACCTCCATGAACCCTTTACATCTATTGAATTGGACATGGCTCTCAATAAATGTAAAAATGGCAAAGCAGCTGGCCTGGATGACCTACGGATGGAACAAATCAAGAACTTTGGTCCCAAATAAAGGCGCTGGCTGCTGGAGCTGATGAACAACTGCATGGCATCCTGTCAGATCCCCAAAATCTGGAGGAAAGCAAGAGTCATCGCCATCTTGAAGCCAGGCAAAGACCGCAATGACCCAAAAAGCTACAGGCCAATCTCCCTGTTGTGCCACCTCTACAAAGTTCTGGAGAGACTTATTTTGCATAGAATTATGGAAAAAATAAGCCCCTGTCTGATCCCACAGCAAGCTGGCTTCAGAAAAGGCAAAAGCTGCACATCGCAAGTGCTGAACCTGACTCAGCACATAGAAGATGGCTTTGAAAGGCAGCAGATCACAGGAGCTGTCTTCATAGACCTGTCAGCGGCTTATGATACTGTGAACCACCGCCTCCTCCTGAGAAAAATGTATAATATCACAAAGGACTACCACCTCACCCGCCTCATAGGAAACCTGCTACAAAACAGGAGCTTTTTTGTTGAGTTTCAGGGCCAGAGAAGCAGATGACGGAAACAGAAGAATGGCCTGCCTCAGGGGAGCGTGCTTGCTCCATCCATGTTCAACATCTACACAAATGACCAGCCACTGCCAGAAGGGACAGAGAGCTTCATCTATGCTGATGATCGTGCCATTACTGCTCAAGCAGGGAGCTTTGAGACTGTAGAACAGAAGCTCTCCGAAGCTCTAGGTGCTCTTACTGCCTACTACAGGGAAAGCCAGCTGATCCCTAACCCATCTAAAACACAGACATGTGCCTTTCATCTCAAGAACAGAGAAGCATCCCGAGCTCTGAAGATCACCTGGAAAGGAATCCCACTGGAGCATTGCAGCGCACCCAAATACCTGGGAGTCACTCTGGACCGTGCTCTTACCTACAAGAAGCACTGCCTGAACATCAAGCAAAAAGTGGGTGCTAGAAACAATATCATACGAAAGCTGACTGGCACAACCTGGGGATCACAACCAGATACAGTGAAGACATCTGCCCTTGCGCTGTGCTACTCTGCTGCTGAGTATGCATGCTCAGTGTGGAACACCTCTCACCATACTAAAACAGTGGATGTGGCTCTTAATGAGACATGCCGCATTATCATGGGGTGTCTGCGCCCTACACCACTGGAGAAATTACACTGCTTAGCCGGTATTGCACCACCTGGCATCCGCCGGGAAGTAGCAGCCAATAGTGAAAGGACCAAGGCAGTGACATCTCCAGCTCATCCCCTGTTTGGGTATCAGCCAGCACGCCAATGACTTAAATCTAGACATAGTTTTCTAAGATCTACAAAGACACTCGCTGGAACACCTCAGCAAGCGAGAGTCCAAAAGTGGCAGGCTCAAACCCAGCACCTCAACCAATGGCTGATACCAAATGAGAGACTCCCTCCTGGGCACACAGAAGATTGGGCGACTTGGAAGGCATTGAACAGACTGCGCTCTGGCACCACGAGATGCAGAGCCAACCTTCAGAAATGGGGCCACAAAGTAGAATCCTCGACATGCGAGTGTGGAGAAGAACAAACCACTGACCACTTGCTGCAATGCAACCTGAGCCCTGCCACATGCACCATGGAGGACCTTCTTGCAGCAACACCGGAAGCACTCCAAGTGGCCAGATACTGGTCAAAGGACATTTAACCAGCTACCAAACTCACAAGTTGTGTATTTTTCTGCTTGTTTGCTTTGTTCTGTTAGACTGGTTGTTCTGACACGACAAATAAATAAATTTCTACTCTTATCTGTGTGCATTGTGTGTGGAACGTGGCAAAGATCCACTTGCTGTGCAACACACTGTAGCAGCACATTTTTGGCCTGATATAGGATTTTATGCAAACCTTTTTATCACATGTTTTTCATGCAGTCCCATGATCTAGCACACATTTTCGATCTGCATTTTCTAACCAACCTCCTTTTATCATACTTTCTTCCATGTCTTAGGGCCTGTGTGGATAGAGCCTTGGTGAAACAGTGACCATTTGACCCTGGAAAGTGATAAATGTTAGTTCTGAACCAAAATGAAAACGTGTTAAAATAATAGATGCAGAAAAATCTTAATATGGATCCAAATATGTGAATGGAAAGCACTCACATCACCAATAAGATGGTGAATAGAAAGCAGCCTAGAACAGCAGATGGCAATAGGAAGCCTATCCTGATAAATTCAGTTGACAATAGTTACTTTTTTTCCCAAGACCCTTGCTGCAGGCAAGCAAGCAAGCTGGTTTGAAAAGACAATAGATATCCAAGCATGAATAACTTTTGGAGTTAATGGCCCTGCTCTGAATTAATTCAGTTGACTCAGTGCCTCAGTTATTTCAAAATTCACTTCCAGTTGGGAAATATTGATGGCCAGGAAAAGTTAGGCTGATTCTTTCAGGCATAAATTTAGGGAAAGAGTTCTGTAGAGGTTGTATTAATTATTCAGCTACTCTCTATGGAGTCTCTGAGTCATATTCAGGAAATGGCCGGGTGGCCCTTTGAAAAGATGGTGTAGAAAAGTTATTTTTTGGATTACAACTCCAAGGATCCTCAGTAGCACTTGGATTCTGGGGACTGTAACCCCACCATCAGGAAGGATTCGGGGAGCCTTTGTTCAAAAGTATATTTTTTTCTGAGTTCTGTCATAGTTCCTTTTGCAATAAAATATTTTTGCAGTTAGAACTAAGACACATTTACTTTTACTAAGAGACTTTACTTTTGTAGTAATGAGCTTGAATGGAGTGAAGTGGAGCGGTTTGCATGTAATGGACTCATCGCTGAGCCTGGAACCCCAGGTTTCAGCGGTGACCAGGGGAGCATTCGCACAGCTAAAACTTGTGCACCAGCTGCGCCCGTACCTTGGGAAGTCTGACTTGGCCACGGTAGTCCATCCCGTATAGACTACTGCAACGCTCTCTACGTGGGGTTGCCTCTGAAGACTGCTGGGAAGCTTCAAATGGTTCAATGATCGGCAGCCAGGATGCTAACAGGAGCGGCACTCAGGGAGCATACCACTCCTCTGTTGCGCCAGCTCCACTGGCTGCCAATTTGCTACTGAGCACAATTCAAAGTGCTGGCTTTAGCCTTTAAAGCCCTAAATGGTTCTGGCCCGACCTATCTGTCCGAACGCATCTCCTCCTATGAACCAGTTAGGACGTTAAGATCGTCTGGGAAGGCCCTGCTCTCGGTCCCGCCGGCTTCACAAGCACGCCTGGCGGGGACTAGAGACAGGGCCTTCTCAGTAGTGGCCCCTCGGCAGTGGAACGCCCTTCCTACAGACATCAGATCGGCCCCCTCCTTATTGGCATTCCGGAAGAGAGTGAAGACCTGGCTCTTCGAACAAGCTTTCAACTAAGCAGTGCAATTGATTGATTACTGGAATATGGATTAATGGACAACGAGATCGGATGCTGATTCTATTGATGAGACGTGATGGATTGTTATTTTGATGTATTGTTGTATTGATGTTTTGATGTTAATTAATTGATATTACTGTTTTAAATGACTAATGGTTTTGTATTGTGTTGTTGATACTGGTTGTTAACCGCTCTGAGTCACCTGAGGGCTGAGAAGAGCGGTATACAAGTGAAGTAAATAATAAATAAATAAATAAATAAATAAATAATGGTCTTCTAGTTATAATTCACCACTTTTCAATGGAATTGGAAGCTATTATTTGGCTGTTACTTATTACTGGGTTTGGGTTAACTCAGTCTGAGCTGTGGGAGGAAAAAGATGAAGGATGGTGCCTTGTACTGCAGCCATAAGGACTTATTTGTAGTTTCTTATATTCTTAGGACTTCATCACATTGAGGCTGAGAATTGTGTTCTCCCCACTTCTCTGCACTGTCAGCATGTTGCCTGCACAGTCCTCTGGAGCCCATAATATGTCACATGGCTGCTTCCTGCAGGACTCCATGCCGGCAGTATGCCAGCATTGGAGAGCCCAGAGGTGTACACCTGACTCCTCATACAAGAAAGCAGAAAAATGTGAAGAGGAATGGGGGATAGTGGCGAAATGGGAGAAGGGATGCCATGACCCTGACCATCCATGATAGTAGGGAATGCAGCATAATTCTGCCCCACGATTTCTCCCGCTGTCCCCCAGCTTTGTAAGAACCAACTGATGAGGTCCTTAGTGTTGCACTCCAGACCAGGAAAAACCTTCTGACTAAACACCACACAGTTGAGTAGAAATGCAATCCTTTTATTTAAGATAATTAAAAAGCAGTAAAAGTAAAAAGCCCTTTAAAGGAATAGGTAAAACCAATTAGGTAGGAAGATAAGCCAGAACAAAATAGTACAGGGAATTAGTTCATCAAAGTTCATGAAAAGCAAAGGCAGAAACTTCTATAGTAAAATCCAAAAACTGGAAACATGAATCTAAGGCACTTAGCACATGATCATAAAATCCAAGAATTAAAACATGAATCAAAAGCACTTAAACATGAATCTTTCCAAAGCAAGGCTTCCAACGAACAGGGAACGAGATCTTGACTTCATTCCAAACAATGCTTCATCTGACTACAGATTCTGTATTTGGGACTTTTATCTCCTCGTTAAGCTATGTCCCAAGTGGCCAGAAATTGATTTTGCTTTAGCCTTGAATCCCTTATCTTTATTTCTCTGAGCCTGGCAGAATGCCTGAGCCACTGATCCGCTTGTATATTTTGACTAATAACATCCCGTCTATCAATTTCCTCATTAATTTCTGCAGCTGGGCAAGGTGTCGAGCTGTTCTCAAGCTCCAAATCATGGGAATTCTCTGGTAGTAATTCAGGGAGCACACCATCATCCCCACATCCTTCAGAGACATTCTCATGAGAAAATATACAGGGATCTCCTGGTCATTCTCTGCATCAATATCATTAGAAACACCATTACCTTCATGTACCTCATTGTCATCATTCCCCACATCCAAAGCACTCTGATCCTTAAACACAATCACAGGCTGAGCTCCAACACTTAGAAGTTTCCAGAATTTTCAAGGCTCTGAATTTTTTTAACATCTTCGGGGTATGTATTTGCGAGGAGGTGATCAGAGTGGAGAGAAAGCACACGCTGCTGTCGTGTGACAGGAAAGTAGAGGGAGATTTATTGTTTATTTCTCTGAATTCTGCCACCAACTGGTATAGTGGAGGCCAATTGTTATATGTAATCTATGGTAACTGCCACCAACGTGAGATATGAGGTATTACTGTGAGATATGGCAATACAGATGCAGAATGAATGGAGATGAGACTGTTTCCAACAAAAGATAACTGGTTTATTGAGTACAAAGCGTGTGGTTACAAGTTGTAACTTAATTTATAGAACTTTGAATAATACTTGGTTAGTTAAACATTTCACTCTTCCAGGTTACACAGTATCTCACTGAGGTGAAGCTCTTATTACTAAACAATGTTTCAGTACAGGACTATCTTCCCTATTTGATCTTTCCTTGATCAAATAAATTAACAAGCTTATCCCTTGACTAAAGAAAACTGGCTATGTTTCTCCTTTCAACCTCCTTAGACTGAGATACCTCCAGTAGCTATCCAGGCTTCCCAAAGCCACAATTCTTTGCTTCACACTTCACTCTCCCAGTCTACTCTTCACTTCCACTCTTTTATTCCTCTCAGATACAAAATCAACTCCTAACTGACTCTCAAACTGTCTGTTTTCAAAACTCTCTCTGCTTGGCTCCTCCCACTCCTCCTTCTGCCAGCTTGCCTTGGTCTCCATGGTAACGCTGACTGAGGATCTCTGAAATAGGCTGCTCCAGTGTTACTGTAGCTAACCCAAACACATATATATACAGTTTAAAACATGCAAAGTATTAATAACTTCTGCACAGTATTAAATAGATTTTTTTCCATGTCGGGAGTGACTTGTGAGAGAATTGGCCATCTGCAAGCATGTTGCCCAGGGGACACCTGGATGTTTTGATTTTTTTACCACCCTTGAGGGAGGCTGCTCTCATGTCCCTGTATGGGGATCTTGGAGCTGACAGAGAGAGCTCAATCCGCTCTCTACAGATCTGAACCGCTGACCTGTCGATCAGTGGTCTTGTCGGCACAAGAGTTTAACCCATTGCGCCACCAGGGGATAATAATAAAGATAATAAAGGAATGTTTTTCCTGTCTCTGTACATCACAACATTGCTGAAGTGCATTAAAAAGAGTTGTCCTTGTGAGCAGGGGCACTTGGGAGCAAATTCCTTTAATATCCTTTTTTCTTTACTGTGTAAGATAAAATAACAGATATTTGCTAACTCTTTAACCTTTATCAAAGCATGGGTTCAGTTCCTCTCTTTGTATTAAAAGATTTGCTTTTGAATGTGTTATTTTGCTCTTGAGCAGAGCTTGCAGTGTAAGGCTGGTTCTAGTGACATACTCCACTCCAGCAGACCTTTTAATTTATACAGGCACAGATGAAATGTCTCTATGGAGCCTGTTTGTTCCTCCCAATAGGAGATGCCCACCAGTAAAAGCCAACTCTCAATATATTTGTAGCTTTCATGCTGACAAAGCTGTTCAAACATTGCTAAGGGAATCAGAAATGGGATGTGGCAAGCCAAGTTGGAAACTTCTTTTGCTATAACATCAGAAAAAAGGGAGATATTTTAGGCCAATAAAATGCATAACTATTTTTATTTCCTTGATATTTCTTCATGTTTAGCAATTTTAAGGACTTTTGCTCTGTACCTCGCTACCTCTGAGGATTCTTGCCATAGATGCAGGCGAAACGTCTCCTCCTCCTCCTGTTTGTTTCAGTCAAGGTCAAACTGAGAGGGGAAGAGAGTCTTTATTTGGAATCAGAGATGTTATTGCAGGTTTTGTGGTCATGTTGAAGAAGACAATTACTGTGCTACAGCCTTCACTGAAAGGACTATTGGTTTTCATCTGAGGCTTATTATCCTGCACTCTAGCAGGCTATTTTCTTCAATATTCAAGGTTTTTATAGCTGGTGGCAAATACAGAAACGGTGTCTAGATTCCGAGAGGATACAATAGTGTCATCATTCATCATCTAATGGTCAGTTCCCACTACTTAATTTTTTTCTGAATTCTAAATGTTTTGAAAAAAACGGAAAAGGCTCAAGTCTATACATTATTGCTCAGAAATAAAATCCATTGAGTTGCATCCAAACTTAGTCATATTTACAGTAGATCAGAAGAAATCAATGGTATTTTACAAAGGTACTAGCCGTACCCACCACACGTTGCTGTGGCCAACCTTCCCTCCCTCTGTCTCTCTTTCCTTCCCTCCCTTTTTCCTTCCTTCCCTCTTTTTCTTTCCCTTCTTATTTCTCTTCTTCTTTTTTCTGTCTCTACCTGTTTCTTTCCCCCCTTTCTTTGCTCTTTGGTTACATCCTTCCTTCTCTCCCTCCCTCCCTCCCTCTCTCTTTCTGTCTTTCGTTCCTTCTCTCCTTACTTCCCTCTCTTTCCTTTAACTTTTGTATTTTCTTTTGTATTTTCTCCTTCCTTCATTCTCTGCCTTTCTTTCTTTCCTTCTCTCCTTCCTTCTTTCCCTCCCTCCCTCCTTCTCTCCCTCCTTCCTTCCCCCTTTCCCTCCTTCTCTTGTAACTTCTCGACTGTCCCTTCCAACAACTCTTTGACCTTTACCAAAGCATGGGTTCAGTTCTTCTCTTTGTATTAAAAGATTTGCTTTTAATACAAATCCTGTGGTCTATGTTTGGCAGAAATTGGCCTTGAATCTATTTAATTTGTATTATATAGTAATATATAAGGTAAAGGTTTTCCCCTGACATTAAGTCCAGGCATGTTCAACTCTGGGGTGTGGTGCTCATCTCAATTTCCAAGCTGAAGAGCCAGCGTTGTCCATAGACACCTCCAAGGTCATGTGGCCGGCATGACTGCATGGAGTGCCATTACCTTCCCGCCGGAGTGGTACCTATTGATCTACTCACATTTGCATGCTTTTGAACTGCTAGGTTAGCAGAAGCTGGGCCTGACAGTGGAAGCTCATGCTGCTCCCTGGATTCCAACCTGCGACCTTTCGGTCAACAAGCTCAGCTGCTCAGCACTTTAACCCACTGCGCCACTGGGGGCTCCCATAGTAATATATAATAGTAATATGTTATATAGTAATCTATATAACAGTAATATATAAAATATTGTAATTATATCTTATATAATATATATGATATGTTTTATAATATATATGTTATAGTTATATATTATATGGCTGTGTAGACTCATATATATATATATATATATATATATATATATATATATAATATGAGTCTACACAGCCATATTTATTTATTTAACTTGTATACCGCTACTCCCAATTTGGCTCGGAGCGGTCTACAGAAACAGATTAAAACAATACAGTTAGCTTTGAAAATAACCACAACAATAACAATAGGCAGCAAGGACAGACATAGCCCGGGTTGTTCACCCATCAAAAGCTTGCTGGAAAAGAAAAGTTTTACAGGCTTTCCAAAAAGCAAGTAGGTCTCGGACGGTTCGAGTTTCAACTGGCAAGGCATTCCATAAATAAGGGGCTACGATCGAGAAAGCTCTATGCCTAGTAGATGACAAATGATAGGTCTGAATGTTAGGGACTGCAAGCAAATTTTGGTCTTCAGACCGAAGTAATCTCTGGGGTTGATAGGGGGATAAACGGGCCCTCAGGTACGCCGGCCCTAGACCATATAAGGCCTTAAAAGTTAGTACCATCACCTTGAAAGTGATCTGATGCTCAATTGGTAGCCAGTGTAGCTGTTGGAGAATTGGGGTGATACAACACCTCGACACCACAATGGAAGTGGCGAGGGGCTCCGCACGAGGCCAGGCCGCGCGGTGCAGCCTCCCCTTCCTCGCTCGCATGAGGGGCAGCGCAAGCCAGGTGAGCTGTACCGCACAGCCTGGCCTCGCGCAAAGCCCCTTGCTGCTTCCATTGCTTGCAGGCAAGGGGACTGGGCCTGGGACGCAGTGAGTGGCTTCACGGGAGCCAGGCCATGTGGTGCAATTTTCCTGGCTTGCGCTGCCCATTGTGCAAGCCAGGAAAGGGAGGCTGCATCGCGCGGAGCCCCTCGCCAGGCCCTATCTCGCTGGCAAGCAATGGAAGGGGCAAGGGGCTCCGTGCAAGAGCAGGCTGTGCGGTGCAGCCGCTCGCACGAGGGGCAGCACAAGTCAGGTAGGCTGTACCGCGCGGCCT
This sequence comes from Anolis sagrei, assembly GCF_037176765.1. NCBI lineage: Eukaryota > Metazoa > Chordata > Lepidosauria > Squamata > Anolidae > Anolis > Anolis sagrei. The sequence continues at coordinate 66,793,107 of NC_090026.1, forward strand.
GGCCTCGCGCAAAGCCCCTCGCTGCTTCCATTGCTTGCAAGCGAGGGATTGGGCCTGGAAAGCGGTGAGGGGCTCTGCTTAAGAGCAGGCTGTGTGGTGCAAGCAATGGAAGTGGCGAGGGGCTTTGCGTGAGGCCAGGTCCCTCGACGCACTGGATACATGCCCTCGGTGAGCCGCATGTGGCCCGCGGGCCATAGTTTGAGGACCCCTGATTAACATCATAAGGTTTTTCATTAACACACACTTGATCCTGCTACGACTTACTGTAACAGCAGGGACAAGGCGACAATGCACCTTGCCCCAATGCCCTCATGTGATGGAAGGAGGGAGTGTGTGTGGGTTGCCATGTGGTGACACATGTGCCTTCCATTTCACCTGTGGTTGCCGGTGAAATGGAACAAAATAGAGGGAGGGGGCATCAGTATGAAAAGTTCCCTAGAGAGATGCTCTTTCTGGGAATCTTTAGGTCCTCCAGTGCTTTCCTGTGGTCAATGTTTGGCAGAAGTTGGCCTTGAACTTGTGCTGGAGGACCTAGATATTCCTATAGAAAACATATCAATCAAATCTTTAGATAATCAAATCTGCAAAACTCAAAACTGCAAATGTGGAGATAAGACTACAATTTAAAACAGATAAAATATTGAAATAGAATTAAAGTAATTACATTACAAACCTAATTCAGAAGTGAATAGCAGGAAAAATATATTAAAAGTCTGAAAGCACTTAGGACCTCATCACATTAAGGATGGGATTCGCCGTGCATTGCCTGCCTTGCCCCTCATCCTATCCCAATGGTGGCTCCTCGGCTGTGGAACGCCCTTCCCACAGATATTAGACTAGCTCCATCATTATTGGTATTCCGCAAAAAAGTGAAGACCTGGTTGTTTCAGCAGGCGTTCGAATAGTTAGTGCAATGAGTGTAATGAACATAGGAATGGAACAATGGATGACGGATTTGGATCATGTTTTCAGTGATGAGATGCCAGTGAATGGCTATTGTTGTTAATTATATAGGATTGTTTAGATGTTATGATGTTACTGTTTTTTACCGTGTACTGTATTTTTGCTGTTCGGTTGTTAACCGCTGTGAGTCGCCTACGGGCTGAGAACAGCGGTATACAAATAAAGTAAATAAATAAATAAATAAGTGAAGTCAAAGTGTTGTATAACAGGCAATTTGCCCATCTGATGAGGCCCTTAGAATGAGCTCAGTTAAGACAATATAGCAAGTCAAAACCCTTTTTTTTAAAAACAAACAAACATTCTGTTTTAAAAGCCTGAGTAAAAGGCCTAGTGATAGAAAGATAACACAAAAGCATCCATTCTGATCTCCCGGTAAGAGAGTTCCTGTCTAGAGGCCATCACTGGAAAATCGTTCCTGATGTTTAGATGAGGAAAAATAACTGTAAAGTCACTAACAGTGCAATCCTGTACACAACAGGGAAGTCCAATCATTGCTGTCACTGAGGTTCTTTCTTGTGAGTATTTTTAGGTCTATGGTGAAAATAAACCATTTTACTGTTCTTGGAGCCATGTCATCCTCTGTATTGATATCTATATTCTCTTCTTTTGATCACACTAGGAATCAAATAACTCTTGACAAGTCCCTTCATCAGGGCAAGAAAACATAATCAAAGTCCTCCTGACAAAGAGCCATCCAGCCATAGATATAGATATAGATATAGATATAGATAGATAGACAGTTAGATAGATAGATTGGGAGTTGTAGTTGCTGGGATTTATAGTTCACCTACAATCAAATAGCATGATAGAATTGAACCAACCGGGGCATACAAGACTCCCATGACCAACAGAAAACACTAGAAGGGTTTGGTGAGTACTGACCTTGAGTTTGGGAGTTGTAGTTCACCTACATCCAGAGACTACCATGGACTCAAACAATGATGGATCTGGACCAAACTTGGCACGAATATTCCATATGCCCAAATATGAACACAGATGGTGTTTGGGGAAAACAGACCTTGACATTTGGGAGTTGTAGTTACTGGGATTTATAGTTCACCGACAATCAAAGAGTGTTCTGAACCCCACCAACGACAGAATTGGGCCAAACTTCCCACACAGAACCCTTATGACCAACAGAAAATACTCAAGGCCATCCAGACCAACTCCCTTCACTAGGGGAAGAAAACGTAAACAGAGCCCTCCTGACAAAGAGCCATCCAGCCATAGATATAGATAGATATGATTCACACACATATACAGATATAGTATCATAGATTTGAAAGGGACCCCTGAAGAAGGTTTATTATAAGTTGCATGTTCCAGAGTAGGCAAACCAGACAATCTCCACATCAACCCTGACAAAGAAACAGCAAGAAATACTGTTTACCCACAAGCATAGAGAAATTACATATATTAGAAACCAACACTATCTCATTACTTTATTTTCCAGATCAACAGACTGGGCCACAGCAACGCGTGGCAGGGGACAGCTAGTTAGTTAATATAATAGAGAAAAATCAATATATTTCTATCATTGTTTCCTCTAATGACTATGCACACAAGCATAGGCTGATTATAGATGGAGCCAGTGGTGCAAACTGTATGTGAGCAACTACATCGTCATCATGAGAGGGAGGAATGGAAGGCTAGCGTTCCTATTGAAAAACAGATTCAATTAGCCCCTGTTGGTGCTGTCACCGCCTCATGCAGCACGTGACTGAGTTAGATGCCCCCAGACAATAGGCTCATACAGATGATTCACAATCATTCTGTGCTTGAGTTGGGATCTGTCTTCTCAGCACCTGCTGCAGCTGACGGTCCCATCTGTGCTCTTCCGAGAGTGTGACATGGCAGCACTTAACAAGCCTGGTGTCATTCTGCTTCCTCTGCTCTTGTTTTGTATCAATGGGAGTGAATTTTGAGACAAGTGTGTCTATGTGCGCGCGTACACGTATACTTAAGACTAATTGGAAACGAAAAGAGGGTTGCTATGCTATTAGAACCAACCGCTATGTACAATACCAATTGACAAAGAGAGTCCCAAATCAATTTCAAATGGGATAGGTTCTGTGCCGTTGAGCATGGGGCTATAATTCTTAATGAAGGAGGGATGGACGTGGTATCTTTCCCCAGGGGATTCCTTCTTGCCCTCCTATAGGAAACTAGAACTCCAAAAAACCCAAAATGCTGTAAATAACTCAAAATAAGTTTTATTGATCACAAAGAGTTATTTCTTTAAAGCAATGAGCTGGAAACTTCAGAGGGGTGAAGGAAAATATACGTTACAGTCTCAGTTAGTCCTGGTTCCAAGGTGTTTGAAGCTGAGAAGCCTTTCCAAGTTTCCTCTTTCCTCAATGGCTGTGAATGCCAGAGCAAACCACAACCCCGGTTCAGATGGCCTATGTCTGAAGACTCAGGATCTTCCTCTGATGCCAAAAGAACCGGTTTGAAGGCGCTTGAGACTTCCAATGTCATTCAGGTTGGTCTGAACATGAAGCACAAGTCTCAAGGGTAAAAAACCTCAGAACTGGTGCTGAGAGGTAATTTAAATCAGGGTCTTTTAGAGTCAAGTCTCTTACTCACGTCCATCTGGTAGAAACTCTGATGGCAGAATGAAAAGAAAGGAAGCACTCCCCTCCTGCAGAAAGAGGTGGAGCCAAACAGTACTGATTGACAGCTATAAGTAACCAATCCATACAACTATACATAAGCAGGGTAAAAGGAGAGAATTAAGCATGAAACAACAGTTTAAATCTTGCAACTAACAGTTCTACACATAGGTGGCGCCACTCACGCCATCACAGGTTCTGTGGACTGTGTGGGATAAAACAGGATAGAGAAATCCTAAATTTCAGTTTTTTAAATGTTTTCATGTGAAGCATCAAAAAGAGTTACACACATGAGGCTTTCCAGAAAGAGAGACTGAATGTTGATGTCAATATCAGGCCTGTATCATCCAACCCCTTTATTAATTTGTTTATTCCTCACTTTTATTTCAGAGTAGGTATGTATTTATTTATTTCGTATCAAAAGCATTGCATAAATTAGTATAAAACCGATAAAAATAGAAGGAGTGCAGGTGGCTAAATATCTTTCGACCAAAAACAGGCAATAGCAACGGCATTGTCTGTAGCCTCCAACAATTCTTCCTCTGTACATGAGGTAGGGCATAGTGGACAAGCATACAGATGTGGAGTTGTCTGTTCTGCTCCACAGTCACATAAGGTGTGGGATTCTTTTAGGTAGTGCCATTTTGCCAGGCTGTCTTTTGATCTGCCCCCTCCTCTTCTGAGTCTGTTCAGGGACTTCCAGGTTGCCCATTCTTGGTTTGCCCCTGGAGGAAGACCCTTGTGAGGGGCCATCCAGTTGGGGTTTCCTGGTCTAGCTACCCAGAGGGATACATTTGCTGTTGCTGGGGGGCCATGTAGTGGGTGGCTTTCACAGTGTTCAACCTTATTTCTCTCACATTTGGCAGCAATTTCCTGTCGCACATCAGGAGGGCAATGTCAGCTAGCTTTTAGAGTTTATCAACTGGAGTAGGTTTAAGACATCCTGTGATTATTTTGCATGTTTCATTCAATGCTATGTCCACCTCCTTTGCATGGGCAAACCTATGCTAAACAGGGTAGTTGAGTAAGGCAAGGCTAGGGCTGATGTTCTTACTAATTTTGGGTCTGCACCCCATGTGCTGCCAGTAAGTTTCTGCAGGATGTTATTGCATGCAGCTACTTTGTGCTTGGTGTTCAAGTAGTGTTTCCTATATGCTAGTGTTCGATCTAGGGTGACACCGAGATAGTTAGGATGGAAACAATGTTCAAGCTCTTGGCCATCCCAGGTGACTTTCAATTTCCTGTTGGCTTCACGGTTACGTAGGTGGAAAGCACACACTTGTGTCTTGGCAGGGTTAGGCTTCAGGTGGTTATCATCATTATTTTATTTATTTCTTTATTTACTTTACTTATATACCGCTGTTCTCAGCCTGAAGGCGACTCACAGCGGTTCACAACAAATAAGAACAGCAAAAATTCAATGCTACAGTGTAAAAACAGTTAACAACCTAACATATTACATAATTAATAAACAATTACTACAATAACCATTCATTATTCACTATCGTCTCATCATAAAAAAAATGATCCAGATTCGTCATCCATTATTCCGTTCCAATGTTCATTAACCAATCATTGCACTAATTATTCGAACGCCTGCTCAAACAGCCAGGTCTTCACTTTCCTGTGGAATACTATTAGAGATGGTGCTAGTCTAATGTCCGTAGGAAGGGCGTTCCACAGCCGAGGAGCCACCACCGAGAAGGCCCTATCTCTCGTCCCCGCCAGCCGTGCTTGAGAAGCAGGCGGGATCGAGAGCAGGGCCTCCCTGGAAGATCTCAAAGTCCTGGTGGGTTCATAGGCAGAGATGCGGTCGGATAGGTAGCTTGGGCCGGAACCGTTTAGGGCTTTAAAGGCCAACACCAGCACTTTGAATTGAGCCCGGTAGCAAATCGATAGCCAATGGAGTTGGCGCAACAGGGGGGTTGTATGCTCCCTGCACTCCGCTCCTGTTAAAATCATGGCTGCTGAGTGTTGGACTAGTTGGAGCTTCCGAGCCGTCTTCAAAGGCAACCCCACGTAGAGAGCGTTGCAGTAGTCTAAACGGGATGTAACCAGAGCGTGGACTACCATGGCCAAGTCAGACATTATAGTAGCTGGAGAGATCTTTCAAGGCATTAGTAAGTTGGATTTCAACTGTTTCTAAGTCTTTTTGCTCGTGTTGTTAGGCCAAGGTCATCAGCATATATAAAGCTCTTTGTGAGTGGTGGTTGTGTAAGACATACAGTATTTCTTACTTTTCCTTCAGTCTATCATCTAGTTAACTAACGGCAATTAGCAAATAGTGGGAGCTGATAGAATAATAAATAAATAAATAAATAAAACTTTATTTATACCCCGCCACCACCTCCCCAAGGGACTCAGAGCGGCTTACATGAGGCCAAGCCCAACAATACATCAATAAAACAAAAAAGCAATAAACAATACAATACAATACAAATTAATATAAATCACATATAGGCAATAACACACAAGGGTTTTAAAACCTATGGCCAGGCCAAACGTAATAGTTTAAAATTTAAAAAATAAATGCTGGGCATGAACAAGGTAGGATATATCTGGTAGGAGGGTTTTAAAGAAGTGAGGGGAGCGCAGTCCAACGCAATCCAATAGTTAAAGTGCATTCTGAGGACATATTGCTGGGAATTATTTCCTTATTCCAAGAAGGCACACTAGAACAGCCACGTTTTCAGGCTCCTCCTAAAGACTGCCAATGTTGGGGCATGCCTGATATCCTTGGGAAGTGAGTTTCAGAGTCGGGGGGCCACCACCGAGAAGGCCCTCTCCCTCGTCCCCACCAATCGTGCCTGCAAGGGAGGTGGGAGCGCGAGCAGGGCCTCTCCAGATGATTGAAGAGATCGTGTGGGTTTGTACACAGAAATGTGGTGACGCAGGTAGGCGGGTCCCAAACAGTTTAGGGAAACCAATGTCACTGTAGCACAGTGTTTCTCAACCTGGGGGTCGGGACCCCTGGGGGGGTCGTGAGGGGTTGTCAGAGGAGTCGCCGAAGACAATTAGAAAACACAGTATTTCCTGTTAGTTGTGGGGGTTCCGTGTGGGAAGTGTGTCCCAGTTCTATCGTTAGTGGGGTTCAGAATGCTCTTTGATTGTAGGTGAACTATAAATCACAGCAACTACAACTCCCAAATGTCAAGGGCTATCTTCCCCAAACCACATGTCCACATTTGGGCATATTGAGTATTTGTGCTGGGTTTGGTCCAGATCCATCAATGTTTGAGTCCACAGTGCTCTCTGGATGTAGGTGAACTACAACTCCCAAACTCAAGGCCAAGGCCCACCAAACCCTTCTAGTATTTTCTGTCAGTCATGGGAGCTCCGTGTGCCAAGTTTGGTTCAATTCCATTGTTGGTGGAGTTCAGAATGCTCTTTGATATTGTAGGTGAACTATAAATCCCAGCAACCATAACTCCCAAATGACAAAATCAATCCTACCCTCAACCTCACCAGTATTCAAATTTGGGTGTATCAAGTATTTGTGTCGAATGAATGAAAATACATCCTGCATATTGGATACTTACAAGATGATTTGTAACAGGAGAAAAACGAGAGTTGTGAAATAGCAGAGAAAATAATGTTATGGTTGGGGGTCACCACCACATAAGGCACTGTATTAAGGGGTCACGGCATTAGGAAGGTTGAGAACCACTGCTGTAGAATATGTGGAATCTCTCGAGATTTGAAGTTGGAAGTACTCAATGGTGGGAGAAATAAATCTTTTTTTTTAATTTTGCAATTAAACCTGCTTACAAGAATGGATATTTCATCCCCATCAAAGTTCTCTGTATTTTTCTCTGCAATTTTTGTATTTTACTTAATTACTACATATTAAATAGAACTGCCCCAAATTCCATAAGCTGGGCAAAACATGCCCATCAAATTTAATTGAGTCACAGCATGAGTCTTTGCTTTTTCTGGGACCAGAAATCTTTTTATCCTCCATATTGTCAAATTGGTGTAGAGAAGAGCGGACAGATTGAATTGCACAGAATGGTTTTCACCGATCCATGAAAATACATAATCAAACCGATAGATCCCATAAATCAGGGAATAAGGAGGAAAAACATTTGATCTAACCATTTCCCTTTGAGATTGCTGATGACCTACATTTGATTCTGCTTCAATTTTACACACAAGTAGGTCTGCTGATGCCAGTGATAATTATCTTTTGCATTTTTAAGGGAACTTCAATGAGACAGAAATCCCTCATATATCTAAAACACAATATTAATTAATATGAGGGGAGAGAGAGCAAAAAGGAGATATGATCGCTTCAGTAAATTAAGGATGCTGTGTGAAAAATTATGGCTGAATTGAGAAGTGCTGTGCATCTACGTCAGAACATGTATTACTTATTCAGCAGCAAAAAGACTCAGGATACCTTCAGAAGGCACATCCCTGACAACTACTGTTACGCAGCCGTGTATTGGAACATGTTGCCATGCCATAATTTATTTATTGAATACTCTTCTCTCTGCAGAAGAGATCCCTTTGAAGGACTGAGATAGGAATTTGATCAATATAAATGGCTTTCTGCTAAATAACCCTACACGTTCTCTCTCACCATTTACACTGAGATAAATCTCCCGCTATCCCTTTCCTTCCCTTTTTAAAGTTAGTGTTTCAGTCAGCCCATATGAAGATTTTATAAAATTTTTAGAGTTTGGACTAAAATGTGTGTCTCTTTCTTTTCCGAAGGTCTAAAAAAAAAAATCCTGTGGAAAACAAGATGAGCTTGAAATTGTGTGGGTTGGATCTCCTGAGACTCAAAACGCATGTATAAAGTTTGCAGAAATATTTGCTAAGACTTTATATCTTGCTGTTCTGTACACATTTTCCCTGGCTTTCTATATTGTACATTCAGGCTGCATTTGCGGTGACGTGTAAAGCAGTTTCACAATGCAGATTAACTGCATGAAAACTGGATTATATAAGGTAATGTAGACTCATATGACCTAGTCCAATGTGTTTCCTCTGCATTCTGAAACTGCATTATAAGGCAGTGTAGATCCAGCCTATGTCACAAAAGTTGCTGCTGTTCATATTTACACTTACCTTAAGTGCCTTTGAACTGAATAATAATAATAATAATAATAATAATAATTATTATTATTATTACTATTACTATCTTTATTTGTACCCCGCTAGCATCTCCTGAAGGACTCGATGCGGCTTACACAGGCCAAGGCCTCAATAAAACATAGCATAACAAAATACACAACTTAAAGCAAATCAAAACAATTAAAGCAATATCAAACAACAAAACAATAAAAACAATACACCAAAACACAAGAAAACAGGGCCCGGCCAGTGTAATGGGTACAGGTTAAAAGTGATGATGTGACAGGTGGTATATTGGATTTTAGGGTAAGTGCAGTGTGCGGGCAATCTTAAACTCTAATAAAGTACTTCTGGGACATGTTACTGGAGTTTTCCTATTCTGGAAAGGCACATCGGAACAGCCAGGTCTTCAAGTTCTTCCTAAAGACTGCCAAGGTAGGGGCCTGTCTGATATCTTTGGGGAGGGAGTTCCAGAGTCAGGGGGCTACCACAGAAAAGGCACTGTTTCGCATCCCCCACCAGACGCGCCTGTGATGCAGGTGGAATCGTGAGCAGGGCCTCTCCGGATGAACGAAGAGAACACGTGGGTTCATAAACGGAGATGCGGTCACGCAGGTAGGATGGTCCCAAACCGTTTAGGGCTTTGTAGGTAAGCACCTGCACCTTAAATTGGGCTCGGAAAATATACGGCAGCCAGTGGAGCTCCTTGAACAGGAGGGTTGACCTCTCTCTGTAAGGAGCGCCAGTTAACATCCTGGCCGCCGCCCGTTGGACCAGTTGAAATTTCCGAGCCGTTTTCAAGGGCAGCCTCACGTGTTCAGTGGGATTATGCACCATCACGAAAGATGTTCCAAAAATTGCAGTTATTTTTAGACCTTCCTGCTCATTTGACACTGACATTATTGACATTTGACATTATTGATTTCCAGCACAAAGCCTCTAGCATGAAGTCCAGGATTGATGTTTCTTAACTTTGCAAGGATTCTCAACTTTGCAACTTTGCTTGGTGTCATTTTGCTGCCTGACACCAAGTAGCAAATGGCACCCTCCACCTGGAATCCACTCGCCAGCATTCACTCATCAAATCAAGGTGCATGGCACCCTAAAATGGACACATTAGAGACAAAAATGTCCAAAATCTACCACATTTCGTTACAGCAAACCTCTGAATAACACAATATATAACTAACACCTTGATGCTTTTTGTAAAAGGTCATCAGACAGGTTATTTATTTAATATCCAGACTAGTGAGATCATTTGAGGTCGAAAGTTTGCTTGGGGATAAGGGTTCCTTCCCTCAGGATCTCTCCTTTAACATTTCTGCCTCACTCTGTCTTATTGTAGTGCCAATCCTGTCAAGCCATAATCATGTAAGTATCACTGCTCCTTTTGGTCAGGACAAATGTCCATCTAATAGGCCTGGGTAACAACGCAAAAATTTGTTTCTAAAATCGATTTGTATTTGGGGGTTTTTTTTGTTTCGATATTTAAAATAATTACAAAATTTTCCTTTTAAAAAGTTCGATATTTACGAAATTTCGTAAATGGTAAAAAATTAACGAATTGATTTCCGAAACAATAACGAATCGATTCGTTAATGGCGGACGCGACCGCGAAATACGCTAAAAAACCTCCAAAAACTTCTGAAGCTTCCCTCTCCCTCTGTTCTTGACTGTTGGTGTGATATTATAATTTTTTTTCACTAATTAAACCATAAAACTGGCCCAGACATGCGGAAATAATAACGAAACGACCTCTGAACAATAACGAAACGAATACAATAAAGAAATACGAAGCATTTACAAAACGTGTTTAAAAATTCGTTTTTTTAATGATTGCTCCAGAATGGTTCGTTATCGTTTTGTAATTGGAAAAATTAACGAATTATTAACGAATTACGAATTAACGAAACGAAACCGCCCAGGCCTACCATCTAATCCAGTATTTAATTTCCAGCAACACCTTGCAAGATCTTTTTAGAAAGCTCAGAAGCAAGATCACAGGTAGTAGAAAACTTTGCCTGCCATAGGTATATAGTGTTCAGGAATATGTCAGAACTCCTTTGAACATGTTGGCTGAATTTAGTTGTTGTCGGTATTTCAGCTAGGACTGCAGATAAAGAGGTTCCTGCCTGGTGAGTTTCCTCTAAGCCAGATCAGTCAGGACAGAGAACAAACACTATGCCAGAACAAACAAAGTTTTCTACTACCTGTGATCTTGCTTCTGAGCTTTCTAAAAAGATCTTGCAAGGTGTTGCTGGAAACACTTGAAGGCAAAGCTACAGAGATTTATTCAGTTTGACCAAGAGGGATTCAAGTACTAGCAAACTCTTCAAAATGTACAGCCTAAATTCACAGAAAAATACATAACATTTTATGCAGTTCTGACAGCTATTCAAACTTCCTGTGCCTCCCCTTGATTGGCTGAGAAACTGTGCTAGCTAGAAATCATGCAGGGATTGGTTGCGGGTTTCTCTGGTGTCACCGACAGGAGGAGGGGATCTCCGTGGTGGAAAGATGAGCAGCTCAGGTTTGAACAGTTTAAAAATCCAGTCCATTGCAGAGAAGCCATCTGGAATGGTGCAAAACTGGGGGAAGTGATAACGTGGGTATGCAGATGATTCCTTTTTTTTTTGAAGTAATTTTTATTAAGGTATTTATCTAATACAACGAAAGAGGGGGAACATTTGAAGAGGATAGCACAGTAGGAAAAAGAAAGATATATAGGGAAAAAGGGAAGAGAAAAAAAAAGAAAGAAAAGAGAATAAAAAAAATACAAAAATACAAAAAAAATACAAAAATCCATATTAAAAAGATAAAAAAGTTTGACTTCCATCTCCTCGTCAGGTGTTGTGTCTCCAATAATGTTACTGTTGCTTTCCCAAAATTGTCTCTTATTTACTTTTTTCTTCTTTCTCGTACTTATCAAAGAGTGTCCAATCTGTCTTCTTTATCGGGTTTCCGGTATTTTTTTTTTAAAAAAAGTCAATTCGTCCATCTCCCTTATTTCTCTAATTTTCCCTAACCATTCCTCCTTAGTAGGAGTACTTTCCTGTTTCCAAACCTTTGCTAGTACAATTCTTGCTGCCGTCGTCATGTAAGTAAAAAGTTTGTCCTCATTCTCCTGTAGTTGTATTTCAGAGTCGGTAAAGCCCAGTAAATAATATTCCGGTTTCTTCTTAAATACTCTTTTCAAAATTTTTTGTAACTCTTCATGTATCATAGACCAATATTTCACTATTTCTTTGCATGTCCACCACATATGGTAAAAGGTACCTATCTGTTGACAACCTTTCCAACATTTGTCCGAAGAGTTTTTGTTTATTAAAGATAATTTCTTAGGAGTGGTATACCATCTGTGGAACATTTTTACCCAGTTTTCCTTTAAGTCAGTTGCATACACATATTTTAACTTCTTGTTCCACATCTGTTCCCACTCTTTGAATTGAATAGGTCTTCTTATATTTTCTGCCCATTTTATCATACATGGTTTGACTTGTTCGCCTTCCGTTAGCCACGTCAGAAGCGTATTGTAAATAACTGAGATAACTTTTTTCTTTACCTTCAAGATTTTATCCCAAGTTGATCCTTCCCAGGCAAAACCTATTTTATTATCTTGTTTAATGTAGTCTTTCATTTGTAGATAATGTAACCAGAGAACAAACACTATGCCAGAACAAACAAAGTTTTCTACTACCTGTGATCTTGCTTCTGAGCATTCTAAAAAGATCTTGCAAGGTGTTGCTGGAAACACTTGAAGGCAAAGCTACAGAGATTTATTCAGTTTGACCAAGAGGGATTCAAGTACTAGCAAACTCTTCAAAATGTACAGCCTAAATTCACAGAAAAATACATAACATTTTATGTAGTTCTGACAGCTATTCAAACTTCCTGTGCCTCCCCTTGATTGGCTGAGAAACTGTGCTAGCTAGAAATCATGCAGGGATTGGTTGCGGGTTTCTCTGGTGTCACCGACAGGAGGAGGGGATCCCCGTGGTGGGAAGATGAGCAGCTCAGGTTTGAACAGTTTAAAAATCCAGTCCATTGCAGAGAAGCCATCTGGAATGGTGCAAAACTGGGGGAAGTGATAACGTGGGTATGCAGATGATTCCTTGATTGACTTAAGTGGCCCCGTTCCAAAGAGACAAAGGTGCCAGACCCAAGAGACAAAAGGTGACAATCTAAAATAACCAGGGGCTTGGCTGTCTATTCAGAAGACTAATGTATTCATATTTGTTTAGTCTTCTCTTCTGTGAAAATGGCAGCTTCTGGCCTTAGTTGAACAGAAAAAAAAATCTTAAACTCATCTTGGTGGAAAAAGGATAATCTGTCTCACATACATACACAAAAGGTTTGATATTATCTGGCTTAGGGAATTGCTAGAAAGACTCTTGTGTTAATTATATAGTAATTTCTATTCCCAGCCTTATGCAAACAGGGTGTACGGGGACAGCATCTGTCTTCAGGAAACATTTGCGTACAGGTTTATATATTTAGGAATTGTTAGAATACACAAGCAATACGAGAAAATATCAATTTTATACATTTATTAAAGGGTTCAGCTTTGGTAGAATTCAGAGTATTTATTTATTTATTTATTTAGCAATTTTGTATACCGGTCTTCTCCCCTCTATCGGGGGACTCGGGCCGGTTTCCAACAATAAAATCACAAAACAATCATTAAAAACATCATATAACATATTCAATTAAAACGTTATAACAGCAAAATGCAATCACATAATAACAATGGTCAGTCGTCATAGTGAATTCGTTGTCCATCATTCATCGCCATCTATCCAATCACAGAAATATTGATTCACTCATCGAAAGCCAAACCCCATAGCCAGGTTTTCACCTGTTTTCTGAATAACAGAATGGAGGGGGCAGTTCTGAACTCCAGTGGGAGAGAGTTCCAGAGTCGAGGGGCCACCACCGAGAAGGCCCTGTCCCTCGTCCCCACCAGACGTGCCTGAGAGGCCGGTGGGACCGAGAGCAGGGTCCCTCCAGACGATCTTAACAAGTACAGTGTTCCCTCACTCATCGTGGGTGTTACGTTCCAAGACCACCCGTGATAAGTGAAAATCCATTAAGTAGGGATGCCTGACTCCCCCTCCCCTCCTTCTCTTCCTCTTCCACCTCCTCTTCCTCCTTCCTAAATCTTCAGTCCCTTTGACAGGGATTCGACGTGAGGCCGCTGAGGAAAGGCCAGGCCCAGCCCACAGGCAGGCAGAGGGAAGGGAAAGAGTGCGCCTGCCTGGCCGAGGTCTTCTTTACCCCCTACTGAAGGTGGCCCTCACCCTCCTGACCCTGTCCCCTCTGCCTCCAGTGCCTTTGGGCCCCGGGCCTGCCTGTTCACCTGTACAGATGTTGCTGGGTCCTGTCAGAACCTCCAATGGCTTCAACATTGCAGAACTTTGAAAATCTGGAAAATGTTTTTTAAAAATAAAATTAAAAATGTATTTCTTGCTTGAAGTCTTTTTATTCTCCATAAACGTTTGGGGAGAAGGGTGCATTGATCAACAACATTGTCATGGCCATAGTCACTGACAGTTTTAATACTTCCCCTGCCTGTTTGAAGGCCTGTTTCTATGACCCTATTTTTATGAGCCTCTCCCTCACAAATAATCTGCTCCACTTCTATCTCACCCTGAGTTGTTAGTATTTTATCTTGACATGTGGCCCACTCATTGTCATTGTGATTGTGAATGATTTTTCATTGTATTTTTATATGTTTACTGTACTTTTATGTTTTATTAATCTTATTGTGTTGGTTGTTTTTTTGCTTTGGTTTTTATTTTATTGTAATGTATTGTTGGGCTTGGCCTCATGTAAGCCGCCCGAGTCCCCGTTGGGGAGATGTTGGTGGGGTATAAATAAAGGTTATTATTATTATTATTATTATTATTATTATTATTATCATTATTAACACCTAGGATTTTGTGTCCTTGTCATCATCAATCAAACACTCCTACAGTTCATGAACAGCGATTCAAACACATGTCCCTGACAGTGCCTGCAGACTTGTAATCCAAACCCTTATTATTATTTATTTTAATATTTTATTTGGAGTGCTTCTACCCCGCCCTTCTCAAACCCCTAGGGTGGACTCAGGGCGGCTTACAAAAAAGGCACAATTCGATGCCCAACAATTCACAAAGTACAATATACAATTTAACATCAACAATTGTCACTAGTTAAAACATCACGTCAATACAATAACAGTAATAAAATCATCCTGTGGCCAATGTTCACCAATTTATAATTCCATAATGGATCCAGCATTGTCATTGTCCTTTCTTGCTCTGGTCGTCCTTGTCTTTGTCCATCTGCCCGCTTACCCAAAGGCCTGGTCCCACATCCAGGTTTTTAACTTCCTCCTGAAGGAGAGGAGGGATGTTGATGACCTAATTTCCCCAGGGAGTGCATTCCACAGGCGAGGGACCACCACCGAGAAGGCCCTGTCCCTCGTCCCCACCAGCCTCACTTGTGATAAAGGTGGGGCCGAGAGCAGGGCCTCCCCAGAAGATCTTAAACTCCGAGGTGGGACGTTAAAATATTCAATTTGTGACCATTCGTTATCATCTCCTCCTTTCCAGCTCAATAAATAATGTAAAAATATCTTAGCTAATCAGTTTGTTTTTGTTCATTGTGATGTCCAACATTGGACAATAAAGATTGCTGACAAGATCCACCCTTCCTTTCCTTCTCTTCTCATCACCTCTCCCCACTTTCCCCCACTCAAAGTCAATTTTTCATGAAAGCTATGGAGTGAGCTGTTTTGATTTTCCTCTGTTGAGTTTTTTTTCCTGTGTGATGTTAGTATCTCTGGAAAGGGTTTGCTCAATTTGATTTAAAGACAAGTATAGCCCTTTGTGGATTGATCAAGGACTGTCTAGTGGCTCACGTTCCCTTTATCATTCTTTCTAAACTTGAGGTAGGGAAGAGAGGGGCAAATGGAGCAACCGAATACCTAAAATCTGAAAAAATATTTATTACACAGGTATCTGGGCACAGTCTGTTAAATCTAGATCACCCTTTTGGCACAAGTTCCCTTTATTTCTGTGAAGTTTGCAAAAAGATTTGAAGAGACTCTAGTTCACAACCTTTTCTTTGGGAATTTGTTTTTCTAACTGGGCAACAAAGAGGCAGTTTTTGGTTTTTATTGAGACTATATCACATATATGTGAAAGAACAATTGAGCAAGGTGTTGGCTTGAGAAATATCCAGAACGTCCCTCCTTTAAAAGCAGATGGTTTAATTTTTGGCTTATATTGGATACTGCATATTACTATATATGAATTTACAGAAGATTCATCAGTGGATGACAAATAGTGATCAATGCTGGTAACCAAAGTCTGCCACAATTATGTAAATGTGCAAAATGCCTTGACAGAAACTGGTTATTTCTTTAGGGCAGGGTTTTTCAAACTTTATCAGCCATGGAGCCCTTTGTGAAGCAAAAGTTTCTTGTGGAACCCCAATAAATGTTTATATTATATTACTAGCTGTACCTGCCATGCGGTGCTGTGGCCAATCTTCTCTCCCTCTTTCTCTCCTCCTTCCTTCCTTCTCTCCCTCTTTCCTTCCTTTCCATTTTTATTTCATTCTCTCATTTGTTCCTTCTCTTCCTCTTCCCTTCCTCCCCCCCTTTTTTTCTTTCCCTTCCTCTTTCTCCTCTTCCTTCCCTACCTATTCATGGACTGCAACTCCCAGCAGTCCTCCTGATCTCTCTCTCTCTCATTTATCTTCCCTATCTGAATGTAATTAAAAATGTAATGTTTGTCTGTGGGGTTAACAGAACTCAAAAACCACTGGACGAATCAACACCAAATTTGGACACAAGACACCTAACAACCCAATGTATGTCCTTCACTAAAAAAATTGATTTTGTCATTTGGGAGTTGTAGTTGCTGGGATTTAGAGTTCACCTACAACCAAAGAGCATTCTGAACTCCACCAACGATGGAATTGAACCAAACTTGGCACACAGTTCTCCCATGACCAACAGAAAATACTGGAAGGGTTTGGAGTTGTAGTTCACTTACATCCAGAGATCACTGTGGACTCAAACACTGATGGATCTAGACCAAACTCTACATGAATACTCAATATGCCCAAATGTGAACACTGGTGGAGTTTGGGGAAAATAGAATTTTGACATTTGGGAGTTGTAGTTGCTGGGATTTATAGTTCACCTACAATCACAGAGCATTCTAAACCCCACCAACGATAGAATTGGGCCAAACCTCCCACACAGAACCCCCATGTGGACCACAGCAACACGTGGCAAGGGACGGCTAGTTTAGAATAAAGAAGTAAGCCACTTGTGTAGAGGTAGGTGGGCAAAACCAAATAACCATCACCAAATTTGCATCACCAAATAAGATTTCTCTCCCCCATGAAATTTTGCTTCAGTCCCCAAATTTATAGCATTGAAGAGAGCATGACACTGAAAATCATTAGCACCTAATCCATATACTGTATTTGCTCTTGGAAATTTCCTTGGAAACTTTGCGTACCCCTTTTCTTTGGTTGCCTAAGCTGTACTTACTTACTTACTTACTTACTTACTTACTTAGGCGATCCCTCGTTGGATGAGTAGGATAGTCTTCCAGGATCAGTATTCTTGTGGATCTGTAGGTGACTGTGGAGCCCTATTCTTGACCTGCATCTTCTCCGACAGTGAGGGCATTGGTTTCCAGGTGGAAGGCGGTCTTGGTTGGGGTTGGCTTGATGCGCCTTCCTCTTGGCATGTTTCTCTCTTTCACCCTGTATTCGTGCCTCTTTAAACTCTGCTTGTCACAGTTGACCTCCAGCTGGAGAGCTCAAGGGCCAGGGCTTCCCAGTTCTCACTGTCTATGCCAGAGTTTTTAAGGTTGGCTTTGAGTCCATCTTTAAATCTCTTTTCCTGTCCACCAACATTCCGTTTTCCATTCTTGAGTTCGGAGTAGAGCAACTGCTTTGGGAGATGGTGGTCGGGCATCCAGCGGAGTTGATGGCGGAGGACCATCGCTTCAATGCTGGTGGTCTTTGCTTCTTCCAGCACACTGACGTTTGTCCGCTTGTCTTCCCAAGAGATTTGCAGGAAGAGATTTGCCTAAGCTGTATTTCTAAATGCTCAAATGAAGTTTTAAAGTAGTGAAATGACAAAAATTTGGAGACTGAAGAATTATGTGGATACGTAGAATTTATTGATCTGGGGACATATCTGATTTTGCCCTCCAATCAGACACTATTCTATCTCCGTCTTCGGCTTCACTTCTGAAGTAACAGAAAACTACCAACAAATATAGAAAGCTAAATTATTTTTTTCATACAACAAAATAATTGGTTTTTTAAAAATACTTGCTTTAAGAAAGAAGAGAAATTAATTGCAAAATTCTGAAATACTAGCATAAAAGCAAGACTCAGCATGTATATTGGTACAGATTGTTATGAAATGAAGTTGTGGACCATTCCAAGATAAATTGGAAAGCTCTAGAGGACAATTTATCATTTGTGTCTCCATTTAAAAGCACTTACAGTCTCCATGTATGAAAAATGATCAATATTACACATACGGAATTCTAGCACTTGACACATCCATGTTTCTTTTCCTCTTTCTGCTCTCAGATTTCTCCTTTTCTGATAATCCCGCACTGTTTCCAGGGTTTTCTGTATAGCTAGCATAGAATAAAGTCATATCAGTCACAGCATAACCAGTAATGTGTTGAAACTTTGTTTTATAAGGGTTGAATGAAAAGTAATACCTCCACCTTCGTAACTCCTCAACAAATGGCAGTACTGGTATGCGGCAGGTACTGGCTTGTTCAGTAGACTCTCCTCTACAGTTCCATTTTGGTGGGAAGCCTTAGCATTTAATGGTTGTGTTGTTAAAGTGCAAAGTATGGAACCCTGTGCAGACGGTCAGTGCGACTTAAGCAATGTGTAGTCACTGAATTCTTGACAGCAGAAGGTGTCACCCCAAAGGAGATTCATCAGAGAATGCACGCTGTTCATGGTGATAGTTTTGGTGTGAGTACTGTGTGTCATTGGGCGAATAAGTTTAAAGATGTTGAGGTGGGAACATCTGACTTATGTGACAAACAAAGAGTTGGATGTCCTGTGACAGTAACCACCGAATTTCACAAGCAAAAGGTTGACAGATTGATTCAGGACCATCGTCATATCACTCAGAGAGAAATTTCAAGCATAATCGGCATTTCACAAGAACACGTGGGTCACATTATTTCTTTGCTTGGCTATTGGAAGATCTGTGCACAATGGGTTGCGGAAACAGAGTGTCGACTTCTTCCGTGACGGCTTCAGAAAACTTGTTCATTGTTGGCAGAAATGTATCTAATTGTCTGGTGATTACATGGAAAAGTGAATAGTGGTAGTTAAAGTGCACATTCTAAGGATTATTTCTGCGTTTGATTTATTAAAATATTCCCATCCAAACCCAAGTAACGAAGGTGGAGGCATTACTTTTCATTCAACCCTCGTAGTCCAAGACCTCCAACGCTTGTAGTTGGTTACAAACCGCAAAACTTCAATTTGCCAATGTTCTCTTAAAGCTATCAAAACAACTATAAAAATTTATCCAGTGCAACTCGTATAATCTGCAAACCAATAGACTATTTGAGTTTGATCAGAAGTTATTTCTGGAAACTAAATCTGTCAGCCTGGCTGGAAAGTTCTGGGAGTTGTAGTTCTAAAAGATAACTTCCCCAAACCTTTAGGTATTATGTGGTTTCAGATTGATGAGAGCCATTACTCTATATTGATTCAGTAGTAAGATCATTGCTATTTTCTTGAATGCTTTCATTCAGAATCAGTGGATTTCGGCACCAAACCCGTGCTGTGTGTTTCGCTGCCTAGCTAACACTGTACAGTAGTGGTTCTCAACCTGCGTGTCCCCAGGTGTTTTGGCCTACAATTCCCAGAAATCCCAGCCAGTTTACCAGCTGTTAGGATTTCTGGGAGTTGAAGGCCAAAACATCTGGGGAGCCACAGGTTGAGAACCACTGGTGTAAAAGATTGCTGTCCACCACCATTAAATCACAAAGTACAAAGCTGGCTCAAGGCTTCAGGGCAAGCCAGGAAAATGATGACTGTGATTAATTTGACATAGAGCTTTTGAGAAGGAAGTTCCCTTGCTGTTGTTTGATGCTTCAACTGTAAGATTAAAGTATTTGTGTTGCAGGCTAAGAGTGCATTTGAGACATCTGAGTGCATCTGGACATTTGAGAATCTCATATCAAGAAAAAAAAAAAAACAACCCACAAAGCTTCCAGCCATCATTTCATGTTTAGGCAGTGGAAAGCTTGCATTTCTATCTGTTGTGTTGCTGTTGTTGACACCTATCAGAGGGGACCATGATCAACTATAATTGAAACGAACAATGCAGCAGTTGTCTACATGGACTGTGGGGGATACTGTAGTTGTTTATTCATTTTACTTACATCAAGATTAATTGCGATATTTAGCCTAGTGGGAATATCCTTTGCACTTCAAAGAGGAGGCTAAGCCCTTACATGTACAAGCAGCCAGAATCTGTCTAGGATCTTTTTTCATGCGCATGTATTTATTTATTCATTTATTTATTTATTTATTTATTTATTTACAGTTCTTATATTCCGCCCTTCTCACCCCGCAGGGGACTCAGGGCGGATTACAGTAAACACATATATGGCAAACATTCAATGCCAGTTTGACAAACAACATTTAACAGACAAAGGCTATTTAACTTTTTTTCTGGCCGCCAGGGGAGCTGCTGCTTTTCATTGTCCATCAACGACACCGATGAAGTTCTTCCGCATTCCACATTCCCCGGAGTCTTCTTTCTTTATGGCCTCATAAATTAGTTAAATTTAGCCTCCCACACAAGGTGGTGCCTTATTTTCCTACTTGACAGATGCAACTGTCTTTCGGGTTGCAAAGGTCGACAACGGGCTTCACAATGGCTGGACACCCACTCCAGCCCGGGCTGGCTTCGAACTCATGACCTTTTGGTCAGAGTGATCTTAATGCAGCTGACACTCAGCCAGCTGCGCCACAATCCCGGTGTAGACAGACCTTGCTTGAGATATATGATCTTTTTAAAACATATGGTTACAAATGCCAAGATTCTATGGAACAATTCATGCAGTGCTATTTATGTAGTTTCTAGTTCAGGGGTCCTCAAACTATGGCCCGGGGCCCGGATACGGCCCTCCAAGGTCATTTACCCAGCCCTTGTTCAGTGTCAACTTAAGTCTGAAATGACTTGAAAGCACATAACAACAACAGCAATCTTATCTCATCAGCCAAAAGCAGGCCAACACTTCCCATTGAAATACTAATAAGTTTATATTTGTTAAAATTGTTCTTCGTTTTAATTATTGTTTTTTTGCACTACAAATAAGATATGTGCAGTGTGCATAGGAATTCATTCATGTTTTTTTTTCAAATTATAATCCGGCCCTCCAACAGTTTGAGGGACTGTGACCTGGCCCTCTATTTAAAAAGTTTGAGGATCCCTGTTCTAGATCATTGCTCCTCAAACCATGGCTCCTGGTACCAAATGGGGTTTTCTTAGCTCAATGTTTAGGTTGTGAAAAATTTAGCAACAGTAAAAGATTTCTCAATGTCACAAGTGATTGTTTCAGGTATCATACAAATCTGTTAGCAATAATATACTATGTTTACAGTGGACCCTGCAGAAAATGCTTCAGCTGTACTTTAAAAACAAACAAATGCAAAATCAGCCTGTTTAACAAGCCTTGTGCATGCTGATTTATTATCAGGAAATGTTTAGGCTTACACCTATTTTACAGAACTTTGTACGTGAGTTGCATAAAAATTGTTTGGGTAGAAAAAAGTCACAAGAGGAAAACTGTTAAGACGCCTTGTTCTAGATCAATTGTGAAACAGAGAGGTCTGGTCCTCAGCACCATTGCAGTGTACTGGATGGAGCTTAAAATTGTATCATTATCCTGGAGACAATACTCTAAAATGGATTGCAAGCTTTATGGTCTGCATTTGGCCTATGGATTGGGGGTTACAGATCGGCACTATGGTTGCCTGGGCTTGTCCCCTAACCTTCGTGAGGGTTTTTCTTTGTGCAAAGTTTTTTAAAAAAAAAACACAGTAAATTTCTGAAAGTTAAGTTTTAAAAGCATTGTGTAACCACTACAAAACCCAAACACGAGGTATTAACTTTGTTGTTTATTCGTTCAGTCGCTTTAGACTCTTCATGACCTCATGGACCAGCCCACGGCAGACTATTTACTACTATTGCTATTATTTTTAAAATAACAATTTGATTTCTCATTATTGAAAATATTTATAACTTTAAGTGTTTTTCATAAGCCAGCCAATATTCTACAAATTGCTGACCTAGAGAAGAAAACTTATTTACTTATAAGCAACGAGGACGCTGTCTTCTTGCAACTGTAAGAACTTCTTAAACCATTAATGTGATGAGATCAAGAGAAAGCCCTCCTCTGAAGTTAGGACCAACTTTCAGTCATGAATTTAAGGGATTGTTAACAAAATACAGAAGAAATAGAATGTCAATATGGGAGCCAGTAGAATTTGTAAAAAATAGCTGAAATATAGAAGTTTGCTGGAAATACTGGAGAGTTGGTCACTCTAGTCAAGATGGCAAAAGCTTTTACTTTTGTAACTCCTATGAATTATTGTTTTGGACCTAGTTGAGCACAAAAAAGAGGCAGAGCTGAAGATCTAGTTGCCAGGAAAAAAGAAAGAAGGAAGGAACAAAAAAACAAACAAATGTCTATTTCAGGGGTCCTCAAACTTTTTAAACAGAGGGCCAGGTCACAGTCTCTCAAACTGGTGGAGGGCTGGATTATAATTTGAAAAAAAAATTGAATGAATTCCTATGCACACTGTACATCTTATTTGTAGTGCAAAAAACCACTTTAAAACAATACAATAATTAAAATGAAGCACAATTTTAACACCTTTAAACCTATTAGCATTTCAATGGGAAGTGTGGGCCTGCTTTTGGCTGATGAGATAGGATTGTTGTGGTTGTAGTGTGCTTTCAAGTCATTTCGGACTTAGGTTGACCCTGAGCGAGGACCGGGTAAATGACCTTGGAGGGCCGTATCCGGCCCTCGGGCCTTACTTTGAGGACACCTGGTCTATTTCTTTCAGGGTTAGAAACAATACCATACGAAAGCTGACTGGCACAACCTGGGGATCACAACCAGACACAGTGAAGACATCTGCCCTTGCACTATGCTACTCTGCTGCTAAGTATGCACACCCAGTGTGGAACACATCTCACCATGCTAAAACAGTAGATGTGGCTCTTAATGAGACATACCACATTATCACGGGGTGTCTGCACCATACACCACTGGAGAAATTACACTGTTTAGTCGATATGGCACCACTTGACATCTACCGGGAAGTAGCAGCCAATAGTGAAAGGAGCAAGGCAGTGACATCTCCAGCTCATCCCCTGTTTGGGTATCAGCCAGCACGTCAACAACTTAAATCTAGAAATACTTTTCTAAGATCTACAGAGACACTCGCTGGAACACCTCAGCAAGCGAGAGTCCAAAAGTGGCAGGTTCAAACCCAGAACCTCAATCAATGGCTGATTCCAAATGAGAGACTCCCCCCTGGGCACACAGAAAACTGGGCGACTTGGAAGGCATTGAACAGACTGAGCTCTGGCACCACAAGATGCAACCTTAAGAAATGGGGCTACAAAGTGGAATCCACGACATGCGAGTGTGGAGAAGAGCAAACTACAGACCATCTGCTGCAATACAACCTGAGCCCTGCTACATGCACAATGGAGGACCTTCTTATAGTAACACCAGAGACACTCCAAGTGGCCAGCTACTGTTCAAAGGACATTTAATCAACTACCAAGCTTGCAAACTTTGTGTTTTGTTTGTTTGTTTGTTAAAAATGCAATACAACTGTTTGGTTTGCTCCTGACACAATAAATAAATGAGGGCTATGCTTTTTCATGTTGAATAAGGGCTTTCAGACAACCCTATTTGCGAAACAGTTTTACAGTCAAGTCCTAAAATGGCACATCATGGATGCTTGAAATGGTAGGACAGCACATATCTGTTATATTTAATATCTAGTTCAGAGTTGCCAAACTTGTGGCCTTCCGAATATTTGGGCCCCCAGGTCCCTGAAGCCCTAGCCAGGTTGTTCAATCGTGAGGAATTCTGGGAGCTAAAGTCCAAAACACATGGAGGGCCACAAGTTTGATATATCTGATCTATGTCTGATCTATGTCTGATATATCTGATATGTCTGATCTAGTTTGTTGTTGCTAGATAGGCTGCAGATGTTGGAGTTGACATCGTAAGGCTTCATGTTATAGCATATTATTGAAGTGAATGACTTGTAAGTATTCTAGACCTGATGTGGAGCTGCCTAACAGAGAAGTATTTTTCAGAGGCCTCTGCCTGAGATCTGAAATGGGAAATGTCAACACTGCCCTATTTCCCTTAGAATTACTGGAAGAATCCAAAACCACCAATATTTTGCTAGATCTTGTGTGTAAGAAAAAGTAAAAACAAAACAAATCTGATGACCATCAAATCATCATTTCAGCCACAGGTTAATAAATGTGTTGGCTCTTTGCTCTCTTTCTTCTACCTTTGCCCATCTTGCTGAATTAAAATGCATAACTCCTTAGGGGCTGCAATGAATTACTCTAAGGGCTTTGCTCTGGAAAGTCTGTCTCTAGTGCCAGGTCTCTGCTTTGAAATCCATGATGAAAGTAACAGAATGCCTTGAGCAAGTCAGCATGCTTATTGATCTCCTCTTTATAATCACAGCACACCCACTCAATGGATCAGTTAAAGCATATTTTGAAGACAGGACTGCAGCCTCTCGGGACCTGTTTCGTCTTCTCCAATACTCAGGGTGAGGAAGAAGAATCTCAGGACAAGAGGGTTACATTGAAAGATATACGTATACAGTATATCATTCGTTAGATTTGATGTTTTAGGTCTTAATCTATATATTAAAAAATGTTCTGTGCATAATGAGTGCCTTAAAAACAAAAGAACCAATGAACGAAATCATTCCAAATTTGGCAACAAAACATCTCACAACACAAGGAGTGACCATCACTCAAAAAATATGATTTTGTAATTTGGGAGTTGTAGTTGCTGGGATTTAAAGTTCACCTACAATCAAAGAGCATTCTGAACTCCGTCAACATTGGAATTGAACCAAACTTGGCACACAGAACCCCCTTAACCAACAGAAAATACTGGAAGGGTTTGGTGGGCATTGGCCTTGAGTTTGGGAGTTGTAGTTTGCCTACATCCAGAGAGCACTGTGGACTCAAACAATGATGGATCTGGACCAAACTTGGCACAATTTATTTATTTATTTATTTGCTTTATTTCTATACCGCATTTTTCAGCCTGATAAGGCGACTCAATGCGGTTTACACAATGAAATTATCACAATAACATCAATACTATCACAACAATATCCTAAACAATTAAAACACATCATATACAGCAACAAAATCAAACAATCATTAACAATTCATAACGCCTCAATATGAAATCAGAATCCGTTCTCGTAATCCTTGTGCCATTCCTGAGATCAAATTTTACCGTCCTCCTATATTCAGTTGCACTGTTTAGCCAAACGCTTGTTCATAGAGCCAGGTCTTAACCTTCTTCCGAAACGCCAGCAGCGAAGGGGCCAAGTACTCAATACGCCCAAATATGAACACAGGTGGAGTTTGGGAGAAATAGACCGTGACATTTGAGAGTTGTAGTCACTAGGATTCACAGTTCACCTACAATCAAAGAGCATTCTGAACCCCACGAATGACAGAATCGGGGCAAACTTCCCACACAGAACCCCCTTGATATTCTAAGAAGACAGTAAAAGCATAAGGAAGTTTATGGCTTATGACGAGCCGAGGTAGGTGTCCAATATCTGGGTGAGGGTATATATAAAGATGTACTAGTCCTCTCCTCCATAAGCTAAAATGTATAAATGGGTTTTTAAAAGTTTTTTTAAAGGAGAGGAGAGAGGGGGCCATTTTTAGTTCTTTAGGGAGGGAGTTCCAGAGGTGGGGGCCATCACGGAGAAGGCCCTTTTCTCATCCCCACCAACCTTGCTTGGGACAGGGGAAGGAGCAAGAGGCATGCCTCCTCTGCAGGCCTCAGAGCTTGAGGTTTGTATACGGAGATGCTGTTTTTCAAATAGCCTGGACCTGAACCAAATTAAATCTCCACAAAATATGACGGTTTAATTTGGCAATCATACCTGGAAGTTTATTTGACGTGGGGGCAGTGAAAGCAGATGCTTTCTGGATATACAATTGCTTCAGAATGCTATTTATGCCTGAGTTCTATCACATATAAAGCTGAGGAAAAAATAAAATAAAATAATAAATAAATGGTTTTTAATAGGACTCTTCCTGTGGCTTGCCTTTCTACTATTTCTTCCACCCACCCTGTCACTCCCACAGACATAAAGTAGCCTAATTATTCATATCTTCCTCACTTCCTCACACCATGAAATACAACAGCACAGCTCTGAGAATAGGATTTAATTGAGCTTCCCATAGAGCACACGTCATATTGAAGTAAGATATTTTGCCTTTAAGAAGTATGCTTACAGCAGGGAGAAAACCTCTTGATTTGCAATGTCTTTCCATACAAACCAGAATTCAAAATATAGGAGGGCAACTTTGGGATTCAAAACAAAAGCTTATTTTTGTGTTTTGGGAATTTATTAGGTTTGTATTGTCGAAGGCCTCATGGCCGGTATCATTGGGCTGTTGTAGGTTTTTTCGGGCTATATGGCCATGTTCTAGAGGCATTTTCTCCTGACGTTTTGCCTGCATCTATGGCAAGCATCCTCAGTGGTAGTGAGGTCTGTTGGAACTAGGAAAAAGGGTTTATATATCTGTGGAATGACCAGGGTGGGACAAAGGACTCTTGTCTGCTGGAGCTAGGTGTGAATGTTTCAACTGACCACCTTGATTAGCATTTGATGGCCTGGCAGTGCCTGGGGCAATCTTTTGTTGAGAGGTGATTAGATGTTCCAGATTGCTTCCTCTCTGTTGTTTTGCTGTTGTAATTTTAGAGTTTTTTAGGTAGCCAGATTTTGTTCATTTTCATGGTTTCCTCCTTTCTGTTGAAATTGTCCACATGCTTGTGGATTTCAATGGCTTCTCTGTGTAGTCTGACATGGTGGTTGTGAGAGTGCTCCAGCATTTCTGTGTTCTCAAATAATATGCTGTGTCCAGGTTGGTTCATCAGGTGCTCTAAAAAACTCTAAAATTACAACAGCAAAACAGCAGAGGGGAAACAATCTGGGACATCTAATCACCTCTAAACAAAAGATTGTCCTAGGCACTGCCAGGCCATCAAATGCTAATCAAGGTGGTCAGTTGAAACATTCACACCTAGCTCCAGCAGACAAGAGTCCTTTGTCCCACCCTGGTCATTCCACAGATATATAAACCCTTTTTCCTAGTTCCAACAGACCTCACTACCTCTGAGGATGTTTGCCATAGATGCAGGCGAAACATCAGGAGAGAATGCTTCTGGAACATGGCCATATAGCCCGAAAAAACCTACAACAGCCCATTTATTAGGTTACTAAAAAAAAAAAAAATCAAATGCACTTGTGTGTTCTTCCTTCTTCCAGGCAAAGAAATTCACATTCAGCACTATATCTGCTCTTGAAATTTTCAAAGGGATGGCCATTATTAATAGGTAAAGCTAAAGGTTTTCCCTTGACATTAAGTCTCATTGTGTTTGACTCTGGGGGGTGGTGCTCATCTCCATTTCTAAGCCGAAGATTAGGCGTTGTATGTAGACACCTCCAAGGTCATGTGGCTGGCATGACTGAATGGAGAGCCGCTACCTTCCCGTCGAAGCGGTACCTATTGATCTACTCACATTTGCATGTTTTCAAACTGCTAGGTTGTCAGAAGCTGGGGCTAACAGCAGGAGCTCACCCCTCTCCGTGGATTCGAACCACCAACCTTTCAGCCAACAAGTTCAGCAGCTCAGCAGTTTAATCTGCTGCGCCACTGTTTTCATTTTTCTCTGCATCCACTTAGAAAACATGCACTCAGTTCGAAACATCGTTAGCTGCATGTGCTAAATGACATACATAAAGATAATTTAAAATGTGTTAGCTAACACCACTCCATTCTGACACTTTACTCCATACAAATAGAAAAGCACAGCTTGCCTGAGTGGTTATTTTACACGATGACAGCTCTTCTCATGCTCATGTCTCCGACACGGTCTGTATTCTTACAAGACAGAATTGTTATGAATCTGTTTGTTATTTCCAAACATACCGCAGGTAAAAAGGTTGATCCGGCTTCGGCTAAAGTTAGCAACAATGAAGCAATTCTGAGACACGTTATTTAGACTAAGCTGGGATGCTATTCATACGCATGGTTGCTCAGAAATAAGCCCACTTGGTTCCACATGACATACACAGAGGTAGGTATGTATAGCACTATAGTATTCATTATCACTAATTATTCAAGGATCAGGATTTTTTTTTGCCAGCGCCAATCAATGGATGGATTTTGTTTGTTTTGTGGAACATGGAGTTGTTCCCCCAAGATTTTTTTACATAACACAATAGCCTTTTACTGTTCTTTATTCCCATCCTATAGAATTATGCGATTTTTCATTTCAAGTGATACATACAAATCTTTGTTAGTGACCTCTAGAGCAGTGTTTCTCAACCTGGGGGTCGGGACCCCTGGGGGGGTCGTGAGGGGGTGTCAGAGGGATCACCAAAGACCATCAAAAAACATAGTGTTTTCTGTTGGTCATGGGGGTTTTGTGTGGGAAGTTTGGCTCATTTCCATCATTGTTGGAGTTCAGAATGCTCTTAGGTGAACTATAAATCCCAGCAACTACAACTCCCAATGTCAATGTCTATTTCCCTCAAGCTCCACCAGTGTTCACATTTGGGCATATTGAGTATCTGTGCCAAGTTTGGTCCAGATCCATCATTGTTTGAGTCCACAATGCTCTCTGGATGTAGGTGAACTACAACTCCAAAATTCAAGGTCAGTGCCTACCAAACCCTTATGGGAGTTGTGTGTGTCAAGATTGGTTCAATTCTATCATTAGTGAAGTTCAGAATGCTCTTAGATTGTAGGTTAACTATAAACCCTAGCAACTACAACTCCCAATGTCAATGTCTATTTCCCTCTAGCTCCACCAGTGTTCACATTTGGGCATATTGAGTATCTGTGCCAGGTTTGGTCCAGATCCATCATTGCTTGAGTCCACAGTGCTCTCTGGATGTAGGTGAACTACAACTCCCAAACTCAACTCCCATCAAATCCTTCCAGTATTTTCTGTTGGTCATGGGAGTTCTGTGTGCGAAGTTTGGTCCCCAACATTGGTGGAGTTCAGAATGCTCGTTGATTGTAGATGAACTATAACTTCCAGGACAAACAACTCCCAAATGACAAAATCAATCCCCCCACAACCCCCCCCCCCCCAGTATTCAAATTAGGGCATTTCGGGTATTTGTGCCAAATTTGGTCCAGTGAATGTAAACACAGCCTGCATATCAGATATTTACATTACAATTCATAACAGTAGAAAAATTAAAGTTATGAAGTACCAACGAAAATGATGTTATGGTTGGGGGTCACCACAAGAGGAGGAACTGTATCAAGGGGTCGTAGCATTAGGGAGGTTGAGAAACACTGCTCTAGAGCTTATCTAGAGAAGCACTTCACCAAACCAGAAATCCCACGAGTCCATAAGATGTAGCCAAGTCAGTTATAGTGATACGTGCTTTTAACTGTGCAGTGTGAAATTTTATTTATTTATTTATTTCCTATACTTCTACCCTGCCTTTCTCATCCCCGAGGGGGGACTCAGGGTGGTCTCACAAAAGCATCATAGGATGCTGAACATCATAAAATCAATCAACAATGCATTAAAATATTTAAAAAATAGTAATTAAACAATTAAAAGCCCACCTGTTAAAATCGGAATCCAAAATCCAATCCAAGGTCCAGTCTAGGTCAATTCATTATCTTAAAAACTTCTTTTACTTGCTGTTATTACTGGTCGAACACTTGGTCCCATAGCCAGGACTTAAGTTTCCTTCTGAAAGACAGGAGGGAGGTGGCCAATCTGATGTCCCTGGGAGGGAGTTCTATAGACGGGGGCCAATGCAGAGAAGGCCTTGTGCCTCATCACCACCAATCACATTTGCAATGGCAGCGGGATCGAGAGCAGGGCCTCTCCAGATGATCTTAAATTTCGTGATGGTTCAAAAGATTGATTTAAGTGAAAACTCTCACTTCAAGTAATGTTTGTAATATGTTTGACAGTTGAAAATGGTTGGCTGATCCAGTCCAAATATTCTACACTGGGCTGAGCTGGTGATTCAAAGTGGTAAATATTCCATGCATGGGTGGCAGAGGTACAGCAATTTCAAATTACCGTAGGTCCATCTTTTTTAAAACACCCTGAACTATCAACGTCGTTTCATTACCAACAAAGCCTGCCTTCGCACATATCCCATGCTAGTTCAAACATTTGGTTATATACTTCTACTTTAGTTGGCATTCAAAGTATCAAACTAGCTACTGAGAATCATCGTTTTATAATTTTATGTTCTCCGATTAGATTCTGTTGTATAGGTCTCATCTTGAGATATCTTGAGATATTTATTTCTAGTCATGATTATAGTGAAGAACTGAAAGAAAGAAGATATCGGGTGGTGATGACCCTGAATCTCCCCACTCAGCCGCACACTGGCCTGGTCAATCTCTTTTTTTTTCTTTTCACTGCCCCTCTACACATTCTTTTATATCTGGTTCTTGTTATTTAACTCCAAATTTTGCAAAATATAAATCACTTGCAAATGTAACACAATAAGGAAACAGACGATTTAGAACATAAACCATCTGAGGCATGAGCAGGGTTCTTATTTCCTTCCCAGGCATAAAGCATACACAGACCTAATTTTACTATTTGAAGATGGGTGATTCAAAAAAACCTGTTGTGGATAATATAATTATTATAACCAGGATAAAGCTGAACCCGTGAAGGTTTAGAAGGAAGTCACAAGATTTTATTTTTATCTTTATTTTTATTTCTTTATTTTCTCCTTTTTCTTATCTTCTTGTTTTCCCACTTTTCTTCAAAATATTATATTCTCCCACTTTACTTGGAAACTATATATCTTTCTTTATACCAAATAAAAATGTATTTCAATTATTATAACCAGGATTTACTTCTAGACTTTTAGAGCTTACAAAATAATATCAACATTCACAAGAGGCTAATGAACTAAATAATGCCAATCTCATCGAAGCTGCAACACACAGTATGTCTAGCAACACGCTGCACCTAATCAATGATATGAGATTTGTGCGACTGCTGGAATCAACACAACACATTTGGTTAAATCTCTTCTAAATACTTCAGTCAGAGAAAGGGGATTTTTTTTTTGTCGTGCCAGGAGAAGCTTGAGAAACTGCAAGTCGCTTCTGGTGTGAGAGAATTGGCCGTCTGCAAGGACGTTGCCCAGGGGACACTCGGATGATTTGATGTTTTTATCATTCTTGTGGGAGGCTTCTCTCATGTCCCTGCATGAGGAGCTGGAACTGTTAGAGGGGAGCTCATCTGCGTCTCCCCAGATTCGAACCTGCGACCTGTCGGTCTTCAGTCCTGCTGGCACAGGGGTTTAACCCACTGTGCCACCGGTGGTTCACTAGAAAGGGAATGAAAGTCCTAGTTTCATTATTTTTGCAGTGGTTAATGGTTTTGGCTACCCTTCAGCTACAGTAACTATTTCACAGAATTATAACCAGTAGCATACATAGGCGTGCATTCATGATCAATAGAAGAATAACCAACCTCGCTCAATCAATGGAGAATTGAATAACAGTGTTATGTCAACTCAGAACATACATTCTCATACAACCTTGTTGTTCAAAGCAATCTATCATTTCAGACAGAGGAACGCATTATACTCGTTATAAAACTGAATATGCTTTATTTTGGTTTTCAAATGCAGGTTAATCATGCTTTAATTCAGAATAGTGTGTGGGTGGGGTGTGAAGCAACTTAGAAAATGCAACGTACCTTGAAAATAAGGTACATGCAGGGGGGAAAAAAATCTATCCCAAAACAGCCAACAAAACTGATAGACCTGTATCAAATGAAGTCACAGGGCTAACACGTGATCCATTATATTATGAGCTGCTCATTTTCAGAGGTATCCCTTACAGTTTTTGTTGTGCAAAATGTTGACAAGAGTTGTTACCCTACTAACATTACATTGGATTTAACACTTCTATAGTACCCATATTATTCCAAATGCAAAATGGAGTTACGGAAAAAACCCGTAAAGTAGAGCAATGACATTAAACTGCAAATGTGTATTAGAAATAAAGTTACTGCCCGAGAATGTGTATTCTGATCATTATCAGGAACAGTTGTTGTATTTTATAAACAGTGGGTTCCTCCACGATCAGTCCAGCGTGAACCAAGATGGACGTTTCCTGTTTCGTTCTATAATCCGTTTGCCTTCGTCTTTGTCCCTGGGCGTCTCCCCTTCATACAGCACAACAGTCTCTACAGTGGGAGCCCTGTGGGGACCTCCTTCCAATTCCCCCATTTGCTTCCTTATGGCATAGGTTTCCTTTTTGACTTTCTCATAACAATAGCCGCAAAGAATATGCTTCTGTTTCAGGTTGCCACACTGAGGACAGACATCTATGTTTATCTAAAGGCAACAGAGAGAACAGACTTAAAATGCATAATAGAGGTTTGAGACAGAAAAGGTTACACAAATGCTAAGAAGATATGTAGGGAAATGAGCATCTCATTGTTTAGCACATTACAATTTTGCAGCAAACTATGATTCTGTGTACTTCTTGATAGGAAAACAACATTTTATATGCTCAAAAAAGAGCAACATCACTTCATTTTAAACTGATGAACAAGCACAGGAATAATGTTTTCATGAATCAGCGAGTGTTGGGCAAATTTTGAAGAGTGAAGTTCAATGAGGACTTCTAAATAAAGTAGCCTCGTTGATTCAGCATGCGTAACCTAAACATTGATTTACCAATAAGCAACTGATTTTATTTCGGTAGTCTAGTTGGGATTAGCAACTGGAACTGGCAAAATATTTGCATCTTTTTTTAAAAAAAATAGCCTCAATATTAACCGATTTAACTTCCCACAAAATACCTATTCTGAATTCTGTTGCAAGTTGAATATCTCTTATCTGAAGAGCTTAGAATGAGAGGTGTTTAAAATTCTGAATTTTTCAAAATGGAATAGTTGCATATAGATATATCTTGGAGAGGAGACCCAAGTCAAATTGTGAAATTCATCTATGTTTCATATACATCATGTACCTATAGCCTAAAGGTTATTATATACACAATATTTTAAATAATTTTGTGCATGAAACAAAGTTTGTGTACACTGAACCATGAGAAAGCAAAGATGTCACTGTCTCAAGCACCCAGGTGGGTAGTTTTGGATTTTGGAGTATTTCAGATTATAGATTTTTAAATAAGGGATACTCAACATGTACTGTTGACAACTCTTCACTTACTTTCATGACACAAGCAAAACACTAAGCATAGTTTTGCATCTGATTTACACAGTGTTCCAGTGTAGTCCACAGTGTGCATTATAGTTCATGTTGATACACTAGTTCTAGACCACACAGCACTTAGTTTTAACTTTAATGTTGGACTCTAAAAACTCATAATTTTCACCAATTTTAGTTTTGGGTTATAGTCATTCATCATTCTGTATGTAGTCTACAGGTTCCCACAGATTAAAACTTGGGTCCAATAAAAGGATTTCCTTTAGATATTTTTCATTCATAAGAAAGCAAATGTCAGTGCAATAACACTTAATGACACTTGCAACTTTAGAAAATGGATGAGCAAAATACAGTCCAGGTGTTAATAGGGTGCAACTCTCAGGAGTCGTAGGAAACATAGACAGTGAAGGGGAATCTTTGACATTGCAAAAGCTAGTGGTCATTCTTTGCTTTTGAAACAGCAAAACGAGAGCTAGAGAAAGGTGCATGGCTATTTATGGTAATCTCAAAACATTTTAAAGACATGACAAGCATTTTGGAAACATAACAACAAAAGTCCATCTCCCTCCACCCCCCAGTAAAGATAGGACAACCAAAAGAAACATGATGACTTACCTTTAATTTTATAAGCTTCCTAGGATTCCTTCGCCGACAACGATTCACTTCAATGGTACGCCTTGACTTTGGAGCTGCCATCCAGAATATGCTGTCTAAAAAACTCGGAGACTCCTCACTTTCAGTCTTCTCCTCCACGTGTTCCAGCAGTGATGTCGGAGTCTGTACAGCCAAAGCAGGAGCTTAAAGGAAACAAGAGACTATTAGATTACAAAACAAACGGTATAAATCTAAAAAAAAAAATGCAAAAAACTGACCCTTAAACCTTGCGTAAGTGTAAGTATTGTACCATAATTCTTATCAACAACAACAAAAGAATCATGTCTTGAGTAGAGTGACAAAAGGGGAGACCTTGGTCCAAGTTGGGAGAACCTGACATCCTTCTCTCTACTAGTTCTGCCATGACATGGAAACTAGCCTAGTTTTAAATGCTTCGGTAGGAAAATGACAGCGGCCAGAGGCATTAGTGCTTTCCCCTCTCTGGGGAATGACTTATCCATAGGTTATATCAATAGGCATAATTTTGGCTCCCAAACCTGCCCTCAAGTTATACATGAAATCGACGTATACTTGAGTATATGGCATTAGATAAAATGCAATACATTTAATGGCATTTAATGGCACTCTTCTAATGAAAAAAACTTAACACAAATGGACTAAAATCCATACAAAAATGAATAGGCCAGCATTCAATTTTTCCCCAGGGGAAATAGCAAACTTTACCTTTTGGTTCCTATGATAAATCAGCCCCTGCTTCTCTTCTCTCTAGTTATGTAGTTTGATAGTCAATGAAATGTGTCACAAGAGGTTAGGGCTGTTTCAATAATGTTCAATAGATAACACTCAGGTTTCTCCTACATCTCAGTCAACACTGTTTTAACCTGCCTCCCTTTTTGGTAAATGGTGATCTTTATGATAGAATTCCTGCTCTGTTAGCAGGAAAAACAACAAGAAGAACAAAACAAGTTAGCATTTTTGCTATTTTATGGAACTTGACAGGCAAGGGTGGTTTCATATGTGGAGGCAAAGTGGACTTACTCCCTGAAATAGGGGCCTTTAGCAAATGTACTTTTCCATAAAACAGTCTTGTAGATCAAAGTAACTTAAACTGTGGGTTAGGGTCCCATAAGGGGTCATGTAACTGAATGTGGAGGTCACAAAAAAATAGCAATGAAAAATAATAAAAAAAATATTTTGAGTATCCTGCCACTTAGTGGCTGTTTGAGACATTTACATGAATCTGTTAGCAACATGCAACAATGGACTCTATAGCAAATGGTTTCCAGCCATCTGCCATCAAAAGTTCAAGCTATCAAGCAACATATATTTAAAACTGGTTTCCTAAACGAACAAAAAAAATGTTAAATGAATTTTGGCTTGGGATTAGGTCAGAATTTCCGACAAATTTCTGAAATGGAACCCCCCTGATATGTCATTTTGTACTACATCTTTATGTGGAACAACTTTCTCAACTCTCAAGAACACTGAAGATGCTCTATAGCCTGCGGTATTAAATACCCTGCCAGGATTTAATTCTTTATGTAAAATAAACAAGCACATATATCTCATTAGTATGACAATTTGATGTCATCTTTGATAAAAGGGCAAAGTTCTCTTTTGGAATTCAGTAGCTGGAATCCTTAAAGAAAGAAAATATGCATTAGATGCCCCTATCCCAGCAGCTAATAATTAAGGAAAACATCAGATATGGCATTCTTTGTTCTAGCACTTCTATGGAATGATAAATCAGTTTGTGTTTTCCATTAATAATAGAGTTACCCATATTTGTCTAATGGAGGTCACATGTTCTCTTTTACATGCAAAGTTTAAATATATGTGGTATTCGAAATGAAGGACAAAGTTCTATAATAATAAATAATAAACTTTATTTATATCCTGCCATCATCTCCTCGAAGGTACTCGAGGCAGCTTACAAGGCACTCCAGGTTGCACTGAGAGAGCCTTCTCCGCTGTGGCCCCCTGGCTTTGGAACTCGTAACCTGGTGCGATTAGGCAACCCCCCATCCTAGCAGCCTTTAAGAAAGATCTAAAAACTTGGCTCTTCCAATGTGCTTTCTGAGAGTGACCATTCAACCCATCTGTTTGTCTCCAATCAACCCATCTGTTTGTCCCCATCTACAGTTGTCCATGATGCACTTTCTCCTGTCCTTAATAAAGGCCAAACCCCACTTCTCCTCCTTCTTGGGTTCCTCCCTCATAATTACACTTTTTCTATTCCTATTTCACGCAGGGTTTTAACATTTTAATATTTTATCTCATGCATCTGGCCCGCCCTTTGTGTTTGATTTTTGTTAAGTTATTCGGCACTGTTTATTTTATTTTGTTATTTAATGTATTTTGTCGTGATGTAATTTTTCTGTTGTTCTGTGTCTAATTACGCTGTATTATTTTTGGGCTCAGCCTCATGTTAGCCGCCCCTTCGGGCGAGATGGTGGTGGGTTATAAAGTTTATTATTATTATTATTATTATTATTATTATATAACATACAACAGGTTAAAACAGTACAAAAGTATAAAACTAGTCACATAAAAATATAACAACAATCCCCGTCAACACATGTAGCATCAAATCAAAATAATGCATTTTAAGACAACAGTAGATAAAACTAAGTGTCATCAACTGGACTTTGGATTTTGATTTTAACAGGTGTGTTTTTAATCAATTGTTTAATTACTGATCTTAACATTTTAATGTATTGCTGATTGTTTTTATGATGTTGGCATCCTATGATGCTTTTGTGAGGCTGCCCTGACTCCCCCCTCGGGGGTGAGAAGGGCAGGATAAAAATATAGCAAATAAATAAATAATTCACAAGGTGCCAAGTGTCAGCTTCATATGGACTGTGAGATAGACACTGTTGGGATCAGTTCCCTGGAAAAGCATTAATGTTTTCCCAGGAAATGGAATTCAATAGTGCTTAAATCACGATTTGGAAATCTAAAATCAAGAATTGATAATGCTTTATTTTGCTTGATTGTGCCATGTTTAACTTTGGCCTCTTCCACACTGCCGTATAAAATCCCACATTATCTGCTTTGAACTGGGTTATATGGCAGTGTGGACTCAGATAACCCAGTTCAAAGCAGATAATGTGGATGATCTGCCTTGACATTTTGGATTATATGACTATGTGGAAGGGCCCTTATTTAAAAAAAATAAAAGTATGACTCACATTCGTAAAGCATTTTTCTTTTTAAGGACAGCCTATGCTGCAAAATGGGGGCTTGCCCTGGCCCAGGGGTCTATAAACTTTTAATCAGAGGGCCAGGTCACAGTCCCTCAAACTGTTGGAGGGCCGGATTATAATTTGAAAAAAACATGAATGAATTCCTATGCACACTGCACATATCTTATTTGTAATGCAAAAAACACTTAAAAACAATACAATGGGCTTGCTTTTGGCTGATGAGATAACCCAGTTCAAAGCAGATATTGTGGATGATCTGCCTTGATGATCTGCCTTGGGAAAGGCGTACGGCAAGGCTGCATACTCTCACCCAACCTTTTTAACTTGTATGCAGAACACATCATGCGATGTGCGGGGCTGGATGAATGCAACGCTGGGGTGAAAATTGCTGGAAGAAACATTAACAACCTCAGATATGCAGATGACACCACTCTGATGGCCGAAAGCGAGGGGGAGCTGAGGAGCCTTCTAATCAAGGTGAAAGAAGAAAGTGCAAAAGCTGAGTTGCAGCTAAACATAAAAAAACCAAGAAAAGTTCTGAGAGTGCCTTGGACTGTGAGAAGATCCAACCAGTCCATCCTCCAGGAAATAAAGCCCGACTGCTCACTGGAGGGAAAGATACTAGAGACAAAGTTGAAGTACTTTGGCCACATCATGAGGAGACAGCAAAGCCTAGAGAAGACAATTATGCTGGGGAAAGTGGAAGGCAAAAGGAAGAGGGGCCGACCAAGGGCAAGATGGATGGATGGCATCCTTGAAGTGACTGGACTGACCTTGAAGGAGCTGGGGGTGGTGACGACCGACAGGGAGCTCTGGCGTGGGCTGGTCCATGAGGTCACGAAGAGTTGGAGACGACTGAACGAATGAACAACAACAAGCCACTCTGAGTCCCCATTGGGGAGATGGTGGCGGGGTAATAAATAAAGTTTATTATTATTATTATTATTATTATTATTATTATTATTATTATTTCTGTAAACGGTATGACTCAATTGTTGATCTGGTTTACACCATGAAAGCCTTCGACAATACAAGGCCCTTCTTTTTAAAAATAAAAGTATGACTCACATTAGTAAAGCATTTTTTCTTTTTTAAGGAGACCCCACAACTGCAAAATAGGGGCTTGGCCTGGCCTCTCACTGCCCACCCGCCAGACATGGAAAAGAGGCGCGTTTGGCCTTCAGATGCGAGCCGCCCCTTTCAATAAGGAAATGGGGCCCAACCCTCGCCCAGACCCCTCCACGGAAGGCGCCTCACCCCAAGGAGGACTGTGGCCGCCCAGCGAAGCCCAGCAGCTGCGAAGAAGGCGGCGGAAGAGAGGGAGCGGGGCAGGAAACACCAGCAGCGCCGCCATCTTTCTCACCGCTCACTCAAAGCCTGAAACGAGAGCCGCGGAGACTTATGGGAAACCGAGTCACTTCCTGGCCCGCCGCTTAGACACTCAAATGAGGAGCGGACTACAATTCCCGGCGGCCCAACTCTTCCTTTATGTTTGGTGGGGGAGTTGGCGTTGGCAGCTCGCGCAGCCGCAGAAGCGAGGAGGGAGCGCAGAGCAAGATGGCGGAGCGCGGATACAGTTTCTCTCTCACCACTTTCAGGTAAGAGATGCTCTTTGGGACGGAGCACGGCTGGCGGCCGGAGGAACGGGCGGGAGACTCAAAGGGCGTCAGGCCGGCCTTTGGCGTTGGCGGGAGTTGTTGTATCCACTGGGCGAGGAGAGGAGGAGGCCGAGCAGGGATTTTGTGGAGTCACCGTGGCTGCGCGCTCTGCCTAGGGAGCCGGATCTTCCTCAGTAGGCCTTCTCATGTAGGCTTCCTCCTCATGTAGGCCTTGGAGAGACCGGGTTGGGTCCAGTCTGAGATTGACGGGCTTTCCTTTCTTTGGCCTTTGGAAAAACCCCTCTCCACCGCTCGGTCTTGCTTCCATCCTCGGTAAACCGAAACCAAAACAACACTAGAGCTTGCCATTTCATCATTACTTTACAGCAGTGGTTCTCAACCTTCCTAATGCCACGACCCCTTAATACGCTTCCTCGTGTTGTGGTGACCCCCAATAATAATATTATCTTTGTTGCTACTTGACAACTACCATTTTGCTACTTTTATTAATTATAATATAAATATCTGATATGCAGGATATATTTTCATTCACTGGACCAAATTTGGCACAAATACGTGATATGCCCCAATTTGAATACTGGTGGGGTTGGCAGGGGATTGATGTTGTCATTTGGGAGTTGTAGTTGCTGGGATTTATAGTTTAGCTACAATCAAACAGCATTATGAACTCCAACAATGGAATCAATTTTGCCGCACAGAACCCCCGTGACCAACAGAAAATACTGAAAGGGTTTGGCGGGCATTGACCTTGAGTTTTGGAGTTGTAGTTCACCGAGATCCAGAGAGCACTGTGGACTCAAACAATGATGGATCTGGACCAAACTTGCCATGAATACTCAACATGCCCAATGTGAATGAACACTGGTGGAGTTTGGGGAAAATAGACCTTGGCATTAGAGAGTTTTAGTTGCTGGGATTTATAGTTCACCAACAATAAAAGATCATTCTGATCCCTACCAATGATAGAACTGGGCCAAACTTCTCACATGGAACCCCTATGACCAACAGAAAATACATTTTTGGATGGTCTTTGGTGACCCCTCTGAAACCCCCTCGTGACCCCCTCAGGGGTCCCGACCCCCAGCTTGAAAACCACTGCTTTACAGACTGATGTTTATGGGGACATAATAAAGGAATTGATCCGTATTTATTGGAAAGTGAGGACCTTTCTATATAGCCATATAACCCAGAATATCAAGGCAGATAATCCACAGCAAACAAATAAATAATAAACTTTATTCATACCCCGCCACCATCTCCCCAAAGGGGACTTGGGGCAGCTAACATCAGGCCATGCCCAAAAATAATACAGCAAAGTTAGACACAAAACAACAGAAAAATTACATCAAACAAAATACATAAAATAACAGAATAAAACAAACAATCTGTATTGAACTGGGTTATCTGAGGCTCCTTCCAGATAACCCAGATAATCCCACATTTTTTGCTTTGAACGGGGATATATGGCAGCGTGGACTCAGATATTGTGGGATTTTCTGCCTTGATATTCTGAATTATATGACTGTGTGGAAGGGCCCTGAACAATATGCACTCTCTCAGCCTCAAAGGAAGCAAAGACAAAACCTCTAAATAAATTTTACTACTACGAAAGTTCAGTGAGTAGATAAATAGATTCATCCTCAGCTTGTCATAAGTCTGAAATGATTTAAAAGCACACAACGAGAAGCTCACCAGAGCTTTTCAATGTATTATTATAGACCAGTGATTCCCAACCTTTTTTGACCAGGGACCACTCTCCAACATTAGTACCAAAAAACCTCATGTAAAGCCGTCCCGAGTCCCCTTGAACCATAAGCTGATAAGTTTGCCTTCACTTCCCGCGTATGTGAGAATTTTATGAGGAAAAAATGTTGGCATCTTGTGGATGTCTTGAAAAATGTCTAGTGGTGTTAATCTTCATTATCTTCCATACCTACAGTGGCATTGTATAGATAGTTATCTAAATGTACTCACATTCCGTTCAGAGAAATTTAGGCCCCTTCCCCACAGCTGAATAAAATCCCACATTTTCTGCTTTGAACTGGAATATATGGCAGTGTGGACTCGGATAACTCAGGTCAAAGCAGATGTTGTGGGATTTTCTGCCTTGATACTCAAATAAAATTTGAAGAAAACAGCACTCTCTAACCTGACGCCTTCCAGAAGTCTTGGCTGTTTGGAAAGACCCTTAACTGCCTAGTAAGAGCTATAGCTTTACTTGTCCAAAGGATTATGAAGGAGCCCTACAAAAATAAAATAAAAGTGTTTCATTTGTAATAGAGGTTTTTACGGGGGTTACTGAGAATTTGTTGCTTGGCTTTGACATGAACTCATGCAGTATAAAATGTGCAGTGGAAGCCTAAGCGTGTTTACTTTAAAGTTCATGTTGATGTCAGTGTAAATTCCTCACAAGAAAGTGTCTGTATGATTGTATCCATAGACAAGTATTTTGAAGAAAACGAGTTTTCAATACTCAATTTTGTGCATATTATTATATTCTCTATAGTATATTTATTGTTCAGTTGTTGAAAACAGGTAAGTAACAAGCTGAGCTTTTTCTCACACTTGAAAATAATTGTCACTAAGTTGTCTCACGAATATATTGTGTGCTTTCTTTTAGCCCTTCAGGGAAGCTTGTTCAGATTGAATATGCTTTGGCAG
This sequence comes from Anolis sagrei, assembly GCF_037176765.1. NCBI lineage: Eukaryota > Metazoa > Chordata > Lepidosauria > Squamata > Anolidae > Anolis > Anolis sagrei. The sequence continues at coordinate 66,834,441 of NC_090026.1, forward strand.
CTGTAGCAGCAGGAGCCCCGTCTGTTGGAATTAAAGGTAATATATATCTATTTACGGTATATAGTAAACCCATAAAATATTATTAACTTATGTCACCACATATCCTTGCATTGGGAATTCATAACAAAGAAGCAGGGGAAAGAGTCAACTTACTGGTTGTTCAGAGGTATTTTATACTTGGCAAAGATTTTTAAATCTGCTATATAGGTTTGTCTGACAGTGCTCTGGTTCCTAACCTGTCAAATAAGCACGGTATTATGCTAATGGATGCTTTGCTCGAACTCTGAATGCTTTAAAAATGTAGCAGACCAAGGTAGTCTGAGAGAAACAGAGCAAGGGTGAATGGTCAATTTGACTTCAGGCATCAAGGAGCAATGTGTGAGAGTGCATAGAAGTGAAGTTTTTTTTTTAAAGTATATGTGAGTCTTCACACATAAGATAAATATATACTACATCGAAAGAAGCCACAGACCCAGAAAGAGAACACAAGGAGAAGTGCAAGCCTCAGAGAGAATGCAAGATCCTCTACAGCTGCTCCTGCAGTGGCTGCCTAAGTCACTGGGACCCTTTCTACACTGCCATATAATCCAGATTATCTGCTTTGAACTGGATTATATGAGTCTACACTGCCATATAATGCAGTTCAAAGCAGATAATCTGGATTTTATATGGTAGAGTAGAAGGGACCTGGGTCTGTTGGTGCTGCTGCCCAGTACCCTGAAATTTCAGGAGCCAGTGCTGCAGGTAGAAATATTCATCCCATTCACTGCTGGTTTTTGCTCCCTTCAAATTATGATAGGGTAATAATTACACCTGTGGAAAAACCTGAAGTAGATTGTATAGAAAAAATGAGTGCTACACAAGATTGGTTTGGCATGATAATCAAGGAAATAATTTTTTGTGTCTTCTGTAAGCAGCAGTGCTTTGAATAAACATGAGTGAAAGATAAGAATGATATTTTTGGCCACATTCAGTAAAATGTTTGCTTACTTTATACAGCTGCAAATGGTGTGGTACTGGCAACAGAGAAAAAGCAGAAGTCCATCCTGTATGATGAACGGAGTGTACATAAAGTAGAGCCTATTACCAAACACATCGGCTTGGTGTACAGTGGAATGGGTCCTGATTACAGGTATCTGAAAAAAAAATCCCATTATATTAAGATTGTGCATTGTTACCTTTCGTGTGCTATAAGACCATGATGGCGTTTCATTATCCTTTATATAACTGGAATCCCATGTGAACTTCCAATCTTAGGCCCCTTGTACGCTGCCATATTATCTGCTTTGAACTCGATTATGTGGCAGTGTAGATTCATATAACCCAGTTCAAAGAAGATAATGTAGATTATATGGCAGTGTAGAAGGGGCCATAGTTCCCTAGGAAGCATAACATCTGCAAGGGAAAGTGCACATCTCTGTGTATGTATCTTGCTTCTTGCAGATGTCTACTACTCTATGCTTTATTTCCGTTTACATGTTGCAGGTGTGAACAAGGTTTCTTCAACATGCAACAGGATGTGTTCTAAACCTAATGTTATGGGTCTTTATAAAGTCACTTGTGATATCAATTAATGAGCTAATTTTAGGTTAATATTTGGAGAATCATAGTCAACCATTTCTCAGGATGCAGTGGGGCTTAGAATAACTATTCATTAAATTGTTAGCTATCCAGTGGATATAAGTGCTGAGCGAGGCAGATTGCAAGGCATTATAGGATGCAGACTACTTGAGTCTAGTACTTACACATCTGGCATCTGGACATTTTGGAAACTGGATGCTGCTCTCAGTTGCCCTTCTGATCCAGCTGTATGGGTATTTTGCTTGTATTGCATAGTTTTATTATTTTTTAAACAGGTGCGTTGCAAGTTTTCACTGTGTCCCTGGTAGATTGATTGTCTTTGGCTCACCGATTGGCCTTTGCCCACTTTTCTGTACTATGTGTGTAATTTCTGAACTTTCTTTGGCAGGGTCCTTGTCCACAGAGCACGCAAACTTGCCCAGCAATACTACTTGGTTTATCACGAGCCTATTCCAACAGCTCAACTTGTACAGAGGATTGCTTCTGTGATGCAAGAATACACACAATCTGGGTATGCTATATATTTTTCAAACTTCACCACTGTTTAGTTTTACTGTTGCTTATATTCTTTTAATCTCGACTTGGTCATGGCCAGCATTTTTAAGAAAGTCTACCAGACATTAGGTTTATGAACTAGGGCCATCTGTTATCGGTATTATCATTCCTAAGGGCTGTACATTTCTGACTAGACTGTATTGTACTGTAGCCATTTGCCATTACTGAGCTATGAAGAGATTTTTGCTTCTAGTCTACTGGAGTTCAAAATACAGTGCTGGATAAACAGCCACTAGTGTAGTCTTGCCTGCATCCTAGATGTAGGGGATCTCTGGTCCTTCCTTGCATTTCCCAGCAGGACCTGCCCCTTTTTCATGACACTGTCATTTAATAGTTCCCTTAGCTTTTTGTGTTTTGAGAAAATTGAAATGCTTCATTTCAGGCTTAGTTATTTCTGGTGAGTTTTAAGATAAACCAGGCTAGTATTTTTGGCATTACTCTTTTGTGTTTGGCCCTGCTCTTCTGGCCTTACTCTTTTGTGTTTGGCCCTACTCTTCTACAACTTGTTTTAGGAGATCAATTTTGCATGCCAGGCTTCTGTTCCAGGGCATTGGTCTGGAAGCAAGAAAGCAATGTTAATTTATTTGTTATGGTCCTATTTATCTCTCTGTGATCTGAAGGTGCTGTACATGGCTCTTTTCCTTCTTGCTTTATTTGTCACAGCTATTAATGTAAATTAGGCTGAGAGAAATTAGCAGAAGGTGAGTTTCTTGTTTAAGTAGTGACTAGAACCCAGTTCTCCCCAATTCATACCATCAACAGTCCTCCATGTGCATCCACAGATTCAACTAACCATGACTTGAAAATATTATGAAAATAAAAAAAACAAAAATCAAACCAAAGTTTAACTTTGCTGTGTGCCAACCCTTACACTGATGTAGGCCATATCCTTCTGTCATTTCACAGATCCTTAGGCTCTCTCTAGCACTTGTTTGAGTTGCTTGCCATTTCATATAAGGGAGGGCATTTTACTATACCATTGTATATATTGTATATATGATATAGGACTTGAACATCCACAGATTTTGGTATTCACGGGAGATCCTGGAACCAAACTCCAATGGATACTGAGGCCTCACTGTATGATACTTTCATGTTATTTAGAGGAAGGACATATCTGTAAATGGAAACTACCTTATTCAGTAACACCAATAATGCTGATATAAATAGTTTCCTATTGATTTTAATGACAATAACCTTTTCCTTTCTTCTTTCCTTTCCTTTTTGGCGCCTGGCAGGGGTGTACGCCCGTTTGGAGTATCATTGCTAATATGTGGATGGAATGAGGGCCGACCATATTTATTCCAGTCTGATCCATCTGTAAGTATTTAAAACTGGATGCCTAAATTGTCTTAAATTGATGGCTAATGCAGATATCTCCTGGAACATTTGTTTAAAATCACTGTATTCTTTTTATGTGGATGAATTTTTTTGATAAATGGTGTGTGGGAAATGGTAAACAGCTGTGGGATAGATCATTAGAATACCTTTGTTCAATCAGCTTTATAATTATGAGAAACTAAAACAAGACTGGTTGAACTAAACTGAGAGTATATGTAGTTCCATAGGAAGACATAAGATAACCATCCTCAATAACTATTTAACCCCTCACATTCAGACATGGGTATTCACAGCTACTTTTCTGGATGGAGTTTCCATTATGCTGTTAGGTGCATTATCTGTGACTTTGCTTAATCCCCCCTTAAAGTTTGCCATTATTGTACTTTAAAATAGAATAAATGTTTAGCTTCCATTATCCAGAATTTAGAAATCCAGTGTATTCCATAATCCAGAATTCTCCTCATGGGTGGCTGAGAAAATGCAACCCTTGCTTTTTGATGGCTCAATATATACAAAATGTCTTTTGTGTACAATATTATTAAAATATGGTGTGTAAAATTGGCTTCAGCCTACGTGTATATAAAACATACATGAGTTTATTTTTAGACTTGGGTCCCACCTCTGACACACACACACACACACACACACTTTCTGCATAGTCCACTGTAAATAAAAACTGCATATTGTTGCTAACAGATTTGTGTAAATCGGTGGTATTTAGAAACCTTTTACCTTTGCCAGTTTTTTGTGAACTAAACATTGGGCTAAACGGATTGGGATCCATAGCTTAAGAAGCAGTGGTCTAGCCTCAAGTGAAGATGTTTGTTTATCCCTGATAATGGAACGTAAGGGAGCTCCTGTCCCCAAAATCTGTTGTGGCGATAGTGAAACGAAAATTTAATCCCCGATAGTGTTAGCTTATTGTGCTTTAAGATTCTTACTTTGCAAAAAGATGAATATGGAAGGAAGCATTCCCAGAGTTATGGTTGAAACCGGCTACAGAACAAAGTTATCAACCACACATACGGATTGAGTTGGACATGATTTAATCTTGGCAATTTGGCTTATTTGTAATTTTAATTGATAGGTATTTTAACTTGTTATTATATGATGTTTTTAGATTGTACTGTTAGCATTGAATCCTTGCTGTAAGCCGGTCTGAGTTCCTCTACGGAGGTTGAGAAGATCGGGATATAAAAGTTCTAAATAAATAAATAAATACCTAAAAACAGAAGTATTACTATATAGCTGGTAATAAATGTACCCTGGCATTTTTCCTTTTTAGCAGGCCTCATGCCAAGTCCTTTCTATTGCTTTTTAATTTAATTTAACCTGCAATTTGGGAAGACTACATAAATGGCAACACTGGCATAAATGGATTAAGCAGAGGGATACTTTGCTGTATGACTGAGACAATTCCCCCCGGTTTTTTTGGAACGTGGTACTGTAACATTGAAATAAGTGGGAAGAAGTCAAATGCTTCCAAGTAGATAGTTATATGTAGAACTGTTCTGCTGAGACTTAAAATAGTTTCAATATGGTATCATAATAAGGCTATATATCTGTCTTTCTCCAGGGCGCTTACTTTGCATGGAAAGCAACTGCAATGGGGAAGAACTATGTGAATGGAAAAACATTCCTTGAGAAAAGGTAATGCCACTGTTAATGATTATTTAGTTACAGTGATTGGTTCCCAGTGTATGAAAATTGACAATTATCCACAAGCAGCCTTTGTGGTGATGGATGTGTACATTCAAGTCATTTCCAACCTATGGCATTTCTAAGATCATGTTGTTTTCTTGGTAAGATTTATGTTGGGAGTGGGTTGCAATTCCCTCTCTCCAAAACTGAAAACGTGCAACTTACCAATAGTTAGCCACTGCTGAGTAGAGATTGACACCTTGGCCTTGCAGTCTTAGTCCAAGACTCAAACAATTGCTTCCAGAAGTAGCCTACCTTGCTCGTATGCCAAATGGGCCTTATCACATGATGTGACTTGGGGAGGATGCTTATAAAGGACTGTTATTATATTTCATGTTCATAGTTAGAGAGGGAAAGCCGTGCCCACCATTCACTGGGCTTGATGTTCAAGGCTAAGGGTGGATTGCAGTCAGGGGTTAGGAACAATCTTTTCTGTGGACTTTTAGAAGACTATAATCCTTGAAAAATCTGGTATCTTTGGCTCTCCAGTGGATCAACAGCATTCCCCAAAACCTTTAGGGAGCACTATTCTTAATTTGCTGTGTTTGTAAATTCTGGCTATTGCAGTTATCATGTTTTATAAAATATCTTCAGTTTACTAGAAAACATTATTCTTCATGCAGGTACAATGAAGATTTAGAACTTGAAGATGCTATCCATACTGCTATCTTGACACTAAAGGTGAGAAACACTCCTAATGCATTTGTTAAAACTTTAATATATCAAATGCATGCTATTTGAGTAATTTCTCTCTTCCTCAACCCACTATTCTAGGAGAGTTTTGAAGGACAGATGACAGAAGACAATATAGAAGTTGGCATCTGTAATGAAGCAGGATTTAGAAGACTTACTCCAACTGAGGTTAAGGATTACTTGGCTGCAATTGCATAGTGCAGCTTCAAGAGAACAGCCTGAATATATTCAAAGATCCCTGTCTTTTTTTTTTTTACATCAGCCATTTGAATATGTGGTTTCTGCACTCACATTTCTACTCTGTTTGTTTGATAAATTTTTAAAGAAATATTATGGATTTAAATGCTACTGAATGATACTGAAATGTGGAATTATTGCTCTTAAAACATTAAACCCTGTACAAGTGTATAATTTGAATTTACATACTCTGAGAAAAATAAACATACAAAGGGTATTGTAACTTCTGGATAAAACTACAAAAAGGAATTTAACTATAGTATTTTTTTTCAGGCTTTGAACACAAATTATTCAGAAACATAATTCAAAAAACTTTGGAGTGATCTGGTTAACAAACATAGTTAAATAGTTTCTGCAAGTAAAAATTCTAAATCTGTGTCTGAGGGTTAACTTGAAATGTTACACAGACCTCTGTGGGGGAGCTGTTAACTGGCAAGAATGAAAACTAGAAATTAATAACTTGCATAAATATAGGCGGCATATTAGCTGCACAGGCAAAGTGAATATCATGAAAACAAGCTAGTTTCATTGTGTGTGTCTAAAATCATCTTGGTTAAAGGGTTAACTTGTAAGATACATGTAATCTCTTGGGGGTTCCTTGCTATGTTGCCCACAAGGTGTGTGAGAACAGTCATCCTTTTAAATCCCGCTTTCCTGCAGAAATTGGTTTTTGCCACCCAGTTGTAGGGGATATATAAATGGGGGGGGGGGGGGGGGAGTCTCTGTGTTATATGTGGCAGCAATTTGGGCAGAGGGAGAGAATGCAGCAGGGTATCCTCAAGAGGCCATTCTCGTCTAAGGTTTTATATTTCTAGTTGAATCATAAGTACTGGGGGGAAAGTTTATGCTCAGGAAAAACCTTGAGTTTGCCAGGGTATCTTTTTTCCATATCAACTTTATTTCCAAAATCCTTATGAATTTTCAATAAATGGCAGAATTAAATGTAATTAGTTCAAGCTAGACATCTAACTAAGCATAGAATGGGCCACAGAATACCAGAGCTTGGAATGTTACATTTAAAAAAAAACTTGTAGCACTGCTTGAAATAAATATCTTCACCCATCTGTGGTGTCCCCCCCCCCCCACAGGAGAGTGATATTTTTTCATAAAGTATCAATGGCCCAACAAAGATCCGCCTAGTCAAAGCCATGGTATTCCCTGTAGTAACCTATGGATGTGAGAGCTGGACCTTAGGGAAGGCTGAGCGAAGGAAGATCGATGCTTTTGAGCTGTGGTGCTGGAGGAAAGTGCTGAGAGTGCCTTGGACTGCGAGAAGATCCAACCAGTCCATCCTCCAGGAAATAAAGCCCGACTGCTCACTGGAGGGAAGGATACTAGAGACAAAGTTGAAGTACTTTGGCCATATCATGAGGAGACAGCAAAGCCTAGAGAAGACAATTATGCTGGGGAAAGTGGAAAAGGAAGAGGGGCTGACCAAGGGCAAGATGGATGGATGGCATCCTTGAAGTGACTGGACTGACCTTGAAGGAGCTGGGGGTGGTGACTGCCGACAGGGAGCTCTGGCGTGGACTGGTCCATGAGGTCACGAAGACTCGGAGACGACTGACTGAATGAATGAACAACAACATCAATGGCCAGAGGGGACTTTGTTACACAGGATGGCTGTTCACAAAATCAGTGCTCAGGGGAAATGGTAGAGCACTTTTATTTTTATTGTTTCTAAGAAAACTTTAGGGAGGAGCTGGTTTCTTCATAAATCTAGATGGAGCATCTCTCTCCTACACACTAACCATGCAAGGATGTGCATCAAAGTTAGGACTACAGAAGAAGCTTGACTTTGTTTGGAAGGAAAGCCTGGGGTCCTTTTCCATGCTGTTTGGTAGAAGTTTGAGGACTATGTGGTCTTCCAGTTGTTAAACTACCATATGTTACACATATTAGTTGATGGCTGATGGGAACTGACCTCTAACATTTGAAAAACCTCTGCTTGTCCATTCTTGCCGTAAGAGCTGAGAAACTTGCAGTACTAAGTGAAATGGTATTAAAATTATTACCCATACAAGAAATGTGCATTTTGATCTTGTGCACTTTCAATGGCAAGTAAGTACATTCCAGGTAATATATTACGTATCAAAAGTGGTTTAATATTGGGCATGCACACATCTGTTGCTTTAGGGGTTAGAGGTAACCCCCTTCTGACTGATCTCTGCTCCTGAGATTAACCAATCAAGTGTTTTTCTTCAGTAGGTTGTAATGGAAGAGTGCCTCTGTTCTGTATGTTTTAGTGGCACAAACAATTGCAAAATGATATGTTTTAGAGTTTGGGAACATGCAATCATGCAGATATTGTTGGGCTACAACGCTCATTGCCTCTGCTTCTTAGGTTATATAAATAAAAATGTAATGCTCATTTGTGGGATTAACATAACTCAAAAACCACTGGACGAATTGACACCAAATTGGACACAATACACCGATCAGGCCAACGAGTGACCATCACTCATTAAAACACTGACAAACACAACAGAAGGGACTTAAAAGGCCAAAAAAAAAAGCAAAAAGACGCTATAGCGCATGCGCAAAATGACCCCCCTCTCCAGCAAACAAAACACACAATAATATATCCACACTCTCTTCTGGACTACAGCTCCCAGCATCCCCTAGATCAAGCCTTTTAGGAGAGGAGGATGATCCAAATGCACTGCTTCCAAGCTGCAAGCTTGCTTCTCCGTAGATTTCTCTGAGAGCATCCCAATCCCTGCATAGTTCCAATTTTTCTATTCCTGGACTGCAACTCCCAGCAATCCTCCAGATAGATAGATTACATGGAGATAGGTAGGTAGGTAGGTAGATCTATCAGGAGGACTGCTGTGGGTTGCAGTCCAAGAATAGGTAGAGAAGGAGAAAGGAGAAGGGAAAGAAAAGGTGGAAGGAAGGGAAAAAGAAATGAAGGAAGGAAAGAAAAAGGGAAGGAAGGAGAAAGGAGAGAAAGGGGAAGGTTGGCACAGCAATGCGTGGCGGGTACAGCTAATTTGGATTATAAATCAACATGTTGATGACCACAGGTTGACGACCTCTTTCAATTCACATAAAAAAAACAACAAATTAGCTTTCCAAATATAAGTTGTTTATTTATACACCTCTTTTTCTCTCCATAAGGAGACTCAAAGCGGCAAAGCTGTATATGGTTTATTAATATGTAGTTGTAACTTGTGTGAAAGAATTCTAGAATAACTATGCTATCTTCAACCTGTCCACATTTAGTGTTAAGCATTTATAACTATAGTAGGCAAGGAAGAGAACATACCTGGATCAATCTACCCTTAGTTCTGCCATAAGGCACCAATCAGACTGGGTGACAGTAAGCCAGTCATCTTTTCCTAATTTGCCATCTCACGTGTGGCAACCATATGTGAGATGGAGCTAATTCATGATTACAGTAATCACATTTTTGACATGTAATTGTGCATAGCTCCTTGATTAGTTATGTGCAGCAGCAAAAGCTCAAGGTGCTTTCTAATACTATTATAATGGGAGTATTGAAGTGATGGCAAATAACTTGCAGCAATTATCCATTACATTGAAAACCTTGCCCAAGTGTTGCCATTGTAATGAACTCAAAAGAAATTGGGGGGACGGGGGGACGGGGACCGTCTAGTGAATGTAAAGCGTACATTTGTCTGGGTAATTATAATGGATTAGAGTGCAAAGGGGTGAACTGTACTGGTTTTCAAGTTAAAATTGCGAATGGCAGAGAATAGAAGGAATGCCTACCAGGTCAGGCAAGCCATTCTTTACAACTTCAAGCTTTATTGAGGAGGGCGACTAAAATGATCAAGGGTCTGGAGAACAAGCCCTATGAGGAGCGGCTTAAGGAGCTGGGCATGTTTAGACTGAAGAAGAGAAGGCTGAGAGGAGATATGACATGTGAGATGAAATCACAGGGAGGAGGGAGCAAGCTTGTTTTCTGCTTCTCTGGAGACTAGGATGCGAAACAATGGCTTTAAACTACAAGAAAGGAGATTCCATCTGAACATGGGGAAGAACTTCCTGACTGTGAGAGCTGTTCAGCAGTGGAACTCTCTGCCCCGGAGTGTGGTGGAGGCTCCTTTGGAGATTTTTAAACAGAGGCTAGATGGCCATCTGTCAGGGGTGCTTTGAATGCAATATTCCTACTTCTTGACAGGAGGTTGGACTGGATGGCCCATGAGGTCTCTTCCAACTCTGTGATTCTATGATTGTAGACAAAACTGCTGCAGCCTGACAGACATTTTTTTATCGTGTTAGGAGCAACTTGAGAAACTGCAAGTCGCTTCTGATGTGAGAGAATTGGCCATCTGCAAGGACGTTGCCCAGGGGACGCCTGGATGATTTGATGTTTTTATCATCCTTGTGGGAGGTTTCTCTCATGTCCCCGCATGAGGAGCTGGAGTTGGTAGAGGGAGCTCATCCGCTTCTCCCCGGATTCGAACCTGCGACCTGTCAGTCTTCAGTCCTCCTGGCACAAGGGTTTAACCCACTGCGCCACCAGGAGGCTTCGACAGGCACTGAATGTCTGTGTTTCTTCAGTTCTACCTCACAATCCTCCCAATGCTGATGCTGCTAAGAAATATTCAGCTAAGAAACATCCAACCCTGAGTCTCTACAGGGAGATGGGGCAGGATATAAAAAAGTTTTTTCTGTTGTTAATTTTATGGCCGGAATCATTGAGTTGCTGTGAATTTTCCGGGCAGTAGGGCCATGTTCCAGAAGCATTCTCTCCTGATGTTTCACCCACATCTATGGCAGGCATTCTCAGAGGTTTTGAGGTCTGTTGGAAACTAGGCAAATAATAATAATAATAATAATAATTAAAAAAAACCTTTATTTATACCCTGCCTCCATCTCAAGAGACTCGGAGCGGCTTACATGAGGCCAAGCCCAACAACACATCAATAAACAAGAAAGCAATAAACAACAAAACAAACAATACAATTAAATAAATCACATATTAACATGCAAAGATTTAAAAACCTATGGCTGGGCCAGATGTAATAGTTAATATATATATATTTATATATTTGCGGAATGTCCAGGGTGGGAGAAAGAACTCGTTTGTTTGAGGCAAGTATGAATGTTACAGCTGGCCACCTTGATTATCATTGAATGGCCTTGCAGCATCAAAACCTGGCTGCTTCCTGCCTTGGTGATCCTTTGTCGGGAGCTGTTAGCTGGCCTTCATTGATTCTTGTCTGGAATCCCCTGATTTTTGACTTGCTCTTTATTTACTGTCCTGACAGTAGAGTTTTTAAAAATACTGGTAGCCAGATTTTGTTCATTTTCGTGGTTTCCTCCTTTCTATTGAAATTGTCCACATGCTTGTGGATTTCAATGGCTTCTCTGTGTAGCCTGACATGTTTTCCCACATTTTTATGACAGAACATTTTTATGGAGTCCCACAGGGTTCAATTCTGTCCCCGATGTTATTTAACATCTACATGAAGCCGCTGGGGGAGATCATCCGGAGTTTCGGAATGAGATGTTATCTTTACGCAGATGATGTCCAAATCTGTCACTCCTTTCCACCTGTCACCAAGGAGGCTGTCCAGCCCTTGAACCGGTGCTTGGCCGCTGTATCGGACTGGATGAGAGCTAACAAATTGAAATTGAATCCAGACAAGACAGAGGTCCTACTGGTCAGTCGTAAGGCCGAACAGGGTATAGGGTTACAGCCTGTGTTAGACAGGGTTACACTCCCCCTGAAGACGCAGGTTCGCAGCTTGGGAGTGATCCTGGACTCATCGCTGAGCCTGGAACCCCAGGTCTCAGCGGTGGCTGGGAGAGCTTTCGCACAATTAAAACTTGTGCGCCAGCTGTGCCCGTACCTTGGGAAGTCAGATCTGGCCACAGTGGTCCACGCTCTTGTTACATCCCGGTTGGATTACTGCAACGCACTCTACGTGGGGTTGCCTTTGAAGACTGATCTGAAACTTCAACTAGTCCAGCGAGAAGCAGCCAGATTACTCACCGGAGCGGTGTACAGGGAGCATACCACCCCTCTGTTACGCCAGCTCCACTGGCTGCCGATCTAATTCCGAGCACAATTCAAAGTGCTGGTTTTGACCTACAAAACCCTATACGGTTCCGGCCCAGTGTATTTGTCCGAACGGATCTCCCTCTACATCCCATCTCGAAATTTAAGATCTTCTGGGGAGGCCCTGCTCTCGACCCCGCCACTATCACAAGTGAGGTTGGCGGGGACAAGGAGCAGGGCCTTCTCAGTGGTGGCCCCTCACCTGTGGAACTCACTCCCCGGGGAGATTAGAACAGCAACTTCCCTTTTGGCGTTCAGAAAAAAATTGAAGATCTGGATATGGGACCAAGCTTTTAGATATTCTGGCAGCTAAGGAAAGATCTGACGATAAACAAGGGCGAATGGAATGGAATAGATAAACGGACTCTGAACACTGAGCATGAGATTGTTTTGCTATTTTACTATGTATTAATGTTTTTAACTTGTATTGTATTGTTTGTTTATTGATTTAGGCATCGACTTGTGCCTTCGTTTGTAAGCCGCCCTGAGTCCCCCCTCGGGGGTGAGAAGGGCGGGGTAGAAGTAATTGAAATAAATAAATAAATAAACTAATTAAGAAAGGACATGGATAACCTAGGAACAAAAACCGTGTTCCGCAGCTTGGGTGTGACCCTGGACTCATCGCTGAGCCTGGAACCCCAGGTTTCGGCGGTGACCAGGGGAGCATTTGCACAGCTAAAGCTTGTGCGCCAGCTGCGCCCATACCTTGGGAAGTCTGACTTGGCCACGGTAGTCCACGCTCTGGTTACATCCCGTTTAGACTACTGCAACGCTCTCTACGTGGCGTTGCCTTTGAAGACAGCTCGGAAGCTCCAACTAGTCCAACGCTCGGCAGCCATGATTTTAACAGGAGCGGAGCGCAGGGAGCATACAACCCCCCTGTTGCGCCAACTCCACTGGCTACCGATCTGCTACCGGGCTGAATTCAAAGTGCTGGCGTTGGCCTTTAAAGCCCTAAACGGTTCCGGCCCAAGCTACCTATCTGACCGCATCTCTGCCTATGAACCCACCAGGAGTTTGAGATCTTCCGGGGAGACCCTGCTCTCGATCCCGCCTGCTTCTCAAGCTCGGCTGGCGGGGACGAGAGATAGGGCCTTCTCGGTGGTGGCCCCTCGGCTGTGGAACGCCCTTCCTACGGACATTAGACTAGCACCATCTCTAATGGTATTCCGCCAAAAGGTGAAGATCTGGATGTTTGTGCAGGCGTTTGAGTAATTTAGTGCAATCTGGTAATGGAACATAGGAATGGAACAATGGACAACGAACCTGGACTACGCTTGGATGATGAGAAGATTGGGTACGGTTGTTTTTTGTAATAATTGTGCATTGTAATTGCTTATTGGTAATTTATGGATAATGTGTTAAGTCAATTGTTATATGTTGTATGGAACCACTGCTGTTTCTACTGTTTTTACTGTTTGTGAACCGCCGTGAGTCGCCTTCGGGCTTGAGATACAGCGGTATATAAGCAAAGTAAATAAATAAATAAAATAATAAATTTAATATTACCCATTCCATGACCATTCTTAGCTGGAGTGCTGCTGAGGTGTTGACAACGTGCAGACTTTGTCATGACTCAGGCCGCAAAGGACGCTGGGACGCCGGGTCAGCAAGCGCGAGCATGACGCTGCCTCGGACGAACGGAGGTGGCGCTAGAAGGAGAAACTCCGGCAGGCTGTCTTCATCTAGGAAGCGGGAAAGGGCGTTGGGGGAAGGCGCATGCGCAAAAGGATGTTTGACGCACCGAGTGCCCTCAGCTAAGATGGCGGCGGCAACTTCGCCCCTGTGATTCTCCTCAGCCCCGCTGCGACCTGGAAAGCGCTTCAGCTCCTTGTGGGAGGAGGAGGTTGTTTCCTAAAACCCAGGACGAAGACCTCCCTTCACTTTCTTGACGTTTCTGCTCCATTTCAGCCAAGGGTTTGTCGGATGTTACTTTTCTTGAGGGAAAAAAACAACACTAGGCCCCTGTTGGGAGCAAGCCTTGCTGAAAACAATAGTGAGGGCCCTTCTTTCCACACAGTAATATCACCCTGAACATCAAGGCAGATAATCCACAATAGCTGCTTTGAACTGGTTTATCTTTAATCTACACTGGCATATAACCCAGTTCAATGTGGATTTTATACAGCTGTGTGGAAGGGGCCTGAGTATTGTCAATCCGAATACTTAGTCCAGGCATAGGCAAACTTTGGCCCTCCAGATGGTTTGGACTAGAACTTGCTCAATTCCTAGGAATTGTGGGAGTTGTAGTCCAAAACACATGGAGGACTGAAGTTTGTCCATGCCTGGACTAGTCATTTCATGAAATATGACTGTATATATTTAACCAACACAGTACAAGAGCAGTACGTGTGAAAAAGATCTTGGAGTCCTCGTAGACAACAAGTTAAACATGAGCCAACAATGGTTTTTCTTTGTCGTGTCAGGAGCGAACTGCAAGTCGCTTCTGGTGTGAGAGAATTGGCCATCTGCAAGGATGTTGCCCAGGGGACGCCCGGATGATTTGATGTTTTTATCATCCTTGTGGGAGGCTTCTCTCATGTCCCCGCATGAGGAGCTGGAGCTGATAGAGGGAGCTCATCCGCCTCTCCCTGGATTCGAACCTGCGACCTGTCGGTCTTCAGTCCTGTTGGCACAGCGGTTTAACCCTCTGCGCCACAGGGGACTTCAGGCAACAATGTACTGGGCAGCAAAAAAAGCCAATAGGATTTTGGCCTGCATCAATATGAGCATAGTGTCTAGATCCAGGGAAGTAATGCTACCCCTCTATTCTACTTTGGTTAGACCACACCTGGAATATTGTATCCAATTCTGGGCACCACAATTCAAGAGAGATATTGACACGCTGGAATGTGTCTAGAGGAGGGCGACTAAAATGATCAAGGGTCTGGAGAACAAGCCCTATGAGGAGCGGCTTAAGGAGCTGGGCATGTTTAGCCTGAAGAAGAGAAGGCTGAGAGGAGATATGATAGCCATGTACAAATATGTGAGAGGAATCATAGAATCAAAGAGTTGGAAGAGACCTCATGGGCCATCCAGTCCAACCCCCTGCCAAGAAGCAGGAATATTGCATTCAAATCACCCCTGACAGATGGCCATCCAGCCTCTGTTTAAAGGCTTCCAAAGAGGGAGCCTCCACCACACAGAGAGTTCCACTGCTGAACAGTTTTCCTGTTGGATTGTTTTTAGAAATATTTTTTCCATGGAAAAAGGATCCCTTGTTTGAAAAGTTTTATACATCATTTTAAAAGACAATATGTCATATTTCATCTCACTTTACAATTTTGTTTTCCCCATTTTCTAGGGAGGAAAATTGGGTTTTCTCAAAAGTTTTCACTCCCCTGTCCCCGGGCTTTCACATCTCCAGCAACAAAGTGAATCAGTAGAGTACACAGTAAGGCAAATGTTTTGCTAAAACCCTTTGCCCTGTATACCTTGCAGTACAGGTTTGTTAAGACAATTGGGTAAGTAAATGGTTGAGATGCATAATTGGTGAGGGAACAGCAGACTTCTCTAGGAAAAAGGGCTCTCCTTGTGTCCAAGTGGTGGGTCAGGTTCTATTCTGTCTTTGCTTGCCTCTCTCAAAAGCAGGAATGACCAGCTTGTTAGGCTCCTGTCATTCCTCATTTTTGGCTTTGCTGGGCAGGGTTGATAGGAGTTGCAGTCGAACAATCACTGAAGGGATTCCACAAATAGCTCACTCTTGTGCTATTTTGAAATGAATGATTGTCCTGCTGTCCTTATTTATTTATTTATTTATTATTTACATTTGTTAACCCCCACTCTCAGCCCGAAGGCGACTCGTGGCGGTGTACAGAACAAAGAACATAGAGACAACAGTTACAGTAGATCAAGATCATGACGCACATCAACTAACACACAACTAATTAAACTAAAAATCCGCTTCGTCTTGTTTGGGTCATAGTCAATCTCGTGGTCATAGTCCATTCTGGTGGTCATTCCAAAACATAGCACATTAATTGAAGGCCTTTTCGAAGAGCCAGGTCTTCAGGCCCTTACGGAAGGCCATGAGGGAAGGCGCCTGTCTAATTTCAGCAGGGAGGGAGTTCCACAGCCGGGGGGCCACCACCGAGAAGGCCCGCTCTCTAGTCCCCGCCAAGCGTGCCTGTGAGGCAGGCGGGACAGAGAGAAGGGCCTCCCCGGATGATCTCAAGGTCCTCATGGGCTCGTAGGCCGAGATGCGGTACTCAAGGTACTTTGGGCCGGAACCGTTTAGGGCTTTGTAGGTTAGCACCAGCACCTTGAATTGGGCCCGGTAGCCAATCGGCAGCCAGTGGAGCTGGGACAGCAAGGGCGTTGTGCGCTCCCTGCGTCCCGCTCCGGTTAACAACATGGCTGCCGCGCGCTGGACTAGCTGGAGCTTCCGGGCCGTCTTCAAGGGCAGCCCCACGTAGAGAGCGTTGCAGTAGTCGAGGCGGGATGTGACCAAAGCGTGTACCACCGTGGCCAAGTCAGACTTCCCAAGTCCAGCAGGTGGCAGCATTTGTGTAACCAAAAGGATTTTTATTACAGTTGCAGGAGGTTTTAGTGGCATCCATCTGTTAGCACCCTATACTATCTTTATATTTTCTGAGAATGAAACAAAATAAAAACTGTAGGAAGTGCATAGACATTTTATTAAGCACATTGACATTTTATTAGTGTGCGCCATTTAGAAAAGTGTTGGCACATTGCACCTTCGGAGTATTTTTTAAAAAAAGAATTCAGTAAATCTATAGTTCTCTCTTCTATTTTGTATGCATGTTTAAATGTGTTTTAGAAGTAAAGGTCAAAACTATTGAAAGGCAATAGAAAATTGGGCTTTGTACACCTTCTTTTAGATTATTAATGTGATTATGGTATAAGGTTTTGAAAGATATATGGCAGAAAAGATTCATTCCCTCCATCACTATGAACTCTACTTCACAGCAAAAAATTGCCAAAGATTCTTAAATTGGGTTGTCTTAGCATCTTGGTGTGAATAGATAAGCATTTTGATAGCTGGGTTGTTGTAGGTTTTTTCAGGCTATATGGTCTGAATGGATTAAACTTAAACTGGAGTGCCTGCCTACACAATCATCCCTGGAACCATCGAAGGCTTTCATGGCTGGAATCACTGGGTTGTTGTAGGTTTTTCAGGCTATATGGCCATGTTCTAGAGGCATTCTCTCCTGATGTTTGCTTTGTTATTGTCGTGTTATGTTTTCTATTGTATTGTGTTTGAGGCTTCGGCCTGTGTAAGCCGCATCGAGTCCTGCGGGAGATGCTAGCGGGGTACAAATAAAGTTAATAATAATAATAATAATAATAATAATAATAATGTTTCGCCTGCATCTATGGCAAGCATCCTCAGAGGTAGTGAGGTCTGTTGGAACTAGGAAAATTGGTTTATATATCTGTGGAATGACCAGGGTGGGACAAAGAACTCTTATCTGCTGGAGCTAAGTGTGAATGTTTCAACTGACCACTTTGATTAGCATTTGATGGCCTGGCAGTGCCTGGGGCAATCTTTTGTTGAGAGGTGATTAGATGTCCCAGATTGTTTCCTCTCTGTTGTTTTGCTGTTGTAATTTTAGAGTTTTTTAGGTAGCCAGATTTTGTTCATTTTCATGGTTTCCTCCTTTCTGTTGAAATTGTCCACATGCTCGTGGATTTCAATGGCTTCTCTGTGTAGTCTGACATGGTGGTTGTTAGGGTGGTCCAGCATTTCTGTGAACAAAATCTGACTACCAGTATTAAAAAAACTCTAAAATTACAACAGCAAAACAACAGAGGAAAAACAATCAGGGACATCTAATCACCTCTCATCAAATGATTGCCCCAGGCACTGCCAGGCCATCAAACACTAATCAAGGTGGTCAGTTGAAACATTCACACCTAGCTCCAGCAGATGAGTTCTTTGTCCCACCCTGGTCGTTCCACAGATATATAAACTCAATTTTCCTTGTTCCAACAGACCTCACTACCTCTGAGGATGCTTGCCATAGATGCAGGCAAAATGTCAGGAGAGAATGCCTCTAGAATATAGCCACGTAGCCCGAAAAAACCTACAACAACAACCCAACGATTCCGGTCATGAAAGCCTTTGACAATATGTTGATAATTCCATGCAATACTCCAGATTTTCTGCCCCCCTTTTCAAGCATCTTGAACTCAAAATCTCTCATTTCTTTTTTTTTACTATTTCTACAAAATCTTTGATATGTAAATGGGCTATTAGAATGTCCACATTTGCTAAATTAAAGAAACATGTTATTTAAAACACATATTTTTGTGTGCTGCCTTGAAATTTTCTTTTTTGGGGGAGAAAAGGAATGCTTTGAGAAACCCACATTGGTGTGTTAATTTTACAGCTCCCACTAACAATATGGTTTTTCTTATCATTTTCAGGAATAATGTTACCAGCATGTCTGTGCAATCCTTGCTGTGTGAGAGAATTGCTGTTGCCAAGGAGCTGATCAAGAGGGCAGAGGTTCTTTGCAGGTCCCAGAAAGGTGGCATAGAAGGGGGTTCAAAACTCTGCAGCAGACTGAAAGCGGAGTTAAAGTTCTTACATAAGGTGGAGGCTGGAAAGGTGGCCATCAAAGAATCTCATCTGCAGAGTACGAACCTCACTCATCTGCAAGCCATCATTGAATCTGCGGAGAACTTGGAGGAGGTTGTTGCTGTCCTCCGTGCCTTTACTTACGAAGATAAATGTGGTGAAAAGCAGAGTTTGGTGGTGGACGTTGTTGCAAATAGTGGTCACACTTGGGTGAAAGCAATTGGCCGAAAGGCTGAAGCGCTGCACAACATTTGGTTGGGCAGAGGCCAGTATGGTGACAAAAGCATCATTAAGCAAGCCGAAGATTTTCTACAAGCAAGTGATCAGCAACTGGTGCAATACAATAACCCACATATTATCTTTGCATTCTACAATGGCGTGTCTTGCCCAGTGGCAGAGAGACTGAAAGAGATGGGCATATCTGTGCGGGGGGACATAGTTGCTGTGAATGCATTGATGGAACATACCAAGGAAGACCTCCACTTGAGTTCTAGTGATTCTGATGATAGAGATGAATGCTTTCTAGTCACAAAAGTCGATCGGGATGCTTTAATAGCAAGCGTAGCTTTTCCTACAGAAGTCAGAGTAGATATGTGCAATAGGGTTAACTTGGATATTACTACTCTGATTACCTATGTCTCTGCCCTCAGTTACGGAGGCTGTTACTTGGTCTTTAAGGAAAAAGTCCTGTCTGAGCAGGCAGCACAGGAGAGAGAAGAGAGTGTGCTTCCACAGCTGGAAGGGTTCATGAAGGACAAGGAGCTGTTTGCTTGTGAATCTGCAGTTAAAGATTTTCAGGTAATCTTAGAGACTTTGGGAGGCACAGGAGAGAAAAGTCGAGCCATGCGGCTCATGGAAAAAATCAATGTAGTGCCAGATCAGCCCTCTGAACGTGCCTTAAAGTTAGTGCCTAGTTCCAAAATCAGTCAGCGTTCGCTGACCATTTTTGGGACAGGAGATGCTTTAAAGGCCATCACCATGACTGCTAACAGTGGCTTTGTTAGGGCAGCAGCAAACCAGGGAGTTAGATTTAGTGTGTTCCTTCATCAGCCAAGGGCCTTGACAGAAACCAAAGAACCTTCTGCCACACCTTTGCCAGAGCATTGATTTGGGTTCTGATAGTACAGACTACTTATCTGAGGGCATTTAAATAATGGACCCAATGGGCCAACCATCCCAATTAATACGAGGGGTATTTTTTAAGTAAGGTCTGTTGGAACATAAGTACACAACGAAAGTTCATTTAAAAAAAGTAAATTTATTTTCAGAAAGTACATACTTCACTCTAATTTTCAACATAGTTGCCAAGTTTGTTCAAACACTTATCATACTTATGAACCAATTTTAAAATACCCTCTTCATAAATCCTCGCTTCAACTGAAGCCACCAAATCGCCTGTAATCAAAGAAGGGCGACCGGAGCGGTCCTCATCATGGACATTGTCACGGCCATCTTTGAATTGTCGTACCCACTTACGCACTTTGCTTTCACTCATAACAGTATCACCGTACACTTGACAAATCTATCAATGAATTTCTGCAGCAGGCAGGTTCCTTGCTGACAAAAACCGCATCACTGAGCGAACCTCACATGTGGCAGGTGAGTTGATAGTCCTAAACATTTTTAAAGCACAGAAGAGAACCGTACAGGTTAGCTACAGAGCGGAAACTGAGCACAGTTGTTCCCGAGGCATGCCGGTACACGACGCACGCGCTCGTTGCGGTATGCGCGCGAACTACTAGTGTCTACCACAAAACGGACCTTACTTAAAAAAATACTCGTACTTCATGTAAAGAACTGAAGTTTATTTATACTACCTGGAGCAGAAGCACTTTCATAAACAAAATCTCTTTACAAATATGCAAACACAATCCAGCCAATAGAAGTACACATGGCAAGAAACATGGGGCTAATGCTACATCATTAACATTGCTGAGTTCTGCCACCCTCCAGCGTTAATAATAATAATAAATATAATACTTTATTTATACACCGCTCCATCTCCCCGAGGGGACTCAGAGCAGTTCCCAGGTAACCTCACAAAACATACAAAGTAAAAACAACATAACCATAAGATTAACAAAACAAAATATAAGCATGAAAATTGTCGCCACAACACACATATATTAAAAGTAATCCTGCCTGTTCGAGGCAATTTAAAAATATAAACACCTATGTGGTGGCATCATTTTGTAGTGCAGATCCTTTCTTCTGTGTCACTGCTATTTTTATGCTCTTGACATGCAAATGCATAACAAATGCATAAGAAGTGCATAGCCTTGGCTGTGTGCATGGGACTCAGCCTGAGATTATTGCTTTGCTAACAGCTGTGTATTTACAGGAAAGTTTACTTCTGCAAAGGAGTTGAGCACACATGTCCTGTACATGTCTCCCTTGAAAACCAACTTCTGTTTCAGATGAATGATTTAACTTCCATAGGGAAGTTAATTCTTCTTCAATTCAGTTGGATTAGGACATAAGGTCTTACGTTTTTCATGGCCTATTTTGATATGAATAATACAAGGCTGTGACCACGAGTCATTTGGCAAAATACACCCAGAACATGATCCAACCACCCAAATTCACCAGCACCAAGCCCCATTAATAGGTTTTAGTGCATTCTAAAATCATCCACTGAAACCAATGTCCTTTATTCTTTTCAAAAAAGTTGTTTTGGCTGGGTTGCAATCTTTATCTTTGTGTGGAATCTCTTCGATTTACAAAACAGTGGCTTCTTTGTACTTTACTGGAGATAATTATGATGTTGACAAAGTACAAAATAGCATTAAAATGTTACCATTCAAATAGAACCTGTCTGTGTAGCCTTATCACTTGGAGAGTAACTCTGATATTCCAGTTGAACTGCTGAAATCCTTACGTGACATGGGAATATGTGTAGAGGTTAAATGTGGAGTTTGTTTCCAAAGGGTACCAAATTAATCTGAAGAAATGTTACAGGAATCCAAAAATCATGCTAAGGATGTGCATTCTTGTTCTATAAAATTATTTTTTCCAATTCCTGTACCAAAGTGGATTGATAAATTTTGATCTGTACAATAATAATATACTTCTAGCCAACAGTGTGCTGCCACCTATAACTTGTTCTTTTATTATTTGACTATCTGTACCCACCACGCGTTGCTGTGGCCAACTTTTCCTCTTTCTCTCCTTCCTTCCGCCCCTCTTTTTCTTTCCCTTCTACTTTCTCTTCTTTCTTCCTTCTCTACTTGTTTCTTTTCTAGCTTCCTTTGCTCTTTGATTCCACCCTTCCTTGTCTCTTTACTTCCTTCTTTCCCTCCCTCTTTCTTTCGTTCCTTCTCTCCTTCCTTCCCTCTTTCAATTTTTTTATTTCTCTCCTTCCTCCTTCTTTCCCTCTTTCTCTTCCTCCTTTTCTCTTTCTGTCCTTCCTTCCCCCTTTATGTGTATGTGTTTTGTGTGTGCATATATGTGTGTATATATTTCTGCATATAATTGTGTATATGTGTATATATGTGTGTTTGTGTATATATGTGGTTTTGCGCATGCGTTGTAATGTATTTGTTGTTGTTTTTTTGCTTTTTAAGTCTCTTCTGTGTTTTTCAATGTTTTTGTGACTGATGGTCATTTGTTGGCCTAATAGGTGTATTGTGTCCAAATTTATTGTCAGTTGACCCAGTGGTTTTTGAGTTATGTTAATCCCACAAACGAACATTACATTATTATTTATATAGATCTTTGCGATCGCATGTTCCCCTACGAACCAGCACATACTTTAGGATCATCTGGAGAGGCTCTGCTCTTGCTTCTGCCTCCGTTTCAAGCGCGGCTGGTGGGAACGAGAGAGAGGGCCTTCTTGGTGGTGGCCCCTTGGCTCTAGAACTCGTTATCCGAAGAGATCAGATTGGCCCCTACCCTTTCCACTTTCTGCAAGGAGTCAAAAACCTGGATGTTCCCCTGTGCATTTGATTAGGCAGTTCCACCAGAGAATGAGATCGATCTCGCTATAGTTCTCACACTTTCGTTGACCCTCCCATCTGTAATCCTATTATGTAAATGCCTAAGGGCAGTATTTTTCCAGCTGTGGCCTTAATTTGAATTGAAGCACACCTGGCACTTTCCTTGGGCTTTGTCTAGAAACAATTGCACATTCCCTGATCCCTCCTCACTCAGCACTTTATTCTCTCAGCCATGATACTATTTTTAAAATGTGCAATGTGATTGTAATGTTTCTCTGATGTTGCAGTTGATTTTATTTTGTTACATCTAAAAAAAATTGCCTGTTCCAACTTACATAGAAATTCAACTTAAGAACAAACAGGACCTATCTTGTTTATAACTTGGGGACTGCCTGTATAGCATTTAGATTGAGAGAAGTCAAAGTCCCTCTCTATTCTGCTTTGGTCCGAATTCATTTGGAGTACTGTTTAGTTTTGAGCACCACATTTCAAAAAGGGTATTGAAAATAGGAGGGTGACCAAAATGATCAAGGCTTAAGGAGGCCTAGGGAGCCTGGTATGTTTATCTGGGAGAAGAGAAGGTTGTGGGGGGACATGGTAGCCATGTTTAAATATTTGAAAGGATATCACATTGTGGAAGAGGCAAGCATATTTTTTGTTGCTCTGGAGATTAGGGCATGGAGTGATGGATTCAAATGGCAGGAAAAGAGATTCCACCTAAACATTAGGAAGGACTTCCTGATAGTAAGAGCAGTTTAACAGTTGAACTCACTGCTTCAGTGTATGGTGGAGTCTCCCTTGCAGGAGATTTTAAAACAGGCTGGATGGCCATCTCTAGTGAATGCTTTGATTATGCTTTTCCTGCATGGCAGTGGGTTGGACTAGATGGCCTATATGGTCTCTTCCAACTCTTACAATTCAATGATTCTATGTTTGGCCTTATGTTTGGATGGAAACTTGTTATTTTTTTTTTTTTTTTTTTTTTTTTTTTTTTTTTTTTTAATAATTAAATTTTATTTTGAAAAGATAATACACCAACCATATATGTTGCAAAAATGTACACATACACAAACAAACACACATACACAAACAACCCTCCATACAGTTACCCCTCCACCCACCCCCAGTGCTACCCACCACCTTGACTTCCGTCACTAATCCACGCAGGATTTATGCACAACTTATTTAACCCTCTATACTTCTAATTCAATAAATTCCTCTTGTTTTTATTTCTTTAGCTCTCCCGTCAAGTATGCTAAGGCCAGCTTCCAGTTTCTTTCAAATATTTCATTATTTTCATATTTCAAATTGCTTGAAATCTTAGCCATCTGTGCATAATCCCACAATTTATCCTTCCAATCTTTGATGCTTAATGTTTTCTCCCCTTTCCAATTTTTGGCAATTGTAATGCGTGCAGCCGCAAAGCTGTACAAGCAGATTTCTCTCTCTGGCTGTTCTAAGCTGTCTCTGAATATCCCTAATAGGCACATCCCTGGGTTCTTTTTTACTTTGTTGTAAATCATTTTATTTGTTTCCTTTATTATTCTTTTCCAATAGATCTGCACCAGTTCACACGACCACCATACGTGAAAGAAAGTCCCTTTCTTTCTTTTGCATCTCCAACAGGATCCTGTTTGTGACTTGTCCATTTTGGCTAGGAGGGTTGGAGTTATGTAGCATCTGTAGAACATTTTATATACATTATCTCTAATTGAAGCTGCCACTGTAAATTTAAATCCATTGTTCCACAGGTTTTCCCAGGTGTCAAAATCTATGCTTCTCCCTAAATCTTTTGCCCATGAGATCATGGGGGTTTTAACACGATTATCTTCCAAATTATAGTGTAAAATATATTTGTATAATCTGGCTATTAATCCTTTTTCCCCTTTATCTAATATAGTTTCCAGATCTGATTTTTTGGAAGCAAATCCCCTCTTCTCGTCTTTTTTGAATCTATCGTATAATTGATGATATCGGAACCAATCTTTAATACCCAATTCGTCTTTTCCCCTCAGTGCCCATTGGCCATTGGACCTGATAAGTAGTTCCCCGTATGTTCTGACATCATCCTTGCAGGTGGGTCTCCCAATGGCTTCTATTGGCCTCAGCCACAGGGGTGTTTTGGATTCCATCCCTAATTTGTATCTTTTCCAAACATCTATTAAGCTTCCCCTAATTACATGTTTATTGAATGCCTTATTTAATCTCTCTCCTTCATACCAGAGGTAAGAATGCCATCCGTATCTGATTCCATGTCCTTCTAAATTTAGTAGATTTATGTTCCGGAATTGTATCCAATCTTTGACCCAGCTCATGCAGGCAGCCTCATAGTAGGTTTTTAAATCTGGTAAATTTAGTCCTCCCCTCTCTTTGGTATCAATTAAATTTTTGTAAGCAATCCTGGCTTTTTTCCCTGCCCAAATGAAATTCATGATATCCCTCTTCCACAAATTGAAAATTTTAGTCCCTTTAATAATAGGTATGCTTTGAAAAAAGAAAAGCATTTTGGGAAGTATCATCATCTTAATAATTGCAATCCTGCCCAGCCATGTTAATGGTAGCTTTTGCCAATTGTTCAAATTTCCTTTGATCTCCGACCATGTCTTCACATAATTATTTTGAAACAAGTCGATGTTCTTGCTTGTGATAGTTATTCCCAAATATTTTATCTTCGGGACTACTTTACAGTTAGCCACTTCCTCTAATTTCCTAATAATTTTAGTGTCTAAATTTTTTGTAATAAATTTAGATTTATCTTTATTTATTTTAAAACCCGAAACCTCTCCATACAATTTGATTACCTCTAATAATTTTGGAACGCTCTGTGTTGGATTAGATAAAATACAAACCATATCGTCTGCATATGTTCTGATTTTGATTTCCTGGCCTTTTACTTTGAACCCTTCAATTTCATTGTCATCCCTAATTCTTATACTCAAAATTTCCAATCCCAAAATGAATAGTAATGGCGAAAGTGGACAGCCTTGTCTAGTCCCTTTCTGTATATCTATGGCTTTTGTCAGCTGTCCATTTATTTTTATCTTAGCAGATTGCTTAGAATATATTGCCCCCACTGCTTTTCTAAAGCGATGGCCCACCCCATATAAATCCAAGACCTTTTCCAAATAAACCCAGCTGACCTGGTCGAAAGCTTTTTCCGCATCCAAAAAAAACAATGCTAAATCTTTATTGGGGTCGCTCTCCGCTACCTCCAAAACATTCAGAATTGTTCTGACATTTTGGCTCAGGTATCTATTAGGTAGAAATCCCGCTTGATCCTTATGAATGATTTCTGCTAATGTCTGTTTGAGTCTGTTTGCCAAGATTGTAGTAAATAATTTATAGTCACAATTTAGAAGCGAGATGGGTCTGTAATTTTTAATTTGGTCTAGGTCTTTATCTGATTTTGGGATTAGTACAATTGTGGATTCTTTCCAAGAATCTGGAATCTCACCTTTTTCCAAGACTTTATTCATTACAGACACCAGTAATGGTGTCAGCTCTTCTTTAAAAGTTTTATAATAGAGTGGGGAAAGACCATCTGGGCCAGGAGCTTTATGTGGCCTAATCTTATCTATTGTTTCCATTAGTTCGTCTGGTGAAATTGATCTATCTAGATTAGCTTTCATTGCTTCAGTTAATCTTACAATCTTGGTCTCATTAACAAATTGAATGGTCTTGTCTAAGTCTTCCTGTTCTTTTTTGTAGAGCTTTGAGTAATATTTTTCAAAAATTGTCTGGATTTGCTGCAAGTTTGTAATTGTCTCACCATTGTTTCTTATTCTGGTAATCAGTTGGGATTTCTTTGTACCTTTCAGCTGCCAGGCAAGAAATTTGCCTGGCTTGTTTGCATTCTCAAAGAAGTTGTACCTATTGTACCTGATTTTCCTCTCAATATCATTAGCAATCAAGAGGTCATATTGCTGGTTTAAGTTTTTCAATTCTGCCAGAATTTCCTTTCGCTGCCCTCTTTTCATCTCCAGCTCTATTTGGAAACTTGTTATTGAATACCAGATAGTTCTAGATAACATTAGCAAAGTATATTTCCTGGAACCCAGAAGAAAATACTCCTTTAGGATTGACCAGTAGTTGTCATATGTTCTGCAGTTGATGGTGCTTGGTGATGGAAGGGTTAATGTAAGTATTACTTCTAAAGGGTTTAGTAATCTGTAAGTAAGAGTTCAGGGGTGAAAGCAATTAAGGGTGGAGGTATGCAAGAGATGGGTTGTAGCTGGGTGTTTCTGGATATAAGGAACTAGCCTTGGCAATGATATTTGGGAGAAAAGTATTGTCATATTTTGGTGGTGGATGTTGCTGGTTTTCCCCCCAGGTCTTGGATTTTCGGTATCCTGACCTGTTTCCTGTAATCTTGGAACCCTGGAACCTTGAACTTTGGACTAGCTTTTGACTACGGTATAGACTCTTGATCCCTAGACTTTGTTTATTGAACTCTCAGCGTTTGGCCACTGGACTGGACCCTTTGACTACAGTGTAGCCTTTGCTATCAGTTTTTGTTTATTCTGAGGCTGAGTGCTATCTTTATGTTTTATATTTTGGTCTATTAAAACAGCGAGCAAGTAAGTGCTCTTTTAATTTAACTGTTTGATAAAACTGGGAGTTTGGTTCATCTCTACCTAAATAAGGCAGAGCCCTGGCAACATGACACTAGTATAGCTCAGTGTAAAACGGCTCCCTATGATTCAACAAGAAGACGTTGAATTCCTTTCGTGGTATTAGACTAGCTATGGTTCTTCTGTACATTTTCACTTATCCTCTTTCCTGCAATTTGTGGGGGGAGAAAATTGAGAAGTGCACTCAGGTGTAGAGCTGCTGGATGGAATTAGCCTGTTTATCCCCATTGAAGTAACTGAGATTTTAGAGAGGAAAAAATTATGCAGGATTATGGGCTCGACTCGGTAAAAAAAAAAGGCTGAATAGTCTGGGCGGAAATCCTGGAGTGGACCCTGCACTTCACTAGGAAAACTTAATTCCTATCTCTGCCACTCTGAAATGTGGTATCTGATTTATTCCAGGCATTCTTTTCCACACAAAGAACATGCAAATGCAGCCAGCTTTTGACACTTCCTTTGTTTGGCCATCATCCACTCAGGTCAGGGGCTCTTTAACGAAACCACTCCACGATTCCCCCCTAGAAACTTGACTTCCCATTCACTTTGCGGCTTGCTTTCTGCTATTGAATTGCACAATCTTAAGTGGCATGTTTGCAAAGGAGAAGAGACCTGGGAGGCTCTTTGTTCATCCCTTTGCCGGCGGCTGTCCCTTGGCCTATAATGCTCTTGCTATGAGAATGTCAGACTCGGAGACATTCCACAAAGGCCTACCTGCAGCAGCAAAGGGCAATTCAGCACTGAGGAATTCTTTTACCACCGAAACCTTGTTAGGCAAACCAAGGGCTCGCTTTCTTACATACTACTGTAACCTGCACCTTCAACTGGTGTCTGCTGCTAAACCAAACACAAGTAGTATTTTATAGGAAACGAGAAGTACAATTTTACTTTTTGGGACAGAACTCTTATCTCTAAGAAGTCTCGAGAGAGTGATTCTTTACACTGCCTTGCTTTGAGATTAGGAAAGAAGAAAAATATTCTGCATCAAACGGAAAAACCATACCTCTGGGAGGAATAATGCAGTTGCATCTATGTGTTACTATACACATACACACATGGGAATGCAACCCAGAGTTGATTCTGCAAATGAAAATGTATGTAGACTTTGTCAGTCTTTATTTTGTCCTAGGTTGTTTCTTGGACACACTCTGGTGATTGAAACATGCATTAATTTTACTCTATGCTCCTGATATGATCTAAGACTGAAGAAATCTCCACCACAATTCAAGAGAGATATTGACAAGCTGGAATGTGTCCAGAGGAGGGCGACTAAAATGATCAAAGGTCTGGAGAACAAGCCCTATGAGGAGCGGCTTAAGGAGCTGGGCATGTTTAGCCTGAAGAAGAGAAGGCTAAGAGGAGATATGATAGCCATGTATAAATATGTGAGAGGAAGCCACAGGGAGGAGGGAGCAAGCTTGTTTTCTGCTTCCCTGGAGACTAGGACACGAAACAATGGCTTCAAACTACAAGAAAGGAGATTCCATCTGAGCATGAGGAAGAACTTCCTGACTGTGAGAGCCGTTCAGCAGTGGAACTCTCTGCCCCAGAGTGTGGTGGAGGCTCCTTTGGAAGCTTTTAAACAGGCTGGATGGCCATCTGTCAGGGGTGATTTGAATGCAATATTCCTGCTTCTTGGCAAATAGACTGGATGGCCCAGGAGGTCTCTTCCAACTCTTTGATTCTATGATTCTATAAATAATGGACATCAAACAAACTGGTCATTTCACACACAGTAAATTGGTCTGTATTTCTCATGCCCATATTTTGTTCGTTAGATTTCCAGCAAGTCCCATTTCCATACTTTTTTGAGGAATCAGTATAGTTTGTGGTTTATATGTGATAAGTGTCATCTTTCTGGGTGTCCTGAAAGTACTTAACCATTTGTTTAAAATATCTTGTCTCACAATAATTTAAATAATGTAACAAAGTGTGTACCAAATATACTGTCTTTGGCTTATTGGGAATTGTAAAAGGAGAGACTTTTGAATAGGTGTTGTAAATCTACCTAACCTCTCATGAGATTCTTGTTGAAAACATTGGGATCTATTTACAAGTAGTTATTTATACAGGTTATAAAGTCTCCCAATAATCTATATCTAAATACATATCTTGATATAAATGTCTTTGTGGCGCAGCTGGCTGAGTGTCAGCTGCATTAAGATCACTCTGACCAAAAGGTCATGAGTTCGAAGCCAGCCCGGGTTGGAGTGGGTTTCCAACCAATTATGTGTAGCCTGTTGTTGACCTTTGTAACCCGAAAGACAGTTGCATCTGTCAAGTAGAAAAATTAGGTACCACCTTAAAGTGGGGAGGCTAAATTAACTGATTTATGGGGCCATAAAGAAGACATGGAGGCTCCTTCTTTGGAAGCTTTTAAACAGAGGCTGGATGGCCATCTGTCAGGGGTGATTTGAATGCAATATTCCTGCTTCTTAGCAAGGGGTTGGACTGGATGGCCCATGAGGTCTCTTCCAACTCTTTGATTCTATGATTCTATGACTCCAGCAAAGCATTCCAGCGGGGAAGCATGCGGGGAATGCAGAAGTGCTTCATCAGCGTCGCAGATGGACGATGAAAGCGACAGCTCCCCTGGCGGCCAGAAAAAGTTAAATAGCTGCTGTGTATGTCTGTATATGTTTGTATGTCAAAAATTGGCATTGAATGTTTGCCATTTATGTGTACACTAATCTGCCCTGAGTCCCCTCGGGGTGAGAAGGGCGGAATATAAAAGCTGTAAATAATAAATAATAATTTACATTAAAAATTGGATTTTAAAATAAATGGAACTTTATCTTATTGTAGAGCTGCCAGTGGTGCAGCAGGTTATACCGCTGAGTTGCTGAACTTGCTAACTGAAAGGTTGATGGTTCGATGGACTGAAAAGTTGATGGCCCCAGCTTCTGCCAACCTAGCAGCAGGTTAAACCACTGAGCTGCTGAACTTGCTGACTGAAAGGTTGCCAGTTCAAATCCGGGGAGAGGAGTGAGCGCCCGCTGTCAGGCCCAGCTTCTGCCAACCTAGCAGTTTGAAAACATGCAAATGTGAGTAGATCAATAGGTACCGCTCCAGTGGGAAGGTAATGGTGCTCCTTGCAGTCATGCTGGCCACATGACCTTGGAGGTGTCTACAGACAATGCTGGCTCTTCGGCTTAGAAATGGAGATGAGCACCCCCCCACCCCCAAGAGTTGGACATGACTGGACTTAGCGTCAAGGGAAAACCTTTACTTATCTTTTTGTAATGTTAAGATTTGGGTAAAAATGGATGAGAAGAGAGCTGCTTCCAGACTCTGGAAATCCCTTCTTAGAGACACCTTTTGTAGGCAAATATAACTCTGTCATCAGGCGTTTATGAAATGATGAAAAACAGCCTGCTTCTGAGGGTGAGATGAGTGGGATTGCAGGGTGTGTGTGGGTGTGGTATAGTTTTAAACTGTAGGTTGAAATGTCCCATGTTTTAATATTTTTGTGTTCCATGACGTAAAAGATTTAATTTGTTTTTTTTAAAGTTTTATACTCATATTTTAATGCATTTACTCAGTTTTAGATAAAACAGATTATCAATATCAACAAAGAAAACTAGAAATGATCGCAATAATTCAAGGAGTACATTTTATGTGTCTTTGAAGAGAACAAACTGCTACCAAAGTTTGAGAGGTGGAAGTGAGAATGTAATTAATACAGTAGAAATGACACAAACCATCCGTGCTTTCTGATATGTTAGAGTTTAATAAATAACAATGTGGAACAGGAAAATTAGTGTTGATTTAAATTTCACTGAACCTCTAGACATTTTAGTTTAAGCCTTGTTACTTTCGTAATTACACAGAATCTTGGTATTTCCATATATTGGGAAGCTGCTTCAGTCAAGCCAATGTCATCAGGAAGACTTCAGTGCCACTTCTCTTACTGGATTCCTTCTCTTTTTATTCTAAAAACAAACATATGAGACAAAGCTATAGAACAAGTTTACAAGTGAAGGATTACAATGGACAAGAAACTGTCCACAATTTACAAACCTCATATTAATTCAATAATTTCTCTTCAAATATTTGGCTCAGGACTAAACAGTGTTGAATTACCTATTCCAAAATAACTGGCATACTTAACATTTAGTATGATTAAGAAAATTTTACTATAATGTCTGTGAATTTGTTGGGTGAAATTTGGAGTTAGGTGATGAACTTGCAATTTCAAAAATGGCTCTATTGGATCTATGCTTTTAACACCATATTCCCTTAAATTAAATGTGGTGGAAGGGATGATGCGAGGTCGCAATTTTCATAACACTGGTGTTTTGTAGAGAATAAGTATTATTCTACTTTGTCACTGTTGTGTATTATTTGTGTTGTCATTTTTGGCAATTTTCCTGAGAATACACCCTCCCCCCTCTGGATTATCAGATGCAAAAAAATCTGTGATTCAGAAGTAAAGATTAGGGCCTTTTGGTATTTTCAAGCAGATGAAAGTAGGAAAATCTGCATAAAAATGTCTGGTTGTCTTGAATTTGCTGGAGGCACAAAAAGGGAAAAAAAGCAACATTCTTGAATATATAAAGCCCTTATCCTCAGAGTGAAGTTGGCAGCTATAACTCTAGTGTAGGTATAGTTTTTTGGGTTGCTATATTTTTTTAAGTAGTTATAGTTGGTTGTTAAAGAATTAAAGAAAGAAAGGCAATGTGATATATTACACATTGAAAAGCATCCTGAGTTTCTACACTTTTTACAATATTGCAAGGATGAGCAATTTCTGTGAGCGGAGGCTGATTTTGCTCTTACTTGGAGTGCAACACCCTCTAAATGCTCCAAAACTATACTTTACCCCAAGAGATTGGTGGATCATACATACCCAGAAGCTGGAAGAGAGGACAAGTATTGCCTTACTCAGGCCCGTAGCCGGGATTTTGTTTTGGGGAGGGGGGGGGGCTGAGTTTGGTTCGGGGGGGGGGTGAGTCTGAGTGAAAGAGGGTCTGCCCTAGCAAACCTTTTGTATCATTACCTCAATACCCCCATGCATATGGGATATATTGAATATAGTGATCAGATCATGATATGAATAAACATAACAGTTTAAATAATGTACCAGTAAGGCCTTCTCGCGGACCACCATGAGAATTTCGGGGGGGCGGGGCTGAAGGCCCCCAAGCTCCCCCCCCCCCCGGCTACATGCCTGCCCTTACTATTCATATGTATTCCGTTCCCCACATGTCCATTTTCAGGCCAATGAAGGTCTTGTTGAAACAGACCCCCCTTTTTTCTCCAAAATACTTCTGGGTTACACAGAAATTTAAAAATATGCTCCTTGTAGGCTTTCCAGGTTTCCATTTGGAGGACTATTTTTTTTTTCACAGGGGTCAGAGGTACCCTGATGTTCCTGGTGGGCTGCATCAGCCCTCAGGTCCCACTTTGCCCATCTGAGCAGCAATGCAAACAATATGTAGAAGTAGTATACAGTTAAATGTAACAAATGTAAACTATGCAGAATCTTCCTATTACAAAGGTTTGTCTTCTGCTTTGCTTTCTTAATGGGATTGCATGTTCCCAATGTACAGTTAAGCTGCTTTCATCATCAGTGATGACGGCATGGAGGCAATGCTGCTGAGCTGAATGCCCCTAAAGTTTCATTTAGGGGCTCTATATTCAATGCCCCCCTTTGCCCCTATAATTGCCTCCTCCCTCCCTCTCTTGTGGGAAGTCAGAGGAGAGAAAGAACGGACACATATAGGATTGTACCTGTTTGGGAGTCACATTACAAGGAGTGCAGGAAAGCTGAAGGACTCCCATCCCAGCCAGTTAGAATACAATTGCTGAATCAATGAAAACTTACATCAATTTTGGATTACCAGGTTCTTGCTGATTCAAAACGTTTGCCCTAGTTGGGACTAACAACTGGATTTAGGGCAAAATTTGATAATTTAGAAAAGTTCTATCCCCTATCCCATTATGACTTGTATTCTGTAGGCAATATGAAATGGTTTTTTGATGCAAATAACCATATCCTGTTGATCACATTCAGAAAATGCGTAGAAGATGACTGATAAGTTATACTTGCCACCATGAGATGCATTCTGATGATGAATCTTCATGTCATAAACAAAATTTGATAATTTACCACTGTGACCTGGGAATATTACACTGAGTTTGTGTAGCCTAGAGGTGAAAATCACTGACTCAGAGTCAGAATGGAAATACCAACTATACAGTATTTCACAGAATCTAAGGTGTTCCCCTATTTTTTTGAAGCTTCGATTTTTGAAAAACAAAGCCACAGTCATTTGGGACTAGGGCTCTTACTCCTCTATTGGAAGTAAGCCATTTTTTTTTTAAAAAAAAACAAAAACCCAGATCTTTTTGGAGCTGGATCTCCTACTCCCTCTCTCTCAGAAGTAAGTCGATTAAAGAATAAAAACCAAACTGGATCCATTGGCAATGGGTGCCCTCTTCCTCCTTTTTTAGAGGCAAGTTAATAAAAACCCAAACCAAACCCCACAAAATCTAAGGTGCCATCTATTGTAAGACACATCCCACTTTTGGAGCCCCTAAAGCAGGGGAAAAGTGCTACTCTGAATTGGTGAAGCAGTATTATTACCTCAATTCATCTGGTGAGTTGTCCTCGAGCAAAATATAGACCAGTTGTGCGGGATGTTGTTACTAACAAGGCAATAACAAAAGCATAATTAACTTACTGGACGATTCTGTTTTCTCTGTAGCTGGTTGTGAGCCTGAATTTGAACTTGTTGTTTTGGTAGCGTCTCCATGCGGTGCTTCAGTAGACTTTCCACTTGCACCATTTATGCTGAAAACTGGTTCTCCAGTTGGTTTTGTAGTTGTCGCCTCAGCTGGCCCTCCACTCGCTCCTGCTGTGGTTTCTTCAATTGATACTACGATTGCATCGCCGCTTGATTCGCCGCTTGATTCGCCGCTTGCTTCACCAGTTGCTTCTCCGCTTGCTTCTCCACTTGCTTCTCCGCTTGCTTCGCCACTCCCTTCTCCACTTGTTTCTCCACTCCCTTCTCCACTAAGTGCACTTGCATCCCCACTCGTTTCCGCACTTGTTGTTCCTCCAGTGCTGGGTTCTTTGCTTGACTCCATAGTTGATGCTGCACTTGTTACAGTACTTGATTCTGCACTTGTTGTTCCTCCACTGCTGGACTCCATAGTTGATGCTGCACTCGTCACAGTACTTGATTCTGTGCTTGGTGTTCCTCCACTGCTGGACTCCATAGTTGATGCTGCACTCGTCACAGTACTTGATTCTGTGCTTGGTGTTCCTCCACTGCTGGGTTCTGTGCTTGACTCCATAGTTGATGCTGCACTCGTTGCAGTACTTGATTCTGTACTTGGTGTTCCTCCACTGCTGGATTCTGTGCTTGACTCCATAGTTGATGCTGCACTCGTTGCAGTACTTGATTCTGCACTTGATGTTCCTCCACTGCTGGGTTGTGTGCTTGACCCAATAGTTGATGCTGCACTCGTTACAGTACTTGGTTCCTGGGTCACTGGGGCAACAAATGCCTCTGGAACGTAAAAAATAATATTGTGTGAGATACCTACTCTGATTGACTAGCAAACACTTAAATAATGTAGTGCAGTTTCTGTCCTCTTTGCTCTTCCACAAGAAATCATGTGTTTTGCCAGTGTTTCGAATTTGCAAAGCAAGCATGCCTATATAGGATCATCAAAGTGTTGATGCACATTAATCTGTTAAATTAACTTTCCATGTTTATGTATGTATATACAGAGAGAGCTAGAGAGACAGGTTGATATAAAAGAAGGCTAGACGGGCTAGTGGGAACAAAACCTTGAGAAAGAGAAGTTTGAGAGATCTGGCCTTCAGGAGCTATCAGGAAAAGTACTTAAAATGGACTATAAAAATATGATCATACTGAGCAATTATGGTTAAATCAGAAGAGTTTTTGAACCCGAGAGTTATAGAAGGGAAATACATTTGATGTAAATATACAGAAAGTGAGAGAGCATGATAATGTTTTTTGTGTGTGTCAGGAGTGACTTGAGAAACTGCAAGTCACTTCTGGTGTGAGAGAATTAGCTGTCTGCAAGGATGTTGCCCAGGGGACTCCTGGGTGTTTTGGTGTTTCAGCATCCTTGTAAGAGGCTTCTCTCATTTCCCTCATGGGGAGCTGGAGGTGACAGAGGGAGCTCATCCGCCCTCTCCAACCTCCAACCTGTCGGTCTTCAGTCCTGCTGGCACAAGAGTTTAACCCAGGGGTCCTCAAACTATGGCCCGGGGGCCGGATACGGCCCTCCAAGGTCATTTACCTGGCCCTCGCTCAGGATCAACCTAAGTCTGAAACAACTTAAAAGCAACCAACAACGACAATCCTATCTTCATCAGCCAAAAGCTGGCCCACACTTCCCACTGAAATACTAATAAGTTTGTATTTGTTAAAATTGTTCTTCAGTTTAATTATTGTATTGTTTTAAAGTGTTTTTTTGCACTACAAATAAGATATGTGCAGTGTGCATAGGAATTCATTCATATTTTTTTCAAATTATAATCTGGCCCTCCAACAGTTTGAGGGACTGTGACCTGGCCCTCAGTTTAAAAATTTGAGGACCTCTGGTTTAACTCATTGTGCCATGATAATGATAAAATGTTATAAACACTAACCTCCTAACAATCTTAATGAAAATTGTAGAACTGTTTTTGGTAGACATGACTAATAAATAATTTAACATGAAATAATCTGTTACGAAAAAAATAAGTTTAATTTCCATTGAAGAACTAGAAAAGAATATATGAAGACCAGGAGACAATGTGGGAAGACGTAAGAAGATACAACCAATGGACTTAAAATTAAAATGGTTAGAATCGTCAATATTTTATGAAATATGTGTTAGAGAGATAGAGATGAAGACTTAGTTGTAACAATAACAATTTTAAAAAGATCTCCCCATACCTCAACAATCCTCACTCTCTTTGTTTTTAATTCGTTTCATAGTAGATATTTGTTAAGATGCAACTAACCAATAATTAATCTATTATCCCCATTTTTTTCCTTCCCTTGTCCCTCACCCTCAACTTTCCTAGTAAATGTTTAATAAACATTATTTGGAAAGAAAAAAACACACAACATAGTGTAGTGCAGTTCCTGCCCTCTTTGCTCTTCCACACGAAATCATGTAGTTTACCAGTGTTTCAAATTTACAAAGCAAGCATGTCTATAGAGAATCATCAAAGTGTCTATGCACATTAATCTGTTAAATTAACTTTCCAGTCCAGGAATATAAAAATGTTAAGCTTGACAAGAATCCCACCAAGCAGTAGATATTAGTAGACTTGGAATTGGTCGGTGCACAGTATTTTTCTCATCCCTATTTTATTATAATAGCAGAAGTAGTAAAGGTTTAAAGGGAAAGGTTTTCCTGACATTAAGTTTAGCCGTGTCCGACTCTGGGGGGTGTTGTTCATCTCCATTTCTAAGACAAAGAGCCAGTGTTGTTCGTAGACACCTCCAAGCTCATGTGATCAACATGACCGCATGGAGCACCATTACTTTCTCACTGAGACGGTACCTATTGATCTACTCACATTTGCATCTTTGCAAATTACTAGAAGCTGGGCCTAACAGCAGGAGCTCACCCCACTCCCCAGATTTGAATCACCAACCTTTCAGTCAGCAAGTTCAGCAGCTCAGCAGTTCAACCCACTGTTTTACCAGGGGGCCCTTAATAAAGGTAGTAGTTGTAATAATAATAATAATAATAATAATAATGTTGCAAAGACTTTTGAATTATTTAATGAAAGCACTAAGAACAAAATCAATACTGTAAGATACCATTGGCCTATAATTTTAATCATAGGTTTGAAAATAATGAATTTCAATTTCCTCCATCACACCAACAGTTACTTCATTGGGTTGTTGTAGGTTTTTCGGGCTATATGGCCATGTTCTAGAAGCATTCTCTCCTGATGTTTTGCCTGCATCTATGTCAAGCATCCTCAGAGGTTGTGAGGTCTGTTGGAAACTGATTATGGGCCCTTCCACACAACCCTATATCCTGGTTGTGGATATCTGCTTTGCGGATATCTGCTTTGAACTGGGTTATCTGAGTCCACACTCAGACAATGTGGGATTTCCTGCCTTGATATTCTGGGATATAGGGCTGTGTGGAAGGGCCCATAATCAGTTTCCAACAGACCTCACAACCTCTGATGATGCTTGCTGTAGATGCAGGAGAAACGTCACGAGAGAATGCTTATAGAACATGGCCATATAGCCCAAAAAACCTACAACAACCCAGTGATTCCAGTCATGAAAGCCTTCAACGATACATAGTTACTTCATTTATTTAAATATTTATATATCTCTATCACAATTTTTGAAAAAAGGTTTGGCATTCAACAAATAGTAAAGTTAAGCAAAACCTATGTTAATAAAGACATCAACAAATTATATTGACCCGCACTTCCGAGAACAAATTTTACTTACCTTGTATAATCAGAAGCAGAACTAGAGCAGAGAGAGATGACATTTTCCCCAGCATTGTTCTGGTGTTAATTCTCTCAAAGGAAAAAGGAAACAGTTTGAAGTATGCTGGGGGAAAAGAGCTTTGCCTGTATTTATTGAGGGAAATCCTTAGGATCTGCCCACTCCAACAAATGCTCCACCCCTTACGTTAGGACTTGAAAATTGCCCCTGGAATGACCATTCCCCTTTGTAAAATTCCGTTTCACCATTGCAGTGTAGTATAACCTTTATACAGGAAATTTACACCTGTTTGAGAACAGGTACAGTCATGGAAAAGATCCTGGAACAATAGAGCAAAACCCCTAATGATTTGCTCCTGGCAGTGTTGGTTTCTCAAGACCTTTATTCACATTGCTTTCTGAATGAGTGTGTTCGATACTATGGATCTGGGAGCTGACATCAGAAAAAGCCTCCAGGCAGCTGGTGACAGGTGAAAGGTCAGTGTAGACTCGTTCATTTGGTCATAGTCTCACTAGAATTCAATCATTGTGTTGGCAATATGCAAAAGGAATAGAAAAAGTAGCTACGTTGCTCATGTGAGTTTTAAAAACACCATCTAGGCTTTAACTTGATTTGGACCGAGCCAAATGCTCTCAAAA
Source organism: Anolis sagrei (assembly GCF_037176765.1). Classification (NCBI taxonomy): domain Eukaryota; kingdom Metazoa; phylum Chordata; class Lepidosauria; order Squamata; family Anolidae; genus Anolis; species Anolis sagrei. The sequence continues at coordinate 66,872,782 of NC_090026.1, forward strand.
GTAATTGTGGTTTCTGGGATCTTCAGAATTCTATCAAGTGGCACAAAAACTGGAAGATTGGAGAAATGGAGTGACTGTAATCCCACACTGAAAATTGGGGTTGCTGTTGTTGTTCATTCGTTCAGTCGTCTCCGACTCTTCGTGCTACTTATTTATTATTTATTTATTTAAAACACTTATATTCTGCCCTTCTCACCCCGAAGGGGACTCAGAGCGGAGCACAGCATATACATGGCAAACATTCAGTGCCTGGATACAATGCATAAACATTAAAAAACATTTATCTAAATATTAAAATACACCATTTAAATAACACAATTTAAAACCGCCCTAGCCATCCGCATCAAATCCAATTGGCCATGTCATCTTTCCCATTGTTGCTTCATTGCCCTGTCCCGAAAGCTTGGTCCCACAGCCAAATTTTTACCATCCTTCTAAAGGACAGGAGGGAGGGGGCCGACCTGATCTCACCAGGAAGGGAGTTCCATAGTCAGGGAGCAATCACCAAGAAGGCCCTGTCTCTCGTCCCCACCAATCGCGCCTGTGACAATGGCGGGACGGAAAGAAGAGCCTCCCTGGAGGATCTTAATTTCCGCGATGGTACATAGAGGGAGATGCATTTGGACAGGTAATTTGGGCCGGGGCTGTTTAGGGCTTTATAGGCCAAAGCCAGCACTTTGAATTGTGCCAGGTAGCAAACTGGCAGCCAGTGGAGCTGGCGTAACATGGGAGTTGTAGGCTCCCTGTATGTCATCCCAGTTATTAACCTGGCTGCCTCTCGGACTATTTGAAGCTTCCGAGCAGTCTTCAAAGGCAACCCCACGTAGAGTGCGTTGCAGTAGACTATTCTAGATGTAACGAGAGCGTGGACCACCGTGGCCAAGTCTGACTTCCCAAGGTGTGGGCGCAGCTGGCGCACAAGTTTCAATTGTGCGAACGCTCCCCTGGCCACTGCCGCAACCTGGGATTCCAGGCTCAGTGATGAATCCAGGAGAACTCCCAAGCTGCGAACCTGTGCCTTCAAGGGGAGTGTGACCCTGTCCAGCGCAGGTTGCGACCCTATACCCTGTTCGGCCTTGTGACTGACCAGGAGGACCTCTGTCTTGTCTGGATTCAACTTCAATTTGCTCACTTACTGAAACCACTGTGACCCTCATCCAATGACTGATCAAGATCAAACTTGGCACACAGAACCCTCATGACTCACTCTACATCCTTCTGCAGTTCGAAGGAAGATGGACCATGGATGATGGGACTTGCAGTACCGTAACTCAGTTACTGAAACCACTGCAATCCTTATCCAATGACTGATCAAGACCAAACTTCCTTAGATTAGTCACACTACAAATCTGTTTTAGAAGAGTTCCAGTGAAACCATCACAGAATGGTGCCCTATGGTAGTAAATGTTGATGTATAGGCCATCATGGTAGCCCCTTAGCCATGCCCAAGGTTATTGATAACCATACCTATGTCTGTGTATATGCATGTTATACACTTATGCAAAGAGTTTTTCTGTTATCTACATATATTTATGCCCTTCTCTCACTCCCGCCCCTGTCTCAGGTGCAATTGGTGGGGACGAGAGAGAGGGCATTCTCGGTGGTGGCCCCTCTTCGCTCGCTCCTGCCCCTGCTCAGGCGCGATTGGTGGGGACGAGGGAGGGCATTCTTGGTGGTGCCCCCCCCCCGCCTCTGCAACTCCCTCCCTTGGGAGATTAGGCAGGCACTCTCCCTAGCCACATTCTACAAGGAATTAAAGACGTGGATGTTTCGTTGTGCCTTCGACTGATGACCCCTATGACAAACTATTGTACTGTGATCTATTTTCACTCTTTAACCTGAATTCCTATATAATTATTCATATATGTATGTTAAACTGAGATGATCCTGTTCCTTTTTAATTGCTCTGTTTCCATGATATCTCCTGTGCCATTTATGTTCCTATCCACCTTATTGAACTATTTACTTTTTAATCAATTCACATGTTGGCTCCTTCCCCCCTCCAAAATTGGGTTGCTGTTGCTTGATGCTTGTTTATTACTGTTATGCTGTTTTGTGTTATTTCAATTTGTAACTTGTTGTTGCTTTGCTATTAATTGTATGTTGCCTGGGCTTGGCCCCATGTAAGCCACCCCGAGTCCCCATTGGGGAGATGGAGGCGGGGTAGAAAAATAAAGTTCTTCTTCTTCTTCTTCTTCTTCTTCTTCTTCTTCTTCTTCTACTACTACTACTACCCAAAGTAGATAGTCTTCCAGGGAGGCCCTCCTTTCGCTCCCACCACCATCACAAGTATGGTTGGTGGGAATGAGAGAGAGTGCCTTCTCAGTGGTGGCCCCCCGCCTCTGGAACGCTCTTCCAAAGGAAATAAGACAGGCCCCATCCCTCCCCTCATTTCGTAAGAGCTTGAAGACCTAGTTGTTTCAACAAGCCTTTGAGAATGACCAGTTCTAGCTCAGCTCTAAACATTGTTGAATATGGCCTTATACTACCTATTACCCCAGCCATCCCTCTAATAGGCCCTGAAAATGAGCAGCTATAGACCCGTACCTGCTATTGCTGTTAGCCTGTTATAGCACTGTACTTAATTCCCGATCCTCTCATATTTTGAGTTTGCACTAGCCTCGGCCTGGGTAATGGGGGTTCTATATGCCAAGTTTTGTCTTCATCAGTCATTGGATGAGGGTTGCAGTGGTTTCAGTAACTGAGTTACGGTACTGCAAGTCCCTTCATCCATGGTCCATTCTTCATCGAACTGCAGAAGGATGTAGAGTGAGTCATGGGGGTTCTGTGTGCCAAGTTTGATCTTGAACAGTCATTGGATGAGGGTCACAGTGGTTTCAGTAAGTGAGTGAAGGTACTGCAAGTTCCATCATCCATGGTCCGCCCTCCTTCAAACTGCAGCAAGACTGTGATAATTTTAAGCTTATGATGTTTTGTTAATTTTATGTCATGCTGTTTACTCTGTATGTTTTGGTGATGTTACTTGGAAACTGCCCTGAGTCCCCCTCGGGGAGATAGAGCGGTATATAAATAAAGTTTTATTATTTTATTTATTTTGTACATTTGTACCCCGTCCTTTTCACCCCTGGGGAGGGGGGGGGTCACGGATGGACTCAGGGTGGCTTCATAACATGCATTCATTTGAGTGCTAACTACAATCATAAACACATTTAAAAACAGTTCATTGAAATACATTACATTAAAAACATTTGATTGAAATCATGTCAGTTTAAAATCAATGTCTGGGACAGTCCACTGTCATACATACCACATTTATTTATTTATTTGTTTGTTTATTTCTAGTATTTCTACCCCGTCCTTCTCAACCCCCGGAGTGGGACTCGGAACAGCTTACACTTGGCAACAATTTGATGCCATAACAAATAAACAGAGACAACAATATAACAACAATTTAAAACAATAGATAAAACATTAATTAAAACAATTAAAAGCATTATTGTCAAACCATGTAACTATTCCAGTCCAATTCCACAGCCAAAGTGCTGTTATACCTGCTGTCCAAAAGCTTGGTCCCAGAACTGTGATTTCAATTTCTTTCTAAAAGACAAGAGGGATGAAGCTGACCTTTTCTTGCTGGGAAGCGAGTTCCACAGGCGGGGGGCAATTGCCGAGAAGGCCCTGTCTCTCGTCCCCGCCAAACGCATTTGCGAAGCTGGCAGGACTGAGAGCAGGGCCTCCCCGGATGATGTTAAACTGTGAGGTGGGACGTAGAGGGAGATACGTTTGGATAAGTAAGGTGGGCCGAAACTGTGTAGGGCTTTTTAGACCAAGACCAGGACTTTGAATTGTGGACAGGTAGCCAGTGGAGTTGACACAACAGGGGGTGGTATGCTCCCTGTATGTCGCTCCAGTAAGTAATCTGTCTGCCGCCCGTTGGACTAGTTGGAGTTTTTGAACAGTTTTCAAAGGCAGCCCCACGTTAAGTGCATTGCAGTAAACTATTCGGGATTGAGTCTTGTTCCCAATTGCTGCTGCTACTGTTCAAATGCTTGATACCACAACTAGGTTTTTAGTTTCTTTCTGATGGACAGAAGGGAGGAAGCCTGTCCAATGTCACTAGGAAGGAAGTTCCACAGTCCAGGGGCCACTACTGAGAAGGCCCCGTCTCTCATCCCCACCAGTTGCATTTTCGATGGTGCTGGGATCGAGAGCAAGGCCTCTCGTGCTGGTATTAAGCTTCGTGATGGTTCGTAACAGGAGATAGGTTTGGACAGGTAATCTGGGCCGGGTTATTTATTTAACATATCAGAAGCAAAATGAAAGTACAATTGTATTTTTTTTAAAAAAACATAGATTAATTTTTTTTGGCATGATACTAAATGTCCTTTATGTCCTGGCCACTTGGAGTGCCTCTGGTGTCACTGTAAGAAGGTCCTCCATTTTGCATGTGGCAGGGCTCAGACTGCATTGTAATAGGTATTCTGTAGTTTGCTCTTCTCCACACTCGCATGTCGTGGATTCCACTTTGTAGCCCTGTTTCTTAAGGTTGGCTCTGCATCTTGTGGTGCCAGAACACAGTCTGTTCAGTGCCTTCCAAGTCGCCCAGTCTTTTGTGTGCCCAGGAAGGAGTCTCTCATTCGGTATCAGCCATGGCTTGAGGTTCTGGGTTTTAGCCTGCCACTTTTGGACTTTAGGTTGAACTCTATATTGAATAACACAGACATCAGAAATGTTCACACATGCACACCAAACCACGAGTGGAACTCCACAGTTACGTTTTCAGGTCATAACTACCATACAGGCACACACCTCAATGAATGCTATAGTACTTAATTCTGATCCTTGTACAGCATGTTGTATTTTAATAAAAAGAATGAAAGAAAACCTTTATATTTTATTAGACATGCAAACAGTTTTCTAGAGGAGCACTACTCTTTTTTTTTTTTTGGAAAAAAAAAAAAGAGAGAAAGTGTTCAGATCCTGTTTGGTTATTTTGCTAATTTTGTGGTTTGCTCTAAATTATACTGTTCCCACAGGTAGGGTTTTAAGTTTTATTACCTTGTTTACTTGCGGTGGCTCAGTGTCTATGGTGGGGCCATGAACTAATTTGTCACTTGATACATTTCTTGCTTGAGGTGGGGTGAAGTGAAGTGGGGGAAGTCCTGGAGCTCTCGACCTCTCTGTGTGCTCGTGTTTATGTGCCTTCACGTCACCTGTTGACTTACCCATGCATTTCATAGGGTTTTCTTTAGGGATAGGATGCTTTAAGGTGATTTTGCTAGTTTCTTCCTCTGAAATGGAGATTACAGCACATGGCATTCATTGGCTTCCTTGCATTCTGGTTTGACTGCATTTCTGCCCCATCCGTTGTTTCTTCAACTGCTACTTTTTCATTATCACTCCATCACCCCCCCCCCCCACCTTCTACTTTTGCTTCTGTTTTAGATTATCCTACCACTTAAGTCCAAACTATGTGAACAATTTGTATCTTCCTGACCTTTACAATCATCAGAGAGGGGTGTTATCTTCATCTCATCACCCTCACAGAATAGCCTGATGAGGACAAAACAGAGTGCCTTCTTGATGGCCAATCCTAGGCTATGGTACTCTATCCCAAGCAAAGGTTGGCTTGGCCTCCTCTCTGCTCTCTCTTATTTAAGTAGATCTTTCAGCCCTTAATGCCAGCTGCGCCCCTTCCTACATTTGGAGGACCTGAAGATGGTAGTCCAACTTTGGTAACCTCAAAGTTGGACTTCTGCAATGTGCTTTACATTGGGCTACCTTTATACCAAGTTAGGAAACTCCAGCTGGTTCAAAATACGTCAGCCAGATTGGTTATGGGAACATCTAGGAGTGAGCATATTACAACTATACTAAAATCACTCCACTGGATGCCAGTTAGTTACTGAGCAAAGTACAAGGTGTTGGTTTTGACTTTTAAAGTCCTAAATGGTTTAGGTCCAGGTTATCTAAAGCATCGCCTTCTTCCATACAATCTGCCCCACACACTGAGGTCCTCTGGGGTGTGTGACTGCTCGAGCCTGCCCGAACCCGACTACTGACCATCATCCAGAGGACATTTTCATCAGCTGCCCCAAGACTGTGGAGTGACCTGCCAGAAGAGCTAGAACAGCTACATCAGCTGTCGGAATTTAAAAACCATCTAAATACTTATTTTTATTGGTAATGTCAAATAAGATAAAACTGGGATATATTGAAAGCAACTCAAAAAGTGAAAAAAAAGAAGATAATTGGGATTGTCCTCCCAAATATGGGACATTTGAAGGGTTGGCTAGTAGTGTCGCATCAAACTACAAACCCCAGGATCGCATAGGATGAAGTAACAGCAATTAAAGTGAAATTATATCACTACCAGGCATGTAACTGGGGGGGTGCTTTGGGGGCTTCACCCCCCCCCCCCCCGAAATTCTCATGGTGGTCTGCGAAAAGGCCTTACTGGTACATTATTTAAACTGTTATGTTTATTCATATCATGATCTGATCACCATGCTCAATATATCTCATATGCATGGGGGTATTGGGGTAACGATACAAAAGGTTTGCTAGGATAGACCCTCTTTCACTCAGACTCAGCCCCGCCCCCCCGAATCAAAATCCTGGCTACGGGCCTGATCACTACAACTGTTTAATGTCATAGGGCACACATTGGTGGAAGCATATTGCACTTGTTTGTTTTCAGCTGCTTCCAGGGCGAATGTAGCATGCTGGTAATTACTTTTTAATTAACGTTGTGGCCCAGTACCTGTTAGTAAACTTCAGTGATGATCCTTTATTGCTGGCCTTGCTTAGTAGATCACAATGGGGTTTCACTGCAAATTGCCCTTGATGGCTTGGCAGCACATTTTAAAATGAGAACTATAAAATTGGCCATTGAGACCCTACCTGCAGGCCTGCTAGCAAAAAATACTGCAGTATATTGTTGAGACATTGATGCTCAGAAGCTTAGGAGAACCCTTCTTTAGGAAGATATGAGACTGTGAAATAATATCTTGAGATTTTGAAATAATAATAATAAAATCAGTAGGAGATGGGAACAAACACTTAGAGTGCCTCTGGTGTTGCTATAAGAAGGTCCTCCATTGTGCATGTGGCAGGGCTCAGGCTGCATTATATTTGGTGGTCTGAGGTTTGATTTTCTCCCCCCTCCCATGTTGTGGACTCCATTTTGTGGACTCCACTTTTATGCATGAGTGAGAGTGTATGGATGAGTGAGAGAGAGCTTCCTTCATCGGTTTAACTTCAAAATAGCCTGTAAATTCTAAAGAAATACGGCAAATACTGTTGCAATACAGCCCTGTTGTTTATTTATCTACTAGCTTGGGGACCCGGTGTTGCCCGGGTTATTTGAGAAAGGCATTGTGTATCAAGATTGGTCTTTATCTTATTTATATGGCTTGCAGTGGTCTCAGGAAGTTAGTGAAGGTACTGCAAGTCCCATCATCTGTGGTCCATCCTCCTCCAAACTGCACCAAGATGGAGAGTGGGTCATGGGGGCTCAGTGTGCCAAGTTTGGTCTTGATTAGTCATTGGATGAGGGTTGCAGTGTTCTCGGAAAGTGAGTTAAGGTACTGCAAGTCCCATCATCCATAGTCTGTTCTCCCACAAACCTCACCAGAATGTTGAGTTGGTCATGGGGGCTCTCTATGCCAAGTTTGGTGTTTATTGGTATTTTGATGAGTGTTGCTGTGGTTTCAGGAAGAACGTGAAGGTACGCAAGTCCCATCATCCATCGTCCATCCTCCTCCAAACAGCACTGGGATGTAGAGTGGGTCATGGGGGCTCTGTGTTCCAAGTTTGGTCTTGATCGGTCATTAGATGAGGGTTGCAGCAGTCTTGGGAAGTGAGTGGAGGTACTTGAAATCCCATCATCCTTGGTCTGTCCTCCTTGAAAGTACACCAGGATGTAGAGTGTGTCATGGGGGCTCTGTGTGCCAAGTTTGGTCTTGATCAGTCATTGGCGAGGATCTCAGTGGTCTCAGGAAGTGAGTGAAGTGACTGGAAGTCCCATCATTCATCTCCAAATTCTTCCAAACTGCACCAGAATGTAGAGTGGGCCATGCGGACTCTCTGTGTGAATTGTGGTCCTGATCCATAATTGTTGGCAGTTGTAATGGCCTCAGGAAGAGACTTGCAGGTATTGCAAGTCCCATCGTCCATGGTGCATCCTCCTCCAAAGTGCACCAGGATGTAGAGTGCGTCATGGAGACTCAGTGTGCCAAGTTTGGTGTTTATCGGTAATTGGATGAGGATTGCAATGGTCTCAGGAATTGAGGAAAGGAACTGCAAGTCCCATCATCCATGGTCCATCCTCGTCCAAACTGTAGTAGGATGTAAAATGGGTCATGGGTGCTCTGTGTGCCAAGTTTTGTCTTGATCAGTCATTGGATGAGGGTCACAATATTATGGGAATAAAAATGGTGAGTGAAGAGATTTCTGAGAATGCTTCATTTGTATGTTAGTACCCTTTGCACAACAAAGGTAAGATGATAATGGTGGTCAGGCCTGCTTTTCAGGAAAGACACGAGAGGTGATGACAGACTGCCATTCTTTTCTTATCTGGCAAAGACAGCAATCTGCCTAAAACACTTGCTGCAGGTATGAAGCATGAGGAACGTTATAAACTACATTCAGATCCCAGTTTGTTAAGTGGTATTAGCTTTAAAAAGAAAAAGAAAAGACATTGTGAACTCTGCATCTATGAACAACAGATTTTCAATTCAATGAGACCCGTTCCATAGATGATAATATTAATGGGACCCAGTCCAGTTTGTGTTTGAACATCATTTTTGGATCATAGTTTGTAATGGGGCCCCGTGGGTGGGGGCACAACAAAGTGATTTATAGATAGGTATTAACATGATCAAAGTTTGTAATGGGGGAAAAAATGCAGTGTTCTATAGAGAGGTATTAACAAATGCAGCTGTAGCTGTGTGCTCTGTATATTAAGAAATAAAAGGTAAAGGTTTTCCCCTGACATGAAGTCCAGTCGTGTCCGACTCTGGAATGTGGTGCTCATCTCCATTTCTAGAGCCGGCGTTGTCCGTAGACATCTCCAAGGTCATGAGGCTGGCATGACTGCATTAAGAAATTAACTATTAATGATTAATTAATAAATAATTAATTATTAAGAAATAATTCCTGTTAAATTCTTCACCAATTAAATTGTAATTCTGCTAAAAACAAATGATCACTAATTCCATATTTTGATTTTAATACTTAGGTCTATGACTGCATTAAAAAGATTATTGTTTGTTTTTATTACGCACTACTAACACTCTGACGAAACATAATCTGGTCTCATTTGGAAAGTTAAGAAAGGTCAAGTATGGTTTCTATTTGGACAGGGATCACAGGGGATCGCTAAGAAAGTATAGGAAATTTTGGTGCCTGAAACCACAAAGAGCTGGACTAGGTGGACCAATGCTGTAAAGGCAGCTTTCTCTGTTCCAAATGTTTTCTGGATTCAGCCTGTGTAATTCATAGTTTTTAAAGTTCACTGTTTTATCATTGTGAATTTATAGCATTTCTGAAAATCTGCTACTTTGTCGTGATTTTTAAGAGTTGGGGTGGTAGAGACCTGTGGATATGAAAAGATAAAACAAGCAAATGTATACTTTCTAAATATATATATTTGCAATATGGGTTTATGTAGGCTTTGTTCCCTTTGACTGTGTCAGTCCCACCCTCCAAATTTTCCCCTCTAAATTGCATGTGTCAAACTCAAGGCCCGTGGGCCAAATCCAGCCTGTCCTGTCATTTTATGTGGCCTATTAGATGCTGAATTTCAATTCATGCATTTCTTATAATTAGACATCATGAGCAGAGCTAATGGGAGTTGTGTTACAGTAATATCGGGAAAGATGCCATTTGTTCTGTTTAGTCAGGAGAATGGGTTTTGGATTTAGACACAAGGTTTATGGGTACAAGGCTTGTGGATACAATAGCTGACTTTAAAATGTCCTTTCACCTTTTCCAAACCTCATTGTCCCCAGTATACATGGTGGATAATCAAAAGAAATGGGAGTTGTCGTTCAGTAATATCTGGGAACCGAAACTGGGTAAAAACCGAGAAGGACTGACCACTATGGAAAAAAAAATGTTCATCCTCTTTATCTGGTGGTCCTTGGAAGGCAACCATAAGGCTGATGTGGCCCTCAATGAAAATTAGTTGCACACCCCTGCTTTAAATATTCCCCAATCAGAAATAATTAGATGACTAGTAATTTTGCTATCTAAAGATTTAGCTACTTGATGAATTGATTGAGGGCAAATATTTTTAAACTGTTTCTTCCCCACAATCTTGTAAATCAGCCACTGCCAAAAGGGCAAACAAACAAATACTTTTGCATTTTGGGCAATGCAGCTGCTCTGCAGAGACACTGCAAATGAATGACAGAGATGGCATAATCCCTGGGAGGATATCCCAGGGCACTGGGAGTCTGGAATTTCTTGGGGGAAGCACCGTGATTGTGGCGCAGCTGGTTGAGTGTCAGCTGCATTAAAGATCACTCTGACCAAAAGGTCATGAGTTCGAAGCCAGCCCGGGTTGGAGTGGGTTTCCAACCAATTGAGTGTAGCCTGTTGTTGACCTTTGCAACCCGAAAGACAGTTGCATCTGTCAAGTAGGAAAATTAGGTACCACATTAAAGTGTGGGGAGGCTAAATTAACTAATTTATGAGGCCATATAGAAGACTCCAGCAAAGCATTCCAGTGGGAAAGCATGCGGGAAATGCGGAAGAACTTCATCAGCGTCGCAGATGGACGATGAAAGCGACAGCTCCCCTGGTGGCCAGAAAAAGTTAGATAGCCTCTGTGGATGTCTGTACATGTTTGTATGTCAAAAATTGGCATTGAATGTTTGCCATATATATGTACACTGTAATCCGCCCTGAGTCCCCTGCGGGGTGAGAAGGACGGAATATAAAAGCTGTAAATAAGTAAAAAATAAAATAAGAGATTTGCAAGTAGAAGTTCACATATAAAAAAGGAGGTCTGACCTTAGAATGATCAATATCTTCAGAGATCTCCATTCTCCCCAGTTGCTTCTCTGGCAAAAGTGGGGGCATATTGGGGAAGAAGAGGGGATGTTTTGGATCCAAATCTCAGTGAGGATCTGTTTCCTCAATATGGTCATGATGAAAGAAACAAACCTCTAATACTGACATGGTCATTTTCCTTCCAACCGAGCTATTATCTGTATTTTATAAATCTGCAGTGAACACATTTACCGCCTTCTGTTAGGGAACTAAACCGGACAATGGTTGCTTAGATCACCCAGGATTTGTTGATATAAGGGAGCTTACAGTTTCAGTTGGACAGAACGTGTTTGTTGACTTGACCGGGTTGCATGCCTTTATGGATTGTGACCTTTTGAACATTCTTGCAGGTTGGATCATTTTAATCCCCTTGTACTTTCTGAAAGAGGACACAAAATACCAAGAGATATCCAGTCAACCAGGACAATTATGGGGGATGTTTCAGATAGCGTCACAAGTCACCTCTCAGATGTATATATGAAATATCCGCATTGTTTACATAAGTTAGTTATGCTCTGTTTTTGGTTTTCTGCCTCCACTAATTGAGGAGAGGAAGGTTTCTGTTAGTTTCCATCATGCAAAGACTGACTGTCATGCACACTTTAAGAATCGTCTTCCATTTGTTTACATAAGTGACCAAATATATCTATGCTAAAAGATCTCAGTTGAATGACAGAGATGGCAATCTTGTTGTCAACCAGCTGCATGAATTACAGACTACCAAATGCAATTCCGGAGATGTTGTCATACAAGTGCGTGCATTCTTGTCAACTGTCAATCTACTGATGCTTATCCAGTGAAGTATGTGGAAATTGCAGATAATCGTGTAACAAGAAAACAAAAAACAAAAAACAAAAAAGAAGAAAAAGAAAAAAGGAAAAAAGCAGGTCTATATTTTTAGTTGATCCTGAGGACTCAAAAGATTATAGCTGAGGTTATGAACATGAAAATTCAATAGATTAGTAACTGTGAAGTTACTGCATTCTAAAATTTGTTAGCAATGATATATACAAACAACTCAACTGTTGCTGACGTCATAAAACTACTCAATATTTCTTTGCAATAGCTCTAATTTACCTGTTTTTCAATTTTATTGGATATTTGGCTTTTACCTTGAAAACACTAAAAATAAGCGTTATTACAACTATGGTAATAGCTATTTGTAGGAGGATGTAGTAGTTTTGTCAGCCCAGGTATATGCGACTGTCAAAAGTGCTTACTAACAGCTTCAGCACCCCTTCCTGGATTTGGAGGACCTAAAGATGGTAGTGCACATGCTGGTAACCTCAAGTTTGGACTTTTGCAACGCACTTTATATTGGGCTAACTTGGTTCCAAGCTTGGAAACTCCAGTTGGTTTAAAATATGGCAGTCAGATTGGTTACAGGAACATCCAGGAGTGAGCATATTACACCCATACTAAAGTCACTCCATTGGTTGGCAATGAGTTTCTGGGGAAAGTACAAAGTGTCAGTGTTGACCTTTAAAGCTCTACATGGTTTGGATCCAGGTTACTTACTTCTCCCATATAATCTGCTCCAAACACCTAGATCCTCTGTGGGATGGCTACTCCAGCCTGCCAACTGGTGACCATCACCCAGAGGACCTTTTCATTGGTAATCCCAAGACTGCAGCACAATCTGCCAGAAGAACTCTGACAGCTAAATGAGGTGTTGGAATTTAAAACAGATCTGAAGGCCTAACTCTTCCTTCTGGCCTACCCTGTTAGTTTTAATCATGAATTTTAAACTCAAGACTCGTGTTTACTATATTTTTATCTTTGTTCTGAGGTCTCTTCCAACTCTATGATTCTATGATTCTATGTCCTCAATGTGATGAACTCCCTGGATTCGGCCCTGAACCTGGAGGTCCAGGTATCAGCAGTGACCAGAGATAGCTAGGTATGAGGAAGAGTTCAACCAGGGCCGTAGCCAGAAAAAAATTTCGGGAGGAACTGAAATTTTCGGGGTGTGGGGGTGGGGTGTGTGTGTGAAATTTTCAGGAGGGGGGGGGGTTGAAACCTGCCTCCTAGCTCACGCTGAAGCAAAGAGTACAGCAGGGGGCAGAGCAGCCTTCAATAGCCTGCAGCTCCGCCCCTGTCAACCACCTCCACCAAGTCTGGCCTCCTTAATGAGAGCATTCAACACCAACCCCCCCCCCCCCAAACTTGGTTGCTTCACGTGCGGCTATTGTTGCAAGTAATGACAGAGTGAATAAATTGTCAATATTTGCCTGAGATAGTGCTTGCAGTTCTGGAGGGACTCTTAATTTTTTGCATCTCATAGATTTAGCATGGGGATTTGGTTAACCAGTTAAAATTCATGAGTAAACCAGTTTTTTTTAAAAAAAATCTGAAACATTTCGGGGGGGGGGGGTTGAACCCCTAACCCCCCCCCCCTCGCTACAGGCCTGAGTTCAACCACCTTCTGATGTTGATTATGGTTCTGACTAGCTGGGATGAGGTAGCTTATGGAAAAAGGTGGGGGAAAGATTAGGACAGAAGACAATTGCAATAAAGCAAACTAGGAGAGTCAGCCAGTCCATTATCTGCTGAAAGAAGCCCTGTAATAAAAAAAAAAACTATTTTCCCTCCTTTAGTATTGTGAGGAATAATTCAATCCCACATATCTATGCACTTCTGTTTTATTTCATTTGTTTATTCATTAATTCATTCATTACCTTTTCACTTTTATACAGTATACCAGTTTCATTTTCATAAGAGAAATATGACATAAACAGGATCTGTCTCAGAGTCTGGTTCCCCCTACTGTTTCAGTCTTACTCAATCATGGTTAGGCAATTTCCTGTATCAAGATACCCCCCCCCCCCAAAGCAGAGAAAGCACAGGCCCCGGGGGAGTCTTTATATTATTTTTCTGGGGTGTTGGCAAACCGGAGACAAACCGGAAGCATTTTTTAACGTGTGAAGCAATGACTCAATTTCTTTTCACAGATGCAGAGATTTCAAGGTGAAGTCACAACTAGTTGTCAGCTGGTCTTTATACCTATTGCACAAGCCACTAGAAACGGATACAGTCAAGGCAGCCTAAGTACTTATTTATTTATTTTATTTGCTTCATTTGTACCCCGCCTTTCTCACCCCTGCACTACAAATGGAGTACTTCCCATTTCTAGTGTTATTGTGGAATGTTAGGGTAAGAACTGCGCAGATAGAAACAGAAGTAGTTTCTTCCAGTTCCAAGGGTCTCTTAAATATCTAGCATTTTTTTAAACCAAGCAATATAAATGGATCTGTAGAACTGCAATATTAATCCAATTTGGAGTGGAGTCCTTGAAGTAAATGGGTGTGTAATTAGACTAATTAACAAATCAGCGGTGTTACACTACTGAGTAGGGACTTACATTTCATTTAGCGCCCCAATCACAACTTTTTCACATTCACTAAAATGTACAGGTTTGAATACCATATGACGGAAATCAGCTTGTCTTTGGAATTAGTCTTGTGTTGTTGTAGGTTTTTCTGGCTATAAGGCCATGTTCTAGAACAGGGGTCCTCAAACTTTTTAAACAGAGGGCTAGGTTACAGTCCCTCAGACCGTTGGAGGGCCTGATTATAATTTGAAAAAATATGAATGAATTTCTGTGCACACTCACATATTTTATTTGTAGTGCAGAAAACACTTAAAAACAATACAATAATTAAAATGAACAATTTTAACAAATATAAACTTATTAGTATTTCAATGGGAAGTGTGGGCCTGCTTTTGGTTGACAGGATAGGATTGTTGTTGCTTTTGTGTGCTTTCAAGTCATTTCAGACTTAGGTTGACCCTGAGCGAGGGCCGGGTAAATGACCTTGGAGGGCCGTATCAGGCCCTTGGGCCATAGTTTGAGGACCCCTGTTCTAGAAGATGGCCATAGAGCCTGAAAAACCTACAACAACCCAATGATTCTGGCCATGAGAGCCTTCGACAATACAATTTGTATTGTTTTGTACCAGGTGTACCAGGAATAGTAGTAGCTTCCACATGGATTTACCACGCCTCTTAAAGACATGTTTCATTTTAGGACAGACATTCATCCCTCTTGGTTGGATCACAAGTTGCCCTGGTCTCTCTGTCTTCAAAATGCTTTTAGAGAATTGCACATATATATGCTGTGAATTTATTATTATTAATATTATTATTATTATTATTTTACTGACACAAAAACACAGTATGACACAGCAAAGGAGATATATATGCTGGATTTCGTATCACAAATCACAAGTCGAACACTTCCCAAACGTTTCGGACTGCGTGATGTATTTTCGAATGATGCGCTCAGATCCAAGTAAGGTGGCCTTCTGCAATTGACAGATCAAGATTTTGTCAGTGTTTATTGTTTTCAAATTCTGGCTGAGATCTTTTGGCACAGCACCCAGTGTGCCGATTACCACTCCCCAATGGGTGCCACCTTGTGGTGGTGGGCTTAGCTGTTCCAAGGATGCTGAGAGCAACTACCAGCAGGTCCAACCAAGTCAGAGAGGTCTCAGCTGAAGAGTGGAACTAAGAGCACCTAATCCATTAGCACTATGTAGAAACAAACCAAAATAAAGTTTATACTAGCTCGGTCGTCACCCAGGATAAAAAGGACCGCGGTGGATTCTGCTGATTCTGGACATCCATCGACAAGTGGGCTACAGAATCAAAATACAAATTAACAGACAAAGAAGTGGCAGAAATATACAATGCCAGAAAACCACATCATCATCATCATCATCATCATCATCATCATTATGCTTTTCAAATGACATCTTTGAATGTATTCTGTTACCAAGAGCAGTCTGTTTCATCTATTAAACGCATGGTACTTAACCATTATGAAATCTATAAATGAGCCCTTGTTGAACTTATCAAATATCCCATTGCTTTAAATAAGGGGGAAATAGACAAGGAAGTAGTAGATGAAAGTCAATAAGGAAACAGGATATTAGGTAAGTGAAACAGTGACACATACAATTATTATTTATTTTATTAGATCCTGTCCTTTTAACTAGACTACGTCAGCCTAAGTAAGGTTGTCCCAGCGCTAGGGACTTACTTTGTGGTACCGGTGTTTTTTGTAATTGCTTATTATTAGCGATATATCTCTGCTACACCTCTGTTATGGCTTTGCTGTGATGAGTAAAATGGCAATTGTTTTCATGGTGAGTGGTTCAGCTGGCAGTTTAGGAGGAGTTTACTACCCCAAGTGTGGGGTGCAAAATAATAATGGCAGTGAGATGATTGGCATGCCTTGAGCAGACTAGTAACATGGATCTTTCAGTACTCAAAATTCCATTACATTTAAATATGGGAACATCAGATTCCCAAAGGTTTACATTCCTTGTTACATATCTCTGAATTGGTTGATGACTTGCATTGGAATCATCTGAGGGAAACTGAAAATGGATTTTTTGTCATATTTTTCAAAGCCAGAAGGGCTTTTATGACTATTAGTCTTCATGTGTGAAATGTTTCACAGATGTTGTAGAGTCATAGGCTGAATCTATACCTGCAAAATAATTTGTCTTTACTTTAATCCATAGTCCATGATGTTTTCCCCCTTACTCTGCAGTTTCTTTTTTGCAGTGTGTGCCCTACACCTTGAGTCAGAATTGAGGTGGTGGGGTAGTTGGAGAGAACGCAGATCAGTGGATAGTTGTTAAGGCATCTATGTTTGGCAAACATTGTGTTGCTGTTTTTTTAAAGTTTAGTGTATGTATGCAGATATCCATAATATTTGCATACTCAAAGGTAGCAACAGAGAGTTGGGAGGAGGGAGGAGAGAGAAATAAGCCATGGAAAGCTTTTTCTTATTTTCAAGGCACACCAAATCCAACATGCTTTATGCAAGCTAAAGAAGAAAAGTCAGAAGTAGTGATGCAAAGCTCACTTCTTGGTGTTATATAGAAGTGGACAAATTCAAACAAGTAATCAAACAAATAAGTGGAAACAAATAACTTTCCTTCTGACTACCCTTTGAGTTGAGAAAAGGGAGATTAGGGGCGCTTCCACAAAAAAACGCGGATGTTCCTGGGCCCCTATCCACACACACCCTAGAAAGAGAGTGCTTTCTGGGGTGGGTGTCCAGATGTTCTTCTGGTACTGGCCCAGGAGAACACCTGGAGACTCAACCCCCCCCCCCCCAAGCCCTAAAACCCCCTTTAAAAATAAGGAAAACTTACCCAGCTTCCAGTAGAGGGTTGCTGGAGCTCTCCCGGAGTGTAGAAATTATGCGCCAGGAGAGGGGGAGGGAGGGAGTACCCCCGGTACTCTCCTGGCGTGTCATTTCTATGAGCCGGGAGAGCTCCGGCAACACTCTACGGGAGGCTGGGTAAGTTTTCCCTACTTTTAAAAAGGGTTTGGGGGTAGTGGGGGAGGAGTATTGGGATTCCCACAGTTTTCCAGACTAATTTAGTCTGGGAAACTGTGGGAATGGTGTCTGGACTGCAGTCCAGACACTGGAAGTAGTAGGTTTATCCCATGCCTTCCAAGAAGGCGCAGAATAAATCCACTTTCTAATTAATTTGCCATAAACTAGGGTTTTCCTGGTTTGTGGTGAATTAATTGCGGGTTGCCCAGAATGTCATCTGGACAGTCCTCTCTTTATTGCAGAAGTTTCCGCAATAAAGGAGCTGTCTGGATGCACCCTTGGAGAATTAAGAAGTTGCCTAAAAGCAGCTTGGAAAAGAGCTAGAAGGAATAGAATAGCTGTGGAGAGTGCCTGCCCTCCCCACGGCTGATTCATGAGGTTTCCTCTCCCTATTATGTATGGCAGGAGTCCTCAAACTTCTTAAGCTGAGGGATGTTTCACAGTCCCTTAGACTATTGGGGGTGGAGTGTGTGTGTGTGTGTGTGTGTGCAGAGGCGGACTATAGTTTGAAAAAAATAATCGAACAAATTATTATGCACACTGCACATATCTTATTTGTAGTGAAATAACATTATAATATTTAAAATGAAGAACAATTTAAAAATATTTTTATTGATTTTAACATGAAAAAGTACAACAAACCATAAAAGATAAAGTATGGAAAAACCACACTTAAAGATCTACAAAAATGAAGAACAATTTTGACCAACATAAACTTAACTTAGTATTTCAATGGGAAATGTGGGCCTGCTTTTGGCTGATGAGATAATCAATTAATTAGGATTGTTTTTTGTTGTGTGCCTTCAAGATGTTTCAGACTAAGGGTGACCCTAATTCTAAAATTTTGGATAGGTGCAGGGTAAATGGTAGGCCTGGGTAACAACGGAAAAATTTATTTCTAAAATCGATTAGTTTTTTGGGGGGTTTTGCGTTTCGATTTTTAAAAAAATTCCGAAATTTTTCTTTTAAAAAGTTCGATATTTACGAAATTTTGTAAATGTAAAAAAAAACAACCGAAACAATAACGAAACAATTACGAAACAATAACGAATCGATTCGTTAATGGCGGACGCGACCGCAAAATACGCTAAAAAACCTCCAAATGGGACAGGGGGAACTTCTGAAGCTTCCCTCTCCCTCTGTTGTTGACTGTTGGTGTGATATTATAATTTTTTTTCACTAATTAAACAAAAAACAACTATAAAACTTGCCCCAGACATGCGGAAATAATAACGAAACGACTTCAAAACGATAACGAAATGAATACATAACGAATCCGAAACAATTACGAAACGAATTTAAAAATTCGTTTCGTTTTTAAGTTGCTCCAGAATGGTTCGTTATCGCTTCGTTATAAAAAAAAATAACGAATTTTTAACTAATTACGAATTAAGGAAACGAAACCGCCCAGCCCTAGTAAATGGCTCATGGGCTTTAGTTTGGGGACCCCTGATATTGGATGATTCCCTAATATCCCCATCTACTTCCACTTTGAAATCCACCAAAATCTGTCTTCCTCCTGCTGCAACTTACAGAGTGGATGACATTGGGCTCAGTTTAAGGGAAGAAAAAAACAATAGCAGTTGCCAAACTTGTTGGGGTGGAAGTTGGATGAAGTACCCATCCTTCAAGAAAGGAAAGCGGTAGTACTGTATACGTATATGGAAATATAGGACAGAAGTCAATTTTAAGAGAGGCTCTGAAAACAGGAAGAAGGGACAGGGAAAATATGTTTAATTTTACACACACACACACAAACACGTACATGATGGAGAGTTCTTGGATTACAGAGGGAAAACACTGAAATCACAGTGCACACACTATGCTGTTTTGCTCAGTCAGACTTGGAAGTGCTAAGACCAGCTAACCAAGCAAATCAAATCTTAAAACAAAATAAGACCTTACACTTGAGTCGGGATTCATCTTTCTCATACACAGTTCTTTTAAGAAATGAAACTAGATAAAAGTCCAGAAGAGGGAGCTCTTTATCAAAACAAGACTAGACTTGCCAGAAATTTACAATATTTCATACTTCCCACTCTAAAATGGATAAGCATGAATATGATATTTCAACCAGATCTCTGGGTAACTTTAGCCAATTGATTGATCTAATAGAACGAACTAGATCAATCAGAGATTTTGAAGAACACCCCCACCTCATTATATTATTTGTTGATTGGGATCACTGTCATGAACAGGAATATGGCCTGGTTCCTTTCTTTCACATGGAAATGTGGGAAAGCCTCATGTTTGGCATTTGTGTCTACATTACAATGCAAAATAGCCCTACCAGAACATTCTGAAACAAACAAAAAGGACACTCACAAACAATATTAATTAATGAATATTTGTTGGTACAAGTCGCTAATGGTGTTCCGAAGAAGATTAAAAACTTGGATGTTCGAACAGGCATTTGGTTAATCAGTGCAATGAATGTGACGATTACAGGAATGGAAATATGGACGACGAATTTGGATCATGATTCTAGTGATGAGAAGCATTGTGTTGTTATTGCTGTGTAATACTGTATATTGTGCTTTTGTGTTTTAAATTGTATATTGTGATTGATTTTACCCTTGTTGTAAACCGCGTTGAGTCGCCGGTTAGGCTGAGAAACTGCGGTATACAAGTAAAGTAAAGTAAATAAATAAATAAATAATAAATAAATAAATTTAAGTCTACCTATTTCATTGAGTTTTCATAGCAAGATTTATTCTAAGGAGATATGCAACTGTCTTCCTCTTTGGTTGAAAAACTTATGGCTTCTCATCCAAAGGTTATTCAATGGTTTTTCATGGCTGAGCAGATATTTGAATGTTGGTCTCCTAACAGGGATTTTAAAAGGAATTGCTACTAAATACCTCTTAGTGTTTACCTATGTAAAAGGCTGCACACATCAATATCATTTATTTCTTTATTTACAGTGTTTATATCCTGCCCTTCTTACCCCATAGGGGACTTAGGGCAGATTACAATGTACATATACATGGCAAACATTCAATGCCATGGACACACAACATATATAGACAGACACACACAAGCTATGTAACATTCCAGCTTTTGATGAGGGTATTCTGGCCACCAGGGGAGCTGTTGCTTCACTGTTCATTTGTGACACTGATGAAGTATTTCCTCATTCTTTGCATGCTTGCTGGAGATTTTTATGGTGCCGTAAATTAGTTAAATTAGCCTCTGCACATACGAGGTACCTAAATTTCCTACTTGACAGATGCAACTGTCTTTCGGGCTGCAAAGGTTGACGGCACCTACACAAATTGGTCAGAAGCTCACTCCGACCTGGGCTGGCTTTGAATTCATGACCTTTCAGTCAGTAGTGATCTTAATGCAGCTGACTCCCAGCCAGCTGCACCACAATCCCGGTGCTCTATATCATTGTAATTTATCTTATCTTGTACATCACTAGAAAATAGAAGAGCTGAAAAAGAAAAATCCCCAAAACTCTTATCAAATATAAAAAATAATAACAACACACCTGAAGTAGTATTAGTAAACACATACATTGTGGATTATTTTTACTTTTGGTTTGCAGTCAGGACTGGAGGTCCATTTGCATGTGTAACTATTATTTAAAAAATCTTTGTTTCTCAAATGCCTAGTTCAATACTTGAACCATTTATAGTACACTGGCTCTCATGAATTATATTAAATGTTGGTTGGCTACTAAAGTAAAGCCACTAACCACAAAGCTAGGACTAGATCATCCATTTCTCTTGGCACTGTTTCCAAAAAAAGAAAGAAAGTCTGTCTGGGAGTGGGGCGGGGATGGTGTATGGGGATGGAGGCTTTGGTTAAACAATGCTCTGCCTCCTCTCCACACCAGTTTCCTGGAAGCAGTGAAAAAATGTAAATGCATAAAAAGTGTACTGAGCAATTCAGAATGTAAAAGAAAAGGTATTTTCAAATTCGTGCAAGACTGATCACAATCTGATTGATCAAACATTTGGATCCTACATGCTGATGGAAAGACACAAATGAAAATATTGATGCAAAAGAGCTCCTAAGTTATAGCAAGATTTCCATGCTAGAGAACCAGGGTCCATCAACAGGTGAGAATTAATGCAGTGTGACAGCATTTTAACTGCCATGGCTCCATGCTATAAAATCTTGGCAAATGTAGTTTGATGAAGCTCCAACACTCTTTGGCAGAGAAAGCTAAAGACCTTTTAAAACCATGACTTCCACCATTGGATAGCATTGAGCCATAGCACTTCAAATGTGTCAAACTGCATTAATTCTACAATATAGCTATTCCGCCAGTGTGCTATAGTGGTTTGAGAGTTGGAATACGACTCTGGAGACAAGGGTTTAAATTCCAACTTGGTACATCACCCTCTCAGCTTCAGAAGAAAGCCATGGCAGACCATCTTGGGTTGCCGTATGTTGGTAGTAAATTGAAGGCACACAACAATAACAACTGGGTTAGAATATAAGATACACCCATTATTTACATGGTACAGGAGATAATTTAGGGGCAACATCCATGCCTTATTCAGAGGAATTTGTAAGCACTTGAAATATATTCCTTAAAATATAAATTCTGAAGAAATCCTGGAATTTCTCTTTCTTCTTTTTTTAAAGCAGTTCAAAAACTGGTAACAAAAGATAAGTTTTTGTAGTGTTCTGATGTCTTGTAATTGTATGATTTTTCAAGGTTTCAATGGCATCATTGAGTTGGAGGACCCCTGAAGATCATCTGGTCTAATTTCTTATTTGATGCAGAGATTTCAGAGCTAGAGGACCCCCAACAAAGGGCTGTTCCTGGATTCTTCTGCTTGAATACCTTGAGCAAAGATAACTAAAAATACATAAGTAATCTGCGTGCTGAATTATTATATACTGTTATCAAAGTTCTTCTAATGTTTAGTTCAAGTTTGTCAGGGTTGTACTTTAAGATCATTAGATCTGGGTCCTCAACATATTAACAATTTTAATATGTGAATCCAGTTGGCAGTCCCCCTGCACCACCTCCGCATCACTTCCTTACCCATCACACCGGGGGGGGGGGGGGAGATGGGGGACGACAACAACACATCAGCACCTGCCTTCTGCCTGCATTTGCCCCATTCTTTTCAATGAGAACATGAGAAGCCCTCCATGTTCTCTTTCCAGTGTCTTAGGACACTTGCAGGACTCTATAGGTACAGAGCCCTGTTTAAAGGAGCCCTACGTTGCCTGATGGGCTCTGGTAGGCTCCATGCTTTCAGCATCCTGCAAGCATCCTAGGATGCTTTTTTTTATTGTGTCAGGAGCGACTTGAGAAACTGCAAGTCGCTTCTGGTGTGAGAGAATTAGTTGTCTGCAAGGAAGTTGCCCAGGGGACGCCCGGATGATTTGATGTTTTTATCATCCTTGGGGAGCTGGAGCTGACAGAGGGAACTCATCCGCCTCTCCCTGGATTCGAACCTGTGACCTGTCGGTCTTCAGTACTGCCGGCACAGGGGTTTAACACACTGCGCCACCAGGGGCTCCATTCCTAGGATGCTGACAGAATAGTCCGATTCATGGAACATCTATTGTCAGTATCGGTGTGGCATTGACAGGTGCCACTGACAGTCTATGTCCCAGTAGGTTGTACTTTAAGATAATAATAATAATAATAATAATAATAATAACAATAACTTTATTTATATTCCGCTCTATCTCCCTGGAGGGACTCAGGGCAGATTCCAAACATAAATGCCAAACATTCAATGCCCAAATACAACAAAAATACATCCACGCTAACAAAATTTAAACAACCTGACATATAAACACAAAATTATGACTTTACAGCTAAAATTAAATAAAAAACATAGTCTGTTACAACATCAAATATCGAACAGAAACAATAATTTCCCAGTTCCTTGGGCCAAAAGGATTGTTCGTTGCTCAAGATACCTATTGAGCTGGTGGGGCGAGCAGGCCAAGGATACAGATGGTAACTCTTAATCAGAGGTATAATGGTAGTATTACCAATTCCACCAACTCCTCCTCCTCCTTGTAAGCCAGTGAGCAGAGGTACATCTTCAGCTGTTTCTTGAAAGTAGGAGGGAGAGGGGCATCTTTAACTCCTTAGGATCTAGGATCATTAGATCTAGGGTTGAAGAAGAAGGAAAACCTGTAAAAATTGGTTCAACCATCAGATTTCTGAAGCTCCTCAAGTTCCTGTTGTTTTGAATTGTTAGGCTCAGAACAATCATTGCTAGACGGGATTACTGCTGTTGTGTGCCTTCAAGTCATTTCTAACTTATGGTATGTTGACCACAAGATGAACCTATCATGGGGTTTCTTGGCAAGATTTGTTCAGAGTGATTTTCCCTTTGACTTCATTTGAGGTTGAGAGAGTGATGCCTGGATTCATAACAGCACAGGGAAGGATAATTACTTATTCCACAAAGCTACTTCCACAGTGCTGCTCTCTATGGAGGTTTTATAAATACATGTCTGAACTGGCCTGACACTTTTTATTGAATGTTCAGATGTGTTCGACCCTATATGGTTTATAGTTGTTGCATGAACAAATTATTGTATTTTATGATTTAAAGAAGCCATTCTGGTCTGCGGCTTATGCTCCTAGGCATAAATTATATGAGGAACATTCTTTAGTTTGGTTGATATTATTATTATTATATGTTAGGAAAATGACCAGCAAGTTTTTATTAAGGTACTGGGAAATCAAAATACACCCCTTTAACATACATACATTTAAAAAATAATTGGCTAATTTGAATGTCCAACATTTTACACTTCAGTGTTAGGTGTTTGTTTCCTGTTGGGTACTGCAATAATATAAATTATGGTGTGAATACATTTAAAAATAGATTTGACATTGCAGCTGATGATTATATGACTCATTTTAAAACATTGCTTTCTATGGGGACATTACACCTGCTGTGGATTAAGTTAAATAATTGACAGCTGTGTTCTATGTGCAAAGAATCAGCTTCATGCTGCAAAAGGGAAGGGCTCTTACAGATTTGTTACTATTGATGCTGAAGCAATGACAAAACTTGGAAAGCAAATGACCTGTTGCTTAGAGTGTCGTACTGAAAGGTAAGATTATCCTTGTCTGGATAGACAAAGAGGGAAAGTATCTTGAGTGGCAGAAATTCAAATCACAATAACAGTGCATCACACTGTCCCTGAAGAATGAATATATATATATATATATATATATATATTCCCTCCCTCTTAATCTCCTTCTTTCTCTTCTTCCTTCCTTTTTTCTTTGCCTTCTCTCCTTTCTTCCTTCTCTTCCTCTTTCCTTCCTCCCCTCTTTTATTTCCTTTCCTCTTTCCCCCCTTTCTTCCTTCCCTACCTATTCTTGGACTGTAACTCCCAGCAGTCCTCCTGATCTACCTACCCACCTATCTCTATCTAATATCTATCTGGAGAATTGCTGGGAGTTGCATTCCAGGAATAGGAAATTGGAAATATGCAGGGATTGGGATGCTCTCAAAGAAATCCAAGGAGAAGAAAGCTTGCATCTTGGAAGGAGTACATTTGGATCGTCTTCCTCTCCTAAAGGGCTTGGTCTAGGGGATGCTGGGAGCTGTAGTCCAGAAGAGTGTGGATATGCTATTGTGTGTTTTGTTTGCCAGGGGGAGTTGTTTTTGTGCATACGCTGTTGCATCTTTTTGCTTTTTTGGCTTTTTAAGTTCCTTCTGGTGTGTTTTTCAGTGTTTTCATGAGTGATGGTCACTTGTTGGCCTGATATGTGTATTGTGTCCAAATTTGGTGTTAAGTTGTCCAGTGATTTTTGAGTTATGTTAATCCCACAAATTAACATTACATTTTTATTTATATATTTTTATTTATACATTTACGTACGGGGGACATGAGAGAAGCCTCCCACAAGGATGATAAAAACATCAAATCAACTGGGCGTCCCCTGGGCAACGTCCTTGCAGATGGCCAATTCTCTCACACCAGAAGTGACTTGCAGTTTCTCAGTTCGCTCCTGACATGAAAAAAAATTATATAGGAGGTTGCAAGGGGGTGTCAGAGGGGTCACCAAAGACGATCGAAAAACCCATTATTTTCTGTTGGTCATGGAAGTTCTGTGTGGGAAGTTTGGCCCAATTCTTTCGGTGGGGTTTAGAATGCTCTTTGATTGTACATGAACTATAAATCCCAGTAACTATGACTCCCAAATGTCAAGCTCTATTTTCCCCAAATTCCACCAGTGTTCACATTTGTGCATATTGAGTATTTGTGCCAAGTTTGGTCCAAATCCATCATTATTTGAGACCACAGTGCTCTCTTGATGTAGGTGAACAACAACTTCAAAACTCAAGGTCAGTCCCCACCAAACCCTTCCGGTATTTTCTGTTGGTCATTGGAGTTCTGTGTACCAAGATTGGTTCAATTCCATTGTTGGTGGAATTTAGAATGCTCTTTGATTGTAAGTGAACTATAAATCCCAGCAACTACAACTCCCAAATAACAAAATCAACACCCCCTGCCAACCCCAACAGTTTTCAAATTTGGACATATTGGATATTTGTGCCAAATTTGGTACAGTGAATGAAAATACATCCAGCATATCAGATATTTACATTATGATTCATAAAAGCAGCAAAATTTCAGTTATGAAGTAGCAATGAAAATAATTTTATGGTTTGGAGTCACCATAACATGAGAAAGTGTATTAAGGGATTGTGGCATTAGGAAAGTTGAGAACCACTGCCTTATTGATACTACAATAAATGAAAAGCTGTGCAGTCAGTTTCCTTTGTGAGTTAAATTTTTTCCTAAAAGTACTGTTTTAAAGTTTTATAAAACATTCACAGTGAAATCAATGCCATGTTTCTGTTCCAACAGAGCTCATGAGATTGCCTGAAAAACTCAGTAATAATTGAAAGAACCCCCTATTGCCAACAGACAACCAGTTAACTCCCTTAATATAAAACTTGTCAGTCTTTTATGAGGCTACAAATCAGTTTCAAACAAATGAAAACCAAATGCCTTTTTGAAAAATGCCTTTCTCTATTTTCAAAAAAGAAAACCTCTTGTATCACAACAGATCAAGCCCTGGAGAAGGAAATGCTAAGAGAGACACCATCTCTCTCTCTTCCCAGTACCTGGTTCGCTCTTTCAAAAATGATTACAGGGCGCATTTATTGAGAAGAGCTATGCATCATTCCATTAGATACAGAATCTATAGAGTAACTGTGCTGGAGAGATTAAGAAAGCTGCCTTTATGGGACTATTCAGAATAAAGAATCCCCAGATATGGGAAACATTATGCATCTTAGATTAATGCATGTTGTGTTCCTCGTCTTAAAATAGTTGCTTTTGTCAAAACAGCCTCTTTGATATTTACATGCAAAAACATTCACAATAACAGGCTAAGCCCAGTGTTGCACATTCTAGTCCTAAATAGGCCATGGGCCCAAAGGAGCTGCGGTATAAATGGGCGCACCTCTAACATTCATCGATAGCAGTTTTGCCCAATTACATCAAAGACTGGCTTGGTTTATAACCAGAAAACAGTTATAGCATGCAAATGTCATTTGAAGGGTGCTACTGTGAAAGTGTTTACTCCTGTAAACTCAAACATTCGGTGTTTGTTAAACATTTCGTACCTTGTTGCTGGGTTCCTGTATTTCTCCTTTTCTTTTACTTACTTACTTAAGTGATCCCTCGTTGTCTGAGTAGGATTGTCTTCCAAGATTGGTGTACTGGTGGTGGGTATGTAGGTGACTGTGCAGCCCTACTCTTGATTTGCATCTTCTCCCACAGTGAGGGCATTTGTTTCCAGGTGGAAGGCGGTCCTAGTTGGGGTTGGTTTGACGCGCCTTCCTCTTGGCACTTTTCTCTTTTTTGCCCTCCATTTGTGCCTCCTCAAATTCTACAGCAGTGTTGGTCACAGCTTATCTCCAGCTGGAGCGCTCAAGGATCAGGGCTTCCCAGTTCTCAGTGTCTATGCTAGAGCTTTTAAATTTGGCTTTGAGCCCATCTTTAAATCTCTTTTCCTGCCCACTAACATTCAATTTTCCATTCTTGAGTTCAGAGTAGAGCACCTGCTTTGGGAGACGATGGTCGGGCATTCAGACAACGTGGCTGGTCCAGGGGAGTTGAAGGCGGCGGACCATCACTTCAATGCTGGTGGACTTTGCTTCTTCCAGTGTGCTAAAATTTGTCTGCCTGTCTTCCCAAGAGATTTGCAGGATTTTCCAGAGGCAGCACTGATGGAATCGTTTCATGAGTTGCATGTGATGTCTGTAGATAATCCACGTCTTGCAGGCATATAGCAGGATTGGGAGGACTATAGCTTTATAAACAAGCACCTTGGTATCCCTACGGATGTCCCAGTCCTCAAACACTCTCTGCTGCCAAGGTAGCGGAAATGGTCAACATTTTCTAATGTTACACCATTAAGCTGTATTTTTGGGATTGGGGAGGGATTGGCTGGTGACTGCCAGAACAGCACTTTGGTTTTCTCGATGTTCAATTACAGGCAGATCTTCTCGTATGCTTCTGTGAAGGTGTTTAGAGTGGCTTCTAGGTCGTCTTCTGAATGTGCACAGACGACATTGTCATCAGCATATTGGAGTTCAATAACAGATGTTGTTGTAACCTTGGTTTTGCCTTTCAGTCTGCTGAGGTTAAATAGCTTGTCATCTGTCCGATAGATTATTTCCACTCCAGTGGGAAGCTTTCCATCAACAAGATGAAGTATCACAGCGATGAAGATGGAAAATAAGGTTGGGGAAATAATATATCCCTGTTAACACCTGATTCCACCTTAAATGGGTCACTTTGGGAGCCATTGCTGTCCAAGACTGTTGTCATCATGGAGGAGCCACAGAATGTTCACAAATTTATGCCCGATTTTTTGGAGTATTGTCCAGAGAGCACTGCGGTTCACTGTGTCGACTGCCTTTGCAAAGTCAATAAATGCCCTATACAGAGGCTGATTTTGTTCCCTGCATTTTTCTTGGAGCTGTCGTGCAGTAAAGATCATGTCCACTGTTCCTCTGGAGGAACGGAAGCCATTCTGGGATTCTGGGAGGGTGTCTTCTGAGAGGGGTAGAAGGCGGTTTGCAAGGATTCTTGCAAGGATTTTCCCAGCGGAGGTTAGAAAGGAGATACCTCGACAGTTTCCGCAGTCTGTTCTTTCCCCTTTTTTGAAGAGAGTAATTATGGTGGCATCCTTGAAATCTGCTGGTGCTTTCTCGGTCACCCACACTTTTTCTATGAGCAGGTAGAGTTGTTGTGTCAGCTCAGGTCCTCCCTCTTTAAAGATTTCAGCAGAGATCCCATCAGATCCGCTAGCTTTGTTATTTTTTGGTTGGCTGATGGCATTGCTGACTTCTTCCAAACTAGGCAATGCTGCAAGCTCATCCCTGGTTTGTTATTGCGGGATTTGTGAGAGAACCTCTTCAGCCACATTGGAGCTGCGATTCAGGAGGCTTTGGTAGTGTTCTTTCCTTTACCATCTGGTCAAGACAATATGCTGTGATTCCTTTGCACTGAGATCCAGACTATTAACAACTTCCTTCCTTTTCTTAAAATTGCTCCTGTATTGTTAGGGCCATTAAGGTGTGGAAAGTAATAAATTAAGACCAAAAAAAAAAAAAAAAAAAGAGGAAAGGAAGGAAAGGAAAAAAGAGTGGTGTGTAGTCATGAAACTCCCTTCCTAACGAAATTAGATCAGCCCCCTCCCTCCTGACCTTTAGGAAAAGCTTAAAGATGTGGATGTGGGATCAAGCATGTGAAGTTCTTACCCACCCCTTAAAATTGACATTGAGCCCTTATGCATGTTCCCTTCCTCCCCATTGATGTGTTTTAGGTACAGGGCCTGCAACTCTCAACAGTGTTGCTACTAACTTGAATCCCCTTCAGGGCAATAAGACAGTCTGGGATAGGGCATGTAAATATATTTGTCTCTTAGTGAAGTTACTTACACAAATCAGAGTGAAGGATGAAAAGCGCACTCCCCTCAACAATGCACCTGTGGCTTTATTTTAGTTCAGTTTTATTTTTTGCTCTTTGGGATGTTTGCCTGGTCTTCGTATTGTATTGTCACATACTACTGCAGGAACCTAATATATTTATGAATGTGACTTGCAAGACATGATAGTGATCAAACTGTTTTAAACCAACTCTTAAGCCCTTTATCTATAAAAGCCTACCATTGAGCTGTTTATGGTTAGAAATCATGTCTACTTTGAAAGTGAGGATATGATTTGAGTCAAGGTATCAAATAAATGAAATGGATCTGAAAATTGATCTTGGCACTTGATAAATTGCAAGCATGTGGATTGGCATAGTTAATATTTCAGAGTATTCAAGTACCCATGAGTACACATAGGTTAGATTTTTTGAAATATAATTCATGAATCACCACAGATGTTTTGTTACTTTTTATATTAAAAAGTAGCAAAAACCCTTAAAGCTTTTCTTTGCATAATTTGATTGATAGTAATGGGCTTGTTCCTCAAATTCTCATTCAAGGAATCACTGTGAAAGCGCTTCTAGAACATGGCCATATAGCCCGAAAAACCTACAACAACCCAGTGATTCCGACCATGAAAACCTTCAACAATACACTGTGGGAGTATATAGATGCACAAATGTATCTGATTTGGAAGACACAATAATGTAGAAACCTTGATTTGCCACATACACGATGGTCCATGATGCTGGATTGCTTCTGCTCCACACGGGAGTGGCTAGGCAAGCTACAGGATAAACCATGCTACATAGACGTAGGAGTCTGGTATCATTTTCAACCTCATAAAATGTCAGGCACACCGCTGGGTCTTAGAATGAAACACACACTCACAAGAGCAAGTCCTGGAATTGTAGTTTATTCAACCCACACGGTATAACAGCAAAGAGAGAACTGAGGTTTCCCGCCAGCCAATCCCCCCCTCTTGGCCTCGCTCCCCCCTCTCACTCTCTCCTGGCTTATCTCAGTTTAGGCTACAACCTCCTCATTCCCACATCTTCAAAGGAAACCTTGGCCAGATGGCCTCAACCATAAACTAATCTATCATGACTACTCCCTCTACTGTCAGGAAGAAGACTTCTCTTGGAATCTCTTGGAACCATGAAGGCACATCCTGACATTTCTCCCCCCCTCGGAAGATGGCCCCCATCTGAAAAAGAAAGAGAGACACAAAATGAGATATAACATCAAGGCTTGGGTTTCAGGGGGAAAGCAGAGTGGAACTTTTTTATAAGGCGCGGGGCCTTGACGTGTTCCCGTAACACCCACTCCGGATGGATGGCCTTAGAGGACCACTGGACTAAGTAGTATAGCTTTCCCCGAGTCCGCTTAGAGTCCAGAATGTCTTTGATCTCAAAATGAGTGTGGGCCCCCACCATAATGGGGACCGGCTGGGAATCGGCCTCAGACCACTTAGGAGAGGCAGACGCGGGTTTGAGCAAGCTTACATGGAACACCGGGTGGACCCTCCTCCAAGTGTGGGGCAGCTCCAGCCGCACAGTGACCGGGTTGACAACGGCCTGGACGGGGAAGGGTCCTATATACAAAGCTGACAATTTACGTGAAGGCTGTGTGGATCTCAAATATTTGGTGGACAGGTAGACCCGGTCACCCACCTTGAACTGGGGCTGAGGTGACCTCTTTTTGTCAGCGAACTTTTTATAGTCCAATTTGGCCTTGTCCAAAGTTTGTTTGATCATCGGCCAGGCCGCTGCAATGGACTCCCCCCATTTATCGGGGGGGTCTCTCCTGGCCCTAAGGCCGTTAGGCCAGGGAACGGGGGAAAGTCCCTACCCCCCACAACTTTAAAAGGCGAAGCTCCCGTGGACGCATGTTCGCTATTGTTGTATTCAGCGAAGTCCAGTAGGGAAGCCCAGTTATCCTGCTGATAAGTGGAATAGCATCTCAGGAACTGTTGTAGTGTTTTCTGGACCCTCTCGGTGGCACCATCGGTCTCCGGGTGGAAAGCTGTACTTAGCGCCCGCTCGGTCCCCAGCATGGACAAAAAGGACTTCCAAAATTTGGAGGTGAACTGTGTGCCCCTGTCACTTATGATTCTGCTTGGGCAGCCATGTAACCGGAACACATGGTGAAGAAATAGCTTTGCCAACTCAGGGGCTGAAGGGAGCCGTTTTAAGGCCACAAAGTGAGCTTGTTTGGAAAACAAATCAATCACAGTCCAAATGGTGTTGTAACCCTGGCTATCGGGCAGCTCTACCACAAAGTCCATGGCAATCTCGGTCCAGGGTTGTGAGGGGTTGGCTACTGGTTGCAGCAGCCCCGTGGGCTTTCCCACCTTTTGTTTGTTCTTAGCGCAGGTTGGGCACTCCTGGGTATAGTCTTTTATGTCTCTGCGCATGGCGGGCCACCAGAATTGGCGGGCCAACAGCTTGAGGGTCTTGGTGAACCCAAAGTGGCCTGCCAGCAGCGAGTCATGGCCCCTTTTTATTATGTCCTTTCGCATAGAGGCTGGCACGTAATATTTGGACCCATAAGCCCAGAGCCCCCCCATTTGGGTCAGCTCCCCCTTGTGTTCCTGTAGCCACTCATCCTTTTCAGCCGCCTCTCTCAGACCCTGAACCACCTCGGCTGGCTGGCTGGGGGGCGGGGGTTTGTCTCTGAGGTTGGCCCGGGTCTGTACCACCAATCCCATCTGTTGTTCACTAAAGAACGTTCCTGTCTCTGTGGGGGATGAGTAGTCCGCCTCAGGCATGCGCGAGAGTGCGTCAGCGACCTGGTTCGTCTTTCCGGGGACGAACTTAAGGCGAAAATTGAAACGCTGGAAGAACTGGACCCATCTGAGATGTTTGGCGTTAAGTCTCTGTGGGGTCTGCAGGGCCTGTAAATTTTTGTGGTCCGTCCACACCTCAAAAGGAGTTTGGGTACCCTCAAGGAAATGTCGCCAGTGAGCCAAGGCCGCTCGCACTGCGAAAGATTCCTTTTCCCAGACGTGCCAACGTTTTTCAGTCTCAGAGAACTTTTTTGATAAATAAGCACATGGCTTTAGCTGGCCCGTCTCGTCGGCTTGTAACAGCACCGCCCCGTAGGCTGCCTCTGAGGCATCGCATTGTACTACAAAAGGCTTAGAGGGCTGGACATGCGTTAGGATGGGCTGGCTTGTGAACTTTGCTTTCAGGACCTCAAAAGCCCTTTGGCACTCAGGGGTCCACTCCAGTCTTGCCCCCGGGGTCCTGGCCTTTTTAGACTCCCCCTTTCCTTTTGTTTTTAGTAACTCAGTGAGGGGCAGCGCCACCTCGGCAAAGTCTTTGATGAATTGCCGGTAAAAATTTGCAAATCCCAGAAATCCCTGCAGCTGCTTCCGGGTGCGAGGAGGTTCCCATGCCAGCACATCCTGTATCTTGGCTGGGTCCATGGCCAGCCCCCCCGTGGATATGCGGAACCCCAGATAAGTGAGCTCGGTGCGGTAAAACTCGCACTTTGAGAGCTTGACATAAAGCTGGTTTTCCCTCAGGATCTGGAGCACTTTTTGTGTGGTTTTTATGTGTTGGTCTAATGAGTCTGAGTATATCAGCAGATCATCAAGATAAATCAGCAGGCCGTCATATAGCATCTCCCGGAAGATGTCATTTATGAATTGTTGGAACACCTTCGGAGCTCCTTTTAGCCCAAATGGGGTCACGGCCCATTGGTACTGCCCGAAACAACAATTAAAGGCCGTTTTCCAACAGTCCTCATCTCTCACCCTCAGGCGGTAAAAAGCCTCTCTAATGTCTAATTTTGTAAAGATCTTGGCCTTACCCAGTTGCGCCAAAATGTCTGACATGAGGGGGAGGGGGTACTGGTTGGTGGTGCATATGGCGTTTAGGCCCCTATAGTCTACACATAGCCTCAGCGACCCGTCAGCCTTGGGCCTAAAAAGCACTGGGGCCGCCACCGGCGACGTGGAAGGCACTATAAATCCCCTTTCCAGGTTTTTATCCAGAAATTCTCTTAAGGCTTTTCACTCTGGTTCGGACATGGCGTAGAGCTTTGGGCTGGGCAGCTTAACGTTTGGCTCAAATTCTATGGCACAGTCCGTCTTTCTATGCGGGGGCAGTTGATCACATTCTGTCTCGCTAAAGACGTCTGCCCACTCTCGATAAGCCTCTGGGATGGCGATTTGTGGGCCCTCCGGAGCTGCCTCTGCCTGAGTTCCTTGTATCTGTAAGGGGGGGGGGTGACTGGTTGGGCCCCTCAGGCCTGTACTCCCCATCCGTGAAGGAAATCACTCCCTCCGCCCAGTTAATTTGAGGGTTTTGCCATCTCAGCCATGGGATCCCCAATATGACCGGCTGATGGGCCATGGGGGATATCACAAACTGCAAAATTTCTCTGTGGGTTCCCATTTCCAGGTGTAAATAGTCTGTTTTTTCCCTTACTGGGCCCCCGTGGGCTGCCGTCCCATCCAGTTGGGAGAAAATAACGGGAGTCTTTAACGCCTGGGGCTGAACTCCCAGTTTGGCCGCCAGGGAGGGGGTGATTAGGCACCTGGTGCACCCACAGTCCAGCATGGCTTCAGTTTTTATTCTCAATCCCGATTTGGGGTTGATCAGGACCACAGTCATTTTAAGCACATCATAATTTGGCTTTTTTAACTCACCGCCTGACGCCTTCACGATCTTCCTGTCGGCGGTGCCTCTCACAGGAGATCTTGCCCGTTTCCTGCCGGGTAGAAATCTCCGTCTGCGCCCTCCAG
This sequence comes from Anolis sagrei, assembly GCF_037176765.1. Lineage (NCBI taxonomy): Eukaryota > Metazoa > Chordata > Lepidosauria > Squamata > Anolidae > Anolis > Anolis sagrei. The sequence goes on from NC_090026.1 coordinate 66,906,811, forward strand.
GTCCGCCTCCTCCTCCGCGGGAAGTTGATATGGGGCCAGCGCAGATTCCACCGCCGTGGAGGCTTTTCCCTTTGCGGGTTTGGTTCCTGGTGCTGGCCTCGGGGGGGGGGGGGTGTCTTGTCAGGCTTGGGAGCGTTGGGAGGGGTGCGTCCTCTCGGGCATTCTGCCGCTCTATGTCCTTCCTGGCCGCATGCGAAGCAGGGACCCCTCCTCCCTCTCCTCTCGTGGCTGGCTGACCTTCCTCTGGGCGAGGGGCGTCGCTGCCCCCCCTGCGGGCCTGCTGCGGGGTGCCGGGTTCGGCCTCTCTCCCTCGCTCTGCGTGGCATCTGCTCCTGGTCGCACTCGACCCTTCCTGCCAACACAATCCATTCTTCGAGAGTGGCTGGGTTGCTCCGATGTAAAGACCATTCTAACACATCGGGGCGCAAGCCCGCTCGGAAGTACTCGAGCTTGGTAGCGTCCGACCAGTCTCTAATCCTGCCTGCAATGGCTTTGAATTCCAGAGCAAATTCAGAGACAGTCTTATTGCCCTGGTGGATCCTTTTAAGTTGTCCCTTTGCCTTCTCCTCCGCCAAAGGGTCCTGGAATCTCGCCCGGAGCGCTCTTAGGAAGTCATCCAACCTCCTCAACTCAGGTGCCCGGGTGTCATACATTTGCATGAGCCAATCGGCCGCCGCGTCCTTTAAATTGGCCCCCACTGCGTGGATCATGGCCCCTTCTGAGGGGAAGGAGTCCCCATAGTCCTCCATGTAATGTCTCACGTTTGTGATGAAGTAGGAGAGCTGGTTGGGGTCCCCGTTGAACTTTACGCGCAGTTCTCCTCTCCCGGGGCCTCCCTGGATTTGACTTCTCCCTCCCCATCCCGATGCAAATGTTGAGGTCCCGGGGGGGAGGGTGGGGAGGCTCTCCTTCCGTGGCGAATGCCACTCTTCCTGAGGGTCGGTATCCCCGTCCCATACCTTGCGGGAGTGAGCGTCGCTGTTCTCTCTCCTCCAGCGTGGCTCTCCAAGATGTCGCCACCTCTCTTCTCATCTCCTCCAGTTGGAATGAAAAGGTCTGCAACATTCTCTCCATTGCGTCCACCTTTTCCCCGAGGTGCTGCGCGGACGGCGCCGACGCGCTGCCGAGGGGCGAGGGTTCTCCGAGAGGCTCCCTCGCTTCCAACATGGGTAGCTTGCGCCTTACGGTTATGTCCTTCCGTGGGGACATCTGCGTGGACGTTAGGGGGGCTCTCCAGTCTTCAGGCGCCGCCGTGGAGATCCCTCTTCCCGCCTCTAGGTCTCCGGCCTGGGAAGATTCCTCGTCCCCGAACTCCTCATTTTCCAGCCCCGGGGGGGGGGGGGGAAGCCCAATGCTCTCTCCAGCTCCCATTGGAAATTCCCCTTCTTGGTACATGCTCCTTTCCCGGATGGTTGTAGTCCTCACGGGTGGAACAAGAAGTTGTGAGTTCTCTCTTTATGTCAGGCACACCGCTGGGTCTTAGAATGAAACACACACTCACAAGAGCAAGTCCTGGAATTGTAGTTTATTCAACCCACACGGTATAACAGCAAAGAGAGAACTGAGGTTTCCCGCCAGCCAATCCCCCCCTCTTGGCCTCGCTCCCCCCTCTCACTCTCTCCTGGCTTATCTCAGTTTAGGCTACAACCTCCTCATTCCCACATCTTCAAAGGAAACCTTGGCCAGATGGCCTCAACCATAAACTAACCTATCATGACTACTCCCTCTACTGTCAGGAAGAAGACTTCTCTTGGAATCTCTTGGAACCATGAAGGCACATCCTGACATAAAAATAGATAAATTAGCACCCTAGCACTTTGCAAGGACACTTTCTCTTCTGAGCTCTCCGGACGCCATCAGACGATGTAAGGCTACTTTCGGCAAGTCTCCATAGAAGAAGTATCTTAGCAGCATGGTAGGATGCTTCCCTGGGAACATGGGAGGCTTTGTGTGTTCTATAGGGCAGAATAGGGGGAAGTCAGGCAGCAATGTTTCCTCCTGTGGGATGGATGGAGCGTGGGGTGGGTGATGTGGGGCATGGGCAATGATTTCCCCTCGCTGCCCCATGGATTGAGACCTCAATGTGATGAGATCCTGTAACTGCCATATATCTATTTTATGGAATCTTAGGGTTCCTAGTTTGGGGAATTCTGATCTGCAGCAGTATTGCTCTTTGGAGAGAATTCCAAGTACTTCACAAGTTCTAAATTTCGATAGAATGGAACCAGGTAAAATGGTATCATTGGTAGCACTATAATTGTGTAGGCTGACATCGTATTGAGGATGTACATCATTGTAAATTGACTTACAATTATTCTCAGGATTAAGTGTAGAAATGTAGCTGTGATACTGAGACCTTTCTGCAAGCAGACCCTGCAGTGTGGCCCTTGCACTATGGTCTCATACTGCTGTACAAGATGTTTCCAACTTGTGTCAAATTAAATTGTACTGTTGGGCAATGTACACCTTTTCAGGAGCAGAGTGGAGATGTAGCTGTGCTATTGTCTGCAGCTTGGGGGTCCTCCTGGATTCAGCACTGACGCTTGATGCTCAGGTGTTGGTGGTAGCCAGGAGGGTCTTTGCACAGTTAAAACTTGTGCGCCAGCTGTAACTATACCTCAAGAAGTCTAACTTGACCATGGTGGTCCATGCGTTAGTTACCTCAAGATTGGACTACCGTAATGCACTATACGTAGGGCTGCCCTTGGAGACGGTTCCGAAACTACAGCTGGTGCAAAGATCGGTGGCCAGATTGTTAACTGGAGCAAGTTACAGGGAGCGGTCAACCCTCCTGTTTAAAGAGCTCCACTGGCTGCCGATGACTTTCCGGTCCCAATTCAAGGTACAGGTTATTACCTATAAAGCTCTAAACCAGTGGTTCTCAACCTGAGGTCCCCAGAAGTTTTTGGCCTACAACTCCCAGAAATCCCAGCCAGTTTACCAGTTGTTAGGATTTCTGGGAGTTGAAGGCCAAAAACATCTGGGGACCCCAGGTTGAGAACCACTGCTCTAAATGGTTCAGGACCTGCCTATCTGCATGACCGCCTCCTCCCCTACGAACCCACACGATCCTTAAGATCTCCCTGGGATGCTCTTCTCTTGCTCCCACCTCTGTCTCAGGCACAGTTGGTGGAGATGAGGGAAAGGGCATTCTTAGTGGTGGCCCCCCGTCTCTGGAACTCCTTCCCTAGGGAGATTAGGATGGCGCCCTCCTTAGCCACATTCCACAAGGAATTAAAGATGTGGATGTTTCGTTGTGCTTTCGACTGATGACTCCTATGACAAACGACTTATACCATGACCTGAATTCATCATTTAATCTGAATTCCTATATTACATTATTATTCATATTTGTAACTTAAACTGAATTGATCCTGATCTAGTTTAATTGCTCTGTTTCCATGATATTTCCTATGCTATTATAAGTTTCTCTCCACCTTATTGAACCACTTACCCTTTAATCAGTTCGCATGTTGGCCTCCTCCCCCCCCCCCCAAATTGGTCTGTTTTTGCTTGATGCTTGTTTATTATTGTTATGCTGTTTTGTGCTATTTTAATTTGTAATTTGATTTTTGATTTGCTTTTAACTGTATGTTGCCTGGCTTTGGCCCCATGTAAGCCACCCCAAGTCCCCTCGGGGAGATGGAGATGGGGTAGAAAAATAAAGTTGTTGTTGTTGTTGCTCTTCTTCTTCTTCTTCTTCTTCTTCTTCTTCTTCTTCTTGTACTTCTTCTTCTTGTTCTTCTTCTTGTTCTTCTTCTTCTTCTTCTTCTTCTTGTTCTTCTTCTTTTGGGACCATTGCATAAACAGACCCAGTAGCATGGCCATTGCACAACATATCCTGATTTTCAGCCTCTTTAAAATACTATCTCACATCCTATCGTGCAATAGGATATGCTACGCTACACGCCATTGTGCATCTTTGCAGTTCACTTGAACATTTACATATTATGTTAGCAATGTAGCTCCAGCATAATAAATTTACACATCATAACTTCTGAACTGTGGTGCTGGAGGAAAATTCTGAGAGTGCCTTGGACTGTGAGAAGATTCAACCAGTCCATACTTCAGGAAATAATGCCTGACTGCTCATTGGAGGGAAGAATATTAGAGGCAAAGATGAAGTATTTTGGCCACATCATGAGGAGACAGGAAAGCTTAGAGAAGGCAATTATGCTGGGGAAAAAGGAAGGCAAAAGGAAGAGGGGCCAACTAAGGACAAGAAGAATGGATGGTATCCTTGAAATGACTGGCTTGACTCTGAAGGAGCTGGGGGTGGTGACGGCTGACAGGGAGCTCTGGCGTGGGCTGGTCCATGAGGTCACAAAGAGTCGGAAGTGACTGAACGAATAAACAACTTCTGAAGCTGATCTCAGTTGTGCTATGGTTATATCAACATAGGTTTTCCCCCCATGGTTTATCTATCATATCATTCATAGCTGCTTCCTTGTGCCTGTCTTGCTTCTCTCTGAACAAATCTGAGAAATGATGCTAAAACAGTATATGGATTTCTCTCTCTCATGATGTGTAAAAGCAACAGACATTACAATGTTGATTAGTTGATTGACTACTAGTTTTAGAACCATAGCTCTCAACTCTTTCCTTTGTGAGTATCATGTTGCTTGTGCATTTTTTCCTGTTTTCATAGCGCACACACACACGTTCTGTATTTTCTTGTTAAAAATAATATTCCTTGTAATGCATTCTTTCTACATTGCAACAAGCGCATTGCTTGTAACCACTAAACCAAAGCAACTGCTGGCTCATCATAGCCAAACATTTCCATATTTGAGTGACCCCTCTCGGACTCTTGGGCCTGAATCACTGCAGGCTACAATTGCGACCACATATTTGACTTTTCTTCTATGAAAGAAAACTCTTTGATCATAATAGACTGTCATATTAGGATGAATGCTTTCACCACAGCATGATGTTCCCTTGTTAGATGTTCATCATTTTCCTGGAATCATATCTAATAGTAGAATGGAACCTCCATAATAACATTTCTTCATTAATTGTTGATAATGGAAATCATTCCAACTAATTTTATCCATTTTTTATTTTTCCCCAAGTCCTATATGTTAATTAGGATGCATATTGCAATACTATTTGCAGAGCATTTCAACAGAGCTATGTGAATCGGAGCAAGTTAAGATGCAAACTGTGTGTATACTAATATGTGCAAGTGTGCCTGTCCAAAATTTATTTATTTATTTCGGGTATTTTTACCCTGCCCTTCTCAACCCCCTGGGGGGGGGGGGGACTAAGGGTGGCTTCCAACCGGCACAAATTCGATGTCTACAATTCAATACAGTAAAATACAAATAACAGTAGTTATAAATTATTAAAACATTAAATTAATACAATAAAATCTAATAGAAAAAAGCCAGCCTGGTGGCCATCGTTTCTCCGAGTTCTGTAATTAGTGAGTCCATTCAGCTTATCATAGTCCATTTCCGAAGCTTTTGTTGTCATTGTCCTTGTCAGTCTGCCAGATTACCCAAAGGCCTGGTCCCATATCCATGTTTTTAATTCCCTTCTAAAAGAGAGGAGGGATGACGATGATCTAATTTCCCCAGGGAGTGAATTCCACAGGCGGCGGGGGGCCACCGCCGAGAAGGCCCTGTCCCTCATCCCCACCAGTCTCATTTGTGACAAGGGTGGGGCCGAGAGCAGGGCTTCTCCAGAAAATCTTAAATTCCTAGGCGGGACGTAGAAGGAGATACATTTGGACAGGTATGCTGGGCCAGAGCCATATCTACATCAGAAATAGGGTGAATTTATACCAGAAAAGTGGTAGAGTAGGGGAAAGCTCTCCCCCTGGCACCCCATCACCTTCAAGCAACTCATACCCATGTTGTTTACCACAGGTGTATCATGACATAAATCCACATTGGCTGCTAAAAGGTATGTCTTGTCAAAAGGTATTATTTACTAGCTGTACCCTGCCACGCGTTGCTGTGGCCCATTGTGGAGAAATGGGAAAGAAAGAAAAGAGGAAGAGCTGGTTTCTAAGGTATCAATACACAACGGAGGTGGCAAAGTGTCAACCTAATACAGGCCCATTTCAGTCTCCTCGAGGCCAAAGGGTTCTATGGATGTGTGGAAGGGCCCTGGGTTACCTGACTCCACACTGCCATATAACCCAGTTCAAAGATTTTATATAGGTATTGTTGTCATTATAGACATATAGATATTATTATAGGCATTTAGATATTATTATTATTATTATAGATACAAATATTATTATTAAAGGTATATAGGTATTAGTATTATAGATGTTATTTATTTATGAATTTCATATCAAAAGCATTGCATACATTAGTATAAAACTGATTAAAAATAGAAGGAGCTCAGGGCTCAATATCTTTTGAGCAAAAACACGCAACAGATGTATGGATATTATTACATATCTATAGATATTATTAGACATATAGATGTTATTATTTTTATTGTTATTTTATAGATATTATATAGCTATTATTATTATAGATGTATACATTATTATACTTTATATAGATATGATTATTATTATAGACATAGATATTATAGGCATATAGGTATTATTGTTATAAATGTACATATATTTTTGACAGACAGATATTATAATTATAGACATAGGGATATTATTATAGACCTGTAGATATTATTATAGGCATATAGACATTATTACAGACATATAGAAATTATGATAGAAATGTAGATATTAATGCTAAAGACATATAGATATCATAGACATATATATTATTAGGGATTGATAGATATTATTATGATAGATATGTAGATATTCTTATTTTTGTAGATATATTATAGCCCAGGGTTGCTATAAAGTAAAAATGGATGGCCATCTTTTGGAAGTGTCTTGATTCTGCCTTCCTGGACAGCCTTTGCTAACTCACAGAGCGTGCCTTTTTGTCCCTTCTTTGAATACTGGACTTCATTTCCCAGAATGCCTCCCCATAACTCAGTATGGGTGAGGTTTCTGGGCGCACACACACACACAGAATCCCTGTGAGTTCCCAGCAGCCCAATGGAGGCAGTGAGGCAAGAAGAAAAGGAGCACTCTCTCTCTCTCTCCCTCCCTCCCTCCCTCCCTCCCTCCCTCCCTCCCTCTCTCTCTCTCTCTCTCTCTCAATCCTTTGGGAAGAGAGAGGCAGGGGGTAGCCAGAGGGATAGACCAGCCACCTTTCCCTCTCTTGTGCTGCGCCTCCCTCCCTCTCTCTCTCAGCGGTTGGGTTTTTTTCCCCTCGTGCAGGAGAGAGGGGCGAGGGAGAGGGTTCTTTTAACACAGGCTTTATATAGGCAATTAGCCTTGTGGGGGGTAAGTTCTTTCCAGTTAATTTTTTTTCTGAGTGGAGAACATAAATTGGATTGTTAGGTGTATCGTGTCCAAATTTGGTGTCAATTCCCCCAGTGGTTTTTGAGTTCTGATGGTAGCACAAACGAACATTACGTTTTTATTTATATAGATTTATTTATTTAGGACATTTCTACCTCACCTTTCTCACCCCAGAGGAGACTCAAGGAGGCTTTACATGTAGGACAAGATTTGATGCCTTAAAACACAATGTACACTTAAATAAATATTAAAATAGAATTTAAAAGAACATTAAAAACAATTAAAACATTTTAAAACAATACATTAAGAGTTAGACACATAATCCATGAGTGTAATCCAGGCCGTTCCAATGGTCCTTGTGCATTGTTCCAATTCTATCTATTGCACAAGTTCTCTAAAGGCTTGGTTACAAAGCCACGTTTTCACTCTCTTGAAGAAGGTCAGGTGGGAGGGGGTTGATCTAATATTATAGTGCCATCCTTACCTTTTCTTCTGCAACAACTTTGTGTGATAGGAAAAATAATGGAAAAATGATGGAGAACCAGACAAAGTATACAAATGGAAAAGAAAATAATTTTGTAACCATAGATGTGAAGGTCCATTAGGCTTGAATCTTTTGCTGAAAGATTGATGACTATGAATGCAAAAAAAGAAAAAAAAAGAAAATCCTTCATAAAACAAGGGCCAGTTGTTTCAACATTGCCATCTTATTTAGTGGCTTGCATTAAAGCTTTTAATTTTGTTTAGTTCTTTCCACCAAATTGAACCAAACGCACCAGCGTAGAATAAACAGGCATTCACTACTCATAGCCACTAGGGAAGATTTCTTTTTTCTCATGCCAGGAGCGACTTGAGAAACGGTACGTTGCTTCAGGTGAGAGAGAATTGGCTTTCTGCTAGGATGCCTGGGGATGCCTGGCCCAGGGGATGCCTGGATGTTTTACCATCCTGTGGGAGGCTTCTCTCATGTCCCCATATGAGCAGCTGGAGCTGACACAGGGGAGCTCAACCTGCTCCCCAGATTTGAATTGCCAACCTTTCAGTCAGCAGTCCTGCCAGCGCAAGGGTTTAACCCATTGCATCACCGGGGGCTCCCACTGGGGAAGATGACATTGAAGGTGATACAACATTGAAACATAGCCAGCTCTTATTTTAGCAAAGGTTTGTTGAGAACCATGGTCATCAATCTTCCTCTGGTCAAAGATTAATGTCCAATGGATTTTACATCTGTTGCTGCAAAATTGTTTGGAATATGGATATCTTTTTAAAAATATGGACTGTTGATTGTTTGGTAGATTTTTGTAACATTTCAATATTTGTGTATGATTTCTACAATTGTTTGTTTATTTACCAATGGTGGTTTGCCTTTTACTGGTTTTGCGAGTCAGGTCTTGTGTTCCTTTCTTTCATTTCTCATAAATGGAAAGTTTACTTGTCTGAATGTATTTCCCTCTATGTTTGACAAGTTATACTTGCCTGAATGTATCTCCCTCTATGTTTGACAAGTTTACTTGTCTGAATGTATCTCCCTCTATGACCCACCTTGGAGTTTACGATTGTTGGGGGAGGCCCTGCTCTCAATCCCACCACCCTTGCAAATGCAATTGGTGGGGATGAGAGACAGGGCCTTCTCGATGGTGCCCCCCCCCCCCCCCGTGAAATGCACTCCCTAGTGAAATCATGACAACACCTTCTCTCCTCTCCTTCAGGAAGAAACTCAAGTCTTGGCTTTGGGACCAAGCGTTCAGGCAGCTGGCTGACTCGTGAGAATTGTAATTAAGAGTAATGACTCATGAGAATTGTCAATTAAGAGACCTTGGACTGGAACTCTGGATGATGATTTGGATTTGCAGACTCAGATTGGTTGTTTGAATATTTTAAGGGACAATATTTTTAATGTATTTTATTGCTTTTTAATGTATTTTTATTGCTGTTGACCTGTTAATGTTAATTGTTGTGCTCTTTTCTTTGTCGGCATCTAATGACTGCCAATTGTAAGCTATCCTGAGTCCCCTTTTTGGGGGTTGAGAAGGATGGGATATAAATACTCTAAATTAATAATAAATATCAATCAAGGAATTGATAAAAGAAAACAATCTAAAGATCCTAATATTTAGAGAGTTATATAAAGAGAGAGCAGGAGTTAAGAAATACTGATGTTAAACAACCTAGAGAGGAAGAAGAAAGGACATCTTAAGTGTTTTTTTCTCTCAGTACCGTTATAAAGAAGAATGGAAATTCACTACATTCCCCCTTTTTTATTTTCATTTTTCATTTTCCACTTTTTCACTTTGGTATTTTTGTTTTGCATTTTGCATTTTTCTATTTTTCCCCTTTCTTTTGTTTTTATTTCCTAGCTGCCCCCTCCCTTGATTTCCCCTCAAACCCCAACCCGATTTCCTATCCCAACCTGTTAACACGATCTCAACCCTGATTCCAACCCAAATCCGACTCAATCCCCACCCCTTTTTTTGACCGTTTTCTTTTAATGCTTACCGCTGAAAATCTTCAATAAAAATCATTGAAACAAACAAATAAATCTATATAAATCAAAATGTAATGTTCGTTTGTGGGCTTAACATAACTCAAAAACCATTGGATGAATTGCTGCCTAATTTGGACACAAGACACCGATCAAGCCAATAAGTGACCATCACTCATAAAAACACTGGAAAACACAGCAAAAAGACTTAAAAAGCCAAAAAACAAAAATTACATTACAACGCATGCACAAAACCCCATATATATACGCAAACACACATATGCACAAATATACACACACAAAACATATACACAGAAAGGAGGAAGGAAGGAAAGAAGAAAGGTAGAGAAGGAAGAAAGGAGAGAAGGAAATAAAAAAGTGAAAGAAGGCAGGAAAGAGAGAAAAGGAAGGAGAGAAGGAGTGAAAGAGAAACAGGTAGAGAAGGAAGAAAGAAGGAAAATAAAAAGAGGGAAGGAAGGAGAGAAAGAAAAAGAGAAAGAGGGACGGCTGGCCACAGCAATGCGTGGCAGGTACAGCTAGTCTATATAAATAAAAATTTAATGTTCGTTTGTGGGATTAACAGAACTCAAAAACCAGTGGGCCAAAATTTGGACGGCATACACCTAACAACCCAATGTATGTCCTTCACTCAAAACATTTTTATTTTGTCATTTGGGACTTGTAGCTCTTGGGATTTATAGTTCATCTACAATCAAAGAGCATTCTGAACTCCACCAATGATGGAATTGAACCAAATGTGGCACACAGAACTCCCATGACCAACAGAAAACACCAGAAGGGTTTGGTGGGCATTTACTTTGAGTTTGGGAGTTGTAGTTCACCAACATCCAGAGAGCACTTTGGACTCAAACAATGATGGATCTGGACCAAACTCTACACGAATACCAAATGTGAATAGTGGTGGAGTTTGGGGAAAATAGAATCTTGACATTTGGGAGTTGTTGTTGCTGTGATTTATAGTTCACCTACAATCACAGAGCATTCTGAACCCCACCAATGATAGAGTTGGGGCAAACCTCCCACACAGAACCCCCGTGTGGGCCACAGCAATGCCTGGCAGGGGACGGCTAGTAATAAATGTTTGGATTACCTGTGAAATTCTGTGTTTGAAGTAGACTGAATGCAGCATAGAAGTTTCATCTGGAAATACCGAAAGAGTGATGTGCCACAGCATTATTTTGGCTATGTTAATGGTATATGGAAAGCCTGACCAAGTTAATGAGAAGGGTTAGAAACGAGTCTAAGATACCAAAAGGAGGAGGAGTCCTACAATTGTACTCTGATGTAGAAAGCCGACTTCTCGATTTTAAAAAAAATGAAATGTATCACAAATGAAAAATGTACACATTATATGGAGTGAGGAGAAGCAGCCTTAGTCAATGTGAAGCTAATGATGTGAGTGTGTGCAGTTGTTTATTCTGTTGCCTGCCGAACTTCCCCTATCATAATGTCTAAACATGTATATTTGAATATATGTATCGATGGGACACTTTTGCCTTGTGAAAATATTCCTCCTTTTTTGAAAAAAAAAAAAAAACAGAAATGATAAAGTTATCACATCTATCATCAAGGGTTTTTTCATATTATTTTTTGAGTTATCAGAAAACTGAACTCTTGCTACCCCAGAAATTTAAACCTAGGGAGTTCAGTGCTCAGTGCATGACTACTCTGGGGGAACAAAAGGTACCTTTCCAATTAAAGTTAATAGAGGAATAACTTCAGACATACAAAGAGGAAAAAAAGACACTTATAAGTCATGGTGAGTTCAAAAGGAAAGAATTAAGCTAGACACACAAAGCATCATGGGAAGTACTATTCAAGCTGCCATGTCAAAAAGGCTGATTAAGAGCAGTTCCAAGTCTACCTGATCACCAGGGAGTCTCACTGATAAAATTATTTCCTTCTCGAGAGAGAATCTTCCTGAACTGAACAAATGTTTCACTTTTGAATAAGGATTCATAAAAAGGAAAGGGGGAGGGGAAGAGAAGAAAGGTCTGTATTTAGGGAAAGATCTGAAATCTTGCATCTGGAGATCTTTTATCAACTTTTAAAATCTGAATGAAATTGACAGTCTGCTGGCAGTTGTCCAAGCTTGGATCAATAGTTATCGTGTTCTTCAAAACCTGCTTTGGTTGTTAGAGATCTTAAAAAATTAACACTGTTGCTAAGGACATGAATAACATCATTGGGTTGTTGTAGGTTTTTTTGGGCTATATGACCATGTTCTGGAGGCATTCTCTCCTGACGTTTTGCCTGCATCTATGGCAAGCATCCTCAGAAGTTGTGAGGTCTCACAACTTCTGAGGATGCATGCAAAACGTCAGGAGAGAATGCCTCTAGAACATGGCCATATAGCCCGAAAAAAATCTACAACAACCCAGTGATTCTGGCCATGAAAGCCTTCGACAATACAATAACATCATTCTTGTTTTGGCCTTGAATGCCATTTTCCCTGTGAGCTTTATTAGTGAGTAAGGTTTCGAAAACAGTGGATTGGAGGCCTCCAAAGATGGAAGGCACCAGCCCTCCGCGATTCCCCAAAATGTTTTGCTTAAGGGAATATGGAATAGATATGGAATAGATGGTTCTGGCACAAGTTACCTATCCGATCGCATCTCCGCCTACGAACCCACTAGGACTTTGAGATCTTCTGGGGAGGCCCTGCTCTCGATCCCGCCTGCAACACAGGCACGGCTGGGACGAGAGACAGGGCCTTCTCGGTGGTGGCCCCTTGGCTGTGGAACGCCCTTTCCACGGACATTAGATCGGCTCCCTCATTGATGGTATTTTGGAGAAAAGTGAAAACCTGGTTATTTGAACAGGCGTTTGAATAGGCAGTGCAATGAATTTTAGGAAATGGAACTACGGACGACGAGTTTGGATCATGATTCTAGTTATGAGACGCCAATGAATGTTTATTGTTGTTTAATTGCTTAGCCTGCTATTGTGTTAATTGTTTTTAAATACCGTGTTATGCTGCATTGAATTTTTGCTATTATTATTGTTAACCGCTATGAGTCGCCTAAGGGCTGAGAATAGCGGTATACAAGTGAAGTAAATAAATAAATAAATAAATAATAAATAGAGTTAATTGTTGTATCAGCTTGGGGACAGCATTGAAAGGAATTGAAATACATACCTCCTTGGTGACATTAATATGAGAGCTTATTACTGCTCTTCAAAAGCATCTGAGCAGAGCTTGAAATTGTTAGTTTTTTGAGCTCCAGCTCCCTCTATCCCCCTCTTCCCCTTCGCAGTATAGCCAGTAGCAGTGACAACTCAACCATCTATGTGTGTTTGGTTAGAATGCATGGTGAAACTTCTAATGCTGCTCTTTAGCATTGAGCCATGAGGTTATATCGGTTTCTGGCAACTTGATCACACAAGTTCTGGACTCTATTTTAGGAGGCTTTCAACGTGGAGTGGATGGAGCCATCACATGACACAGGACTACTAAACAACTTAGGTCCAGACTATTTGACAAACCGCATCTCCCTCTACAGACCAACTTGGACACTGCGGTCATCGGAGGAGGTCCTTCTCTCAGTTCCACTCCCATCCCAAGCACGCTCGTAGGGATGAGAGAAAGGGCCTTCTCCGTGGCTGCCCCCCACCTCTGGAACTCTCTTCCTAAGGAGTTAAAGATGGCCCCTCCCGCCCTGCTTTCAAAAAACAGCTGAAGACACAGGCTTATGAGGAGGAGGAATAATAGTTGGTAATACTACCATTATACTGCTGATTATTATTATTATTATTATTATTATTATTATTTTATTATTAACTTTATTTGTACCTCGCTAGCAGCTCCTGAAGGACTCGATGCGGCTTACAAAGGCCAAGGCCTCGATAAAACAACAATACAACAATACACATAAACCATAAAGCAAATCAGAACATTAAGCAATAACAATAAACAGTAAAAACAATACACCGTAGCACAATAAAACTAAGGCCGGGCCCATGTACAGATTAAAAGTGCTGAGTATGACAGTTGAAATATAAGGTTTTTTGGATAAGTGCAATGTGCGGACAATCTTAAGTCTCTAGTAAAGTGCTTTTGGGACATGTTGGGGTTTCCTATTCTGGAAAGGCACACCGGAATAGCCAAGTCTTCCTAAAGACTGCCAACGTAGGGCCTGTCTGATTAATAGTTGCCATCCATATCCATGCCCTGCTCACCCCACCAGCTCAATAGATATCTTGAGCAATGATTAATCGATTTGCCCCAAAGTAATGGGAAATTATTGTTTCCATTTGATGTTTGATGTTTTGTCTTATGTCTGTTATAACAGGCTGTACTTTTTATTTAATTTTAGTTTGTTAAGTTATAAATCCTATGTATATGTTGGGTTGTATAAAAGTTGTTAGTATGGATGTATTGTTATTGTATTTGGGCATTGAATGTTTGCCTTTTATGTTTGGAATCCGCCCTGAGTCCCTTTGGGGAGATAGAGCGAAATATAAATAAAATTACTACTACTACTACTACTACTACTACTACTACTACTACTTCCGGTGGAGCTCTGTCCTGGCTCCATGTTGAAAAGGTCCTACAATGGAGCCCTGAGAACACGGGAGGCTTTCCAAAAGGTAAAACCGGGAGAGTGCGGGGGGAAGCCAGGCAGCAATGCATCCCCCTGTGGTATGGGGAAGGAGGCGATGTAGGTGATGTGGGGCTGTGCTGGTACGGCTGTACCAGGAGCTCCAACTTCTTTTCCTTTCTATTGAGTGTTTGCATGTATTCCAAAGTTCCATGCATTTTGCAATAAGGTGGCTTCTCTTGGTTTGCAATAATAGGGCCAATGACCCATCAATTATCATTATGTTCTTTAGTTCTACCCCTTTTTCTGGGTTAAGGAGGGAAAAAGGGGACCTCCAGTCCACACAGAGAAGCCTTTCGTACAGGGCGTGAATTAGTTCCACCTGTAGAACTTTTACAGCTTTGCTGGGGGGATCCAGTCCCACAGCTCTACAGATAACTACAGCATAGCCTTTGTTGGGGAATTTAGTTCCACAACTCTACAGCCAGCTCTTTGCTGGAGAAATACAGCTCCACGGTTTTACAGCCAGCCTTCACTGGGAATTGAAAGCCTTCTTTCCTCTTGGAAATCTACTAAAGGACTCTGTTTGATAAGGACCACTCGCAGCAGCCATAACGCAATTTGGACCGGGTGTAGGGGCCCATGCCAGCAGAGCTTAAGTTAGATTGCCCAGGGAGGGGTCAAGGATTTCCCTTATAGAAGGAAGAAACAGTTTATGAAGAAAGTTGCCTGTCCCTTGTGGACAAGATTTAAGCAAGCCACCAGTTGATTCAAAGCCTTGAAGTATTTGTTTGACTTATTGAAGATTTAAGCAGCAATAAAATCTTTGTTGAACTTTCTAAGTCTTTAAAAGAACTTTGTAGGGGGAAATCCGAAAGGCCTCTCAGCCGAGGCACCCCTGGCGTCCCGTTGGGCACACAGAAACACGTCCTGTCTACAAACTCTTTCATAGGCCCAGCGCGTGACAGCACAGGGGCGATGGGTTCCTACACTGCCCATCTAATTTGCCCTACTGCCCAATGAATGCCCCTCTGTCCCCCAGCTTCTGGACCTCAATATAATGAGATTCTGGAGTACACATTCAACTTTTGTAGGGACCCTACCCTGTCTTAGACAAGGACAAAATCTACCCTTGGCCTTTACAGAGCACCCTCTGACAGTTAATAGAATCCAACATGACTTACTGCTCTTTGCAGAGCCTTATAAAGACAGTTAAATACTGTAATATGAAGAAAATGTTTCCTAGATACCAGACACCTTCCTGCTCACAGTAACTTTGATCTCACACTGTAAACTGAAGAATAAACAATTCAAGCCTTCTTCCAAGCATACATTCAACAGAAGTTACCGTATGCCCGGAAAACCAGCACAATGGGCATGCCAATTTCGTTTGTTAAAATTGTTTGACAAGAAGCTATTGTTGTTTTAAGAGCTTCTATATACTGTTCTTCAGAAAATAGGAGGGACTAATCTAAGCACTTCTAAGCTGGGCTTCTAGAGCAATCAAAATAGAGGGAAAGCCCCATTCTGTAATGTTCCCAGTTTTATGTTTTTAAAGGATAAGTATATAGGCATTATAGGGCTGCATTTGAGATTTTTGGCAGTGTTGTCATTTTCATTAAAAGCCTGAATTTCCATTTGCCTTGCCAAAGAAAATCCTTTTTGGCATCTGTGATATTATACAATGTGTTGGACATTTTAGGGAATTTAAGCACTGATATGGAAAACATAAGGGCTTTTCTGAAACTCTGAGATAGACTTGGAGATTTATCTAGAAAACAAATGCCCCTGTTCTGAAATTTCTGGCTAATATTTTCTTTTCACCTTTCTTTATTCTATTTTTGGAATTTTGAATTTTGTTCAAAATAAATATAGAAATGACGACGAGACAGAGATATTGGTTTTGTTATATTTCTGGTCTGTTAAGAATGAGAAGAGACAAACGTTCCCCACGATGGTCTCATGTGGAAATCTGCAGTTTTGTACAAGTCCTCTGTGATATCATAGTTCTATACTTTTGTTCATTCATTCAGTCATTTCCGACTCTTCGTGACCTCATGGACCAGCCCACGCCAGAGCTCCCTGTCAGCCATCACCACCCCCAGCTCCTTCAATGTCAATCTAGTCACTTCAAGGATGCCATTCATCCACCTTGCCCTTGGTTGGCCCCTCTTCCTTTTTCCTTCCATTTCCCCCAGCATCACTGTCTTCTCCAAGCTTTCCTTTCTTCTCATGATGTGGCCAAATACTTCATCTTTGCCTCTACTATCCTTCCCTCCAATGAGCAGTTGGGCTTTATTTCCTGAAATATGGAGTGGTTGGATCTTCTGGTGGTTCAAGGCACTCTCAGAACTTTTCTCCAGCACCCCAGTTCAAAAGCATCTATCTTCCTTCGCTCAGCCTTCCCTATAGTCCAGCTCTCACATCCGTAGGTGACTACTGGGAATACCATTGCTTTTACTATGCGGATCTTTGTTGCCAGTGTGATGTCTCTGCTCTTCACTATCTTAGTTCTATTCTAGTTGGATTTAGGCCTTAGAGTGTTTGCTTAGCCTAAAAAGATATTTGTTAAAGATTATATATTTTGACTATTGCAATTTAAATCCAATTCCTATAGTGAGATTTAATTTTTTTTCTAAGAACCTATTGTGGTTTAGCCTGGTTCTACTAGTACAGTGGTCCTCAACCTGTGGCCACAGCCCAACAGTGGGCCACGAGAACGAAAATTTGGTCCGCAAACCACCTCCTCCTTTATTTATTTATTTTATTTCTGCTCCCTTCCACAGAGCTGACCAGCCCTGTCCCTTTTGGTACTAATGTTGGAGAGTGGTCCCTGATCAAAGTGGGCCATGGTGAAAGTGGGCCCTGGTGAAAGTGGACCCTGTTCAAGTTTTTTTTTTGTCATGTCAGGAGCGACTTGAGAAACTGCAAGTCGCTTCTGGTGTGAGAGAATTGGCCGTCTGCAAGGACGTTGCCCAGGGGACGCCTGGATGATTTGATGTTTTATCATCCTTGTGGGAGGCTTCTCTCATGTCCCCGCATGAAGAGCTGGAGTTGATAGAGGGAGCTCATCCATCTCTCCCCGGATTCAAACCTGCGACTTGTCAGTTTTCAGTCCTGACGGCACAGGGGTTTAACCCACTGCACCACTGGGGGCTCCCCTGGTCAAGTGAGTCCTGGTGAAAGTGGGCCCTGCTCAAGTGGGCCCTGGTCAAAAAAAGGATGGGAACCACTGTACTAGTAACACTTGTCCAAATATTTTAATATGTAGCAGAGTTTGGAATTGTTTCTCTTTTGGATTCCAGTAGTAGTAGTAGTAGTAATTTACAATCCTTCTTTCCAAGATAGGTCCAAGTGTATGTGGTCCTTCACAGCAGTTAGGTTGTTCATTCCATTCCCAAAAACATGCTCAGCTCATGTGCAACAATTGTGTCTTTTCCCAGCTCTTTGAACTGCACTTAGTACATAACATTTTGTATATCCCTTGGTGTTTTACACAAAGGTTGTGATAGACATTTTCTAGAAATATAAGTATTTCAATGTATCGTCGAAGGCTTTCATGGCTGAAATCACTGGGTTGTTGTAGGTTTTTTTGGGCTATATGGCCATGTTCTAGAGTCATTTCTCCTGACGTTTCGCCTGCATCTATGGCAAGCATCCTCAGAGGTAGTGAGGTCCTCACTACCTCTGAGGATGCTTACCATAGATGCAGGCGAAACGTCAGGAGAAATGACTCTAGAACATGGCCATATAGCCCAAAAAAACCTACAACAACCCATAAGTATTTCATCTCTTGGACCTGTGACTTAAGGAAGAACGATTTGCTCCTTAATTTAACCAGATGGGCCTTGTTGGCTTTGCAGAGCTGACTTCTAGTGGACAAGTGCATGATGTTTTTTCCAGTTGGGTGCTATATATATATATATATATATATATATATATATGCAGTTGAGTTTCATCTGTATCCACAGTCACTATTTTTAAAATTATGATTCTGCCAAAACATAAGCTTTCATTTTATTTAAATGTTCACGCAAGCTTTTTAATGCTAGAGAACTGGCGCCTGTTTTCATTAGAAACTTGATCTCATTTTTTTAATGGAAACAATTGGCACACTTCTCCATTTTTCCCCTCCAGTGTAAACCTATTAAGTATAAAATGAAACAACTTGCTCCCTAAGTAAAGGCAGCTTTGACTTGAGCTGTTTCAGGCACTGCTATGACAATAGTGCAACAGGGAGGCTTGACAGAGCATTCGTCACTCCTTTTCCATAGTGACCATCTCAGTCCCCCTGAGTGCTCATGCATGACTGTTTCGGTTTCTCGTGAGAGTTGGATACCAAAAGCCATCAGTTAAGAAATGTGTGGTAATAACATTCTTAATTTCCTCTCCAGATTTGTCTTGACATTCTTTGTTTTCTTTTCCTTTTTGTTAGAGCCAAGAGAAACTACCTACACTGTGATGAATTTCCTCACTTTAACAAAGTAAATAGATGAAGCCTTTTTTATTTTGATTTTATAAAAATCACTTTAAATGGTAACTTTCCAGGGCTAGTAAACGAGCTCAAATCCTGCCATAATGAAGCCAAGGGACTTAAACTCTATCAGAAAGCCCATTTCACTTCAAAGATTTATCCCATGGCTTCCTTTCAAAAGGAAATATTTTATGGCTCCTTAAACATTTGGCAGGATGGCTTTTAAAGGAGCTGGGTACCAGCATTTCAACATACAGATAAAACGTAGTGTAAGGACCTGTCTGTACTGGAGCATATAGTTGTGTTTGTGCTTTTTTTTTACAGGTTCTGTGAGGAACTTGGAAATCCTTTTTGTTTGTTTTCAAATTCATCAGGTGGTGCAGCCATAGCCATTGACCTCATCACACGGGGTACTTTTCGGTGGCATGTGTTGGTTCGGCTTTACTTATGCGATAGTGTCCGCTGGCTCCCATCTACTTCCGATAGGGCTCCATTGCAATAGCAAATATGAACTGGCGCATGCCACCACCATGGCAGCATGGGAGGTTTTGCATATTGTATTGGATCAATAGGGGAATGCCAGACAGCTGACATTTCCTCTGTGGGATGGGGCCACAGGTAAGTCAGGCGATGAGTTCCCCACACACCCTGACGGGCACCACCAGATTTGCCATTTATTTATTTATTTGTATACCGCTGTTCTCAGCCCTTAGGCGACTCACAGCGGTTAACAACAAGAACAGCAAAAATTCAATGCTACCATCACACAGTATAAAAAACAGTTAACATCATAACATATTATAGAAAAGTATACAATTAACAACAATATACAATTAACACCAATAGCCATTCACTAGCGTCTCATCACTAAAAACATGATCCAGGTCCGTTATTCATTGTTCCATTCCTATGTTCATTACATTCATTGCACTGACTATTCGAACGCCTGCTCAAACAACCAGGTTTTCACTTTTTTGCCGAATACCATTAATGATGGAGCTAGTCTAATGTCCGTGGGAAGGGTGTTCCACAGCCGCGGGGCCACCACCGAGAAACCCCTATCTCTCGTCCCCGCCAGCCGTGCCTGTGAGGCAGGCGGGATCGAGAGCAGGGCCTCCCCGGAAGATCTCAAAGTCCTAGTGGGTTCATAGGCAGAGATGCGGTCGGATAGGTAGCTTGGGCTGGAACCGTTTAGGGCTTTAAAGGCCAACGCCAGCACTTTGAATTGAGCCCGGTAGCAAATCGGTAGCTAGTGGAGTTGGTGCAGCAGAGGGGTTGTATGCTCCCTGCGCTCCGCTCCTGTTAGAATCATGGCTGCGAGCGTTGGACTAGTTGAAGCTTCCGAGCCGTCTTCAAAGGCAACCCCACATAGAGAGCGTTGCAGTAGTCTAAATGGGATGTAACCAGAGCGTGGACTACCGTGGCCAAGTCAGACTTCCCAAGGTACGGGCGCAGCTGGCGCACAAGCTTTAGTTGTGCAAATGCTCCCCTGGTCACCGCCGAAACCTGGGGTTCCAGGTTCAGCGATGAGTCCAGGGTCACACCCAAGCTGCAAACCTGTCTTCATGATGCGTGGCAATTCCGGCAACTCATATGATGAGGTCTTATGTCATCAAGACCATTCCTGGAATTGTCGAAACATACTTTTCATGTTCTGGGCCCGTACCTTTGAGTAAAGTGTCCTGGGAGCTTTTCCTGTCCAACCCATAGTGGGAGCTGCTGCCAATGATTCATGGGAAGCACTCTCATTTTTTGCAGTAAGAATTGCACTGCAGGGATTGTGTCTTTTGTATTTTGCAGTAATTCAAAGGATCCTAGAAACTGAAGCCCAGAAAAATACAGTAAAGGACAGGGTTAACAGGTTGAAGCTTAATCCAGACAAGACAGAGGCCCTCCTGGTTAGTCGCAGGGCTGACCGGGGTATTGGGTGGCAACCTGTGCTCGACGGGGTTACACTCCCCCTGAAGGTGCAGGTCCATAGCTTGGGGGTCCTCCTGGATTCAACGCTGTCGCTTGATGCTCAGGTGTCAGTGATGGCCGGGAGGGCCTTTGCACAACTCAAACTTGTGCTCCAGCTGCGACCATACCTCGTGAAGTCTGACTTGGCCAGGGTTGTCCTTGTCTTGGTTACATCCAAACTGGACTATTGCAATGTGCTCTACGTGGGGCTGCCCTTGAAGACGGCCCGGAAATTTGAACTGTTACAATGGGCTGTCGCCAGGCTCCATACTGGAGCAAACTATAGGGAGCATACAACACTCCTATTAATCAGCTTAATTGGCTGCCGATAAGTTGCCAAGCCAAATTCAAGGTGCAGGTCATGACCTATAAAGCCCTAAACGGTTCGGGCCCTGCCTATCTCTGCAATCGCATCTCCTTCTATGAAACAGCATGAGCTCTAAGATTTTCCGGGGAGGCCCTCCTCTCGGTCCTACTACCGTCTCAAGAGCTTGAAGACCTGGTGGTTTCAACAAGCCTTTGAAAATGACCAGTTCTAACTCAGCCCTACACATTGTCGAATATGGCCTTATTCTTCCTACCAATTACCCAGATTCTTTCGTCTAATCGGCCCCGGAATGAACAGCCACAGACCCGTACCTAATATTATTGTTGCCTGCCATAGCATTGCACTTAATTCCCGAGCCCCCTAGAATTTTTGGGCTTGCACAAATCTTGACCCGACCTTTTAAATTTTTAAATTTCCTTGAACAGGCAGGATTGCTTTTAATATATGTGTGTTATGGCGACAATTTTTATGCTTATATTTTATTTTGTTAACCTTATGGTTATGTTGTTTTTTAGTTTGTATGTTTTGTGATGTTACTTCAGAACCTCTCTGAGTCCCCTCGGGGAGATGGAGCGGTATATAAATAAAGTATTATTATTATTATTATTATTCAAAGGATCCTAGATATTGAAGCCCAAAAAGATATAGCCATCATGTCAAACACAGGATTCTTGAAGTGGTTAGGATGCTTTAAACCAGTGGTTCTCAACCTTCCTAATGCCGTGACCCCTTAGTATAGGTCCTCATGTTGTGGTGACCCCCAACCATAACGTTATTTTCATTGCTACTTCATTACTGTTGTTTTGCTACTGTTATGAATCGTAATGTAAATATCTGATATGCAGGATGTATTTTCAGTCACTGGACCAAATTTGGCACAAATACCTGATACGCCCAAATTTGAATACTGGTGGGGTTAGGGTGATTGATTTTGTTATTTGGTAATGCTGGAGTTGCTGGGATTTATAGTTCACCTACAATCAAAGAGCCTTCTGAACTCCACCAATGATGGAATTGAATAAAACTTGGCACACAGAATTCCCATGACCAAGAGAAAATACTGGGAAGGGTTTTTGGAGTTGTTGTTCACCTACATCCAGAGAGCATTGTGGACTCGAGCAATGATGGATCTGGACCAAACTTGGCACAAATACTCAATATGCCCAAATGTGAACACTGGTAGAGTTTGGAGAAAATAGACTTTGCCATTTGGGAGTTGTAGTTGTTGGGATTTCTAGCTCACCCACAATGAAATAGCATTCTGAACCCCACCGATAGAATTGGACCAAACTTTCCACACAGAACCCCCATGACCAACAGAAAATACTATGTTTTCTGATGGTCTTTGGTGACCCCTCTGAAACCCCCTTGCGACCCCCACAGGGGTCCCGACCCCCAGGTTGAGAAACACTGCTTTAAACATAATTTCCAGTGGGCACCGTATCTAAAAGCTGATATGCCAAGACACCTAAGAATCACTTTTACCAGGGCAAGATTTGAAGAAATTGAGTCCTGGCAGATTCAATCATATCCCACATGACTATATATCTGTGGTGCCTCCGAAGTCGAAAATCTGAACCACACTTTACATCACTGCAATCTACATGAAAAAGAAAGGAAACAATGTTTATGGCCTTTTATTTGCAATAAAACAAGCTGGGATAAAGCAGCCAAAACCTCATTTTTGTTGGCTGGTTACAACCCCATTCTGACAACAAAAGTTGCCCTTTATTTGTTTAAAGCTGCTAAAAGGATATTGGAGTATATAGATCAGATTGGGGTGCAGTGTAGGGGAGATGGGGATAGTTGATGCATATATCTATGGCTAAGCTACAATGGTTTCAAGCTGATAAATACCAGTATATTTGTATTTTATTTTATGTTGTATGTTGTGTTTGCACTGTCTGTTTTTGATAAGGCCAACTGGCTAATCAATAAAATTGTTCATTCGAATTTTGCTTGCCCTTCCAGCTAGTTTTCCAAACTCTGGGATTAGGTTCCAAGTCAATTGCGGAGATTAGGAAAGTTGGGATGTTCAGCAAATGTTTAAAACTGTGCTGTTAAATAATGCATCTTCTATACATTAATCTGACCTCAAAATACCTAGCGGACCTTGAAGCCCCTGAAACAAATGAATCCAGTTCCCAGAGTACGTTTTAATCAACTTCCTGGAGGATTCTGGAAACTGTAGTCTAAACATTTGTTTTTTGCCCCATCTTAAGGAGCAGCAAGTTACATTTCAGAATACATTCTTCACTCCTAGCTCAGCTGCTATATGGAGACAACTGCTCAAGCTTTTTTGTTGTGCCTTTGGCTTTTTGCTTAGTGTTGTTAGTAGCTATGCTTGTGTCTGTAATATTTGGGAAATGAGTTTCCCAAATGTGGTATCTTAAAATATTATCTTGGTCATCTGATTGTAGAAGCATGAATGAGAGCAAAGGACACAAAATATGAAAAAAAAATCCAGCTAACCAGGTAATATGACAATGCAGAACTAGGTCAAAAAGTAAAAGTTTCTTTGACAGCTTAGCAAGTGACAAAATGTACTAAAAGCTACAGCATTTCCCCCTAAGGCTTGTATCTTGCATGGCATAATAAGTGGAGAGTGGCACAGTGCGGTAAACCGCTGAACTGCTGAACTTGTTTAATTATTTATTTTATTTCATACACTTCTATCCCGCCCTTCTCCCCACAAAGGGGACTCAGAGCAGCCTGTTAACTGAAAGGTTGCAGGTTCAAATGAGTGATGCGAGCTCCTGCTGTTCGCCCCAGCGTCTGCCAACCTAGCAGTTCAAAAAACATTCAAATGTGAGTAGATCAATAGGTACTGCTCCGATGGGAAAGTAACATTGGAGGTGTCTACGGACAATGCTGGCTCTTCCACTTAGAAATTGAGATGAGCACCAACCCCCAGAGTGGGACATGACTGGACTTAATGTCAGGGGAAAATCTTTATCTTTAACCTCTTCCAGACTATGATACTTCTCTTGAGGCTTGTGGAAAGCTCACTGCCAGCACTGTGGGAGTTTCTCTGGGCTTTGTGCCACATCATCATCATCATCATCATCATCATCATCATCATCATTACAAAAACACAGTATGTCACAGCAAATGAGAGATATATGCTGGATTTAATATAATATATATCTCATTTGCTGTGACATATTGTGTTTTTGTGTCAGTAAAATAATAATAATAATAATAATAATAATAATAATAATAATGTGGCACAAAGTCCAGAAAAACTCCCACAGTGCTGGCAGTGAACTTTCCACAAACATTATTATTATTATTATTATTATTATTATTATTATTATTATTGTATTGTTGAAGGCTTTCATGGCCGGAATCACTGGGTTGTTGAAGGTTTTTTCGGGCTATATGGCCATGGTCTAGAGCAGTGGTTCTCAACCTGTGGGTCCCCAGGTGTTTTGGCCTACAACTCCCAGAAATCCCAGCCAGTTTACCAGCTGTTAGGATTTCTGGGAGTTGAAGGCCAAAAACATCTGGGGACCCCAGGTTGAGAACCACTGGTCTAGAGGCATTCTCTCCTGACGTTTCACCTGCATCTATGGCAAGCATCCTCAGAGGTAGTGAGGTCTGTTGGAACTAGGAAAAAGGGTTTATATATCTGTGGAATGACCAGGGTGAGACAAAGGACTCTTGTCTACTGGAGCTAGGTGTCAATGTTTCAACTGATCACCTTTATTAGCATATAATGGCCTGACAGTGCCTGGAGCAAACTTTTGTTGAGAGGTGATGAGATGTCCTTGTTTGTTTCCTCTCTGTTGTTGTGCTGTTGCAGATTTTGTTCATTTTCATGGTTTCCTCCTTTCTGCAACAGCACAACATTCACACCTAGCTCCAGCAGACAAGAGTCCGTTATCTCACCCTGGTCATTCCACAGATATATAAACCCTTTTTCCTACTTCCAACAAACCCCACTACCTCTGAGGATGCTTGCCTATAGAACATGGCCATATAGCCCGAAAAAACCTACAACAACCCAATTATTATTGTTGTGTTGTTGTTGTTGTCGTTGTCGTCATCGTCGTCATCATCATCTTTATTTATACCCCGCCTTTCTCCCCATGGGGACTTAAGGTGGCTAACAATCCATACTAGATAAATTTAAAAAGTGCAATACAAACGTTAAAAATAATTAAATAGTTACAATGTGGTAAAAACAGAATTAAAATACAATAAATACTCTAAAACAGTCTTTAAAACTCATACCTCTTGCCCCACAATCCCAATCAGCTTTAGTACAATAAGAGAGCTAAAGGTCTCGTACATAGGCCTTCAATTTCCTATTTTGCTCCAGATGGCACCATATCCTCCAACTATTCTAATTTTGCAGAGGAAACCTTCTGTTGACCCATGTTTTCAGCTGTTTTCAATATGCACCAGTTTCATGCTCCTCTTGCTACTTTCCCCCTTTGTCATCAGCTTACTTTAGTCACTGCAAACTATGTTCAAAGTACAAAAGTAGTTTGTATCAAGTAACTCTGGGAACCAAGGAAGAAGAATTTTGCCAGCAGATTTTGCCAGCAGACGCAGACAAAAGAAGACTTCTGCAGCCTCTCCTAGTTTGGGTGTGCTTACTTAGTAATACTTTTTGTCATCTTGACTGCACTATGATGTTGCTTGGCTGCAATGTGCTGGTCTTCATTTATGAAAAGTTGCATGGTATGTGGCACAATGAACTGAACTACACGTGTCCACCAAGTCTCCCCATTCTTCATTCTGGTATTGTGATGCACTAATGTTTTGCAAGTACAACACACACATACACACACACTTTTGTGCCAAGGCAAAGTTCTGGCATGGTTGGGCATGGGTGAAGCAGGGCATCTAGACTTTGAAGCCTAAAAAATGTTTTCTTCCTCTAATGCTTACTCACCTTTATGTTTGACTTTGCCCTGCTGAAGCATAGAAATGCTCAGAGATTTCAGTTTCAGCACCCTTAGGTCTTGCCCAGCTCCTTCACTATAGATCTGAAAGCAAACAATTTGTAATGTCTTTCAATAGTACTACCTACTAAATTGCAGACCACTAAATGGCCATTTTCTGTAAACATGATCCTCCAAACCTGCAGAGCTTTGTAGAAACCACATGAAAACTGAAAGGGCAGAAGGTAAGAAAATGCTTGACATTAACATCTTGTCATGTCAAGCAAAGAAAAAAGAATGTAGTAGACCTGACTCCCCTTGGGGAGATAGGGTGAGGTAAAAATAAAGTTTTAATATTATTTTTTAAAATTAAATGGGCAATAATAAGCAAGTAAATTCCCTAAAGGAAGTGCAGATTATTTGAGAATATCATCAGTGGACTCTACAAATAACACAAACATTCCTTTTCTATAACTTTAAGAAATGTAGAGTTTTGCAGGTATGTAAAATTTTAAACAATGTTTTTTAAAAAGATATTTTATTATGTTATACACACAGATCAATAAGCCAAATTCCAAGTGTTACACATATAAATCCTGAGTAATTCAACAAATATTAAAGACGTTATGCTAATTTACACTGGTGTATATTACATTATCTCCACCTTCCCTCCCTCTCCCTCCCTCCCTCTTCAACCACAGTATATTTCTACTAATCTTGCAGATCCAGCCACTGGTACAGTCTTTGTATTTTTTCTTTGATGTGATTGTTGGCTCCTCCATTTTTCACCCAGTAGAAGTAGACCTTCCATCTATTTGTAATGATCTTTTCTTTGTCCATTCTTGGTGTTTGCTTAGTCATAATTCCCGTAATATCTAACAGCACTTGGTCATACATATAATCATTCCAATTACTTAACATCCATTTCGATTTGTCTTTCCATCCTCTGCTCTTATTGTTACCTTAAATAACTCCTGGCAATTAGTTATTATACTCGGATGATCCAACACTCCCCCAAGTACCAAATCATTATTAATTTGAATTTTTATCTGGAATATCTCCTGAATTTTTCCTTGTATCATTTGCCAGAATTTCTTTATTTCAGAACACTCCCACCACGTGTGAATAAGTACCTTTTTCTTTATTACAATGCCAACACTTCGAATTCTTTCCTTTTACCATATGAGCCAATTGTTCAGGAGTTCTCTACCATCTTAATATCATCTTATTTTCTAATTCATTATATTTTTCAAATTTTAAACAATGTCTTTTAAATACAGAACTGCATTACATAATAGAATTCGGAGCCTTTGGTGACACAGTGGGTTAAAGCGCTGAGATGCTGAACTTGCTGACCGAAAGGTCGCAGGTTCAAATCAAGGGTGTGGTGAGCTCCCACTGTTAGCTCCAGCTTCTGCTAACCTAGCAGTTTGAAAGCTTGCAATTGTGAGTAGATCAATAGGTACCACTCCGACGGGAAGGTAATGACACTCCATGCAGTCACGCCGGCCACATGATCTTGGAGGTGTCTATGGACAATGCTGGCTTTTCTGCTTAGAAATGGAGATGAGCACTACCCCCCCCCCCCCCCCAGAGTCAGACAGAACTGGACTTAATGTCAGGGGAAAACCTTTACCTAACCGAATAGAATTCCACCCGTGTGATCTTTTTAAAGCACTGCTCACTTCTCTCACAATTACAGAATTGTCTGTTGGTGTGTAGCAGAGACAACATAATATATTGCAAGGCAGTTTTAACTAATACTTATATGGGTAGAAAGATATATATTATATAGTTCTGGTTTTTGGAGACCTAGAGGAAAGAAATGGACACAGTGAACTGCATGATTCTACGTTTCAGTGCTTCTTGAAAGTACTGCAAATATAAAAGTAAGCCCCTAAAATATATAATTTGCAGTCACAGAGCAGCTGAGTTATTAACATTTTTTCCTAAATTTTTATAAGTATTTAGGGTTTTGTTTTCCCTTTCTTCAGATATTTCTGGTCCCAGTATTAAAGGCAGTTTCACATGTGCACCATTTAGTAGCAGCATCAAGTGGAGACATCCATGTCTTCGCAATCTAGTACAGATCATGCAACATATACAGAAATTTATTGTCAGTTTATTCAAATACAATGCTTTTTGAAAACACAATGTACATCAGTTGGTCCACCACATTCACTTGTTTAATTTTCATAGACTTCATTAATACAGTCTCTTATAGGAATCTCTAGAGCAGTGTTTCTCAACCTGGGGGTTGGGACTCCTGCGGGGGTTGCAAGGTGGTGTCAAAGGGGTTGCCGAAGCCCATCAGAGAAAACAGTGTTTTATGTTGGTCATGGGGGTTCTTTGTGGAAAGTTTGGCCCAATTCTATCGTTGGTGGGGTTCAGATTGCTCTTTGATTGTAGGTGAACTATAAATCCCAGTAACTACAAAATACCTGTCTGACCGCATCTCGGCCTATGAGCCCACGAGGACTTTGAGATCGTCCGGGGAGGCCCTTCTCTCGATCCCGCCTGCCTCACAGGCACGCCTGGCGGGGACTAGGGACAGGGCCTTCTCGATGGTGGCCCCCCGGCTGTGGAACACCCTCCCTGTGGACATCAGACTGGCGCCCTCCCTTATGACATTCCGCAAGAGACTAAAGACGTGGTTGTTTGAGAAGGCGTTTGAGTAAATGCTGCAACAATTGTCAATGACGATTGGAACGGAACATGGATAACGAGATTTGGATTGTGATTCAATGATGAGACGTCGCGAATGATTTAGTGTAATTGTATTATTGATAGTGATGTTGTTTATTGTTGTTTGTGATATTGCTTATGTTGCAAATTGTGCCTGTTTTTATATGTTGTACACCGCCGTGAGTCGCCCTAGGGCTGAGAACGGCGGTATACAAGTGCAGTAAATAAGTAAATAATAAATAAACTACAATTCAAAAATGTCACGGTCTATTTTCCCTAAACTCCACCAGTGTTCGCATTTGGGCATGTTGAGTATTCAGGCCAGGTTTGGCCCATATCCATAATTGTTTGAGTTCACAGTGCTCTCTGGATGTATTTGAACTACAACTCCAAAACTCAAGGTCAATGCCCACCAAACCTTTCCAGTATTTTCTGTTAGTCATGGGAATTCTGTGTATTAAGTTTGGTTCAATTCCATCATTGGTGGCGTTCAGAATGGTCTTTGATTGTAGGTGAACTATAAATCCCAGCAACTACAACTCCCAAATGACAAAATCAACCCCCCTCAATTCCATTTGGGTGTATTGGGTATTTGTGCCACATTTGGTCCAGTGAATGAAAATACATCCTGTATATAAATTATTTACATTATAATTCATAACAATAGTAAAGTTACAGTTATGAATTAGCAACTAAAATAATTTTATGGTTGGGGGTCACCACAACATGAGGAACCGTATTAAGGGTCGCGGCATTAGGAAGGTTGAGAACCACTGGTCTACAGCCTCTAGAAGTTGACCATAGACTCTGAAGCCAAGTAATTCTCAGCTCAGTAGTCTACAGACTCTCAAACAATTGCAAATTTACAAGTAAAATTCCAAAATTGAAATGTTATTTAATTTGGCTTGTCCCAGAATGGTCTTTCAAATTTAGTGTGACTTGTTTCTCTAAAAATATAGCATTTGCATTCAACTCTAAATTCTAAAACGTCTGAGGATTTAATTGCTGTTGAAGAGGACATCAGATTAAGACATCCAGAACCCAAATTGTTGCTGAAAACATTTGGCCTTTGTCTTTACTACCGCATATAT
Source organism: Anolis sagrei (assembly GCF_037176765.1). Lineage (NCBI taxonomy): Eukaryota > Metazoa > Chordata > Lepidosauria > Squamata > Anolidae > Anolis > Anolis sagrei. The sequence continues at coordinate 66,936,623 of NC_090026.1, forward strand.
CAAGATTTGAAACTTTAGTAGAGTTTGGAAGCTTTATTTTTAGACCCAAAACTACAAAGTTTTCAACCCACAGTTCTAGCCTCCAACGTTAACCTGTTAAAGAAATTTTGAGGATCGTTCATCAGGCTACAGTTCAATAATTATTTCTAGATCATCACTTGGGACACATTATTAATAATTCTGTGATTAGTAAGAAAATAATTTTAGGTTTTTGGCCTTTTATATCATTCCTATGAGCTATCAATGGCTGTAGGAATTGTTAGGGTAGATTCACATGTGTTGTTCCAGCTTGGGGGTCATGAAAGCACTATCTCTTAGAATTACAATGAGATCTGCTCTGTCAAAGTGTCACAGTTAGCTTGAGCATAATTTACGGTGTCAGGTAAGGGAGCAAGAAAAAGGTGCAAGGCATTCTAATAAAAGAAGTAGAACAGGGAAGATTCGTTTCTTATGAAATTCTTTTTTCTCCTTGTCTGCATTGTCATTGATTCTCTACCTGCTGTGTCTGTCTCTTACTTTCAATATGCATTGCATCTTCTCTCTTCTCCTTTGTTCACTTTTATAGGTTAGTTCTTTTAAGAAGAAATAGACACACTATCCACTGGCCTAGATATCAAATAGTTTTCCGCATTGTGAATTGTGAAGGAGATGGTCCATATCCTCTGAAACCTGAATCCCTGCCCTACCCAGTGCTCGACAAATAATTTCTAATGGAGGTACTGATGAAGATCCAGTTTCTCTGATTCTTGCAGTTTATTACTTGATAGATGTATAGTACAATTCGGGTGGTCATCAAAATCTGACATGAACTCTGATATTATTGAATTTAAATCACTATATGGCTCCCTTGCTATTTTATCTGCTTTGTCATTATGGAGCTTCACTATGAATCTATATAAATAAACAAGTAATGTTCGTTTGTGGGATTAACATAACTCAAAAACCACTGGACGAATTGACACCAAATTTGCCCACAAGACACCTACTAACCCAGAAAACACTTAGAAGGGTTTGGTGGGCATTGACCTTGAGTTTGGGAGTTGTAGTTCACCTACATCCAGAGAGCACTGTGGACTCAAACCATGATGGATATGGACCAAACTTGTCATGAATACTCCATATGAACCAATATGGACCAATATATGGACCAATATGGACCAATATATGGACCAATACTCCATATGAATTGGTCCATATCCATCAAACCATGATGGATATGGACCAAACTTGTCATGAATACTCCATATGAATACTCCATATGTCATGAATACTCCATATGAACACAGATGAAGTTTGAAGGAAATACACCTTGACATTTGGGAATTATATGATAGTTGCTGGGATTTATAGTTCACCAACATTCAAAGAGCATTCTGAACCCCACCAACGATAGAATTGGGGCAAACTTCCCACACTGAACCCATCATGACCAACATCTGTCAGGGATGCTTTGATTGTGCTTTTCCTGAATGGCAGGGGGTTGAACTAATTGGCCCAAGTGGACTCCTCCAACTCTACAATTCTATGAGGGAACCAGCTGGGTGCCATTCTGCGTATTGTGATGGTGTGAGTCAGATGATGTGTAATGATTGTGCATACATAGCTGGTGAATGGGCAAGGTGTGGGAAATAGGATTTGGCTTGATTTTCTGGGAATTTCCAGAGTTGTACCCGGGAGACAATTTGGGTGTGTACGTGTGTGAATAATACAGCCATATGATCAACAGTGAGAGATTACATTCCTGTTCTGCACTAAATCCAAGCACAGTAAATTGGTCCCCATATCTGCTACAGCCCCAGAAATGGTGTTTAGGGTTTGGGCCCTAAAGCAAGGAATCAGCTCGGACACTCACTCAGTGACCTCATGCCAGCCACACCTCTCTTACCTTAAAAGGCTGTTGTGAAATTTCCCTGGCATCTTATCCTGAGCTCCTTGAGAACAAGGCAGAATGCAATAAATAACCTGATGTCAGCACCCACATTTTTGCCTTACATGCTGGTTCGAAAAGCCAAGAGGAAACTAATTCAATTTTAATACCAGATGCTATCTTTAGTTTGAAGCTGGCTGCTTGAAAACCCCAGGGGCACTAATTAACTATAATGGAAGTCACAACCCCTAAACAAAATTTTGAAGATTTGACAGGGCACTTTTGTAGTCTAGCCACATACATCATACATTTAAGAGTCTGCTTTCTTTCATTCCATTTTAGGTTAGTGTGAATATATTGATTCCAGTAAGGTTACTCCTAATTTTCCCCAGTTTGTCTGAAAGACTGGAGCCAGTTTCACGTGCTTGCTTTGGTAACTATGTTATTCTGGTAATAAAACTGGGCCATGGCTGTAGAGGCATTTTTGTTGTCAGCTGCCTTCATGTCAATTTCAACATATGGTGAGCCTATGAATGAGAGACCCCCAAGTCACCCTGTCATCAACATCACTGCCCAACTCTTGCAGACACAGGGCTTTTCTCATAGAATCTATCAATCTGGAATGCAGTCATCCCCTTTTCCTACTGCCTTCAATCTTACCAGGGATTATAGTCTTTTCTAGCGAGTTATGTATTCTCATGATATGGCCAAAGTGCAACAGTCTCAGTTTAGCCATCCTGGTTTCTAGGGAGAGTTCCAGGGCTCATGTATGAGGGGTATTTTTTAAGTAAGGTCCGTTTTGTTGTAGACACTAGTAGTTCGTGCGCATACCGCAACGAGCATGTGCGTCATGTACTGGCATGCCTCGGGAACAACTGTGCTCAGTTTCCGCTCTGTAGCTAACCTGTACGGTTCTGTTCTGTGCTTTAAAAATGTTTAAGACTATCAACTCACCCTCCGCATGTGAGGTTCGTTCAGTGATACGGTTTTTGTCAGCAAGGAACCTGCCTGCTGCAGAAATTCATCGACAGATTTGTGAAGTGTACGGTGATACTGTTATGAGTGAAGGCAAAGTGCGTAAGTGGGTACGACAATTCAAAGATGGCCGTGAAAATGTCCATGATGAGGACCACTCCGGTCGCCCTTCTTTGATTACAGTGAACTCTTGGTTATCGGAGCAGGCAGCAAGTTTTTATGAAGAGGGTATTTTAAAATTGGTTCAGAGGTATGATAAGTGTTTGAACAAACTTGGCAACTATGTCGAAAAATAGAGTGAAGTATGTACTTTCTGAAAATAAATTTACTTTTTTGAAATAAACTTTCGTTGTGTACTTATGTTCAAACGGACCTTACTTAAAAAATACCCCTCGTATTTGTTTTTTTAAGCACAATATCTGTATAACTTTGTTCCACCTCCACATTTCAGATGAGTAGATTTTCTTCTTATCATTTTTTTCACTGTCCAGCTTTCATAACTATACACAGAATTAAGAAATACTATAGACACACTTAGTTTGATTATGACTGGCATCTACAAATCACCAAAAATGTACTGTGATGTTGAATGTGCTCGAAATCAATCTCTGTCCAAGGTAAAGGTCTAAAGTTTTCTTAATTGTGCCATTTGGCCTTAGTCCATTCGAAACAGATGTTGGCACATAAAGGAGACTTTCCATTAACAAATTGACTGTGCTACATAATGTTTCTCCTATGCAGAATCAATGCGGTGTAATGGAAGGGCAGAGAAAAAGTGTTGTTGTGTTTCTTCAAGTCATTTCCAATTTATGGTGACCCTATGGCAAACCTTCCATGAGGTTTTCTTGGCACGACTTATTTGGGGGTTGAAGGACCACTTCCTTTCATGTTTCTTTCATAAATGGTTCAGGCCCAGACTATTTGAAAAACTGCACCTTCACCATGGACCCAGCACAAGCACTGGGTCCATGGATGAGGCCTTGTTTTCATTCCCACCCCCGTCTCAAGCGTGGTTGGTGGGAATGAGAGAGGGGGCTTTTCTATGATTGCTCCCCACCTCTGGAACTCCCTCCCCAAAGAAATAAAAATGTCCCCTTCCCTCCTCTCCTTTAAAAAGCTTTTAACGACCCATTTGTGTAATCTAGTTTATTGAGAGGAGTCGGATTAGCATTCCTTACACACATCTTCGCCATATCGGATACTTGTGCTTTTAATATATTGTGTTTTAATTGATTTAACTCTTTGTACTTATTATGTTTATTTCATTTAACCCTGGGTTTTGGGTGTTTATAAATTATTTTGAGTTTATTTTATTCCATGTTTTGCCTTGATTGTCGTTTATCTGTTTTTGGGCATTGAATGTTTGCCATTTTTGTTATTTTTGTAAACAACGCCAAGTCCCTTCAGGGGGACAGGGCAAGTTATCAATAAAGTCTCCTTCTTCTCCTTCTCTTTCTCCTTCTCTTTCTCCTCCTTTTCCTCCTCCTCCTCCTCTTCCTCCCTCTCCCTCTCCCTTTCCCTTTCCCTTTCCCTCTCCCTCTCCTCCTTCTTAAGCTACTTAATTTACAATCACAATTGGACTGTTATATTTCTTGGCAATCTACAATTCTTCTGTTTATAAATGCTTCTGATATGCCCTTTGGGTGAGAACCAAACCTATTTTAGAACCCCCCCCCCTCTCTCTCTCGAGAAAAATAAGATTGATTCCTTGCCTGTTTCCATAATCTCCAACAATTCACAGATAACTTGGATACATATAAGTCAAGCAAAATTAGGTGTGGTCAAGATTGAAAACATTTTCAAAGCGAAAAAACACATAAAGCTAGAAGATGTTTCTGCAGTTTGCTTTTGCTCATGTCTACTGGGATGGACAAGATTCCAGTCCTGCCTCTCCCTCCTACTCAGTGATTTCAGCTGTAAACTATTTTTACACTTTGAACTTGGTTTGAAGCTGTTCAAAAAAGCTTTGGACATAGGGGAAAGTGGGAAGAAGACAGAGACAAAATTGATACATCTGAGGAGCAGCTGAAAAAACAGGACGACAAATGATTAATTAGGACTGCCCCCCCCCCCAAATGCAATGTAATAATGTTCCTTCCACATGATATTAAGGGAGAGTACATCTTGTGTTTTCTTGTCTGTTTTTAGAAATTTTCATATTCTATGTTTCTCTAGGTTTCTGGTAGGTACTTGAAATCATATGCGGTATGTGCACTGCAAACCATTTACTATATGTTAAATAACAACAGTTTCAGCAATGCCTAACAATGCCTAACTAGCTAAGCTTTGTTTAAGAAAATGTTTGATGTGCGGTCACATATATTTGCACAATGACATTTGAACATCTGCCAAAATGTGCAAATACTGATCATAAGATTTAGGCTCCTCTTTCTACTCCCTCCCCACTATTTGTTCTCTGTTCAAAGCCAGTGTCTCTTTCATATATGCTACTGGGAACAGAAAATCAACAGAAAAGATCAACTAAGCACAAAACAGATTTGTTGTAGGAAATGATATTTTAAAACTTTATGTGTTTTCATTGCATACCCCATCTTTGAACATAAACAACTATGAACAAAAAGAGAAAATTATTTTGTGCTTCACACTGCTTCTGTGAAGTCCTTGTTTTAGCACTTTGTTCAAATATTTGGGGAGAGTGGTGGTATAGTAACAGATACAAGAAGCATCTAAGCATCTAATTCAAAACATGATGCAGAGACTCCAGAGGTGGTCCCTGATGGTGGTAAAAATGTGTCTAGAATTCTCTTGGTGACACACAAAAGTATAACCAGATTATGTTAGCAAAACTTTTTGCTACCATTGTGCAAAGCGCACCCAATACCTCTTTGTGCAAATGGCTTTCCCCATCACGTGTAATGCCAGGTGGCACCAGGTGCTGTTCCATCCCCAGGCAATGGGCCACTGATTTGCTGAGGAGGGGACAACTACTCATTTCGTGAGTCTCCCAAAAATGAATACTAGCAGAACTTTACTATTCAAAACACATAGTCTGCTCCTTGATTGTGCAGGTACAGCTGTACCAGGAGCTCTTATTTTGTTTGCTTTGCATTGAATGTTTGTTGTGGTCCTAAGTTTCAGGGACTCTGCAGACAGGTGGCTTCTTTTGGCTGCAATCATAGGGCAAGCCACCTGTCAATTATAGTTAGGTTCCCTGGTCCCGTCCCCTTTTTGGGTTTTGGAGGGAATAGGAGCCAGTTTGGGTTCAGTCCACACAGAGAAGCCTTTCGCACAGGACATAATACCAAGAGCTCCTGTAGAAAGCTCCGTCTTCTACGGCTTGGCCGGGGAGATACAGCCCCACAGTTTGGCTGGAAGATATACAGTCTTACAGCTCCTTTGCAGAGGGACTTCAGTCAGCCATCACTGAAACCTGAACTCCTTTTTCCCTGGAAGTCTACAAAGCTCTGCTTGGTAAGGGTCACTCACGGAAGCCAGAAGCAGTTGGTAACGGGTGCAGGGGCTCCACGCCAACAGAGGCAAAGACAGACTGCCCAGATTAGAAGTTAAGGATTTCCCCATTAGTTACAGTTATGAAGATAGTGCCTATTCCCTGTGGACAAGATTGAGAGAGAGCCAATAGACTGTTAAGAAAGCCTTAAAGTACCTGTTTGTTTTCAATAATAAATAACTTTGTTGAACCTTTAAGCAATCTAAAGACTCTGTTTTAAGGAAATCCAAAGGCCTTTAATCTGAGACAGCCCCGGCGTCCTGTTGGGTACACAGAATTTATGTCCTGTCTGCAGTCTTATGCACAGACCAAGCGTGCAACAGCACATTGATACTCCCCTTTCCTATCTACACAAACTGTGGGGGAAGGTATGGAAATTGCACAGCCCTCCAGGTATTACCAGATCCTAATTTCTAGCATGCCTTAGTACTGGCTATGCAAGACAGTGTTGCTGAGAGTTGTGGTCCCCCAATATTTGGAGAGCTGCATGATTCTAACCCCTGCTGTACAGTTCATTTGGAGCTTCAATAAAGGGACAGAATTATTATTTTCCCACAAAATCCTGAGCTTTATAGATAGAGATCTTTTCCAATAATGTATACTCTCACTCAACCTATTCAACTTGTATGCAGAACACATCATGCGATGTGTGGGGCTTAACGAATGCAAGGCTGGGGTTAAAATTTCTGGAAGAAATATTAACAACCTTAGATATGCAGATGACATCACTTTGATGGCCAAAAGTGAGGAGGAGCTGGGGAGCCTTCTAATCAAGGTGAAAGAAGAAAGTGAAAAAGCTGGGTTGCAGTTAAACATAAAAAAAAACAAGATTATGGCAACAAGAATGATTGACAACTGGGAAGGAGAGGGAGAAAACGTGGAGGCAGTGACAGACCTTGTATTTCCAGGTGCAAAGATTACTGCAAACACAGACTGCAGCCAGGAAATCAGGAGACGCTTACTTCTTGGGAGGAGAGCAATGTCCAATCTCAATAAAACAGTGAAGAGTAGAGACATCACACTGTCAATGAAGATCCGCATCGTTAAAGCAATGGTATTCCCCATAGTCACCTACAGATGTGAGAGCTGGACCATAGGGAAGGCTGAGTGAAGGAACATAGATGCTTTTGAACTGTGGTGTTGGAGGAAAGTTTTGAAAGTGCCTTGGACCACCAGAAGATCCAACCAGTCCATTTACTTCAGGAAATAAAGCCCGACTGCTCACTGGAGGGAAGGATATTAGAGGCCAAGATGAAGTACTTTGGCCACATCATGAGAAGAAAGGAAAGCTTAGAGAAGACAATGATGCTGGGGAAAATGGAAGGAAAAAGGAAGAGGGGCCAACCAAGGGCAAGATGGATGGATGGTATCCTTGAAGTGTCTGGCTTGACCTTGAAGGAGCTGGGGGTGGTGACGGCCGACAGGGAGCTCTGGCGTGGGCTGGTCCATGGGGTCACAAAGAGTCGGAAACAACTGAATGAATGAACAACAACAACAACAACAACAATCAATATATATATATATATATATATATATATATATTCATTCCTATAATTGTATATATATTACTGTTTGTTCCTAGGGGGTGGGAAAGGTGTGTATGTCTGACAATCAATGTTCCGTGATATTTAGCCAATGAGCCACAGGCATATAAACACACTGCATCTATGAACTTCAATAGAAAAATAAGATTTCTTAAATATGCTAGCAGCCATTTGTATTACCCATATGACTACATCTTACATAAAAGGGTTGTATTCAGTTGAGAAAGAGAGTGTTTCTAGACAAGGCTGGCACTCTATCTCTTTTACTTTATCTTTAAAAGGTGTGCGTAAGTGTGTGTCTGTGTGGAGACTAGATAATAATGATATGCATTTTTCAAACATCTCTCATATTTACTCACCTGTATTTTTTCTTATCACAAAAAGCCTATTGGTGTATGTGTATGTGTGTGTGTGTGTGTGGTGGTGGGGGGGGGCACACGACAACAATGCTGTACAGTATCATTTGACAAGTGGCACATGGTAGCACATGGAGGGATCTATCTGGAAGAATTCTACATTTAGAATATTCACGAGTACTATTTTTATACTTGAGATATTTGCCCAAATAAAAATAACTTTAAAAAGCAAATTGTGCCACAATTTCACCGTCAAGCGCTGGTTCCCTATTTTTATTCCCTAGATGTTATTGGGCTACAATTCCCAAAATCTCTGAGTACTGCCCATCCTGGCAAGGGTTTCTGGGAGTTGAAATCCAACAATGTCTAGGGATCCAAGTTTATAAATGAATGGACTAGAAACTGAACTATCTTTTCCTGCTGCTGCAGTTCCATGTATTGTTTTCCCTTTTCTACCCGACAGCGACAAGATTTGGGGGTGGGTGAAAAGCAGTATTGCAGAGTAATCAAAGTGGAAAGGCAGAAGCTGAACAACAACCAGTTCTGAACCATGAGATCTAACAGAGAAAATAAATAAGCTTAATTCTTCTTTGTAAAGCATATAATGTAGCTTATGTGTAAAGTCAAACACAGTGTCTAATGGCAGAGAGTGTAAGTGGATCCAAGTTAGAGGAGAAGCAGGAAAAGCTTGAAAAACAAGCAGGAGATCTACAAATTAGCAGTTAGAGAGAACAGGTGCTAACTCCAATAACAATAACAACAACAAAGGTTGCTAACTTTTCAAGAATAGCTCCACATTTGCCATCTAACTTTGCTATACAATATACTGTATTTTTTCAGTTATAAGATGCACCTTTCCCCATATATAAATATTTCTAAAGTGAATTGGTGATACTGACATTAGGATGCGTATTTCAATCAATAGCATCTTACAATTGAAGAAATATGATAACCCAGTGTCATCACGGAATATCAACTTTCATGCCATTTTGTTGTTCTATAGTATCTGCCAAGAAGTCATTGCCATTTGTGCAATTTTTCAACAATATAGAACCAGCAGAGATGTTTTTTGAGGGACTTGGTAACCCCACAGAGACAAGGTGGACATGCTGCAACTCCTATAAGCAGCTGTTAAGGATCTAAGAGGAAGAATCCAGAGAATTCTTATAAAGCTTAGAAGCCCTCAGCTTCTAAATTGCCCGGAGGCAGTTTCCCATGTAGCAAAGTATTGCCTGTGGCACTAGGAGTAACAGATGGAAATTTCCAACTTCAGTAAAGTCTTACTCTTAAAAAACTTTACCACAATGACAGTACAACTGTATATGACCTAGAATGAAAAGAGGATTAATCAAAAAAGTTTGCTTACAATTGATGGTACTATATACGGTAAACTTGGTAGGCATCTGAGGGTCAAAAAGTCAACATATTGAATAAATACACTATTATTACTCCCTCATTTTCTAGCACCAAGTTCTGAAACAATGACAATTCTATGATGTTGACTTGGGTTTCAGAGACCCTTGGTATCAGAAACCAGAAGCACCAGTCTTTAGAAGTTCAGTTGGAACGAGCGGATGTAAATGTGCCCATGTTTTGAATTGAATTGACCCGGACTTGGATTTTGGATTCTGATTTTAATAGACATCTTTTAATTTATTGTTTCAATTATTGTTTTAATATTTTAATGTATTGTTGAACGTTTTATGTTTTATCGTGTGGTACTTCTGTGAGGCCGCCCTGGGTCCCTCCCCCCCCCGGGGGGGGGGGGGGTGAGAAGGCCAGGGTATAAATATAGGAAATAAATAAAATAAATGTATTGTTGAAACACTTTGAAAAACAAGCCCTGGAGACAGCAACCAAAAAGCCCACGATATGGTTCAGATATGTGGATGACACTTTAACCATTTGGAGCCATGGAGAAGAAGAACTCAACAGGTTCCTGGACCATCTCAACAGCATCCACCCAAACATCCAGTTCACCATGGAAAAAGAAAATGAAGGAAGACTGCCTTTTCTAGATGTCCTAGTCATCTGCAAACCAGATCAACAATTGGGTCACACCGTTTACAGAAAACCCACACACACAGATAGATATCTACATAAAAACTCCAACCATCACCCAAGCCAAAAAAGAAGCACCATTAAAGCCTTGGCAGACCATGCAAAAAGAATATGCGAACTCCACCTCCTTCAAGATGAATTGAACCACCTCAACTGGGCTCTACAGGCCAATGGATACTCCACCTCAGACATCAGAAGAGCTGCAAGACCAAGAACAAGCATGCAAGTAAAAACAAAGATCCACCCAGAGAAAAAGTGTTCTTGCCATACATCAAGGGAACCACTGACCACATAGGGAAGCTGATGAGGAAACACAACATACAAACTATCTACAGACCCACCAAGAAAATCCAAGACATGCTACGTTCAGCAAAGGACAAGAGGGATCCTCTCACCTCTGCAGGAGTCTACCGTATACCATGCAGCTGTGGACAAGTCTACATAGGGACCACCAAACGCAGCATTGCCCAAACACGAATCAAGGAACATGAAAGGCACTGCAGACTACTTCAACCAGAGAAGTCAGCCATAGCAGAGCACCTGATGAACCAACCTGGACACAGCATTTTATCTGAGAACACAGAAATGCTGGACCACTGTCACAACCACCATGTCAGACTACACAGAGAAGCCACTGAAATACACAAGCATGTGGACAACTTCAACAGAAAGGAGGAAACCATGAAAATAAACAAAATCTGGTTACCAGTATTAAAAAACTCTAAAATTGCAACAGCACAACAACAGAGAGGAAGCAGGCAGGGACATCTAATTACCTCTCAACAAAAGTTTGCCCCAGGCACAGTCAGGCCGTTGTATGCTAATCAAGGTGGTCAGTTGAAACATTCACACCTAGCTCCAGCAGACAAGAGTCCTTTGTCTCACCCTGGTCATTCCACAGATATATAAACCCTTTTGCCTAGTTCCAACAGACCTCACTACCTCTGAGGATGCTTGCCATAGATGCAGGCGAAATGTCAGGAGAAAATGCCTCTAGAACATGGCCATATAACCCGGAAAAACCTACAACAACCCAAAACAAAAATACAATTTTGACATCAAAAATGGGGGTGCGACTATTATGAGGTGGCAACTATTATGCAATGAAATATGGTATATTCATGTGTGAAAGGATTATTGAAAATAAAATGAAAAGTATAGTGTCTACATTCTTTTCTGTGGGGCATATTACATGGAAACTGGCAATCAAATATAGCTACGTGGTCACTTCAGTGAAAATGTAAGTACAGAATATAAGCAACAGATTTTAATGTGTTTTTTTTAACTTCAGAGAAACAGCAGCCAAAAAGATCTTTTCCCCACAAAAGAAGCTTTATTACGGAATTTGTTAAATACAGATTGAAGAGAGAATGGTTCCAGTCCAAAGTCAGTAGACACAAAAAAATTAAAAATAGTATACTATTATATTTTGTCTAATGTTATTTTTATTGAAAAATACCTCAAACATTAGAAGTAGGTTCAAATTCCTCCTCGTTCCTACACAACCTTAGAACGCTCTTTCTCAGTCTAACAGCAGGAGAGAACCATAAATGTCACACTGGGTTTTTTGAGGAAGGATGAGATCAAAATGAAATAAATAAAAAATTGCTTTGGTGATTCTTGCAGCCAGACAGAGACAATTCTACAACAAAAATCTAGCAAATGCAAAGACCCTGCTCAAGTTGTAAAAAAAACAAAAAAAAACACACACCACACACACAAATTCTTGAGATGCTGCCAGAATTCTTGAATTATTCTCCATTGAAGGGCACCCCATGATACAAATTTCCAGGTCCCCACAGTTGTAATTGAAATTTGCTTTGCCTTCTGTGTAGTATAGGCCAACACAGCTTTATATAATGGTACAACCGTTTATCCAAATGTCTGCTTATCTGAACTCTTTGATGTCTTTCTACTCAGATCCCAGTTCCATGTGGCATTCTAATCCATGAAGTTGTATTTTCATTGTATCTCTTCTCATAACTTCTGAAAAACACATTTTTTTATGAATGAAGTGTTGCGTTTCAAGAAGGTATAAGAATATATACAACTTACACATAATGTATTTGTTATTCAATCTATATTGCCTGATGTGGAGCTTTGCAATTGAAGTTAACTGTGTGTTCTTGAGGAATGCCATGAGGTTCTTCCTTTATGCCTTTGGGTTTTGGCCGATTCATTCATTCATTCATTCATTCATTTCATATTCTTCTATCCCACCCTTCTTCCCACAAGGGGGACTCAGGGCGGCCTCACATAGGCAACAATGATGCTTGCAATGTATACATCATAAAGATATGATGTATACATCGACAGGGGGAGTGAGTCCCTGTTGGTGCTGCTGGACCTCTCAGCGGCCTTCGATACTGTCGACCACGGTATCCTTCTGGGACGCCTTGCGGGGATGGGTCTTGGAGGTACTGTTTTGCAGTGGCTCCGGTCATTCCTGGAGGATCGATCCCAGAAGGTGTTACTGGGGGACACCTGTTCAACCCCACAACCTTTGTCTTGTGGAGTTCCTCAGGGCTCAATATTGTCCCCCATGTTGTTTAACATCTACATGAAGCCGCTGGGGGAGATCATCCGGAGTTTCGGGGTGCGGTGTCATCTGTACGCAGATGATGTCCAACTCTGTCACTCCTTCCCACCTGCTACTAAGGAGGCTGTCGAGGTCCTGAACCGGTGCTTGGCCGCTGTGACGGTCTGGATGAGGGCGAACAAATTGAAATTGAATCCAGACAAGACAGAGGTACTCCTGGTCAGTTGCAAGGCCGAACAGGGCATAGGGTTACAGCCTGTGTTGGATGGGGTCGCACTCTCCCTGAAGACGCAGGTTCGCAGCTTGGGTGTGACCCTGGACTCATCGCTGAGCCTGGAACCCCAGGTTTCGGCGGTGACCAGGGGAGCATTTACACAGCTAAAGCTTGTGCGCCAGCTGCGCCCGTACCTTGGGAAGTCTGACTTGGCCACGGTAGTCCACGCTCTGGTTACATCCCGCCTAGACTACTGCAACGCTCTCTACGTGGGGTTGCCCTTGAAGACGGCCCGGAAGCTTCAACTAGTCCAACGTGCAGCAGCCATGATTCTAACAGGAGCGGAGCGCAGGGAGCATACAACCCACCTGTTGCGCCAGCTCCACTGGCTGCCGATCTGCTACCGGGCTCAATTCAAGGTGCTGGCGTTGGCCTTTAAAGCCCTAAACGGTTCCGGCCCAAGATACCTATCTGATCGCATCTCTGCCTATGAACCCACCAGGACTTTGAGATCTTCTGGGGAGGCCCTGCTCTCGATCCCGCCTGCTTCTCAAGCATAGCTGGTGGGGATGAGAGATAGGGCGTTCTCGGTGGTGGCTCCTCGGCTGTGGAACGCCCTTCCCATGGACATTAGGCTAGCACCATCTCTAATGGTATTCCGCAAAAAACTGAAGATCTGGCTGTTTGATCAGGCGTTCGAATAACTAGTGCAATGATTGGCAATGAACATAGGAATGGAACAATGGATGATGATTTCTGGATTATGTTTTTGGATGATGAGATGATAGTGATTGATTAATGTAGCAATTGTTTATTGCTTGGGTAATATGTTATTTGTCAATTGTTGTTACATTATTGCATTGAATTATTGCTGTTTTTATTGGTTGTGAACTGCTGTGAGTCGCCCTCGGGCTGAGAACAGCGGTATAGAAGTAAATAAATAAATAAATAAATAAAACAGTAAAAAATATTTAAAACATCCTACAAATCAACCAATAAATTCATTTAACAATAATATTAGAGTTCCAGTAAAACCAAATTTTTGATTGTGCAGGCCAAGGTCTTGAGGCACTGAACCCAGTCTGCCGATCACCACTGGGGCCACCTTGACTGGTTTGTGCCAGAGTCTTTGCAGTTTGATCTTTAAATCCTCATATCGTGTCAGCTTTTCCAGTTGTTTCTCTTCAATCCTGCTGTCGCTTGGGATTGCAACATCAACGATCCATACTTTGGTTTTTTCACACGATCATGAAGTCAGGAGTATTGTGCTCCAAAACTCACTCTGTCTGAATTCGGAAGTCCCAGAGTAGCTTGATGTGTCCATTCTCTGTAACTTTTTCCGGCTTGTGATCCCACCAGTTCTTTGTTGCAGGCAGATGATATTTGTGGCACAAATTCCAATGAATCATCTGAGCAATGGTGTTATGCCTCTGCTTGTACTTTGTCTGCGCAGCAGCTGAGGATGTGATCTATTGTTTCATCTGCTTCCTTGCAGAGTCTACATTTGGGATCTGTCATCAACTTTTAAATTCTGGCTTTGATGGCATTTGTTCTAATGGCTCATTCTTGGGCTGCTAGAATCATGCCCTCGGTCTCCTTTTTAAAAGTATTATTATTATTATTATTATTATTAACACAAGATGAGTCCACAGCAGACAAGATCACTCTGCTAGCTGTTGTATTGGATCACATGTCAGACACTTCCTCAGTGTCTAGGACTGTGTGCTGTATCAGGGAATTATTATTATTATTATTATTATTATTATTGTTATTATTATTATTGTTATTATTATTCTACCCTATTTCCCCGAGGGGACTCAGGGCAGATTCCAGCAAATAAAAAGGCAAACATTCAATGCCCAAATGAGGGGCTTCAGCTATTTCAAGATGTGAAATCTAAGCATTACCAATATAGAGAGAAACATAAGCAAGATAATGTTCTTTTTTTCGATATTTCATCTCCTGCTCCCTAGCAATAAAAAAACAATTCATCACAGTTGCCTTTTTAAAGAATCCAATCACCCCATAGAGTGCTCACCCCAGAAATTACAGGGTGCTTCTTACGGGCCTGCAGTCATATATTGCACATAATGTAACATTGGAGTAAAATTTCACATCTCCTGCTATAGTACCACTGCCAAGCCAGTTTTGTAATGGTTAACAGTGGGGAAACCTAGAAACAAGTCATTTAAGCTATTACTGAAAGGCTATTTCTGCCACACTTTGTCATGGTCTGTTAATTAATTCAGGGCCACAAAAAATTAGGTCATTGCAAAATTATGTTGGCTATATCCCTTGTGTTCTGGGAGTGACATTTGCCAGACACCTTCTGGGTAATACCTTGCCAGTAAAGCTCTTGAGCAAAAACTGAGTCAAATGCTCACCAGCTAAGTTTAAAAAGAGGGGTGTTTGTATGTTCACTCCAGACTCTGGTCTTACTTGAGGATTATTTCTGCCCAGTTAGGCCATAGAGCACCTGAATGAGACTGCAAAGCTCCTGCCCCAGTCCTAATCTCCCTCTTCCCATGAAAGGCGCTACATATAACCTTAAGGGTCCAGACTTTAAAAATACTATAAAACATGATGTCAACTAAAAACAAAACAGGATATTACAAAATATGCAGCACTTTACAAATAGGTAGCATATGCAGATTGGTTTCTACATTATAAAACAAGTGTGATTCAATGATATTCAGAATCTGAACTTGAACAAGAGGTTATATTGCTTTCTTTCTGTGTAATCAGTAGGCTTTGTTAGGTTCGGTCAAAATCTTCATAATTCGGAACAAATTTGGAAAGATTTGCTTTTTGAAGCAATTTTGAAGTTTTTAAGGAAACGGGAAGTCCCTTTGCCCTTCCGCAGCTTTTTCCGCCATTTATGTTATGAAGCAGTAAGTGAGTCGGAAAGGATTCAGCTTTTCCCCGCTTTTAGTACCTGGCCTCGTCTCAAGCCAGAGAAGTTGTTTTAAACCAGAGTGGATGAATTTCCTCCCTTTCATCTCCGCCTGCTTGTGTCTCAAGCCTGGAAAGCATTTTAAACCAGAGTGGATGAATTTCCTCCCTTTCATCTCCCCTGCTTGTGTCTCAAGCCTGGAAAACATTTTAAACCAGAGTGGATGAATTTCCTCCCTTTCCTCTCCCTCTGCTTGTGTCTCAAGCCTGGAAAGTTGTTTTAAACCAGAGTGTATTAATTTCCCCCCTTTCCTCTCCCCCTGATTGTGTCTCAAGCCTGAAAAGCCATTTTAAACCAGAGTGGATGAATCTCCTCCATTTCCTCTCCTCCTGTTTGTGTCTCAAGCCTGGAAAAGTGTTTTAAACCAGAGTGTATGAATTTCCTCCCTTTCCTCTCCCCCTGCTTGTGTCTCAAGCCTGGAAAGCATGGTGGATATTGGATTTGGAATAGGTTCTGGTTGCTTGAGAATTACTAGTAAAAATAGGCCTAATTTATTCTAATTTATTCTACATCCTATGCCATACCATACCATAAACTCTGTATGCATCTGGTACAACATTAATGTTGAAATACTGTAATTAAAGCAAATACAGACTAATAAAGACAATGTAACTTAATGTATCACAGTTTTACTTTATTATAAAGACAATTTTGTGAATACAGTATTGTTTCTTTTATTTTTTGCCGGGTGCTTGAGAGTTCCAGTTGATTGAATTCTTGTTAACTGAGAGTCTATTGTACTATGTAAGAATATTTGCATATGTGTGTATTACTGATAAAACAGAGACAGTTGCTTTTTAAAAGGAAGTTGTGACAGTACTTCATTGAAGTCTACGAAAAGAAGATAGTTACTTTTGTAGTTACATGTCGTTAAACAATAGCGCTAGGAGGACAGGACAGTGTGGGGAAATACAGACATTCGGTATCAGGTTGCAGCAGCATTGTCTGCAATAAACATTGCAATAACTTGAAGCAGGAAAGAATGGCTTACCTAACCTCATTGTTTCATTTCATGTATGCACATCATTAATTAGGAATGAAAAGTTTATAGAAATACACAGTGAACTTTCTTTCCTTCTACTTGTTTCCTCCCTCCTCCTCTTCTTCTCTGTTGTCTTTCTGTTCTTCTTCCTTCTCCCCTTCCTTCCTCCTCCTTTTCTTCTTCTTTTCCTTCCTCTTCCTCCTCCTCCTATATTCCTCTCCCCTCTCCTTCCTCCTCTCTTCTTCGCCTATTCCTATTTCTCTCTCCTGTCTTTTCTTCTTTACCCGTCTTTTTCTTCCTCCTCCTCTGCTCTTTCCTTGGTCGCGAATGTGGTGGAAAGGGGGGAATCCACCTTGGGGAGGAAAGTGAAGAAAGGCTACCACTCATGCACAAGTTCCCCTTCTTCTCCCTGGCATGTATTAATCAATTGTTTTAATTATTGTTTTAATATTTTTAATATTTTAATGTATTGTTGATCGTTTTATTATGATGACACCATCTGGTGTTTGTGAGGCCCCCCTTGGGGGTGAGAAGGGTGGGGTATAAATTTAGGAAATAATAATTAAATAATATTTCCTCTGTAGCCCCCCCCCCCCCCCAGCCCTCTCTCACTACACACTCATATAGACAGAGGACATCATCACACAGCCAAATTTATCCATCCTACGACACTTTCATCACAGTTTAGGGATGGAGCCTGCTGGATCCCATCAAATGATGTAGAGCAACTTCTAGTGGGGCTCCGTCCCTGAGTTGTGGTGAAAGTGTTGTAGGACGAAGAATGAGAACATGGGAGGTTTCCCATGTTCTTACTGCCAGAAATGGGGCAAGCACTGGGAGAAGGGGAAGGCAGCAGTGCAGGTGCTGTTGGGTATGGGCTGACAGAGTCCCCCTTTATCTGCCAGATTTGTCACACTGCCTGGCAAATCCTCTCGCTGTCTTCTGTGTTGGGTGACTTCATGTGATTAGGTCCAAAGTGAGGTTTTACTTCTAAATATATGGGATAAATAGAAGAGCAACATGGGAGCTGGGAGGATTCTCCCAAAATAGATGAAATATGGGAGTCCCCAGGAAATATGGACGAGTGGGTTACTCTACCTCTTTTCACTTCATTATCATATCACCAGAACTCACAGTGGCACAATGGGCTAAATCCTTGTGCTGGCAGGACTACTGATTGCAAGGTCAGTGGTTTGAATCCGGGGAGAGTGGGTTGAATTTGTCAGAATATGTTGAGGTATATTGTGTGTTTTAAATGTAATTCTTGTATTGCCAATATGGATGCCACTTAGAATGAATTGCTATGCTGAAATGTTTATGTTGAGGCTATGATTGAGTGACCTTAAGATAAGCTCTCTGCTGCTGAGAAAATTTAGGGAGTTAACCGTTTGGAGCAGCAGAGCTAAACAGCTGCAAAGAACTGTTTTGACTTTCAGTTTTCCTTTGAGTTTTTGGTTTTCCTGTGTGTCGCTCGCTGTAGATGGACGTGTTTTAGATGTGCTTAGTAAACTGAGTGTTCCTTGTAACCTGACGTCTCCAGAGTCCATGATTTTACAGAGCTGTATCTAGTGTATCTAGCATCTGCTTCTGTCAAGTTGCACCTTAGCTTGACAGAGCTCCCTCTGTCAGCTCCAGCTCCCCATGTGGGGAAATGAGAGAAGCCTCCAATAGGGATGGTAAAACATTGAAACATCTGAGAAACGTCCTTGCAGATGACCAATTCTCTCACACTAGAAGCAACGTCCTTGCAGACGGCAAGTACTCTCACACCAGAAGAGACTTGCAGTTTTTCAAGTTGCTCCTCACACACACACACACACACACACACACACACAGGGGCGGCTCATCCATTACGCGAAGTAAGCGGTCGCAGAACACTTTTTTTTGCCAGGGGCGCAGAGGCGCCTCTGTAAATGCCCCTCGACTGCCACTTGAGGAGCGCCCCCTCAGCTCACAATAGCCCTAGCAGTCCGGGGGGGGGGAGCCTCGGCTTTCTTGCCTCGCTGCCAGGGCAATCCTCTTCCCAAAGGGGAAGCCTCGCCTTGCCCCTCTCGTTCCTGCTCCACCCGGCCACCGAGTGCGCGAGCAGAGCCGGCGCTCAATCATTCTCCGTGTTCGATCCCTTCCCCATGACTGACCCCTTTTCCCAATCCCCTGGTGCTCCACCCGCCTCCTCTCCTCTCCCCAATCCGGGGGTGGGCCAAGGGGCGGAGCCGCCGCGCCTGGTCCGCTTCGGGTCCGGAGGCGTGTCTGAAGACCCCAGCATGTGCACCAAAAGTTGCCTCTTCTCCTGACTTTCTCTTCAGCCATTGGGACCAAGAGAGAGAGAGAGAGAGAGAGAGAGAGAGAGAGAGAGAGCCCCTCCGGCTGGAGGTATCTCCCACCTCCGCTTCCTCCTTTGTTTTTGCACCTACCTTCAGGAAAAGTGGGCATCTCCACCCCTCTCTCTCTCTCTCTCAGTCCCAATGGCTGAGGAGAAAGTCCGGAGAAGAGGTGACTTTTGGTGCACACGCCGGGGTCTTCAGGCACGCCTCCGGACCCAAAGCGGGCCAGGCAAGGGAGCAAATGCGGCAAGTGTAGTTACTGGGATGTATAGTTCACCTACAATCAAAGAGCATTCTGAACTCCACCAATGATGGAATTGAACCAAATATGGTACACAGAACTCCCACGACAAACAGAAAATATATATCAATGATTGGTTGGGGGGGGGGGTGGCACCAAAATACTGTTTGCTTACTGTTGAAAATTACCTAAGGCCGCCTCTGCACACACACACACACACAAATCACCACTGAGAGCAGAATACAAGGTGGCAGCACCACTGATAGAAGTTCCATTTCTATAAATCTCACTAATTTCAAAATTAGTGAAAATCGCAATTATACCTCCAACGATTGAAGTTACGTCTTGTTGAGTTTCCAACATACTGTAAAACAAGGTTCCAAATCCAAAACTATTATTAACCTTTGTGGAGCCAACCGAAAGGTGAAAATGTGTAGGTCTTCATGTAGGACTACTTTGCTATGCTGACTTGTATAGGATATCAGCCAATATGTGCAATTCACATAACTGTCCTTCACAGACCTAACTTCTATGAATAAAGTGGTTTGTGAACAAAATGGCATTTGCCTTCCAGTCTACCTTCATCTTCTCAGTATTCAGAAGGACATGTGAGAACTGCTAACCAAATTAGCAAGAAAAAGCTGCATGATCTTGACATAGCGGCTGCTCTCATGTGCTTTTTATTATAGGGGTGGTAGGTTGCAATATCCCCCATGTTAGGAGCTGTCCCTGGCATTAAAACTCAAATGCAGGAGTGCCTTTCTTCTTCTCTTAGTTCTTTTTAGTAGAACTGAAGAAAATATGAACTTTCTCACCTTTCTATATTCTTGCCTTTCTTTCTGCCATGTATTGTATTGCCTTTTTCCACAAAATTACCTTCTTTTCTTTAAATCTTAGGAGTCTGATTATAACAGACCAATAACATTTCTAATCCAATGAACCAGGGGCAAGGGACCCAGGTGCCCTCTGCATTTCAGAAGTTTCTATTTTCTCACTATTCAAAATGGCTTTCAACTTACTCTTTTTAAAGTAAGACTTTAAAAGTAAGCTTTAGAAATGCTTCTTTCCTGTAGTTCCTCTGTCAGATGTTCTGTGGGCTGCCTGCCAAGCTTTCCCTATCTCCCGAAGTCTTTAGCACATCCACATTACAGCATACATTTTCACCGTCAACGAAACTGTGGACTGCACATTGATAGTGTACAAACATGAACTTATGCCACGACCCTCCCTTGGTTTTCCCTAAACCTGCAATGTTTTAAAGCAGTGATTCCAAATGATACGAGCCAGAAAGGTGGTAAAAATACACAGTGCAGTGGCCAGCATCATGTCAGTTAAAGATTGTGTAGGTTGTATTACACATGCATGAGAACTTCTTTGCCATATCACAACAGACATCCTGTTTTCTGCTCTGAGAAGCAAAAGCAGAGTTTTGGGCATAACAATATTGCACCTTGCTATTGTGCATTTCACAGTGGAACCCAGTCATTGAGATGTGTTGCACAATGTTGTCATTCTGTATGGGGATTGCATAGTCTTGCTGTAGGCTATCTCCACATGTGAAGATATTTATGCTATGCTGAAGGGATGTTGGATTGAATCCCTAATTACTGGTATGCGTTTTCCTGTCATCCTGAATATAGAAATAAACATAGCCTTATTTTCTTGATTCAGCGGTAGAAGAACTTGGTGCATACTGTATATACCAGTGCTGTCAAACTCATTTTCATTGTGCAGCACATAGCCTTATGGTTGCCTTCAAAGGGCTGTTGAATCTACAGATGGAGAATCCATGGATACAGAGGCTCAACATATTTTTTTTTTTACATAGTGTTCTCTGCTCTTCAGTTTTTCCCTATGCTGATGATCGTGCCATTACTGCTCAAGCAGGGAGCTTTGAAATGGTTGAACAGAAGCTCTCCGAAGCTCTAGGTGCCCTTGCTGCCTATTACAGGGAAAACCAGCTGCTCCCTAACCCATCTAAAACACAGACATGTGCTTTTCATCCTGAGCATCCTGAGCTCTGAGGATCACCTGGGAAGGAATCCCACTGGAGCATTGCAGTGCACCCAGATACCTGGGAGTCACTCTGGACCGTGCTCTTACCTACAAGAGGCACTGCCTGAACATTAAGCAAAAAGTGGGTGCTAGAAACAATATCATACAAAAGCTGACTGGCACAACCAGGGGATCACAACCAGACACAGTGAAGACATCTGCCCTTGCGCTATGCTACTCTGCTGCTGAGTATGCATGCCCAGTGTGGAACACATCTCACCACACTAAAACAGTGGATGTGGCTCTTAATGAGACATGCCGCATTATCACAGGGTGTCTGTGCACTACACCACTGGAGAAATTACACTGTTTAGCTGGTATTGCACCACCTGACACCTGCCGGGAAGTAGCAGCCAATAGTGAAAGGACCAAGGCAGAGACATCTCCAGCTCATCCCTTGTTTGGGTATCAGCCAGCACGTCAATGACTTAAATCAAGAAATAGTTTTCTAAGATCTACAGAGACACTCGCTGGAACACCTCAGCAAGCGAGAGTCCAAAAGTGGCAGGCTCAAACCCAGAACCTCAATCAATGGCTGATACCAAAAGAGAGACTCCCCCCATGGCACACAGAAAACTGGGTGACTTGGAAGGCACTGAACAGACTGTGCTCTGGCACCACGAGATGCAGAGCCAACCTTAAGAAATGGGGCTACAAAGTGGAATCCTTGACATGCGAGTGTGGAGAAGAGCAAACCACAGACCACCTACTGCAATGCAACCTGGGCCCTGGCATATGCACAATGGAGGACCTTCTTGCAGCAACACCAGAGGCACTCCAAGTGGCCAGCTACTGGTCAAAGGACATTTAATCAACTACCAAGCTTGCAAACTCTGTTTTGTCTGTTTGTTAAAAAATTGTTAAAAATGTAATACAATTGTCTGGTTGCTACTGATACGATAAATAAATAAATAAAATAAATAGTTTCCCCCCAGTTTGGATCTCCAAATCTTGTTGAATGACAATTCCCATCACTTTTGATTACCTGCTGTGTGGACTGGGGATTATGAGAATTGCAATCCAATAGTACTTGTGGCTCTGAGGTTGAGGCATTTTAACATCAGACATCATATCTACCAGACTTGTATCTAAATATAAATTCCACTATCTTGACTAAACAGGAGATGTTATTGTTCCACAACTCCCATCAGCTCTGGTCATGATGTCTATTGATGAGAAATACAGGAGTTGTAGTCCTGCATCTGAAGGGCCAAAAAAATGACATTGTGGGTTGGATTTGGCCCGTGGGCCTTGGGTTTGACACATATGGTATGTCCTCAAGTCTAGGATTTTTTGTTAAAAAATTAACCCACAAAACCAGGGTTGACTTATCCATGGGTCAATGCAAGTCCTACGCCTTATTACAAAACAAACAATCTCCTTCTCTGGGTAGAGTGGCAAAAACCAAGAGTTAGTCTGCTCTGGGAGGACTCAAGAGAGAAGTCCTTACCCCTTCTATTTCTTCACTGTAGTACAATATCTAGAAGTGGATGTTGGCCTTCTGGGGCTCTCTGTGTGGAATGACTGCCGGCTTATCTGTGGTCATATTAAAACCCATAATGTTGGCCCTGAAACCTGCCTTCCAGATATATATATCTGGAAGCCGACACTCAGGGTGGTGTACAAATTGGCAACAGTTAGATGCTGTATATAAATACATACATTGGTTAAAAGCACAAAATTACATCACAATTCATTTAAAAACCATAAAAATGATAAAAACAATAAAAATTATACAACTATGTCTTCCTGTTCAATTCGTCAACCGTTTCCATCATCTATTAGTAGGATTATTGGGGTCACAAACTGGACAAGCTATGACCCTCAAAGACAAAGGATAATGCTATTGGAATAAAGAACATGATATTGCCAGTGTTAAGTCAAAAATTTCTATAACTACTGTTCATATATATATATATATACCTGCTCTCAATCCCGCCTGCCTCACAGGTGCGTCTGGCGGGGACAAGAGACAGGGCCTTCTCTGTGGTGGCCCCTCGGTGTGGAACTCCCTAGGGATATTAGATCGGATATTCCTAGGGATATTCCAATTTGAGTTTATCTGGTCATGCTGAAGTTCCAAATGCTTGCTCAAAGTGCCAAGTTTTCATTGTTTTTTTAAAGGTCAGGAAGGAGGGGGCCGATCTAATATCCCTAGACAGGGAGTTCCACAGCTGAGGGGCCACCACAGAGAAGGCCCTGTCTCTTGTCCCCACCAGACGTGCCTGTGGGGCAGGCGGGATTACGAGCAGATATTTATATATATATATATATATATATAAACAGTAGTTATAGAATTTTTTTTACTTAACCCTGGCAATATCATGTTCTTTATTTCAATAGCATTATCTTTTCTCTTTGAGGGTCATAGCTTGTCCAATTTGTGACCCCAATAATCCTACTAATAACTCTGTCAAGTAAACCAATTGCTACATTTCATTGTCCGATGAGGAGCTGAAAGCTAAGGCCATCTAGCAAGTTTAGGAGGATCTGTGGTTTCAGTTGAGAACTCCTCAAACCACATCTTATTATCTTAACAGTAATCGATATGATCTGTTTAAGCCACTATTATAAAGCAAGTATTGTAAAGAAATTTGTTTTTGGTTTGCATGTGACCAGGAAGAAAATATTGTGTAAATCGTAAGAATGACTTGTAGATAAATCCAGATTGTAAGAACGATATACAATGTGTACTGATACAGAAATCAAATAAGTCTTGGGAGTGTTTTAAAACCTATTTGGTGAAAAGGCCTTTATCTTCCTTGTTCAGCATTTCTTATTTCTCAGAGTCTGTTTCCTTAATATGTGGGTTTACCTGAAATAATATTTCCAACATGAAATAAGTATATGGTGTTTCTGGAAATGGCCCAAGTGTATACATCTCAAAAGATTACATTCTGCAGGGCAGATTTGCTCATTGAGTGTTATTATTTTTACTTATTGCATTTAGATTGCTTTCTTGGCATTTGATGTTCGGCTGTACCAGACTAAAGAGCCAGCGTGATTCAAGTCTTGGCACCATCCCAGCATTCCAATTCTTAAGCTATTCTTTCGCTGATTTTTTTTTATCAATGGCTGCATTCATTCGTGGTGCTTCACTATAAAAGCCTGAAAAACAGGGAGAACGGAGAAACTGCTTGTGAATTAAAGGGTTTTTGAGGGTGGAGTTCATTCAGAAATAAATCAAGTTCAGAACTTTACTAAACGGGCAGAAGGATCTCTATTGTACATTTTTTTCATTTATTTCTTTATTGTGCTTAAATCAGAACAGGTTTTTTTTTAAAAAAAAAACAACTTCCCAAACGAAGTATAAAAACTCCTAACTGTATAGAAGAAACACAATGGAAATTTGTTTTAAAAAGGAAACATACTGAATAGAGGAAACACAATGACAATTTATTTAAAGAACGAAACAAATTTGGTTGCAAACAATTCAGCCTTGCCATATTTCTGGAATACTATAATCTCACTGAGAGGGGAGTATAGCCGTATTCAGTTGTTCTGCAATTGTACTGAATCAACACACGAAGAGGGAAGCATGTTAGTGATGTCTCTACAGACTAGTTCAAAAAAGAAAGAAGAAGAAAAAACCCTCATGGATAGTAACCACGCATAAGGGACGATCCCATAAGTCTTGTCACTTTCCACATGAGGCAAATGACAGAACCTGGGGGTGGGGTGGGATGGGGGGCAAACCAGCACACTCCCGTCTTTGTGCGTTGATTCAACACACTCAAAAAGGCATGAATAGGGCTACTGTGTGTAACTTTAAAATCTCCGGTTGAATGGGTGGGTTTTCTTTGGAATGCTCACGCCAGAGAAGCTATCCTTCCTCGCTGTCCTACTATCAACAAGTAAAGCCTTTTCTGCTTAGCGAGATCGCCAGGAATAGTCTACAAGAACTTTTAACATTGCAGTAGATCTCTATTAGTAGAATTGTTTGAAAGTATTTTACTCTATTGATACTTTAAGTCAGAGGTTCTCAAGGCAGTGGAACCCTTTAAACAAAGGTTTCTCATGGAACCCCAATAAATGTGAGATATAATGTGTTTGTTTATGAGTTTTTTATTATTGTATTGTTGCTGTTGTTGTGTTTTACTGATGTATTTGGGCTTGGCCTCTTGTAAGCCGCACCGAGTCCTTCGGGAGATGGTAGCGGGGTATAAATAAAGGTTTATTATTATTATTATTATTATTATTATTATTTATACTAGCCGTCCCCTGCCACACATTGCTGTGCCTCACTCTGGTGGTCACGTGGTTCTGTGTGGGAGGTTTGGCCCTATTCTATCGTTGGTGGGATTCAGAATGCTCTGTGATTGTAGGTGAACTATAAATCTCAGCAAATGTCAAGATTCTATTTTCCCCAAACTCCACCAGTGTTCACATTTGGGCATATTGAGTATTTGTGTAGAGTTTGGTCCAGATCCATCATTGTTTGAGTCCACAGTGATCTCTGGATGTAGGTGAACTACAACTCCAAAATCAAAGGACACTGCCCACCAAACCCTTCCAGTATTTTCTGTTGGTCATGGGAGAACTGTGTGCCAAGTTTGCTTCAATTCCATTGTTGGTGGGGTTCAGAATACTCTTTGATTGTAGGTGAGCTATAAATCCCAGCAACTACAACTCCAAAATGACAAAATCATTTTTAGTGAAGGACATACGTTGGGTTGTTAGGTGTCTAGTGTCCAA
The DNA here is from genome assembly GCF_037176765.1 of Anolis sagrei. NCBI lineage: Eukaryota > Metazoa > Chordata > Lepidosauria > Squamata > Anolidae > Anolis > Anolis sagrei. The sequence goes on from NC_090026.1 coordinate 66,962,898, forward strand.
ATTTGGTGTCAATTCGTCCAGTGGTTTTTGAGTTCTGTTAATCCCACAAATGAACATTACACACACAGACACACACACACACATATACACACACACATATAGTGTATATACTGTAGCATGTATGGACCAGGCCAGTGGTAGATGGTGGAATATACTTGTGTGAACTAATTCACAGAGTGCCAAAAAGAACCCCTCCAAAAAAAACAAAGAAGAAAAAAGGGAAAGGAAAGGAAAGAACAATACAATATTTAAAATGAAGAATAATTTCAACCAACATAAACTTACTAGTCTAACTCTCTTCTGCAGGAAAAACACAATGAAAGGATCCCAACAGATGGCCATATCTCCTTTGTAATAATAATAATAATAATAATAATAATAATAATAATAATAATAATAGCAGAAACCCCAAAGGCCATTCAATCCCCCTTCTGCCATGCAGGAAAAACACAATCAAAGCACCCCATGAGTGGTGGGAGGGGAACAGAGTTTTGGAAGCAAAGAAAGCAGATGGGGGGTGGGGAGAGAATCTGGGAAGCGAGAAAAAGAGTCTGGCCAGCGATGGAGTCGGGGGAGAAAGGGTCTGCAACTTGGGAGGATGCTGCTGCTGTTGTTTCTGGCAGCTCAAAACTTTATTTTCCCTATATTTCTCAGGTGGACTTAAGAGGAGGCAGGAAGCAGCATGGTACTGCGGAGCCCCTCACTATGACCCACAGAGCCCCAAGGGCTCCCTGGAGCACAGTTTGAGAACTCCTGGTTTAAGTAAAATACTTTTTGTGTGTGTTTACTCATGTATTCATCCATGTTTTTTTACTGTTTTTATTTTTTGTAAGCCATTTTGAATTCCATTTTTGTGAAAAAGGGAATATTGATGAAACTGATGATGATAAGGATGACAACAATGATGATGATATGATGGAAGTGTGTCCAATATTTGGGTTGGAAGACACCAGATGATAACCTTCTGTTTGAAATATTTGATTTGAGTGAAGACTCATTCACCCATACACATAATTTGCAAGAAAGCTGATTTGGATCTAATAAATATACTAAATATTAAGCATTCATCTGACTGTATTTGAGCCCCAAACCAAGTGTGAGGAGCTTCAAAAGGTTTTATCCAAATGAGGGAGTGACGGTTAAGTTGGGAAATATAGTTCATTGTACTAGAAAAACCTCCCTTCTGATACACACACACACACACCTGTGATGACTGTTGCAAAATGAGATCTTGGAGCTGCAGTAGACAGCTAGACCAAAGCATATGCCAGCTCTGTGAAAAAGGCAAACCCCAAGATGTGGAAGTGAGAGAAGAACTGGAAGAGGTGCAGGAAAGGCAACCCAAGTGATCAGAGAATGGATCAATTCCCCTTCAAGGGGCATATTAAAATATGGGGCTCTTTGGTTCAGAGGAAAAAGATCAGTAAGGAGGTGACAACGGAGGTATACAGAATTATGCATATTGTAGATAATAGGTTAAGAAGATATTTCTTTTTAAAAAAGGTAGAATTGGGTAAATCGATTGAAGATAAGGTTGGTACACATGTCTAGAGAACACTATGAGATTTTGTTCCCTTTCTTCTCTTTAATTTATTTTTCTTCTTGATCAGATAACAAATAAAATGTGTGTTAAATGAACTTGAAGCAGAGAAAGCTATCACTTGAAGTTGGTAGGCTCCCTTGCATACTTGATGGCATTTGCTGGGTGCTGCCTCAAGAAGAACTAGTGCCTAGTGGATCCTATGTCAGTGAAACTAAAGGAAAATCCTCTTGGTGTTAGTTTGAACTCTAAAGGACATATCCAAGGAGCTAAGTCTATTTAGAGATTTGCCACCGCTGGTTGCCACTGCCCAGAGGCATCTCAGCGTTTCCCAAAAGCTTGTTTGAACTTTGCTCTCTTCACCATTTGTTGTTGTTGTTTATTCATCCAGTCACTTTTAAGTCTTTGTGACCTTGTGGACCAGCCCACGCCAGAGCTCCCTGTTGGCTGTCACCACCTCCAGCTCCTTCAGTCAAGCCAGTCACTTTAAGGATACCATCCATCTTGCCCTTGGTTGGCCCCTCTTCCTTTTTCCTTCCATTTTCCTCAGCATCATTGTCTACTCTAAGCTTTCCTTTCTTCTCATGATGTGGCCAAAGAACTTCATCTTTGCCTCTAATATCCTTGCCTCCAATGAGCAGTCAGGCTTTATTTCCTGGTTTGATCTTCTTGCAGTCCAAGGCAACAGTTACACAGAGAAATATCAGTTACTCACTTGGTCAGAAGTACTAAAAGTAAAATGGAAATCTTCAGGTTCTTTCAGGGCATATAGATGGGCTTAGCCCATTTGTAATGACAGATAAACTGTATTAATTCATTGTATGTTCAATGACTATATGGTTTGTTTTTTCATACTGAATACAAATTAAGGAAAGAAGTCCAAAGATCACTGGGAAGAAAACATGACGTCATTTCTCTCCCTCCCTTCTTTCCTTCCTTTTTTTCCCTCTTCCTCTGAAAGCATATCATTGAGTTGGTATGATAAAGAAGCCATTTTATGTATTAAATCATTTTGGATGTCTTATAGACATATAGGTTTGCTTATACATAGGATTTAGATCATCCCAGACTTGATGTAACACATCTACTAGCACAGGGGTCTTCAAACTAAGGGCTGGGGGCTGGATACAGCCCTCCAAGGTTATTTATCTGGCCCTCACTCAGGGTCAACCTAAGTCTGAAATGACTTGAAAGCACACAACAACAACAACAACAACAACAACCCTATCTCATCAGCCAAAAACAGGCTGACACTTCCCCCGAAATACTAATACGTTTATACTTGTTAAAATTGTTCTTCATTTTAATTATTGTATTGTTTTTAACTGTTTTTTGCACTACAAATAAGATATATGCATTGTACATAGGAATTCATTCATGTTTATTTTTCAAATTATAATCCAGCCCTTCAACAGCTTGAGGGACTGTGACTTGGCCCTCTGTTTAAAAAGTTTGTGGACCCCTGTACTAGCATATGGAGTGAGTTACAATATCAAGTAATGTTTGTCCAAACATGTAGTTTATTTGCACCTTGGAAATGGTATGAGGAGACATGTTGAGAAGATACCAAAACCAAGGCAAGGTTCATATGTCACAAGGCAGTCATGTCATGATTACAGCTTCCCATGCAATGTCAATTCCATTAAAACCTTAATAACAGAATCACATAACATCCCAAGAATCATATAGTTCCTATTAGTAGCTTAAATTGGTGTTGAAGAGAAAGCAAATATGGGTGCCCAACAGCAAATGAGAACCCCCTCAAGAGAAAGCAGTGACACACAGCTAAAATAATGAATATAGAGGCCTTTATCTACATCACAGAATCATAGAATCAAAGAGTTGGAAGAGACCTCATGGGCCATCCAGTCCAACCCCATTCTGTCAAGAAGCAGGAATATTGCATTCAAATCACCCCTGACAGATGGCCATCCAGCCCCTGTTTAAAAGCTTCCAAAGAAGGAGCCTCCACCACACTCTGGGGCAGAGAGTTCCACTGCTGAACGGCTCTCACAGTCAGGAAGTTCTTCCTCATGTTCAGATGGAATCTCCTCTCTTGTAGTTTGAAGCCATTGTTCCGTGTCCAAGTCTCCAAGGAAGCAGAAAACAAGCTTGCTCCCTCCTCCCTGTGGCCTCTCCTCTCACACATTTATACATGGCTATCATATCTCCTCTCAGCCTTCTCTTCTTCAGGCTAAACATGCCCAGCTCCTTAAGCCGCTCCTCATAGGGCTTGTTTTCCAGACCCTTGATCATTTTAGTCGCCCTCTTCTGGACACATTCCAGCTTGTCAATATCTCTCTTGAATTGTGGTGCCCAGAATTGGACATCAAGGGTCCTCAAACCTTTTAAACAGAGGGCCAGGTCACAGTCCCTCAAACTATTGGAGGGCCAGATTACGTTAAAGATGTTGAAAAAAAAACATGAATGAATTCCTATTGACAATGCACATATCTTATTTGTAGTGTAAAAATATGTAAAATAATATCATAATTAAAATGAAGAACAATTTAAACAAATATATCCTTATTAGTATTTCAATGGAACGGGTGGGCCTGCTTTTGGCTGATGAGATAGGATTGTTGGTGTTGTTGTGTGCTTTTCAAGTCATTTCAGACTTAGGTTGACCCTGAGCAAGGGCCAGGTAAATGACCTTGGAGGGCCATATCCAGTCTTGGGGCCTTAGTTTGAGGACCCCTAATATAGAAAATGTACACACATTTGGAAACATGAAAACCAGAGATGATTGATTAAGTTACAGAATCCAAGGTTTCATTAGGTGAAGAGTCTCATCCATTCCTAGCTGCTGATTGGCTGAAGGTTTAAAAGTCTGTGAATCTCAGCCACTAATTGGCTGAGTGATCTGGTGGGAAATTTAATAAATTGTCATTGGTTGCATTTGAAGCTGTTTGCTGGCTGGTTGAGGCCACAAAAGGTGGCTGATGGGCCTACTCTTAGTGCCGTAAGTTCCAGATGTTGGACAATAGGTGGCTGAGTGTTTTGATGGTTTTTGAGATTGGGACAAAAGTATGAGAGATGTAGCTTAATGGGCTAATTCCATTTAGGCAGGCATATAGCCGGGGGGGGGGGGGGGCTTGAGGGGCTTCAGCCCCCGAAATTCTCATGGTGGTTCACGAAAAGGCCTTACTGGTGCATTATTTAAACTGTTATGTTTATTCATATCATGATCTGATCACCATACTCAATATATCCCATATGCATGGGGGTATTGGGGTAATGATACAAAAGGTTTGCTAGGCTAGACCCTCTTTCACTCAGACTCAGCCCCCCCCAAACCTCACCCCCCCCGAAAAAAATTCAGCCCCCCCCCCCCCCAAACAAAATCCTGGCTACGGGCCTGCATTTAGGTGATGCCTGGGTCTTTTGTGCTGTGAGGGACGTCATGGTGCTTTGGTATTCTGCTTTGGTTAGACCTCACCTGGAATACTGTGTCCAATTCTGGGCACCACCGTTCAAAAGAGATATTGAAAAGCTGGACGGTGTCAAGAGGAGGGCAACTAAAATGATCAAAGGTCTAGAGAGTGGAGACCATGCCCTATGAGGGGCATCTTAAAGAACTGGGTATGTTTAGCCTGTAGAAGGGAAGGTTGAGGGGAGACATGATAACCATGTATAAATATGTGGAAAGAGTGTCATAAGGAATAGGAAACAGATTCGTTTTCTGCTTCCCTTGAAAGTAGGACTCAGAGCAATGGTTTTAAATTACAGGAAATTTCTGATCCTATGAGCTGTTCTACAGTGGAACACTCTGAGCGAGGGCCAGGTAAATAGAATCATAGAATCAGAATCAAAGAGTTGGAAGAGACCTCATGGGCCATCCAGTCCAACCCCCTGCCAAGAAGCAGGAATATTGCATTCAAATCACCCCTGACAGATGGCCATCCAGCCTCTGTTTAAAAGCTTCCAAAGAAGGAGCCTCCACCACACTCCAGGGCAGTGAGTTCCACTGCTGAACGGCTCTCACAGTCAGGAAGTTCTTCCTCATGTTCAGATGGAATCTCCTCTCTTGCAGTGTGAAGCCATTGTTCCGCGTCCTAGTCTCCAAGGAAGCAGAAAACAATCTTGCTTCCTCCTCCCTGTGGCTTCCTCTCACATATTTATACATGGCTATCATATCTCCTCTCAGCCTTCTCTTCTTCAGGCTAAACATGCCCAGCTCCTTAAGCCGCTCCTCATAGGGCTTGTTCTCCAGACCCTTTATCATTTTAGTCGCTCTCCTATGGACACATTCCAGCTTGTCAATATCTCTCTTGAATTGTTGTGCCCAGAACTGGACACAATATTCCAGGTGTGGTCTAACCAAGGCAGGATAGAAGGGTAGCATTACTTTCCTAGATCTAGACACTATGCTCCTATTGATGCAGGCCAAAATCCCATTGGCTTTTTTTGCCGCCACATCACACTGTTGGCTCATGTTTAACTTGTTGTCAACGAGGACTCCAAGATCTTTTTCACACGTACTGCTCTCGAGCCAGGCCTCCCCCATTCTGTATCTTTGCATTTCTTTTTTCCTGCCAAAGTGGAATATCTTGCATTCGGAATGGGCAGACAAAAGATTTCTGAAAGAGAGGAAAAAACTGACGATGGGCTCCAGGGAGCCACTTAGGGAGGCAAGGGAGACACAGTTCCCGTCACCAAATGACCTGCGCCCGTACCTTGGGAAGTCTGACTTGGCCACGGTAGTCCACGCTCTGGTTACATCCCGTTTAGACTACTGCAACGCTCTCTACGTGGGGTTGCCTTTGAAGACGACTCGGAAGCTCCAACTAGTCCAACACTTGGCAGCCATGATACTAACAGGAGCGGAGCGCAGGGAGCATACAACTCCTCTGCTGCACCAGCTCCACTGGCTGCCGATTTGCTACCGGGCTCAATTCAAAGTGCTGGCACTGGCCTATAAAGCCCTAAACGGTTCTGGCCCAAGTTACCTATCCGAACGTATCTCTGCCTATCAGCCCACCAGGACCCTAAGATCTTCTGGGGAGGCCCTGCTCTCTATCCCGCCTGCTTCACAGGTGTGGCTGGCGGGGACGTGAGACAGGGCCTTTTCTGTGGTGGCCCCTCGGCTGTGGAACGCCCTTCCCATGGAGGTAAGATCAGCCCCCTCGCTAATGGTGTTCCGAAGAAGATTAAAAACTTGGATGTTTGAACGGGCATTCGGTTAATCAGTGCAATGAATGTGATGATTACAGGAATGGAAATATGGACGACGAATTGGATCACGACTCTAGTTATGAGATGCATTGTGTTGTTATTGTTGTGTCAATATTGTATATTATGTTCTTATGGTTTTAAATTGTATATTGATTGATTTTTATCCTTGTTGTAAACCGCGTTGAGTCGCCTGTTGGGCTGAGAAACTGTGTTATACAAGTAAAGTAAAGTAAAGTAAATAAATAAATAAATTGGAGGGCCGTATCCGGTCCATGGGCCTTAGTTTGAGGATCTCTGATCTACATCATAGCAAAAAGAAAAGGGTGATACATTTCCTTTTTTTCTGCTCTACTTTAGAATTTGTTTGATTTTAATTGCAGGGCACATCACAGCACATGAATTTGGACCATTGCAGAAGCCTCCAGACTTGAGCAAGAATGGGTGCTATGCTGATTTTGACCCCTAGAGGGTGCTAGCACCACAACATAAAGGAATGCTTGCCTTGCAAAAGTTTTCTGACCATCTTGTTCCACCCTTAACTTAGGTCTGGTGAAAGAGTCTTACCTCTGTTTAGTTATGGATGGCTTCCGCATGTCATTGTAGCTGTTGTTAGTAAAAGTAAGCTCTGATTTTGATGCCGAGGAAACCAAGCCCTCTTGTGCACTTTGCAGCAGGAGGGATCAAGTCTCACTTTGCAATTGCATTTAGAGAAGTCATGGGATACGGCTATGAAATGAAGGCGGAGAATGAGGCCTTTGGCTAGACTCAGAGGAAAGGGCAGACAAAAGATTTCTGAAAGAGAGGAAAAAACTGATGATGGGCTCCAGGGAGCCACTTAGGGAGGCAAGGGAGACACAGTTCCCGTCACCACCACCTCCTGCGGTGTTTCAGAGACTAAAATGTAGATTTTTACCCAGGAAAACGTGTTATTTCTGGCTGTAAGGATTTTACAAAGTAATTGTTACAAAAGTTCTCCAAATATGCTGTGATGTTCTCCTGATGACGGGGTTTTCTCCACTTAGATATTGGAACTATAAATGGCTTTTAAATTTGGTCAAATCTTTCATTTCCTCCAAATTCTGTGCTCTCCGGGCAGAGGCAGCCCTAGGTAATTTTCAGCAGTAAGCAAACATTGTCGAAGGCTTTCATGGCCGGAATCACTAGGTTCTTGTGGGGTTTTTCGGGCTATAGGGCCATGTTCTAGAGGCATTTCTCCTGACGTTTCGCCTGCATCTATGGCAAGCATCCTCAGAGGTAGTGAGGTCTGTTGGAATTAGGACAATGGGTTTATATATCTGTGGAATGGCTGGGGTGGGGCAAGGAGCTCTTCCTTGCTGGAGCTAGGTGTGAATGTTTCAACTGATCACCTTCATTAGCATTTGAAGGCTTGGCTGAGCCTGGGAAAATATCCTGTTGAGAGGTGTTAAGATGTGCCTGGTTGTTTCCTCTCTGCTGTTTTGCTGTTATAATTTTAGAGTTTTTTAATACTGGTAGCCAGATTATACCCTGTTGAAAGGTGTTAAGATGTGCCTGGTTGTTTCCTCTCTGCTGTTTTGCTGTTATAATCTGGCTACCAGTATTAAAAAACTCTAAAATTATAACAGCAAAACAGCAGAGAGGAAACAATCGAGAGCGGGGCCTCCCTGGTGAATCTTAAACTACGAGGTGGAACTACGAGCAGTCAGCTAAGCTGCAGAACTTGCTGACCAGAAGGTCGGCGGTTCAAATCCATGGGATGGGATAAGCTCCTGGTGCTAGCCCCAGCTTCTGCCACGCTAGCAGTCCGAAAACATGCAAATATGAGTAGATTAATAGGTACCGCTTCATCGGGAAGATAACAGTGCTTCATGCAGTCATGCCGACCACATGACCTTGGAGGCATCTACAGACAACGCTGGCTCTTCAGCTTAGAAATGGAGATGAGCACCACCTTGCCCAGAGTCGGACTCGACTAAACTTAATGTCAAAGGGAAACTTTACCTCTACCCAGGCCCGTAGCCAGGATTTCATTTCGGGGGGGGGGGGGGTGATTTTTTTTCAGGGGGGTTTCAGGGGGGGGCTGAGTTTCGGTGGGGGCTGAGTCTGAGTGAAAGAGGGTCTAGCCTAGCAAACCTTTTGTATCATTACCCCAATACCCCCATGAGAGCCGTTCATAAGTGGAACTCACTGCCCCGGAGTGTGGTAGAGGCTCCTTCTTTAGAAGCTTTTAAACAGAGGCTGGATGGCCATCTGTCAGGGGTGATTTGAATGCAATATTCCTGCTTCTTGGCAGGGGGTTGGACTGGATGGCCCATGAGGTCTCTTCCAACTCTTTGATTCTATGATTCTATTTACCTGGCCCTCGCTCAGAGTGTTCCACTGTAGAACAGCTCATAGGATCAGAAATTTCCTGTAATTTAAAACCATTGCTCCGAGTCCTAGTTTCAAGGGAAGCAGAAAACGAATCTGTTTCCTCTTCCTTATGACACTCTTTCCACATATTTATACATGATTATCATGTCTCCCCTCAACCTTCCCTTCTACAGGCTAAACATACCCAGTTCTTTAAGATGCTCCTCATAGGGCATGGTCTCCACTCCCCAGACCTTTGATCATTTTAGTTGCCCTCCTCTTGACACCATCCAGCTTTTCAATATCTCTTTTGAACAGTGGTGCCCAGAATTGGACACAGTATTCCAGGTGAGGTCTAGCCAAAGCAGAATACAAAAGCACCATGATGTCCCTCACAGCACAAAAGACCCAGGCATGACCTAAATGCAGGCCCGTAGCCAGGATTTCGTTTCGGGGGGGGGGGGGGGGCTGAATTTTTTTCAGGGGGGTGAGTTTCGGGGGGGCTGAGTCTGCGTGAAAGAGCGTCTAGCCTAGCAAACCTTTTGTATCATTACCCCAATACCCCCATGCATATGGGATATATTGAGTATGGTGATCAGATCATGATATGAATAAACATAACAGTTTAAATAATGCACCAGTAAGGCCTTTTCGCGAACCACCATGAGAATTTGGGGGGGGGGGGGGGGGCTGAAGCCCCCCGAGGCCCCCCCCCCCCGGCTACATGCCTGCCTTTACCTATACTTATTGGTAATGACTGGCAAATGTATAGGCTTGTATCCAAACAGCTTTTTAAAATAGAAAAGAGGAGCAATTAAGAGTTGCAATATGTTTTTTCCAAATGGTTATTTATTTAAGCAACCTGGTAAAGTTCAGTTATCTGCTTTATTGTCTATTATTAATATTCCTAATCCAAGAATAGTACAGCTCATGCAGATAGGCTTACAGTCTCATTTTAATAAACCCTACAGTTGGAACACAGGACATGATATTAAATGAAAAACTGCATGTGTGAGAGCTTTGATTCTAAGCCAGCAATGATCTGTGCAGTATTTCCCCTGGGTTTTGAAATTAAGAGGGTAATTTTAAGGACCATGAGGGTGAAACCACTTGCCCTTGGCAAATGTAGACTCAGGCTATTGAGCACCTTCGTAAAAAAGAGAAAAAAGGGAAAGAAAAATTATTCACAATATTAACTGCTTAATAAGATTTAACTGCACTTTTAATTCAGATTAGTTACACGTACATGTTTCCAGTAATTTTGTACAAGTCTGCTAATGAACTTCTCAAATGCAGTGTGTTCATTTTCAGACACTTCTTGTGTACCCAGTAGAGCCAGTCCTTCATTTTCTATTCTTGTTAGATTATGGAAATGATCAGCCAAGAGCCGATTTCTTTCAAACAGAAGATTGCATTCAGGAAGATAACAATGCTATGTTGTTGTATTTGGGAGTAGCCTCAGATGGATTCATAGACTCATAGGAAGTGTGGTCTATAATTGTTATATTTGGGAACTCAAAGTAACACGTGTGGTTGTTCTCCCCTTTTTAAAAAAGCTCTCATAGCAACCAGGCATGTAGCCAGGGGGGCGGGGGGGCTCGGGGGGCTTCAGCCCCCCCCCGAAATTCTCATGGTGGTTCGCGAAAAGGCCTTACTGGTGCATTATTTCAACTGTTATGTTTATTCATATCATGATCTGATCACCATACTCAATATATCCCATATGCATGGGGGTATTGGGGTAATGATTCAAAAGGTTTGCTAGGCTAGACCCTCTTTCACTCAGACTCAGCCCCCCCGAAACCCCCCCTGAAATTTGTTTTAGCCCCCCCCCCCCCCCCGAAACGAAATCCTGGCTACGGGCCTGATAGCAACCCAGCGAAGTAGCCTAGGCTCAGCTTGTGTCTGGCCAAAATCATCCAAGTCTTTCAGCCCTAGTCTAACGCTTTCACCTCTACAAAATAATAATATTGACCGTACCAGACAGATTGGTCAGGGAAGCAGGGATATATCTTTGGTCTATATCAGTGGTTCTCAACCTTCCTAATGCCGCGACCCCTTAGTATAGTTCCTCATGTTGTGGTGACCCCCAACCATAACATTATTTTCATTGCTACTTCATAACTGTAATTTTGCTACTGTTATGAATCGTCATGTAAATATCAGATATGCAGGATGGATTTTCATTCGCTGGACCAAATATGGCCCAAATACCCAATACGCCCAAATTTGAATACTGGTGGGGTTGGGGGGAATGATTTTGTCATTTGGGAGTTGTAGTTGCTGGGATGTATAGTTCACCTACAATCAAAGAGTATTCTGAAGTTCACCAACGATGGAATTGAACCAAACTTCGCACACTGAACTCCCATGACCAAGAGGAAATACTGGAAGGGTCTGGTGGACACTGACCTTGAATTTTTGGAGTTGTAGTTCACCTACATCCAGAGAGTACTGTGGACTAAAACAATGATGGATCTGGACTAAACTTGGCACAAATACTCAATATCCCCAAATGTGAACACTAGTGGAGTTTGGGGAAAATAGACCTCAGCATTTGGGAGTTGTAGTTGCTGGGATTTATAGTTCACCCACAATGAAATAGCATTCTGAACCTCACCAGTGATAGAATTGGACCAAAATTCCCACACAGAACCCCCATGACCAACAAAAAATACTATGTTTTCTGATGGTCTTTGGCGATCCCTCTGACACCCTGTCATGACCCCCACAGGGGTCCCGACCCCCAGGTTGAGAAACACTGGTCTATATGCTTTCTAGATGGTATTAGGATGCCTATACTGCATAAAACTGTAATGTTTGTGAGACGGTTTTAGGGACAGTGCTGAACACTGCCTATTCAAATGCCTGCTCAACCAACCAGGTCTTCACTTTCCTCCGAAATGTGAACAGGGAGGGGGCCGATCTAATTTCTGTGGGAAGGGCGTTCCACAACCGAGGGGCCACCACTGAGAAGGCCCTGTCTCTCATCCCCGCCAACCGTACTTGTGATGCAGGAGGGACCAAGAGCAGGGCCTCCCCAGATGATCTTAATGTCCTAGCTGGTTCATAGGAGGAGATACGTTTGGACAGGTAAGTTGGGCCAGAACCGTGTTGTTGTTGTTGTTGTTGTTCTTCTTCTTCTTCTTCTTCTTCTTCTGCTTCTGCTTCTGTTTCTGTTTCTGCCTCCTCCTCCTCCTCCTCCTCTTCTTCTCTACAGCACTCCATCTACTTTCATGGTAGGGATAACTGTGAGATAGAAATTAAATATAGCAATAAATTAATTCTGGATGGAAATGGTGGTAGGAAAATATGGAGAGAAAAATATGACCATTGTAGCTGAATCCTTGTGTGTTTACTGCATTCCATCTGACCATGTAAAAGCCATGTCCAGGTTGTGTTTGAGGCAGATGCCTTCCTTTATGTTAGATCTGGCATGTCTTTGAATCTCTCAATGTTGATGAATTGCTACTATCTTACTTCAACATTATCTAAGTTAGGAATGGAAGTTCCTTAACATATGAAGGGTCACAGGTACCCCCAGCCCGGCTGTACCACCTCACTAAGCACAGGAAGTGCTTTTGAGTTTTTGATTCCCAGAATTGTCCAACACCAATCCAGTCCTACATTTTCTATTCTCGTTAGATCTATTCTTGTTACATCATTATTTAATGATGTTTGGACCCCTCCCGTGTTATTTTGCAGTGATGCAATCACCCATCTTCTTTCCGAAATGGAAGGAAATGTGCTGTGGTGTAGAAACTGTTTGTAAATGGGTTGATGTAGAGGTATCACAACATGTACTCTGGGCTCCTGATTCTATGACAAAAAATAAAATCGGGGAGATGGAGGCGGGGTACAAAAATAAAGTTGTTGTTGTTGTTCATAGAATCATAGAGTTGGAAGAGACTTCATGGGCCATCCAGCCCAACCCCCTGCCAAGAAGCAGGAAAATTGCATTGAAAGCACCCTTGACAGATGGCCATCCAGTCTCTGTTTAAAAGCTTCCAAAGAAGGAGCCTCTACCACACTCTGGGGCAGAGAGTTCCACTGCTGAACAGGTCTCACAGTCAGGAAGTTCTTCCTAATGTTCAGATGTAATCTCCTTTCTTGTAGTTTGAAGCCATTGTTCCGCATCCTAGTCTCCAGGGCAGCAGAAAACAATTTCGCTCCCTCCTCCCTATGACTTCCTCTCACCTATTTATACATTGTGGTTATCATGTCTCCTCTCAGCCTTCTCTTCTTCAGGCTAAACATGCCCAGCTCTTTAAGCCGCTCCTCATAGGGCTTGCTCTCCAGACCCTTGATCATTTTAGTTGCCTTCCTCTGGACACATTCCAGCTTGTCAATATCTCTCTTCAACTGTGGTGCTCAGAATTGGACACAATATTCCAAGTGTGGTCTAACCAAGGCAGAATAGAGGGGTAGCTTTACTTCCCTGGATCTAGACACTATACTCTTATTGATGCATGCCAAAATCCCATTGGCTTTTTTTGCCACCGTATCACATTTTTGGATCATGTTTAACTTGTTGTCCACGAGGATTCCAAGATCTTTTTCACACGTACTGCTCTTGAGCCAGGCGTCCCCCATTCTGTATCTTTGCATTTCATTTTTTTCTGCCTAAGTGGAGTATCTTGCATTTGTCACTGTTGAACTTCGTTTTGTTAGTTTTGGCCCATCTCTCTAATCTGTCAAGATCGTTTTGAATTCTGCTCCTGTCCTCTGGAATATTGGCTATCCTTCCCAATTTGGTGTCATCTGCAAACTTGATGATCATGCCATCTAACCTTCTAAATGTGTATTACTAAGTGACACTCTCTCAGCGCCACTCAGTAGGCAAGAACTAAACTTGTAAGGTGTTCGTCAATAATTTTTTTCATGTTGGATGCTACAGGTTGATCACTTTGAATTTCACAACAGTGTCACCGACATTGCAAGAAGAAACTCAGGTGACAGTCCCTTCCCCCATTATTTATAGCAGCGAGAGAAGGCATGAGGAGACAACAGCAAAGAAAGTGAACAAATGTGCATTCCTTCCTTCCTGACAGCCAACAATGTGTGTTAGAAAACCTTTCTGTTACTGATAGGCTGCCCTGGCTATTTCAAACGGACTGCTTTGATACATCGATTCTATTACAGCTGGGCTGGCAAAGAGGGCAGGTACATAAAGTATACAAGTCCCCGAAGAGCAGATCCTCTTGCTCCAGAAAGGCTGTCTTGGCCAAGCGACAAGCGCCAGCAATCATATGCTAAATAAAAGTAGATAGCAATCATAAACAATTACACATGTGCTTTTAAACATCACCATAGGATATATTTATGTTGGCCAGGAGAAGTCACCTTGGCAGATGAATTATTCTATTAGAGGAAGGAAGTTGGAAAAATTGATATTTCACTGTTTGAATTAACCTTGGGAAACTGAAATTTGCAAAGGCAGAGGGGGCAGCAGGATGGGGTGGGATTTGGCTTTTGCATCTTTTGAGTTACTTGGGGGGGCGGGGTGGAATCACATCTCCATAAGAAGGGATCTGAAGACATCTAGATAAAAGACACACCAATGAAAATGACAGGCCCCTGTTGACCGCTAGCCAGTATATAAATCATGTAGCCTGCTGTGCTTGTCGGATTTACACCACAGTACAAACTTGGTTGACTTGGCTTCACTGCAGTATTTATATAGCCAAAATGGAACAAGTTTGCTAAGAAGTAAGCTTTCATATTTCAGTTAGCAGAGCCAAAATTAGTGGAAGTTCAACATTTAGGTTCTTGTGGGTTTTTTCGGGCTATAGGGCCATGTTCTAGAGGCATTTCTCCTGACGTTTTGCCTGCATCTATGGCAAGCATCCTCAGAGGTAGTGAGGTCTGCTGGAATTAGGACAATGGGTTTATATATCTGTGAAATGGCTGGGGTGGGGCAAAGAGCTCTTCTCTGCTGGAGCTAGGTGTGAATGTTTCAACTGACCACCTTCATTAGCATTTGAAGGCCTGGCTGAGCCTGGGAAAATCTTTTGTTGAGAGGTGTTAAGATGTGCCTGGTTGTTCAACATTTGTTTTGAACACTAACATTGCCCCAATGAGGTGATTATCATAAGGGGTAAATGGGGCTTTTTTGAGATTTCCAAAATGTCTTCTGCGGGTGGGGTGCAGGTAGACCAAAAGGTGTCTTCATTGAAGCTTTATCTCCAATCTTTGTTTCCACAGCAAGCCATTGTTTTTTCAAAATCCAATTATCACTGGGACAGAAAGTGAGGCAAAATCTTCCTAACAGGGGCACAGATATGACTGGAGTTAACAATGTACCTGTTCCAAACAAATTCAACTTTTGAACAAACCTACAGAATTTATTAGTTTGTGTATAGAAAATGTTCTTTCCAAAAATGCTTGGAGACTTTTTCTGTGCAAAATTCGCACATAGCCTTTAATTTAACCTCTATCCTCTGCCCAAAAACATGTTCTTCCCAGGAAACAGTATTGTCCACATAGAAAATAATATTTCTGCACAGATTCTCATATTTCTGCACAGATTCTCAATAATATTTCCTCACAGGTCCGCAGTTTGGGAGTCCTCCTAGACTCATTGCTTTCGCTTGAGGGTCAGGCGTCGGCGGTGTCTGGGAGGGCTTTCGCACAATTAAGACTCGTGCGCCAACTGCGACCGTACCTCGCGAAGGCTGATCTGGCCGGAGTGGTCCATGCCTTGGTCACCTCTAGGTTGGATTACTGTAATGCGCTCTACGTGGGGCTGCCCTTGAAAACGGCTCAGAAATTCCAACTGGTCCAACGAGTTGCAGCCAGGATGTTAACTGGGGCTCCTTACAGAGAGAGGTCAACCCTCCTGTTCAAGGAGCTCCACTGGCTGCCATTTACTTACCGAGCCCAATTCAAGGTGCAGGTGCTTACATACAAAGCCCTGAACGGTTTGGGACCAGCCTACCTGCATGATCGCGTCTCCATTTACGAACCCACACGTTCTCTTCGCTCATCTGGAGAGGCCCTGCTCGTGATCCCACCTGCGTCGCAAGCGCGGTTGGTGGGGACACGAGACAGGGCCTTTTCCATGGTGGCCCCCCGACTCTGGAACACCCTCCCCAAAGATCTTAGACAGGCCCCTACATTGGCAGTCTTCAGAAAGAACTTGAAGACCTGGCTGTTCCGATGTGCCTTCCCAGAATAGGACACCTCCAATACCAAGTCCCATAAGCACTTTATTAAATTAAGATTGCCGCACTCTGCACACTGCACTTGCCCTATTAGCCTTATAGTCCACCTGTCACACCAGCACTTTTTAACTCTTGTACCCATTACTTTGGCCCGACCCAGTTTTATTGCGTCTTAGTGCATTGTTTATTATTTGTTGTTTAGTTTGCTTAACTGTTTTAATTTGCTTTAGGTTTTGTATTGTGTGTTGAGGCCTTGGCCTTTGTAAGCCGCACCGAGTCCTTCGGGAGATGCTAGCGGGGTACAAATAAAGTTTAATAAAAGAGCTTCGTCAGGCCCCTACTCTGGCAGTTTTCAGAAGGAACCTAAAAACTTGGTTGTTCCGATGTGCCTTCGCAGATTAGGAATCCCCATCCCAAGTCCTAGATGCACTTTAGTACAACTAATGTTGCTGCACACCGCACTTTTAATCCTACGTTCCTCCTGCCATCTCAGCACTTTTAACCCTGTACCCCATTGCGCTGGCCGAACCAGTTTTAATAGTGTCTTGATGTATTGTCATTGTGGTTATTTTGCTTAATTGTTTGATTTGCTTTGTTTATTGCTGTGTTATGTTTTCTATTGTATTGTGTTTTGTGGCTTCGGCCCGTGTAAGCCGCATCGAGTCCTTCGGGAGATGCTAGCGGGGTACAAATAAAGTTAATAATAATAATAATAATAATAATAATAATAATTCTGCCATACTTGGCAGTCTAAAAGCCAGTTCCCAGATCTCCTCAGAATTATCATTGTACATCTTAATTTAGGGTTATTTCCACATGCTTCTTAACTGCCCTGGCCCCCCCTGGACACAATATGTTGGGTATGTGTGTGTATGAATCTTATGAAGAGTGGGTTGTAATCCTCCCTCATACAACAACCATAAAATGGTATATGCCACTACCTAGATACCAACCAGGACTGGAGCCTTGATTGCAGCTGTTTACCAATCTTTCTTTGACAAATTAGCTATTCACCAAAGTGGAGTCTTTAACAGCCTCATTGAACTACAAACCCCAGAATTCTGCAGGAGGCAGAAACTGGAATTTTTCTCTAGTGTGATGAAGTGAATTTGGACAACATATTCAAAGCAAAATTTCAAAATGTTGTACGCTTCATGCTCTTTAGCTCTTGGAGACATGTTGCTTTTGTTTTAATTGAGAACAAATTAATTGAGCAGTGTACAGAAAAAGTAAATAAACTATTCAAAAGACAGAAATGTTCACCTTTTGTTTAAATTGACACTGCATATATTCTGAAAGAATGTCTTTCCAATCTAGATTTGTTTGAAAAGACATTCTTTACTTCCAAAAGGGCAAAAACATACCATATGAACATTAACCAGTCGTGGTTAGAAACAGTAAAATTTACGCAGTTGCAGCTAAGTGACAGGAGTAACATGAATTGTTTTCTAACCATTTTACTGGCTTAGAAAATTAGCTTGGCTAAACTATTTCCTGGTCCCACATGTGTCTTGTAACCCAAGCTTATTAAGGGGTTCAGCATTTTTCATGCCTGATGTCAGTCATTTCACTGGTTGGCAGCAAGCGAGGCCATCTGTAATAGCCTCAAAGGGAGGGACAACTCTCCCCTCTCTGAAAAATAAACACCTGGGCGATGACAACATTTATTTGGTAAAAGTTTTGTTTTCATTGGCTTTCCAAGTTTTGGCTTTTCATTTCATTAAAATGTAACTTAGGCTGCTTGCGATGTAATTTGGTTGACTAACATGCTTTCCACGCTCTTATGGCAGAGAGCTCCTTTCTAGCGCAGGGATGGAACCAAGCAGTCTTCCAGATGCAAATTCCAGTCCTAGTTAACCATACAATTTCCACCAAAGTTCTAGTCTAGGAATGAAAAAGATTTCTGAAAAATTGTTGGAAAATGTTCCATCACTGTTGGGAAATCTTGACAAGAAGATTTCCCAACTTGCACTCCAGAGTAAGGGACTTCGCATCTTTTATTTTCCCCCAAAAATGCTGTTTGCTATTTGCAATTCAAAATGTTTTCTTTTTCATGAATTATTGTAATTGGACACATAGTAATGTATTTTGATATATGCCAAACAAATTAGCCTTGTTGCTTACATGGTTTTATTGGATCCAAATAAATTGGTAGGAGTTGGTAGCTGGATGGATGGATAGATAATCACTTGTTCTTTTTTCTTTTATAGCAGTGGTATCCAAACTTTTTTTGATCAGGGACAACGTTGACCAGGGACCACTCTCCAACATTAGTACCAAAAGGGTTACAAAGCGGTTTTTGGTCAACTTTAGATTCAGTTTGGTTATTTGGGGTGTTGAATGAGAAAACTGCATTGTATAGATGACATCAGCTCTAGTTTCTTATACAGAACATATGCCATCCAGTAGTCAGCATCTGTTCGCCCATAGAAAATCATATTTAATAATCTAGAGCTGTTGTGGTCTAGCCAATGCCATTTTCTGAACCAACACCCAAAATAACCCCAGGAACAGGCCTAAAAACATAGACACCAAGGCACCCCCCACTTCCAGGTGTCACTTGGAATTACTCCGCTCAGGGGGAGCTGCAGCTAGGAGGCCTGTTGTTGCACCTTTAGTGGGTTTTCAGCCTTTCCCCTCCCAACATCCTTGTTGCCTCAGCACTATAAGAGGGTTTCACGAGACCAGTTGCTCTCGTTGCAATGGTGTAGTAACTGTGAGACTGCAGACCATATTTAGTTCTTGTGGACCACTGGTGGTTTACGGTCTACAGGTTGGGAACCACTGTTTTATAGTAATACATTCAACAAATGTCCAAAAATATTTTTTTATTTATGGATTAGATCCATAGTCATATTTATGGTAGATTCATTGTTGAATCTGGTAAGTCAGCATGCAAGTAAACTCAATTGACACAACTTTGTTCTAGTCAGGAATAACCATGATAGTATACTTGTGTGAAGAGTCAGAGCCTGAATGGCATGAGAAACAACTTAAATACTGGTAGGCGGATGCAGTGAGGAATGAAGAGTTTTCATAGGCAGAACGTGCAGTTTTCCAGGAGAAAAATAGATGTTCTAAAAGGTAGTTTTTCATGGAAACTGGGAAAAGAGCTTCCTTTTCTCCCCACTCATTCTGGTTTTAAAATTGTCCATATGCTAGGATTGTCCCATAGTATTTTGGTGCTTTAGGCAGAGAACCAAAGGTGCTTTCAGCTACTCAAGTCATAGTACCATATATTCCGACATATAAGACGACTGGGCGTATAAGACGACCCCCAACTTTTCCAGTTAAAATATAGAGTTTGGGATATATTTACCATGTAAGACTACCCCTCTTCCAACGCACACCAAATAAAAATTTAAAAAGCATCAGATTTGATTTCAATATGGTAATTTTCCTATTACTGTACCTCCTCCTCTGCTTCTCAGATCTCGCATATGTTCACCTGCACCGCTTCACTGCAGTCTTCAGGAGTGAGATCTGAGAGGCAGAGGAGGAGGTATGGTAATAGGATACAAGGGCAGGCCAGACAGGTAAAAGAGTTGTGTTTTCTGGGCCCAGAGCCACTCTATCTCTTTTTTCCATACCCCGGGCACCCCAGATGCCTGCAGCTTGCAGCCATTGCCATTTTTGAGCTCCCCCCACCATATGCGGCAACCACAGATTCTCCAATCCGATTAGAAGTTTCAGCACCCGTTCTATAAGACAACTCCCACATATAAGACTACTCCCGTGTATAGGACTACTTTTGTCTATAAGACTACTCCCACTTATAAGACTACTCCCGCGTACAAGATGACCCCTGACTTTTGAGAGGATTTTCTTGGGTTAAAAAGTAGTCTTATACACCAGAATATATGGTATTGTGGCACAGCTGGCTGAGTGTCAGCTGCATTAAGACCACTCTGACCAAAAGGTCATGAGTTCGAAGGCAGCCCGGGCTGGAGTGGGTGTCCAGCCATTGTGTAGCCCATTGTCGACCTTTGCAACCCGAAAGACAGTTGCATCTGTCAAGTAGGAAAATAAGGTACCACCTTGTGTGGGAGGCTAAATTTAACTAATTTATGAGGCCATAAAGAAAAAAGACTCCGGGGAATGTGGAATGCGGAAGAACTTCATCTGTGTCGCTGATGGACGATGGAAAGCAGCAGCTCCCCTGGCGGCCAGAAAAAAGTTAAATAGCCTCGATGTATTTGTGTGTTAAATGTTGTTTGTCAAACTGGCATTGAATGTTTGCCATATATGTATTGACTGTAATCCGCCCTGAGTCCCCTGCGGGGTGAGAAGGGCGGAATATAAGAACTGTAAATAAATAATAAATAATAATAATATATAGTAAGGGGCCATATAGGTGGTTGCACAAAACAGCTCAGGATTTGGGGATATGAGAGCAGGAAGATTTGCCACCACTGCAAATGCCCTTCTACAGACTGAGGCTGTTGGATACATATTCATACAACAGCCTTGGGCTTCAGGTGGACAGAAGCAGAAAAAATCACTGCAAAGGCCCAAAGCTGTTGTGTTCACATTTGTATAACAGTCTTGGGTCTCATGCCAAAAAAAAAAATCACAGTCGCTATCTCAATTTTGCGGGCTGAGGCTGTTACAGAACATATGTATTTCCTCATCCCAAGCCCAAGGCTATTGTTTGAATGTGGACACATAGAAAGTGTCATGTCAGAGAGAAGTGGGGGCAACTACCCATCCATTTGATGAGAGGCATGTTGGGGAGAAGGGTAGAAATCTGGCCTCCCTTCTCCTGACCAAAGAAGCAGACCTACTTCATGGAGGGGGAGCTACTCCTCCCTCTCTCAGCTGAAGAAGAAGCAAACTCCAGACACTTTCCCTTCCACGAGGCAGGAACTGAACAGGGAGAGTAGGGGAGGAGATAGCAAGTGCTTTACTGACAGCCTTGTCACATGGGGCAAAGTTAGCTTCTGCCTCAGTTCACTCATGTAGCCCCCATTCCACCCATCATATAATGCAGGGCAACTTCCAGTGGGGTTTTGATCCCCAAATTTCTAGAATTGCAGTAACTTGAAATTTTGGCTGAGCCTTTAGAAATTCAGTCCAAACAAAAGGGGCCAGCAAAGATACAGGGGGAATGGTGAAAATGGCCAACACAAGGATCCTCCGAGAATAATAACTTCAGAGACTGAAGGCAAATTTTGAGCTGTATGTCTGGAGTCAACCTTACTCAAATCCTTACTTAGCAGTGATCAGCAGGATTCCAGTATGGCCATCACATCTGGTTGTACTGATTATTAATCTAATTAAAAGTTGCATTCTTAATGACCATCTAAATGTACATAAAGGAAAATTATTATTCATAACCAGAGAAGTTTGTGGTTTCCCCCTCCCCACTCATAAAATATGAGTGAAAGAGAATCTATTTCTCAGCTCACCTAGCGCAGTGGTTGCTTTTTCTTAAAACATACACACATACTCCTCCCGAGAAAAACATTGATCATTGTGATGTTACAGCAGGGTCATAGGAACAATGTTCAAAGTGGTCCCTTGCCACCTGTACTCTGAGCTCAACTTAACTGTGATCGGAACATATTTTTTACTTAGTGATATGTTGTTTAAGGGTCAAATACCTGTGTCCCCAGGAGCAATGAAATCCATTACATGCTATGCTGCTACAAAGGGAATGTTTCCTCCAGTGTGGAAAAGGAGGAGACAATGTTCTCTGTTTCAATGATAAAACAAAAGCTTCATTCTTGGAAACATGGACCTATAAGTCCCACTGCTTCCTATGATCGAAGTAATTTTATAAATTGTGTGCATTGTTGTAAATTCAAACTGTGACAACTACGTCCATTACATTCAAAAGTGCACATACATATCCCTGCAAGATTAAGACTGATATAAATTGGACTTACACCCAGGGAAGTGGTTATAAGACTGCAGCCCAAATAAGATTTCAATATTCTTCATGTGCAACCTCTTTTGATAGCTGTGAATTATATGCTGCAATCCTATGTACACTTAACATGGAAGCAAATGCCATTGAGTGTAATAGAATAACATCTCTTAATAAGCAAAGGATAACATTGTTATTAATTATTGTTTAAGATTTTATTTAAATAAAGCCAATGAAAATGAATAATTCAGTCCAGTCAAGAATCCGAAAAACTTTTCATCTACTTTAACTTTAAAAAATTGAATTAATCCTGTATCTGTGCATAAACAATTATGCAAAAGTAACTGTATTTAGTAGGGCTGGGCGGTTTCGTTTCGTAATTTCGTAATTCGTTAAAAATTCGTTTTTTTATAACGAAGCAATATTGAACCATTCAGGAGCAACTAAAAAACGAAACGAATTTTTCCAATTCGTTTCGTAATTGTTTCGTTATTGATTCGTAAATGTTTCGTTATTATTTCCGCATGTCTGGTGCAAGTTTTAGAGTTGCTGTTTGTTTTCTCAGTGAAAAAAAATATAATTATCACACCAACAGTCAACAACAGAGGGAGAGGGAAGCTTCAGAAGTTTTTTTAGCGTATTGTGCGATCGCGGCCGCCATTAACGAATCGATTCGTAATTGTTTCGTAATTGTTTTATGATTTCCGAAATTTCGTAAATATCGAACTTTTTTAAAGGAAAATTTCGGAATTCTTTTAAATAACGAAATGCAAAAAACCCCTAAAAACGAATCGAGTTTAGAAACAAATTTTTCCGTGTTTGGACAGCCCTAGTTTTTAGACTTGAGAGCAACGTCCAATATCGATAAAATAGTAAAGAGTAGAGACAGCACACTGGCAACAAAGATCCGCATAGTCAAAGCCATGGTATTCCCTGTAGTAACCTACAGATGTGAGAGCTGGACCTTAGGGAAGGCTGAGCGAAGGAAGATAGATGCTTTTGAACTGTGATGTTGGAGGAAAATTCTGAGAGTGCCTTGGACTGCGAGAAGATCCAACCAGTCCATCCTCCAGGAAATAAAGCCCGACTGCTCATTGGAGGGAAGGAGACTAGAGACAAAGTTGAAGTACTTTGGCCACATCATGAGGAGACAGCAAAGCCTAGAGAAGACAATTATGCTGGGGAAAGTGGAAGGTAAAAGGAAGAGGGGCCGACCAAGGGCAAGATGGATGGATGGCATCCTTGAAGTGACTGGACTGACCTTGAAGGAGCTGGGGGTGGTGACGGCTGACAGGGAGCTCTGGCGTGGGCTGGCCCATGAGGTCACGAAGAGTCGGAGACGACTGAACGAATGAACTACAACAACTGTATTTAGGTTTTATTATTTCTATTCACAAATATTTTTGACTTTGAAATTGTTACTTCTAGATTGCATAATTTAACACAAAGAATGGCTAAATCCAGCAAACACAATATGCACAGACAATGGGTTGATTTATTAATTTATTTATCGTGTCCGAAGCAAAATGAGAATATAGTTATATTGAATACAAAAACTACAAAGTTAAAAGCTTGGCATTGTACTAAATTTCCTTTGACTAGAAGATGGCCACTTCGAGTGCCTCTGGTGTCGCTGTAAGAAGATTGTGCATGTGGTAGAGCTCAGAGTGCATTGTAGTAAGTGATCTGTGGTTTGCTCTTCTCCACACTCGCATGCCATGACTCCACTTTGTAGCCCCATTTCTTAAGATTGGATTTGCATTTTGTGGTGCCAGAGTGCAGTCTGTTCAGCACCTTAGATGTTGCCCAGTCTTCTGTTTGCCTAGGAAGAAGTTTCTTATCCAGTATCAGCTACTGATTGAGGTTCTGGTTTCAACCTACCACTTTTGGACTCTTGCTTGGTGACATGTTCCTGCGAGTATCTTTAGAGATCTTATTTATTTATTTACCTTATTGATATCCTGCCTTCCTCTACCCCGAGGGGGACTCAAGGCAACTTACAATCGCACCTCCACAGTGACTAAAAACATACATCAGTTAGAACATAAGTTAGAAATTAAAACATAATAAGCATAATAAAATGCATTTCAATGAATCACGTCATCCAGGAAGCTATTTCTTGATTTACGGCATTGGCTTGCTGGCTGACATATGAACAGAGGATGGGCTGGAGACAGGCATGTAGCCGGGGGGGGGGGGGCTTGGGGGGCTTGGGGGGCTTCAGCCCCCCCCCCGAAATTCTCATGATGGTCCGTGAGAAGGCCTTACTGGTGCATTATTTAAACTGTTATGTTTATTCATATCATGATCTGATCACCATACTCAATATATCCCATATGCATGGGGGTATTGGGGTAACGATACAAAAGGTTTGCTAGGGTAGACCCTCTTTCACTCAGACTCAGCCCCCCCCGAATCAAACTCAACCCCCCCCCCCCCCCGAAACAAAATGCTGGCTACGGGCCTGGCTGGAGATGTCCATGCCATGGTCCTTTCATTACAGGTTGCTACTTCCCGAAGGATGTCAGGTGGTGCAATAATGGCTAAACAGTATAATTTCTCCAGTGTTGTAGAATATTCGTGGTTTATCAATAATAATGTACTAATAGCATTTAAGCCTGGCAGCACATGGGGTGCAGACCCAAAATTAATAAGAACCTTGCCTTGTCTTACTCAACTGCTGAGTATGCCTGCCCTATTTGGCATAAGTCTGGCCATTCAAAACAGTGAACATAGCATTGAATGAAATGGGCAGAATAATCACAGGATGTCTTAAACCTACATCTGTTGATAAACTCTACAAGCTAGCTGGTATTGCCCCCTCGATGTGCGACAGGAAGTTGCTGCTAAATATGAGAGAAATAAGGTTGAACACTGAAAGCCACCCAATACATGGCTACCAGCCTCCTCCCAGAAGACTCAAATCAAGGAAAAGCTTTATGAGAACTACCACTCTTCTTGGTGTCCCCCCAGCAACAGCAAGGGTATCCCTCTGGGCAGCGAAACCAGGAAACCCCAACTGGATGGCCCCCCACGAGGGTCTTCCTCCAGAGGCAAACCAAGAATGGGCAACTTGGAAGTCCCTAAACAGACTCAGAAGTGGAGTGGGCAGATCAAAAGACAACCTGGCAAAATGGCACTACTTAACAGAATCCCACACCTTGTGTGACTGTGGAGCAGAACAGACAACTCCGTATCTGAATGCTTGTCCATTGTGCCCTGCCTCATGTACAGAAGAAGAATTGTTGGAGGCTACAGACAAAACCGTTGCTGTTGCCCATTTTTGGTTAAAAGATATTTAGCCACTTGTGCTCCTTCTATTTTTATCGGTTTTATAATAATTTATGCAATGCTTTTGATACAAAATAAAGCCTTTAAGAAAATTTATTATTATTTATTTAAAACATTTATATTCCGCCCTTCTCACCCCGAAGGGGACTCAGAGCGGAGCACAACATATACATGGCAAACATTCAATGCCTGGATGCAATACATAAACATTAAAAAACATTTATCTAAATTTTAAAATACACCATTTAAAATGACACAATTTAAAACTGTCCTAGCCATCTGCATCAAATCCAATTGGCCCTGTCATCTTTCCCATTGTCGCTTCATTGCCCTGTCCCGAAAGCTTGGTCCCACAGCCAAGTTTTTACCATCCTTCTAAAGGACAGGAGGGAGGGGGCCGACCTGATCTCACAAGGAAGGGAGTTCCATAGCCGGGGAGCAATCACTGAGAAGGCCCTGTCTCTCGTCCCCACCAATCGCGCCTGTGACAATGGCGGGACGGAAAGCAGGGCCTCCCCGGAGGATCTTAATCTCCACGATGGTACATAGAGGGAGATGCGTTTGTGGGGTAAATGCCCTATAGAAAACTAGTGTAACCTAGTGGTTTGAGTGCTGGTGTAGGGCATTGGGGAGCCAAGGTGACGACGACAACAACAACAACAGCAGCAGCAGCAACAGCAATATATATCAGGGATGGTAACTCGTGGCAGATATGGAAAATCTTAACCACAAATAAATGCACTAGGATGCAATGCAGTTATCCAAACTCCCTAATTTTAATAAAGCTGTTAACAAAATATTTTGAAAAATATTTTGAAAAATAAAGGGTCTGGAAAACAAGCCCTATGAGGAGCGGCTTAAGGAGCTGGACATGTTTAGCCTGAAGAAGAGAATGCTGAGAGGGGATATGATAGCCATGTATAAATATGTGAGAGGAAGCCACAGGGAGGAGGGAGCAAGCTTGTTTTCTGCTTCCCTGGAGACTAGGACGCGGAACAATGGCTTCAAACTACAAGAAAGGAGATTCCATCTGAACATGAGGAATTTTATTTTATTTGTCGTGTCAGAGCAGCCAGTCCATTATATTACATTTCTAACAGCACAAAGCAAACAAACAGAAAAATACACAACTTGTGAGTTTGGTAGCTGGTTAAATGTCCTTTGACCAGTATCTGGCCACTTGGAGTGCTTCCGGTGTTGCTGCAAGAAGGTCCTCCATTGTGCATGTGGCAGGGCTCAGGGTGCATTGCAGCAGGTGGTCAGTGGTTTGCTCTTCTCCACACTCGCATGTCGAGGATTCTACTTTGTAGCCCCATTTCTGAAGGTTGGCTCTGCATTTCGTGGTGCCAGAGCGCAGTCTGTTCAATGCCTTCCAAGTTGCCCAGTCTTCTGTGTGCCCAGGAGGGAGTCTCTCATTTGGTATCAGCCATTGGTTGAAGTGCTGGGTTTGAGCCTGCCACTTTTGGACTCTCGCTTGCTGAGGTGTTCCAGCGAGTGTCTCTTAAGTCGTTGGCGTGCTGGCTGATACCCAAACAGGGGATGAGCTGGAGATGTCTCTGCCTTGGTCCTTTCACTATTGGCTGCTACTTCCCGGCGGATGTTAGGTGGTGCAATACCGGCTAAGCAGTGTAATTTCTCCAGTGGTGTAGGGCGCAGACACCCCATGATAATGCGGCATGTCTCATTAAGAGCCACATCCACTGTTTTAGTATGGTGAGATGTGTTCCACACTGGGCATGCATACTCAGCAGCAGAGTAGCACAGCGCAAGGGCAGATGTCTTCACTGTATCTGGTTGTGATCCCCAGGTTGTGCCAGTCAGCTTTCGTATGATATTGTTTCTAGCACCCACTTTTTGCTTGATGTTCAGGCAGTGCTTCTTGTAGGTAAGAGCACGGTCCAGAGTGACTCCCAGGTATTTGGGTGCGCTGCAATGCTCCAGTGGGATTCCTTCCCAGGTGATCTTCAGAGCTCGGGATGCTTCTCTGTTCTTGAGATGAAAGGCACATGTCTGTGTTTTAGATGGGTTAGGGATCAGCTGGTTTTCCCTGTAGTAGGCAGTAAGAGCACCTAGAGCTTCGGAGAGCTTCTGTTCTACAGTCTCAAAGCTCCCTGCTTGAGCAGTAATGGTACGATCATCAGCATAGATGAAACTCTCTGTCCCTTCTGGCAGTGGCTGGTCATTTGTGTAGATGTTGAACATGGATGGAGCAAGCACGCTCCCCTGAGGCAGGCCATTCTGTTTCCGCCATCTGCTTCTCTGGCCCTGGAACTCAGCAAAAAAGCTCCTGTTTTGTAGCAGGTTTCCTATAGGAAACATGAGGAAGAACTTCCTGACTGTGAGAGTGGAACTCTCTGCCCTGGAGTGTGGTGGAGGCTCCTTCTTTGGAAGCTTTTAAACAGAGGCTGGATGGCCATCTGTCAGGGGTGATTTGAATGCAATATTCCTGCTTCTTGGCAGGGGGTTGGACTGGATGGCCCATGAGGTCTCTTCCAACTCTTTGATTCTATAAATGCAACATAGAAGACAAATGCTCTTAAAAAGACGCTGCCTTTTAAAAATATATGTGGGGCAACCAGTTTGTGAAAAGGAAGAAACCTTATTTGTGAGAATTTTGGTTTAAATACAACCATACGAATAGTGACATTTAAATATGTATATGTGTATCACACTCAGTTTTAATTTTCTATCCAAAAAGTTGTGTTTCTGATCAAATTATGACCAACAACATTAAAATAAATGCAAAATCCCCTTTTAAAGGGGAGATTGGGCTAGACTTCATCTATGTGGAAATTTAAACTCTATTTCATTGTTTCCTACTTTGTACATCATGACTGAGATGGAAAAGGACATTATAATAATTGTCTGTAGGCCCAGCAACAACAAACCAAGGCATCTATAACAAGAGGATTTTGCTTATGATCAGACCCACTTCCTTAGCCTCTCTGTCATCAGGCTACAATAAAAAAAATCACTAAAAATCAGGTTGACTCTGTATCTCATCCCAAGTAGTAGCTAATGGATTTTCTCTGCCATTAAACGTTGTTGCATTAGACCAAGCCACAGCTTCTCAAGGCATCTGTGAAGATCCATCTAAGGGTTTCTATAGGATTGTTCTGTGAAGCCAGGCAAATTGTGCGCTGTGAGATATTACAATAACAATGCAGCAATCTGCAGCTTGCCCAGGATCCAATTCCATAGCGATGGGAAGCAGCTCCAAAAAGCTCCCCTCAGGCATACCTCAAGTGGCACCATGGGGACATCGGGGAATTAGAATAGACTTTGATCAGTTTGGTCATCTGAGGAAAGAGGCTGATGACTTTGGGGAGGGGGTAGGTAGGGTGGCCACAGCTTTCAAAGCCATCCTT
This sequence comes from Anolis sagrei, assembly GCF_037176765.1. Taxonomy (NCBI): domain Eukaryota; kingdom Metazoa; phylum Chordata; class Lepidosauria; order Squamata; family Anolidae; genus Anolis; species Anolis sagrei. The sequence goes on from NC_090026.1 coordinate 66,991,635, forward strand.
CATAGGCGATAAAACAATGATTTTGGTAGGCCATCTATTGCATTATTTAGATGAAGTTAAGGGAGATGTAAAGGGAAACTCCTGTTTAAATATTAAAACAACATGCACCATTTTTATGTGACATATGAGTTTCAACCTGAAGAGAAGTTACTACTTAGAAATATCCAAACAAAGCTTCATAAAATAGCAAAATGATATAAATGAATTAAGTGCAAAATATTTGTACAAACTAAAGCCTAATATTTTACAATGTTTTCTCTGATCTACCAGATATACTCACATACAAACTGACCTTATGTATAAGTCAAGGGAAGATTTTGAGGGCAAAACTATTGATTTTGATATGACCTGTCATGTATCATCTTCTACAGTTGTTGGTGCTTGGTGGTGGTATGCCTAGCAATTGGTGATGGAAGGGTTAATGCAAATCTTAGTTCTAAAGGGCTGAGTAGTCTGTAAGTAAGAGTTCATGAGTGAAAGCAATTAAGGTATGCAAGAGACAGGTTGCAGTTCATCTTCGGGAGAAAAGTATTAGTCTTATTTTGGTGGTAGATGCTGCTGGTTTCCCCCCAGGTTTGTGGATTTTCGGTATCCTGACCTGTCTCCTGTACTCCTGGAACCTTGAATCTCTGGACTGGTTTTTGACTATGGTATAGCCTCTTGATCCCCGGACTTTGTTCACTGAACTCTTAGTGTTTGACCACTTGACTGGACCTTTTGACTATGGTGAACCTGTAACAGTGTTTGCTGTCAGTTTTGGTTTATATTCTGTGGCTGAGTGCTATCTTTCTGTTTTATATTTTAGACTATTCAAACAGCCAGACAGTAAGTGCTACTTTAATTAAATCATTTAAATCAAACTGGGAGTTTGTTTGGTTCATCTCTGCCTAAATATTGGCAGAGCCCTGGCATCGTGACATGACCTGAGGATAAGTCAAGGGTCAATCTGCAGAGAGGGGAAAGCACCAATGTCACCTTGGAGAAACAATTGCCTTGGCTGCCATTACTATTTCCCTACCCAGCAATTTAAAAAGGTGAAGAGTGGGTTTGTGCTTCTTTTAGGCTTCCCTTTTGATGCAAGTAACATGAAGCTTCATTTAACAATCATGCTCAAGAAATCATGAGACATGAAAGCTGGAATCCTTGTGGTTAGTTCCAATCAGAATAGATCCACCAATTGTTATGTGCAAGTCAATGTATAAGTACAGTTTTACTTATGAACATCCCTACTTATGAGCATTTTGAGTTAAAATCGTAGCTCAGCTCATGTTTTGCTTTGACATAGGAGCAGCATTTTGAGTTAAGAGCTAGTACCAAAGGGAGCGTTAGCATGAGAGGGAGTGCTAGCTTGAGAGTACAGGGCTTTGGGACTTCAAGGGAGCAGTCTCTGTGCCTCATGCTCTTGTCTGCTTTGGGAGATTGCAGTCCACTTTGCTCTTGTCCACTTTGAGGAATTTTGGGTTAGTTCATTTTGTGTAGTATGTTTGGCTTCATGAAGAGAGAGAGGAAAAAGAGAGCAAGAGAGGGAGGAAGGCTGGAAGGAGTACACTATGAAGAAAATACTGCTTCTGCCTCTTCACTTTGTGCTTCCTTGCCACAACGTTGTGCTTCTTCCATTTTAATGTTGAACTTTCTTTTTTGATTGATCCATGTGAATGTTCAGGTTTTGCTTTGCTCTGATACTGTCCAAAACACATTTTGTTGCCTTAAATGTGCTTCCTTGCCACAGTGGCTGGATGGAACCAAGCAAGATTATTTGTTTACATTCTTTTTATTACGTGTCATTATTTTTATACATTATTTATTATGTATAAAGTACATTTTCTTATTTAAATGCAAGTAACAAAAAAGGGGGGGGGGAATGGATTGACAGCATTTCAATGCATTTCAATAGGAAAATTTGCTTTGAAATAAGAGCAATTTGGGTTAAGGGCTCAGCCATGGAATGAATTAAGCTCTTAACTCAATGAATCACTATATATCTAACTAGCTGTCCCCTGCCACGCGTTGCTGTGGCCCAGTCTGGTGATCTGGAAAATAAAGTAATGAGGAAGTGTTGGTTTCTAATCTATGTAACTTTTTTATGCTTGCGGGTAAACAGTATTTCTTGTTGTTTCTTTGCCAGTGTTGATGTGGAGAGTGTCTGGTTTGCCTACTCAGGAACATGCAACGTATCATTGTCCTTCTTTAGGGGTCCCTTTCAAATCTATGACATTATATATCTCTCTGTGTGAATCATGTCGATCTATCTCTTATCTATGTCTGGATGGCTCTTTGTCAGGAGAAATTTGATTACGTTTTGTTGCCCCGGTGAAGGGAGTTGGACTGGATGGCCTTAAGTATTTTCTGTTGGTCATGGGGGTTCTGTGTGGGAAATTTTCCCCAATTCCATTGTTTGTGGGGTTCAGAATGCTCTTTGATTGTAGGTGAACTATAAAACCCAGTAACGACAACTCCCAATTGTCAAGGTCTATTTCCCCTAAACTCCATCTGTGTTCATATTTGGGTATATGGAATATTCTTGCCAAGTGTGGTCCAGATCCATCATTGTTTGAGTCCACAGTGATCTCTGGATGTAGCTGAACTACAACTCCCAAAGTCAAGGTCAATGCCACCAAACCCTTCTAGTGTTTTCTGTTGGTCATGGGAGAACTGTGTGCCAAGTTTGGTTCAATTCCATTGTTGGTGGAGTTCTGAATGCTCTTTGGTTGTATGTGAACTATAAATCCCAGAAACTACAACTCCCAAATTACAAAATCATTTTTTTTAGTGAAGGACATACATTGGGTTGTTAGGTGTCTTGTGTCCAAATTTGGTGTCAATTTCCCCACTGGTTTTTGAGTTCTGTTAATCCCACAAACGAACATTACATTTTTATTTATATAGATTGATTCACTGAATCTATTTCAGTCAGACATATCAGGATTTAGGCCAAAATACTTCTATAGGACTATTGGTATGTATTACCAGAAATCTCTTGATGAGCAAAAGTCTTATATTTTGGTAAATGACATCAAATTAGTATTTCAATGTTTGAGTTTAATATTTGACATTCAAACAACTGTATCATAATGATCAGAAATTAATGGCTTGGAAAAAACCCTCTGCTACAATTAGGAACGTCTAACACGAGAAACATTGCCTAACTCTTATCACAGTTACTGTAGCTATGAAAAAATGGAAGAGTCCTGGTTCCAGATGGTTTCCACATCAAATGGTTCAATTCAGCAAATGTAGAACTTTTCTGTTTATATTAAAAGATTTTCGTAAAAACTGAATTCTGTTCCAGCCTCCTGTTATCCCTAAACCAGGCTAAAACCGCACTAGGTTTGTAAATGGCAGATTAACATCTCTGTGAAATGTTTAATATTAAAGTATTGGCCACAAAACTTTCTAATGAGCTTCAAAACATTGATTGAGGTAAATTTTCTTCTTCGTGATTTAAGGTTAATTAAATAGCTACCTGGCCAAAACAAATTGACCCAATTATTTGTATGACTTTGAAGGAAATTGGTTTTTCTTTGTGATTTTTTTGAGATAGATGCAGTTTTTTTATACCTTTTTCCTACGTCAAGCATCATTATAAATGAGATCCTTTCTCGTGCTCTCCCCCCATTCAGAGATGCCCTCTTTTCTCTACTATCTGATCTACCCTTGGAGCCTTTGGCATGTGTAGTCAGGCAAAAGCTCAGCAATCTCTGGGTTTATACTTGATAAATAAAAATATAAGTCAATTTTGTATGGTGATTATACATTTTATCTCTAGATCTGAAATCTTTTTAGCAAACTTGATATAGATTAATTGATCTGTTAATTGGTCTATATCTGAGACTATTTTTGTTGAGACCAAAATCTCACTTGGATTATTTGCAATCTAGCAATTTTTACTGGTGCCCACAAGGTATTAGATACTTAGGTATATTTGTTTCTTGTGTGTAACTCAAAATATATCTTGATTTAAATAGATGGGCATCACTTAGATTAAGCATTTGTGATAAACTTGACATACTTAAAATGAACAATCTGCTATGAATATTGAAGGTTCTTCAGGGCAACTAATAGCATATCCCTCAAAGTTCTTTCCAGAAAAGTAATATCATTCTAAATGTAGAAGACACATTTACTTGTTGAATGGTGAGTCAAAATATAGGTAAATCTCATTAATTCAATGGGACTATTGTACTTTGAGCACCCCTGGTGGTGCAGCATGTTAAACCACTAAGCTGCTGAACTTGCTGACTGAAGGGCTGGCAGTTTGAATCCGGAGAGCGGGGTGAGCTCCCGCTGTTAGCTCCAGCTTCTGCCAATATAGCAGTTTGAAAACATGCAAATGTGAGTAGATTAAAAGGTACAGCTTTTGCGGGAAGGTAACGGCGCTCCATGCAGTCATGCTGGCCACACAACCTTGGAGGTGTCTATGGACAACGTTGGCTCTTCGGCTTAGAAATAGAGATGAGCACCACCGCCAGGGTCGGACATGACTAGACTTAATGTCAGGGGAAATCTTTAGCTTTACCGACTGTACTTTAGGTCAATAATAGGATCCATACCTATCAGGATCCATACTCTGCACTTTAAAAGATGCAATTTTACACCGGTCACGCATTGTTCATCACCCTATTCCTTTAGTGATGTACACACAATCATAAATTCTGCAGATGTTGACTCCTTTTTAAACATATGGATAACATTAATGTATATGCCTAGGTCATGTATTCTTATCACTGCCTTTTCCTCATTTATGACCTTATCAAAAAGTCCGAGCGAAACCTCCCACTTCACCTGGCCTCAGGTGAAGGAAAGAGGAAAGAGGGGGACAGATTTGCCCCACACACAGCTCGCTCTCATGACACTTTCCCCATCACATGGGGCAAGTGTCACCCTCATGCTGGCTCCACGAGAAACTTCCTGTGATGGGGTGAAATGCTTTCACTCTGGTTGGAGGTGGGGGTTATGCTGGAAGCAGAGGCGGCCCTAGGTAATTTTCAATGGTAAGCAAACAGTATTTTGGCGCCCCCCCCCCAACCAATCATTGATATATGTTTTCTGTTTGTCGTGGGAGTTCTGTGTGCCATATTTGGTTCAATTCCATCATTGGTGGAGTTCAGAATGCTCTTTGATTGTAGGTGAACTATACATCCCAGTAACTACACTTGCCACACTTGTTCCCTTGCCTGGTCCGCTTTGGGTCCGGAGGCCTCTTCTCCTGACTTTCTCCTCAGCCATTGGGACCAAGAGACAGAGACAGAGGTGGAGATGCCCACCTTTCCTGAAGGTAGGCGCAAAAACGAAGGAGGGAGCGGAGGTGGGAGATACCTCCAGCCGGAGGGACTCTCTCTCTCTCTCTCTCTTGGTCCCAATGGCTGAAGAGAAAGTCAGGAGAAGAGGCAACTTTTGGTGCGCACGCTGGGGTCTTCAGACATGCTTCTCAAGTGGCGGTCGAGGGGCATTTACAGAGGCGCCTCTGTGCCTCTGGCAAAAAAAAGTATTCTGCGACCGCTTACTTCGCGTAATGGACGAGCCGCCCCTGGCTGGAAGTCATACAACATTGTGTGATGTCCGAGTTGGCCTCTGTCCCCCAGATGGGGTGAAAGCATCCTAGGATACTGATTTCACCCCATCTGATAATGTCATTAGTTCTTTCCTCCTTTTCTTTGCATTTACATTTTTAAATCCAATAGCTAGCTAGATAGCTAGAAAGATGGAGATTTAGTACAGCTATCTGAGATGTTATTCCTCCCCCCCCCCCCGCCCACTCATTCTGCTCTTTACTTCAATAAAAGCTACCTCAGCCCAAGCATGCCACAAAGACTGAGACTTGTCTGTCCTTTCAGATCAAGGCATAGATTCAGAATCAGTGCCTCGGGATATGTTGTCAAAATGGTGTTCTTGCCTTCTTCGTATATTGCTGACTTTTCAGATTTCAGAGGGATAGCACTCTTCTTTTCTTTTTACCTGTTAACACATTAATTGCTAGTGCAGGTGTCAGGGCCTCACCTGCAAATCTGTGCTTGTATGGTATGGATAACCTTCCAAATGCATAATTAAAAAGACTTTTAAGTTTGGCTTACTTTTACATATTACAGGTTCCTTGTCCAATGCTGTGATAAATCTGTATTTTCCTCTTCGTACCCTCATCTAAAGCTCTGATTCATGTTCTGCTTTCTGTAACCTTTTCATCTCTGGATTTTTCTTTGTTGGTCACTAATCAAGTCTTCCTAAGGCTCATCAAAATGGGCATTATATCCCGTACTTACCCTGAGTTTTCTCTTGGCTGTCACCATGGCATTTCTCATATTAGGAAAAAAATGTCATAGAATCATAGGGTTGGAAGAGGCCTCATGGGCCATCCAGTCCCTGACTTGGGCTTCTCTGCACATATTGTTCTGTCAAGCTGCCTTCAAACTGCATTACATGGTCAGTATAGATGTGACCAGAAACGCCAAGTGTATGAGGGAGAAGTTTCTGAGCTTTTGGAAAAAGGATGGTAGATGATGCGATCATAGAATAATAGAATCATAAAGTTGGAGGAGATCTCATGGGCCATCCAGTCCAACCCCATGTCAAGAAGCAGGAAAATTGCATTCAAAGCACCCCCGACAGATGGCCATCCAGCCTCTGTTTAAAAGCTTTCAAAGAAGGAGCCTCCACCACACTCCAGGGCAGAGAGTTCCACTGCTGAACGGCTCTCACAGTCAGGAAGTTCTTCCTCATGTTCAGATGGAATCTCCTTTCTTGTAGTTTGAAGCCATGGTTTCGCGTCCTAGTCTCCAGGGCAGCAGGAAACAAGCTTGGTCCCTCCTCCCCATGACTTCCTCTCACGTATTTATAAATGGCTATCATGCCTCCTCTCAGCCTTCTCTTCTTCAGGCTAAACATGCCCAGCTCTTTAAGCCGCTCCTCATAGGGCTTGTTCTCCAAACCCTTGATCATTTTAGCCGCCCTCCTCTGGACACATTCCAGCTTGTCAATATCTCTCTTCAATTGTGGTGCCCAGAATTGGACACAATACTCCAGGCATGGTCTAACCAAGGCAGAATAGAGGGGTAGCATGACTTCCCTGGATCTAGACACTATACTCTTATTGGTGCAGGCCAAAATCCCATTGGCTTTTTTTGCCGCCGCATCAAATTGTTTAACTTGTTGTCCACGAGGACCCCAATATCTTTTTCACACATACTGCTCTCAAGCCATGCGTCTCCCATTCTGTATCTTTGCATTTCATTTTTTCTGCCCAAAACTTCAAAGTAACCCACAACTTTGGGGGAGTGGTTCAATTTGGACAGTCCGCACTCCACATAAGGCACTATTACCATCCTTTCACTGACTGTTGCCAGCACTGCATTGCATAAAAGTCCAGTAATCAGTTTCTAACCCATTATCCCTGAAGCCCACCTTCTGTTTCGTAGACCTCATAGTTCTACTTGTTATTTTTCTTTGAACCATATAAAACAGGCACAGGAAAACTTTGACCATCCAGGTATTTTGGACTTCAACTCCCACAATTCCTAACAGCCGGTAGGGAGTTGAAGTCCAAAACACCTGGAGGGCTGAAGTATGCCCATGCCTGATATGAAAGGAGTTCCAGCTCTCTTAAATCTATGCTCATTCTTTGTCTCAAGACAGAATCACAGCACTATTAATTCTCTTGCGGATTGCCGACATCTCTATGTTCTCCCTCTTTGTCTTTTTGCTTCATTTATTTTGAACATAATTTGCTTTTAAATTGGAGTCCTCAAAGTAGTTCACACATTGGGGTTTAATGCACAAAGCTGCTATTCCACAGCAGTTGTGCTATTGTAGATAGAGGATACATACTGGGATGAGCACTTTTGATATCGCAGCTCTTTTCATTTGTGTTTCAACAGCTTCAACAGTGTGTGGTCCTGTGATTATACCTTCACAAACCCCATAACCTCTCCTCCCCTCACTTCCACTGCTTTGTAAAACTTGATTTGTATTTTCAGAGTTATTTTGCAGTTTCAGCAATGAAAACAAAAAAAGTGAAATATTACTGTTAAATATTAAAGAAATAGAAAACAGATAGATAGAAAATATTGAGGGGAAGGAGAAGATGGAGAGATAAGAGAACCCTCTGCTGTTACTGCTGGCATGCCAGCAGAAGTGGAACAGACCCATTGCACAAGGTAGGTGATGGGAAGATTGCTATTCTTTGCTATTGCTTTGTTTTTTGAGTTATTGTGTTGTTGTTGTTTTATTGTTGTATTTGGGCTCGGCCTCTTATAAGCTGCACTGAGTCCTTCGGGAGATGGTAGCGGGGTACAAATAAAGTTTTATTATCCAGGAAATAAAGCCCGGCTGCTCATTGGAGGGAAGGATACTAGAGACAAAGTTGAAGTACTTTGGCCACATCATGAGGAGACAGCAAAGCCTAGAGAAGACAATTATGCTGGGGAAAGTGGAAGGTAAAAGGAAGAGGGGCCGACCAAGGGCAAGATGGATGGATAGCATCCTTGAAGTGACTGGACTGACCTTGAAGGAGCTGGGGGTGGTGACGGCCGATAGGGAGCTCGGGCGTGGGCTGGTCCATGAGGTCACGAAGAGTCGGAGACGACTGAACGAATGAACAACAACAAATTATTATTATTTAAGATTGTGGAATGGTGAGCTATTGACAGGTTTTATTCAGACTGACAGCAGGATTGTGCAACATCATACAATAGGGACTGTCATTGCAGGTGATGGTTTACTTTCAGTGTCGATTTGCTTCCCTCGTGTGATAAAGTCCATTCTACAAAACTAAACCATTTACATAGATAAAAGGATTACTTATCTATGGATCCAGACTAGTGCTTCATCTAGCTCAGCACTGTGCATTGCAAACTTTAGTGGTCCTCTAAGGACCCCTCCACACTGCTGAATAGAATCCCACATTATCTGCATATCTGAGGTTGTTAATGTTTCTTCCAGGATAGGGGAGGAAAAATCATGATGACATAGAGAATGCACATAAAAGCAAAATGCTGTACCACCAGTGACAGACTTTGTATTTCTGGATGCAAAGATTACTGCAGACGCAGACTGCAGCCAGGAAATCAGGAGATGCTTACTTCTTGGGAGGAGAACAATGTCCAATCTCAATAAAATAGTGAAGAGTAGAGACATGACACTGGCAATGAAGATCCACATAGTTAAAGCAATGGTATTCCCCATGGTCACCTACGGATGTGAAAGCTGGATCGTAGGGAAGGCTGAGCAAAGGAAGATAGATGCTTTTGAACTGTGATGCTGGAGGAAAGTTTTGAGAGTGCTTTGGACCACGAGAAGATCCAATCAGTCCATACTTCAGGAAATAAAGCCCGACTTCTCATTGAAGGGAAGGGTAGTAGAGGCAAAGATGAAGTATTTGGCCACATCATGAGAAGAAAGGAAAGCTTAGAGAAGACAATGATGCTTGGGAAAATGGAAGGAAAAAGGAAGAGGGGCCGACCAAGGGCAAGATGGATGGATGGGATCCTTGAAGTGACTGGATTGACCTTGAAGGAGCTGGGGTGGTGATGGCCGACAGGGAGCTCTGGCGTGGGCTGGTCTATGAGGTCACAAAGAGTTAGAAACGACTGAATGAATGAACAACAACATTAGCCCTCTCTCTGAACATATCCCATGTCTCCTTATGACAGATACTTATCATAGAATCATAGAATCAAAGAGTTGGAAGAGACCTCATGGGCCATCCAGTCCAACCCCCTGCCAAGAAGCAGGAATATTGCATTCAAATCACCCCTGACAGATGGCCATCCAGCCCCTGTTTAAAAGCTTCCAAAGAAGGAGCCTCCACCACACTCCGGGGCAGAGAGTTCCACTGCTGAACGGCTCTCACAGTCAGGAAGTTCTTCCTCATGTTCAGATGGAATCTCCTTTCCTGTAGTTTGAAGCCATTGTTCCGCGTCCTAGTCTCCAAGGAAGCAGAAAACAAGCTTGCTCCCTCCTCCCTGTGGCTTCCTCTCACATATTTATACATGGCTATCATATCTCCTCTCAGCCTTCTCTTCTTCAGGCTAAACATGCCCAGCTCCTTAAGCCGCTCCTCATAGGGCTTGTTCTCCAGACCCTTGATCATTTTAGTTGCCCTCCTCTGGACACATTCCAGCTTGTCAATATCTCTCAACAGTTAATAGTTGCTTAGCACTCCAAATTCCCCCCCCTTAGTCTGCTTGTTCTTTCTGTCTCAAGGCAGGACTGGTTCTGAAACTCACGTATTCCAAAGGTGTCCATTTTCGTGACACCATCTCCATGCTGTCATGTTGTAATTTGCACAATGGGTATTACTCTAGATGAGTGACAATATAAAATGACTGAAAAGGTGGGTTGAAAAAGAAGCTGAAGACTCAGCAGTTAGTTTCAGAAGATGCATTTTTTTTTAAACAAAAGAACAGCAGCCCTTTTTTGTACCTCTTAATTTCTCCCTGGAAGGAGGTAACTAAGCATTTCTTCATTCAGGGGCTTGAAGAGGCAGCAGAAAGAGGACTTGTCTGAACAGCCCTGTGGTGCATCAAGATAAAAAGAAGTGGAAAGGGGGATTAAAGGGGCACATCACAACATGGTGGAAAGCCGGCTAAGAGCTTAAACAAGATACCACAGGAAATACGTGCAGCAGGAAATCCTAGGGAAACAGTTTATTTCAGCACTTGGTGTCAGGCTTCAATGAAAGAAATGGTGGAAAAGGACACTAATAAGTCCCGGTACAATGAGGCTGGTAACTACTGAACGAAGTACTACCTTACAAAAGAAGCAGGATAGGGGAGGAAAAATCATGATGACATAGAGAATGCACATAAAAGCAAAATGCTGTACCACCAGAGGTGCATACAAATGACTTGATTTTCTGGATATCAAAAGCTACAGCACATAGGGTGAGGGGGGACCCAACATATGCACCAGCACTCCATAATCCCTCATATCCATTGTGTTCTGTGTGAATACACTAACTTTCAGTTTGTGTACAATGTTTAAGCCTTGGTGTTTCCCCTGAGAAACCAACATTCAAGAACTGCATTTCTTGGAATGCATGTGGTTTATGAATTCAATCAAGCAATATGCATTGTAATGCAAACCAGGATTTGATATGGGAAGAAATGACTGTAAGGACATCTTGTAGGAACAGGATGAGTTCAGTTTAATCTCACATGGGACAGAATCGGTTGCAAATAGCTGACCTGTTCAGATACAGTGTGATGTAATAGGTGAACAAGAGCATTGGAAATGGGATTATTTTTCAAAAGAGATCTGTGAGCTGCCCAATTAACACTATTCAATTAAAGCACAATGAAATAATGTGAAAGGCAGTCAAGAACCAACATTGAGGGAAGTCAATAGTAGTAAACTGCTTCAAGTGCAAAAGACAAAGAGGGAATACTATAAAAACACAATCCGGAGCAGAAGAGAAAACTGGCAAAAGAAGGCTCTCCATGGACAGTTCCTGGGAAAATTTGAGAGCCAAATTGACAAAGAAAAAAAATGGACGTGGCTCACAAATGGAACTCTGAAAAAGGAGACGGAGGGCCTGATTCTGGCAGCCCAAGAACAAGCCATTAGAACCAATGCCATCAAAGCCAGAATTGAAAAGTTGACAACAGATCCCAAATGTAGACTCTGCAAGGAAACAGATGAAACAATAGATCACATCCTCAGCTGCTGTAAGAAGATCACGCAGACAGACTACAAGCAGAGGCACAACACCGTTGGCTCAGATAATTAATTGAAACTTGTGCCACAAATACCATCTGCCTGCGACAAAGAACTGGTTGGAGCACAAGCCGGAAAAAGTTACAGAGAATGAACACGCCAAAGTCCTCTGGGACTTCCGGATTCAGAGAGAGTTTTGGAGCATAATACTCCTGACCTCACGATCGTGTTAAAAAATGGATTGTTGATGTCGCAATGCCAGGTGACAACAGGATTACAGAGAAACAATTTGAAAAGCTGACACAATATGAGGATTTAAAGATCAAACTGCAAAGACTCTGGCACAAGCCAGTCAAGGTGGTCCCAGTGGTGATCGGTACACTGGGTGCAGTGCCTAAAGACCTTGGCCTGCACTTAAACACAATTGGCGCTGACAAAATTATCATCTGCCAGCTGCAGAAGGCTACCTTACTTGGAACTGCACGCATTATTCGCCGATACATCAACAGTCCTAGACACTTGGGAAGTGTCTGACATGTGATCCAATTCAACAACCAGCAGAAGGTCTGCTGTGGACCCATCTTGTTGTGTTTCAAAAATAATAATAATAAACTTTACTTATAGAACGCCAAAATCTCCCCAAGGGGACTCGGGGCAGCTTACATGAGTCCAAGCCCGGCAATACAATTAAACAATATACAACAGAACATAGCAAAAATAAAATAAAATAAAAACTCATTTTAAACACATCAACAATATAAAATCATAACATTTAAAACACAGAAATTGATCACATTCGGCAGGCGGATTTGAATAGATTAAAAATTTTAAACACTGGTGAGACAGAAATGTAATGTGTCTGGACAGGGGATTTGAGAGGTAGAGTAGGGTGTGATTGCACTAGCAGGTAAAATAAAGTGCTACCGAGAACCATTTTACAGAGGTAGGTCATGTCAGGATATTATTGTTCATTCATCCATTGAAGGCGCACTGGAACAGCCAGGTTTTCAAGCTCTTCCTGAAGACTGCTGCAATAATATCTTAATAGTTCCTGGGGTTTGTAGTTTAGTGGGGCATATAAATAATATAACAAACAAGTTGCTTTGTGTCCAGTAATGGGCAGAAGCCACAGCTGATGTGTGTGTGCGCGCACTTGTGTGTGTTGGGAGAGAGAACAGGGTTGTGGGCCTAAAATAGCTCTGAAGGCAAAACATACATAAATTGCCCTCATACACTGAATCCAAGGGTCATTAGGTGCCTAGCTTAGTCATAAAAGTTTGGGACTGTCATCTATGCGTGTGGGTGCTGGAAGGCTGGGGAAAAGTCAGGGCAGTTGGAGCCCGCATGTCTCTTGCAAACTACACTTGGTTCACACAATTTGAATAAAGCTTAAATACAAGAAGGTAAAAATATTTCAGACATGGCTACCACATTCATTGGATCACGAGAAGATCCAACCAGTTCATACTTCAGGAAATAAAGCCTGACTGCTCATTGGAGGGAAGGATGGTAGAGGCAAAGCCGAAGTACTTTGGTCACATCATGAGAAGAAAGGAAAGCTTAGAGAAGACAATGATGCTGGGGGAAATGGAAAAGAAAAGGAAGAGGGGCCGACCAAGGGCAGGGATGGATGGATGGGATCCTTGAAGTGACTGGCTTGACCTTGAAAGAGCTGGGGATGGTGACGGCCGACAGGGAGCTCTGGCGTGGGCTGGTCACGAAGAGTCGGAAAAGACTGAATGAATGAACAACAACAAAGGCGAAAATATGTTTGTTTGTAACTCCCATTCATTTATTCAGTTTACATCCTGCTTTTCTCCCCACATGGGGCCCAACCTGGCTAACAATATAGATTTTAATCTTCTCTAACCATTGCCCACCCTGATGCTGATGGATTCCAATAAATGCTAGAGAACCAGAGGCTTGCTGAAAGAAATCTGGGGACTCTTGTGTTTTCTTGTGGTCATAATCAAATATTATGTAAAACAAGTACAAGAACAGTTGAATAAATTGGCAAATGGAGAATGGGCAAGAATACAAAAGGCGGCTTGGCCTGCTTTTAACTGAAACCGGACAGTGCTAACAGAAGCCAAGCTGCCAACGAAGGTCAGAGCAGATATCTTCAGCACTAAAGTTCTACTGGCAATGTTATATGCATCTGAAACATGGGCAACAACAAAGTTAGAGGAGGAAAAACTGGCAGTGATGCAGAGAGCAATGGAAAGAAGGATGTGATGAAGTCCTCAATAAAGAGCTGCGTCAAAGAACCAGAGTACGCACCATGGTCAGTGAAATCTATGAGGCTAAAAGAACATGGGCAGGGCATACAGCACAAACAAAAGACAACCAATGGACATAGTGACTAACAAACCGGATACCAAGAGACTACAAGCGGCCCTTGGGCAGACCTCATACTTGATGGGAATGAACTAATGGTTAAGTTATTTGACCAGAAATGGAAAACAAAAGCACAGGATCATATATTTTGGCAATGGTAGATTTGCATGAAGCCCAAAGGAGTGAATTGATGACAAATCAAATAGAACAGAATATTTTATTTCAATTGCAGGGAGAAAACACCCAAGGCAGGGGCGGCTCAACCATTACGTGAAGTAAGCATTTGCAGTATAGTTGATTTTGCCCAGGGGTGCTCTTGAGGCGCTCTTGGGGGAAAATAGACCTTGACATATGCGAGTTGTAGTTATTTATTTATTTATTTATTTATGTATTTATTTATTTGGGGTTCTTTTACCCCGCCCTTTTCACCCTGAAGGGGACTCAGGGCGGCTTACAAAAGCAAAGGCACAATTTGATGCCTGCATCATAAAGACAATCAAACACAAAATTACATCAATACACAGTTAACAACAAATATACATTATAACCATAAAATCAATAAAATCAATAAAACCAAATACAAACCCAATTTCTCCTCTTACATGGTCAGCGTTCGCTACTCATAGATCTAGTTTTACGTTCCACTTCATCAATCCTGCTGGTCTTACTCGCCTGGTTGTCTGATTTAATTGCCGGAGTGTCCAAAGGCCTGGTCCCATAACCAAGTCTTTATCCTTCTCCTAAAGATGAGGAGGGATGATGATGCCCTGATTTCCCCCGGGAGTGAATTCCACAGGTGAGGGGCCACCACTGAGAAAGCCCTGCTCCTGGTCCCCACCAGCCTCACTTGTGACAGTGGTGGGGTCGATAGCAGGGCCTCCCCAGATGATTTCAGACTCCGAGGTGGGACGTAGAGGGAGATACGTTCGGACAGATACACTGGACCGGAACCGTACAGGGTTTTGTAGGTCAAAACCAGCACCTTGAATTGTGCTCGGAACTGAATAGTTACTGGGATGTATAGTTCACCTAAAATCAAAGAGCATTCTGAATTCCACCAATGATGGAATCCCACGACAAACACAAAATATATATCAGTGATTGGTTGGAGGGGGGGGGGGTGGCAAAATATTGTTTGCTTACCGTTGAAAATTACCTAGGGCCGCCTCTGACCAAAGGTATCAGCTTAGGTTCATCTTGCTTATTGTTTTTTAATAGGACCGGAGAAGCAAAGAGTTGGTTGTGCACAGCCTGAGCAAAATCCACATTGGGTAATCCACAGTGTTGCTCTTACTCATAACACCCCGGTTGCAATTGCCCCCCTTCACACTTTTCTAGCTGTGCACTATGCACACACCTGGAAGGGAAAGGGTAATAATATTAAACGTTATTTACCCCTGTAGTTATGTCCAAACTCACAATTTGCCTATTCTTTTTTCTTTCTATATTCTAATTATATTAAGTCATTGAGTTGATGGTAAGAGATCAAATAGGACTCATAAAGTGAGAGTAGAGAGCAAGATAGTAAGGGAGTCCCACTTGACAACATGTCTCACATTCTATATTATTCTTGCCTGCACTTTCTTGGCATGTCAGTATATCAAAGTTAGTCAAATAGTGGCAGACTCCATTCATACCCCCAGGAAACAGCAAAGAGCACTTAACTTTTAGTGGAAAATCCAGCTCTTCACAGAAACCATGTATAAATGTCAACAACATGAGGTTTTTTGGACACTCTCCAGAAAAATATTAGAAAAAGAAATTACCAGAAACCATGGAAAATTCTCAGAACCGCAGCGAGAGAAAACAAAGCATGAATTGAAAGCTTTCTTTAAAATCTGTATTCTTGCACAAATTGCACAAAATTGCATGATTATTTTTGGTAAAGGGTTCATTAATACATGTGGAATACTGCCGTACTTCAGGCATTGAGTGGAAGTTCAGAGGTTGACTTACTGTCACCTCTCTTTTGCAGAATTAAAAGGAATGGGAGGAAAAGCCATCATTCCTTAAATGGATCCTGCTTAGTAATGGCAATTGTCTGTACAAGGCATCATGTGCTTGTTATAAAACCACACCATTGCTTCAAGATACCTGGAAACCGGTGCTGACAAATCATATGACAAAATGAGGATCTTCAACTTTTCTGGGCCAGTAGGCATGCTTAGGAATTGAGAAAGTGTGATGAGCCCTGTCACAAAATGATTGCCATTGTAGGGCCCATTCACAAAATTGTTTCTGTGGTGGGCATGGCCAACCACAAGTGGTGATTTATGATGTGCTCAAGATAGCACCTCACTGAGGCTCCATCTGCCATATAATCCAGTTTCTGAATCTAGATTGCCTGCTTTGAATTGGATTATATGGCAGTGTCGACTCATATATGCCTGTTCAAAGCAGATAATCTGGATTCAGAAATATTGAAGTGTAGATCCAGCCTTAGAATGATGGACAGAGTCATACACCCCTGCTCTTTGAAAGAAGAACTTACATGAACAATATAACAAGTATTTTTCAGCAAGACTCATCAAGTTATCTTTGTCGGAGGGTAAATAATTTGCTTGAGAATCTAAATACAAGTCAACGGTGGGTCTGCACCCCCAAACCCAATCTGACTTATTTGAATCCACAGTTCCCTCTTGTTCAGGAATCCTGCAACCACCAGGTTGGACACATATTAGGGATTCATATAGAAGGACTTAGGATCTCATCACATGGAAGGTTCTCTTTGTTTTGTGGGTTGCCTGTGGGACTCCATCTCTGTGGCGTGTAGAAATGGGTGGATTTGAAAGGAGAGCTGGAATTGGCTCCACTCATCTCCCTGCGCTTAGAAACAAGTATTTTTTTTGTGGGATGGGTAATCCTGAGCTAAGTGCCTGTCAGTCACTAGACTAACTAGGCTAGTCATTATATTTTCACAGAGAATTGAGTGGGTGGAGTTGTTAACTGGGAACAATCCAATTCACTTTAATGTGTCTAGAAGGAGGATGGAGTTGAGCCTTTTAAATGGCCCCTTTGGAAAACATGTGCTACAAATAATGTATTCAAGTTTGGTCTGAAAGAGTTTGAACGAGTTTTTGAAAATGAGGGTAATTATAGATCTTAACTAGTCAAACCTCTGCTGTTTCTCCCCC